>NC_132929.1:9626659-10253319 GCF_047675955.1 Chlorocebus sabaeus | reverse complement strand
TTTGGTTTTTTTTTTAATTTTTTTGAGACAGAGGGTCTTTCCATCACCAGGCTGGAGTGCAGCCTATTTATGATCTCAGTTCACTGCAACCTCTGCTTCCCGGGTTCAAACAATTCTCCTGCCTCAGCCTCCTGAGTAGCTGGGACTACAGGCATATGTCACCACGCCCAGCTAATTTTTGTATTTTTAGTAGAGACAGGGTTTCACCATGTTGGCCAGGATGGTCTCTATCTCTTAACCTTGTGATCTGCCTGCCTCGGCCTCCCAGAGTGAACTTATTTTTTCAATGTGAAGCAATCTAACATATAGAAAAGGGAAGCACATAATATTCTTTCCACTCACATTTTAGTGATGCCTTCTCATTTTCAGCAGAGCAATGCTTGGAATTTTATATGATTGGGCATTTGCACTTTATAGCAATAAACTGATCAGTTGGTGGGGTGCTGAGGTAATATGTGCTAATATTTCATTTATACCGTACTCAGGAGGAAAATTATTGGAGACATGTCAGCTTATGTGTGAAATACATCCATGGTCAGAATACAAAAATCACAAGCACGCATAAGGCATTTGGCATAAGCTTCCTGACCTAGCTTTGAAGTGTTACAACATAGATTATTTGCCTCCAATTCAAAATGTCTCTTCCCTTAAATTAGGGATATAGATGAAACCATATTTTTCAGTGCTTGAGAAAGCATCCTTTTAGAGCAATGGTATTGAATTAAGAAATTCTGGTTCAGAATACAGTGGAACTTTAGTGTTCCACGGAAAACCCTTCAACATTTCTTATTTATGTATGAACTCAAAATCAATCCTGTATATTCAGAGAAGACAGAAATAATGGCTGAGATCTTTTCCACCTCTAGGCATAGATATACTACTGCTTAGGATCATAGAAAGAGCACTGGGGCAAGGGTCAGGAGAGCTGAATCGTAGTCCTTGATTTGACATAGGATGTGGGATTAGCCTCTATTTTCCTATCTGTAAGTACCTTTCCTTTCTTAGAGTTGTGACTATAAGGATTTTATTTTTATTTTATTTCAACAGAATTATATAAAGTTTTAATTTCTCATCTCCTCCTTCCACAAACATATAAAAACTAAACATTGTCCCTCAGTGATCTTGTTAATGCCCCTTTCTTTTCATTAATTTTATGGCCAAATTACTGTTGTTCCTGGGGGAAAAAATAAATGACAAGAGCAAATCTCCATCATTTTCAAGCCCCATAGGTAAATAATGTTAGCAGTTTGGGATGGATCCTTTCAGAAATTTTCAGTGTACATATATCTTCATTATATGGTGATGAAATTATTCTCTACAAACTCAATTTCTGCTCTTCTTTTTGTAATGCAATATTTATTGACCACATTTATATTAACACATTCTTTATAACATCTGCGTAATATTCCATGGTATGGTCATTTTCTAGTGTAGTTAATGAGTTTATATTAATGGACTTTTTTGCTATTATAAATAATACTGTAATAAGCATCCTCATATATATTCATCTAGATTGATTCTTAGTGTAAATTATTAGTGGTGCCATTGCCAGATGAAAGGAAGTGCGTGTTTTAATTTGCCAGATATTTGTAATGGTTCTTCAAATTTTGGACCTATTATAGTCTCACAGGTAGTGCTTTAGCATGTTTCTTTCCTTTATCTTTGCCAAAATTGAATGTTTTACAACTAAAATTTTTGTTACTATGATATTCTTATTGTTTCAATTATCATTTTTAAAACAGTTACGATTGAGGTTGGACATTTTTCACATGTATGTTATCAACATGCTTTTTCTGATTAACTCAATAATTTTTAGTAGGTTGTCTATATGCTGTGATTTCATTTTTACCACCTACTCCACTTTGCAAATAAAAGAATATTGTATTGTCAATATGGATAATTTGGAAAATGTACAAAAGTTAGCAAAACAATTGAACAGGAAGCTGAAGAAGGAAGGAAAATGCTGCTATCTTGATAAAGTAAGTCAAAAAAAATTCTATTGGATTTGGTGACTCGCAGGGTGATCCAAAGCCTAGAATCTTACCACAGACTCAATCAATCACCAACTACCACCAATTTCTTCTTCTAATATCTCATATTGTCTGTCTTCTCAGCCCTTTGTGCTCACCATGGTATTTGATTTCTGATTATTCTTTCTCCAGATTAGCCTTACTTGCAGCTTCCACATGCAGTCTTCCACAATGCTGCCAGAGCAACAGCTACAACTCTATAATTGAAGGCATCGCCCTCCTGGGCTCTCCATATTGTTTATCATCTTTGACAGATAAACTAGATGAGCTCCAGGAGGCTGAGGCGGGAGAATTGCGTGAACCCGGGAGGCGGAGCTTGCAGTGAGCCGAGATTGCGCCATTGCACTCCAGCCTGGGGCACAGAGCGAGACTCTGTCTCAAAAAAAAAAAAAACAAAACAAAACAAAACAAAACAAAACTAGATGAGCTCTTTTTACAACACTCAGAGAATGTTTTGAATTCACAAATCTGCCATCTTACTCACCTATTTGAAAGAGTTCCCTCCCTCCCTTGTATCAAATATTTTCTCTGATAATAATAAATTGAGTTACTTGTAGTTCCTGAAGAATTTCATGTTCTTATAACATTAAATTTTTTCCCACACTATTTGTTATGACTAGTTTACCTATTATTTCTGCCTTAAAAAAAAAAAAAAAAATTCTCTGAATTTCAGATCAGACATTTCTTTAGGTGAAGACTTTCCAGTCTGACTTCCTTTACCTGAGATAGGTATTTATTATTTCCTCATCTCACAGGACTTTGCAAATCCCACTATTATGGTAGATAGCATGTTGAAATTTAAATTGCTGGCTTGCGTGTCTGTTTTTCGACTCAGTGTGAGTTCATTCGCAGTAGTGATCATGTCTTTGGTTCTTAACAAAA
The DNA here is from genome assembly GCF_047675955.1 of Chlorocebus sabaeus. NCBI lineage: Eukaryota > Metazoa > Chordata > Mammalia > Primates > Cercopithecidae > Chlorocebus > Chlorocebus sabaeus. The sequence goes on along the minus strand of NC_132929.1, from coordinate 10,250,407 downwards.
GTGGTTTTCTTTGGATTTTCCTGAAGCAGAACCTAAGAGAAGAATTCACATAAAATTAATTTATTAAGGAAGGACTCCAGGGTAGATAAATAAGGCAACTAGTGAAGTAGGGCAAGGAAGACAAGGAAGTCAGGCAAGAGTGTGATCACTGTGCAAAGCCCAAGAACAGCCTTTAGCCTGATTCCACAGGGAAACTTCCGAGTGTAAACTAAGCTTCAGAGCTATTATAATCCAGACTATGAATCTGGGGCTTTTGTCAGTATCTTTCAAAAGCTTAGTGGTTAGTGGAAATCTCAAGGGGATATAAACTCCCAGGCACTTCACACCGTTTTTAAGCAAGCACCAAATAGCTCCAGTAGCTGAATGGCAGTTCTCCAAAGGAAAAAGAATCATATAGGCACTCAGTAAATTTTGAGTGGCTGACTGGTGGGACAAATGGATAAATGACAAATTATGCAACATGGGATTGCTTAAAAGACAACGGGGACATTGAAGACTTTTGATGAAGACAGTGGTACCCTCAAAATGTTAAATTGAGTAGATTAGTTTGCAAGCATTGAGTAGAATAGATTAATGGAAGGAAAGTCTAAAGGCAGGAACAGTATTTAAAAGAAAATTGCCATGGTGATTAAGACCTGTTCTAGCATGGAAGCAGCCATATGCAAAGTAAGACATGCCTTGGATTCATATTGCAAATGAAAATTTAACCATTCTTGATGACCGTCGGCATTTGTGAAATAAAGGAAAAGAGACAAAGAGTGGGGGGTTTGTGCTCAAGTGACAATGGGATTGCTTACAGAAAAGGAAAATCTGAACACATGGGGAGTTGAGTTATTAGGATAGGCTAGGGGCAGAGATAATGTTAAAAATTCAACTCTAGATGTGATGCGAGTCAGTAGGGACAAGCACACATATATATAGCAGACATATTGGAAAAGTGGGACTTGATCTTGAAAGATATGACAGATTGGAAATATGGATGTGAGATTTAGCATTTAAGACAGGAGAGCTGAACATGGAATGGGGAGAGGGAACCTTTAAAACAGAGGTTATGGAACAAAGATATTGAAGAACAGGACTATGACAAATGTCATATGGTGATACAGAAAAAGAGGAGATAGGAAAAGGTAGAGGAGAAACAGCACTTAAATTCACACTGCATTCTTAACTTACTGTAATGACAATTTAAACTGTTATAACTTTTTCCAAAAAACAATTTGACAATAAATACCAAAAATGTTTTAATATTTGGATATTTTATTCCAGTAATCCTACTTTAATCTCAATAATACTAAGAAATCTGCTAGAGATAATCATGTTAGCAACAGTATCAAAATAGTAGTCTAAATGTCGAGCAATAAGAGAATATTATTATAGAACCAAAGGGTAAAATCTTAACCTAATCATTACAGTCTATGATTTTAGACACTATTTAATGCATAAAATTATTTTATAAATATTGTTTGAAAAAATAGGCTATAAAATATATAAACCAACATTACTAAAATTTATTTTGTTTACATTATGTGCATATGTGTAGATATGGATAGATATGTACACAATCTCATTTAGTGTATATAATTTATATAGTGTATATAATTTATACACTAAATATGAATGTTGACAATTGTTAATTATGATTGTCTTTTTTTTTCAAATTTTTCCAATTGAGCATGTTAGTTTTTATGTTTTTTGTGTTTTTTGAGAGAGGGTCTCGTTCTGTTGCCCAGTCAGAGTGCAGTGGCATGATACGGCTCACTGCAACCTTTACCTCTCGGGCTCAAGTGATCCTCCCATCTTAGCCTCCCTAATAGCTGGGAGCATAGGCGCATGTCAGTACTCCCAGCTAATTATTTATATTATTTTTATTATTATTAGAGATAGAGTTTTACTTTGTTGCCCAGGCTGGTATGAAACTCCTGAGTCAAGCAACCCTCCTGCCTTGCCTCCCAAACTGCTGTGACTATAGGCATGAGCCACCATGCCTGCCCTGAGCGAGTTAGGTTTTTTTTTTTCTTTTAAGTATAAGTGGATGGTGAAAATAGAATCATAGAAGAACTTCTGTCTAATATAAAAGTTGCTAGCAATGTTAACTTTGAAATAATTATAAATAAATAAAAATAAAAATTCAATTCTTTAGTTTAATTAGCCATGTTTCAAGAACTGAATAGCTATGTGTGGTTGGTTAATACTATATTGTGCAATACTGATTTATAGAATATTTCCATCATAATAGAAAATTGTGTTCGATTGTGTTCATATAGACTAAGAGGTCTGTCAGGCAGATTTTTCAGAAAAGAAAGTAATAGAAATTCTAGAACTAAAACAATGTAATATGTGAAATAGCCTAAATTAAGAATTCAATGGATAAGATGCAGAGAGATCATTAAATGGAAGAGGGGGAAGAAGAAAACATCAATTGTGATGAAAAGAGAGGCAAAAACAGAAAATATGTGAAAGGAGATAGAATAGTACATAATTTTATATTAGTATTATGCATGAACTTGTGCTTGCATATGTTCATGTTCATATATAGATATATATACTTCTTGCTGTTTATTCTAGAGAAATGACGTGCATATGTGTGCCTAGATGTTTAATCATATATGATTTGTGATCACTAGAAACACAGAAACATAAAAAATGTTCATCATCAAAGCATTAGGTTCATGAATTGTATATTCATACAAAGAATCCTATCGAGCATCCAAAATGAATGAAATACGTGACTCAAGAACATAAACAAATTGGAAAAACAAAATATACTGTAGGTAAAATCATACACGAAGACTATATGCTTTATGGTTCCATTTCTATAAACTTAAAAGGAAATTCTTAAGAGTGGTAACTAAACATAATAAGGAATTATTGCCATAAATATTCGAACAGTGTAGTTACTATTCCTTCAGTGGAAGAAAGGGGGCTGTGGCTGGAAGAGCAGATAGAAGGCTTCTGGAGAGCTAACAGAGATGGTTTCATACACAAGTTTCATACACAAGTGGTTCCTGGGCTTTCTTTCCACATGGGTTTCTTTCACTTTCTCTGATTCCTTCCACCCTGCCCTGCCACAGGGGTTTTGCACATGCTCGTTCCCATTCTGGTAGCCTTCCTTCCTTTCCTTTTCACTGTCTTATCCCAGATTAGCTATCACTTCCTCAGGGAACATCAGCCCCACCAGATGTGGAAAAGCTACCTTCTTACATACCCTCTGAGAAGGACATTCATTCGTTCCATCAGAGTATGCTTCAGTTTGTAATTTTGTAATGTCTGACATTATTAAAGTAATTGCACCAAAAATGCAATTGGTATGACTTTCACCATTGAACCTCCAGTGTCTTATACATTGGCTAATAATGGCTTATTAAATTAGTGGATGCATATGGTTAGACAAATTGAATTTAAAGTGTCTATAGAACATGCACATCTTGTAAGCAGCAGGATATAGGGACCAGTTGTTCCTCAGAGTTTTCTGTCTAGAGATAGGGAGTCATGAATAAATAAGGGCTAGCATAGCTAATAGTGCATTTAATTGCTCTGGAAGAGGCAAAAAAAAAATAGTCAACCAAATGAAAAGGCAACCCAGGGAGTGAAAGAAAATATTTGCAAACCAACTGTTAAGGGGTTAATATCCAAATTACATATGAAACTACAACTCAATAGCAAAAGAAAAACCTGGTTAAAAATAGGCAAAGGACTGGAATGACATTTTTCTAAAGAAAACATAAAAATGGCCAATAGGTACGTGAAAAAATGCTTAACATCACAAACCATCATGGAAATCCAAATCAAAACCATAATGAGATGTCATTTCACCCATGTTAGGATGCCTATTATTTAAAAAGAGACAAGAAATAACAAGCATTGGCAAGGGCATGAAGAAAGAGGAATCTTTGTACTCTGTTGATGAGAATTTAATTCAGTATGGTCATTATGGAAAACCATATGGAGGTTCCTTAGAAATAAGTAAATAAAAAGTGAACTACCGTATGATCCAGCAATCTCACTTCTTGGTATATATGCAAAGGAAAGTATCTCAGTACTTGAAGAGATACCTGCACACTCCCATGTTCACCGCAGTAATATTCATAATAGCCAAGATATGGAAACAGACTAAAGTATCTGCCAACAGATGAATGGATGAAGAAAATGTGGTATATACACAGTACAATATTAGCTATGAAACAGAGGAAATCTTGCCACTTGTGACAACATGGATGAACCTGGAGAATATTATGTTAAGTGAAATAAGGTAGACACAGAAAGACAAATACTATATGGTCTCACTTATATGTAGAATCTAAAGACGTCAAATTCACAGAGGCAGAGAGTAGAATGGTGTTTGCCAGGGGCTAGGAAGTTGGGAAAATGAGGAGAAATTGCCCAAAGGATATAAACTTCCAGTTATAAGATTAATAGGTTCGAGTGATGCAATGTACGCATGGTGACTATAGTTAATGACACTGTGTTGTATAGTTGAAATTTGCTGAGAGTAGATCTCAAGTGTTCTCACCACACACAAAAAACCAGTAACTATGTGAGGTGATGGGCATTTTAATTAGCTTGATTGTGGTAATCACTTCACAACACATAAACATATTTACTCATTATGTTGTATACCTTAAACATATACAACTTTTGTCAATTATATCTCAATAAAGCCGGAAAAAAAAATAGGAGCAAAACATGTATCTCTTGTAATTCAACCTTGATACCTTGCTCCAGCTGTAATGCACTTGACCCCTTCCCAAGATCTATACTCCCAGCTCTCTGGGTTACATGTCTTTTCTGAAGTATTTCTTTTTTTTTTTTCCCCACCCTCATCTCTATTTTCTTATGCTTTATGTCATTTCCCTGAAATGCCTATCTCTTCCTTCTTTGTTTGGATCACTGTTTGTCTGACAGTGTGTTCCACAAAAATCCTGAAACAACAGCAACAACAACAATAAAACCAAAATACCAGCTCTTAAAACTAGAAGATTTTTAAATATTGTATTACGCAGCAAAACTTGACACAACTTGAACTCATTTGGTGGCAAAACCTGATCTGGAAATATGGGAGGCAAAATGTGGTGCTGTCCAGTGCTGGAACAGGTGTGACTTTAAAACGGCATACATATCACATTATCATTCTCAAATCCAAATAAATAGAACTCTAAATTTTGCAATATAGATGTCCCCAAACGCTCTGTATAAGATTGAATATACACTTTGTATTGTGTCTTGCACTTCATAATGATTCATAAATATTGTCATGTAGAGTGCCAAGCCAAAATAAGACTCTGTCAATTTCAAACAACAGATAAAATACCTGTCTCATGTATGGTGCTGGAATCTAGCCGATATAATTATGAATACTGGGATATTTTTATGCCAAGAAGTGTCCAGTCTTCTCGTGACTAATGCCCACACAGATGATAAGAAAGACAGTGACAATCTGATGAGGGCTGTATGTAAAATAAAAGTGATAGGATTGGGATAAATGTACAATAAACACAGAGTAAAGTTCTGTGATATTATGAGTTAGAGTAGGGAGTTTTAGAGTTTTCAAGGTAAGAAAGGTAATACATTAAGGAACATATTTGCTTAGAGAAGTATGATTCATACCAGTGTGCAAAAAACCAGAAAAATAGAAAAGCAATTCAGATGATCTCAACTTTATTAGTTTTCTAGGAAACACTCAGTACGTGATATAGACTGTAGTAACAGTCTGAAAAGTTAAAAGAATGTAACCTTAGAAATAAAAAATTGCAGAGTGCAGAATCCATTTCCTGTTTTCTGCAGACTTGTCTTGGAAAATTTGAAGTATTCATTGTGCAGAGCATGTGGCTACATTGAGGTTACCAATGTTGATGCTACTGAAAGAATGGCCTTTAAAATTGCCCCACAGCTTCACAGGACACAGAATACACCTGTGCGTACTTCAGTTTTTGAATTTTAAAAAAAAAAAAAAACCTTCTAGAAAACTAGTAGTTCTGACTAACGCTCTTCCGTGCCAGTTGTTTTTCTAATTTAGTCATAGTTATTGGTATTTTCCCTTTTGATTATATGCAATTTATCTTATCTTTGCACCCTGGGATCTGGATTTGGAGTAAAACACACATGGATCCAGTGTTAGAGCAAATACTTAGAACGAAAAGACTTTAGAACTGAGAGCCAGGTTGAGGCCTCGTAATCAGATCATTAAAGGGTTGCAGTTTTATATCTGGAACAATGTTTGTACTTTTTATTTACTTAGTATGTCCACGAAATTAAATATGACTTTTAATTTAAATAAATTTATCATACTTTAATATATCTTAAAGTAATCAATTGAGTTACTACTTCGAGTCATCACGTTTGTTATTAGCCTGTGTCTCTGCCATCACCTGCAAAGTTCAGTTAAATACTTACCATCTAATGACAGCAAGGAATATTCATGTAGATTTTTTAAATTTACTTAAAATTATGTCTTTTAAAATTACCTCAAATTATTTCTTTTCTTTTTTTAATTATGTTTTGAAAATATCTAGCTGTGTATGTGTAATATCAAAAAAACTTTTTTTTTTTTGAGACAGGGTCTCTCTCTGTCACCCAGGCTGGAATGCAGTGGTGAGAGCATAGCTCACTGCAGCCTTGAACACTTGAGCTCAAGCCATCATCTGTCCTCAGCCTTTATAATTTGGGATTACAAATGCATGCCACCAGGCATGGATACTTTTTGTTGTTGTTGTTTTGTTTTTGTAGAAACAGGGGTCTCACTATATTGCCTAGGCTGGTCTCAAACTCCTGGCCTCAAGTGATCCTCCCACTTTGGCCTGTTTTTGCTATTTTTGAAAGTTGACTGAACTTAGTTTAGTTAAATAATGAGCCAAATCAACCAAATGCTGTTCATAAATAGAGAGAAGTAGGCTAATTCATTTGAAAGAATAAAAAAGACTGTTTGTGAGTGGGTGGGTATATAAAGAACTTGAAGGTAAATAACAGAAAATCTGTTTCCTTGAATGCAGCCCATTGTACCTGGCTCTCCGTTGTGTACCTGGACCCTGCCCTTCATCTTGGGCCTCCTCCCTGGAGAAAACTGCACCGTGACGCCACTAACTTCCACTGGCTGGAATCTGCCTTTCCCTCCCCACTCGCTTTCCTTCCCATCTCTACCCCCAATTAAATCCCTAAACTTTGCTCATTAACCACTTAAACATCCTTTTAATCCATCCATTTTTTCACTTTCACGTTTTCATTGCTAACTCTCTCTGTGAAGCCACCTCACCTTTTTCTCAGAATGTCAGCTATAATGGCCTAGCTGATCTCCCACTCATTCCAGGCTTGTATCTGCCCAAACTGCTCTCCACTCTACCCCGTGCTGTTTTCTAAACAACAAATTTTATCCTGTTGCTTCCCAACTTCAAACTCCTCAATGACTTGCAAATGCCTTCAGCATACAGCTGAACATGACATGCCTCATTTTATTTCTGTAGCCTCATGTTTCCCTTTTCACTGTATATTTCATTGTACATTACAGTCATACTTCGAATTCCTTGAAGTCAGGGAAATTGTCTTATTCAATGTTGTATTCCCAGAACCTAACACAGTGTTTGCTATGTAGCAGGTTTTCAAGATAATTTTTATTTTAAATTTCAGTTTGATGAGTTTAAATCAGATAAATATATGACTTTTTGGCATCCTGAGTCTGTTTCTATTCTTGCATTTTAGAGTTTAAGTAAGCTTAGGCTACTCTGAGAGTTACTTGAAAACTATTATCCAGATCCTCTGGAAGTTGAAATACTAGTAATAGAAGCATCTGGTCCATTGTCAGTTCTAACCCAAACTGGCAGATAGAGATACTTGCTAATAAAGACCGACTCTTGACACTCCAAAAGTGGCAATCGGCTGGGCACGGTGGCTCACACCTGTAATCCCAGCACTTTAGGAGGCCGAAGGGTGGGGGTGGGGGGGGTGGATCACCAGAGGTCAGGAGTTCGAGACCATCCTGGCCAACATGGTGAAACCCTGTCTCTACTAAAAATACAAAAATTAGCCACGCATGGTGGTGCATGCCTGTAATCCCAGCTACTTGGGAGGCTGAGGCAAGAGAATCACTTGAACCCAGGAGGCAGAGGTTGCAGTGAGCCGAGATTGTGCCATTGCACTCCAGCCTAGGCAACAAGAGCGAGATTCCATCTTAAAAAAAAAATTTTTTTTAAAAGTGGCAATCAACTCTTCATTTCCAGAATTAATATTCCAAAAAATGTTTGCCAGTGGATGAGAACAGATCTGGTACTGTATTTTATTCTGTATGTATTTCCTTGGACTGCTGTAACAAATGACCACAAACCTGGTGACTTCAAAGAACAGATACTCATTCTCTTGCAGTTCTGGAGTCTGAACATTTGAAATGAAGGTGTGAATAGGATTGGCTCCTTCTGAGGGCTCTGAGGGAAAATCTAACTCATGCTTCTTCCCTAGTTTTTAATGGTTGCCAACAGTCTTTGGTACTCTTGCCAGTGGCAACCTAACTCCAACCTCTGTCTCCATCTATACACACATCTCTCCTGTGTGCCTGTGTCTGTCTCCAAATTTCCCTCTTATAAGAACGTCAGTCATACTGGATTTCAGATCTTTAGCAATGCAGTGTAAATTCATCTTAACTTTATTATATTTGAAAATGTTCTATTTTCAAATAAAGTCACATTCACAGAGCCCAGGTAGAAATGAATTTTGGGGGGATACATTCACTTCTACTTTTTTTGGTGAATATAAGGTAAAAAGAGTTGAGTATAAAAAATAAAAGTAGAAAACTATCTTTAACATGGGATGAGAATGTTATTTTCAATGAATCATGTTTGCTAAACTATTTTAATAAAAAATGACAAAATCAAAAATTGTAATAAATGTTTAACAGCTAATTAAATACAGGATCCTGAATCACTGACTGACAGAAATATTCTCTCAAATTAGAAATACAGAAATGATCAAGTGTAATTTAATATATTTTTTCTGATATATGGTCATCCAATATCAGCACTAGGCAATCTCCTACATGTGCCTTTCCTTAAAAGTGATGGTAAATACTAATAAAATATGCCTTATAAAATGGAATTATTTTGTGTTCATGGAATTCAAACAATTTTTGAATAAGGACTTTATCTGGCAACTCAGGAAAACCATTTTTATTTCTTCATTTAGAAGAGGAAATGGAAACATTGAGTTACAAGAGAAGATGACTTTTTTAAAAACCCAATCTTTACATCATGATTATTAGAAGCTGTGACACTCCCCTATGATGAAGCACTTAAACATTTTAAGAGTATTCATTCACAATATTGAGATATCAATTTGCACTTTTTGGAAGGCAAAAGTTAAATGAAGTGCAATCCTGGAATAATTTACAATGAATAGCAGAAGTATTGTGAATGGACTGAGACATTCAACAAATATCTGTTTAGTACTGACTATGTGTGAGGCACTATTCTGTTTGTCGGAGATAGTGCAGGAAACAGAGGGACAAAAATCAGGTTCTCTTGCAACTTACATTGCCCTAGTCATGCTGAATATTCTCCACCTGCTCCTCTGGCTCCACTTCTCATACTTCAGTGAGCTTTGAGCTCTGGCCACTGACTCCTAAGTACTGCTTCACTTTCTATAATCTGGCTTGGTGTTGGTTTGACCAACAAAAGACAAAGAGCAGATCAGAGGTTGGAGGAGAGATTAATCTGAGTGTGATTTCTCAGGATCCTTCCCTGCTGAGGCATAGATTGGTAGCAATGGAAATAGCTTTAGTCCATCTAGCTTTTTACCAACTTGTGAAATTCTTGAAAACTGCTTACATATTTATAAATAGCCGTTTTGTTAAATTCTCTTTAATTATCCCCTTTGAATATGCCTTCTGTTTCCTAAAGAACCTTGCATGATGCGTAGGGTTAGAAAGGAAATACAAATACATTAGATATTTGAAAAAAAGACATTTTAGCAGATGCTATCAGCAGCCCATCCATATCTCCCTGGTTTCCACCATTCTTGGGTATGCTCCCTATTGACAACTCTTCAACTGAGTGCTCTCTTTGGCTGCTACAGTTTGCCAGGCTTAAAGATAAAGCAGATGGGGCATGTTAGAAACTAATGCATTCCTTCCACTTCCTTCCCCAAAGCAGCCATCAACCAATAACTACCAGATAATGTGGACCAAATTCTCAGCTTCTTGGAACCTTGGTTGGAACTACTCTGGGTCATATTCACCCAATCCTTCTGAGTTTCCTACTGAGCCTAGACACCTGGTGCCCGCAGCAGTACGCTGCTTGATAACAAAACTTCATTGGCTTCCTGTCTTCCCTGCCATATTCCAGTGTTGCTGATTCCTAGGATTGCCTCCACAAATATACATTCTCTCTCACACACACACATACACGTGCCATACAAACACTACACAAACACATTCTTGTGCAATCGATAGTAAGCTCTGGAAGGTTCTGAGGAGAGGAGACATGCACACTTTTTGGGCTTCAGTGGGCCCACTCTGGATATTGTGTGGACAGAGATTTGAAGGGTTGTGAGGGCAGCCACACTGAGACTGTTTAGGGAGGTTAGTTCATCTATAACACTCATAGACCACTGCAAGAATCTAGAGGAAAGATGATGAAGGATTACATCTTTGCCATGATGCTATGATGAGACTGCTTTTTAGATCATCTGATCAATATTTTAAAAAATACATTATGTATCAGTTTCTCTACTAGAAGTTAGTAGGAAGGATACTGTCCTCATTTTAGACGTACGGAAATTGAGGTTAGGAAAGTGAAGTAAAATATGCAAATTCTCAGATACAGAGTCCAAATCTGCCCAGAGCTTTACCCTCTCCACCACACTGTCAGGAAGGTTGCCATACACTGGACTGAGTAGAGAGGTAAAGGCGGAAGACAGCCTGCAGTGAACTGACAGAGAAAACTACATAGGGAAGTAGAAATAATGACCACAGACAACACCTTCAGGAAATTTGGCAGAAAAAACATACGGGGTAACTGAAAGGCATGAGGTAGCTTTTTTGTTTTATTTAGTTTTGTTATTTTCCCCTTTAACTTGGGAGAAACTTATTCTTGTTTACATACCTAGCAAAAAGACACATTGGAGAAGACACTTGATGTTACATTAATGAAAGGGAATAATGGATTAAGGCAGGCTTGGTAGCAAAAAGAAGTTAAAATATATCTAAGAAAAGTTAAATCATAAATAACTTACAAGTATCTACAAATACATGTTTATTATAAAATATTCAAATAAGAGAAGTGTATAGAAAAAAGGCCTATGCCCACATTCACCCCATTTTCTACAACCCTCAGTGTTATTGCTATCTTTAAAGTAACCACACTTTAGTGTGTACCTCTTCAAATATTTGGGTGTATGCATATATGTTCACATTTTTAAATAAAGTGGGTCACAACAATGCAATGTTTTTGCAATTTGCTTTTTTTTACATAATGTATCCTTGGCTTTCTTCCATATCAGTACACGTGAATCTAATTTATATTCTTCTTATTAGTTTAATTATAGCATCAGCTGCATAATTATACTACTTTAATTATCAATCACATTTTAAATTTATTTTTAATAAGCTTTCAATTTTAAAATAGTTTTAGATTTACCAAAAAGTTACTAAGATAGTACAGAGACTTCTATACAGCCCACATCAAATTTCTCCTATTATTAACACTTTTCATTAATATAGTACATTTTTTACAATTAGTGAATCAATATTGATATATTACTAACTAAAGCCCACACTTCATTCAGATTTCCTTAAGTTTTTCTCTAGTATCCTCTTTCTGTTCCAGGATCCCAACCACAATAATATATTCCATTTGGTTGTCATGTCTCTATGGGCTCCTCTTGGCTGTGACAGTTTTGCCAGTCTTCATGTTATTGATGACCGTGATAGTTCTGAGAAGTACTTGTTAGGTATTTTGTAGAATGACCCTCATTGGGATTGATTGATGTTTCTCTCATGATTAGACTGAGGTTGTGTGTTCTGGAGAAGACCACAGTGGAAAAGTGCCATTTTTATCACACCATTTCAATGACATATTATCAACAAGGCATATCGCTGTTGATTTTCACTTTGATTACTTGGCTGGGGTAGTGTTTGTCAAATTTCTCCACTGCAAAGTTACTCTATATTTTTTTTCAATTTTCATATGGTGTATGGGTCAGGGTTCTCTTAGAGGGACACAACTAATAGGATAGATATACATATATATAAAGGGGAGTTTATTAAGTATTAGCTGACATGATCACAAGGTCCTACAACAGACTGTCTGCGAGCTGAGGAGCAAGGAGAATCAGTCTGAGTCCCCAAACTGAAGAACTTGGAGTCCAGTGTTCGAGGCCAGGAAGCGTCCAGCACGGGAGAAAGATGTAGGCTGGGATGCTAGGCCCGTCTCTCCTTTCATGTTTCCCTGCCTGCTTTATATTCGCTGGCAGCTCATTAGATTGTGCCCACCAGATTAAGGGTGGGTCCGCCTTCCCTGGCCCACTGACTCAAATGCTAATCTCCTTTGGTAACACCCCACAGACACACGTAGGAATCAGCACCCTGCATCCTTCAATTCAATCAAGTTGACACTCAGTATTAACGCTCGCATATGGCAGTCTTTGGAAAGAGGTCCCTAGGCACAGCCCATACTTAAAAAACAAGGAGTTGTGCCCTATCTCACCGAGGGCAGAGTATCCACATAGCTATTTGGACTACTTCAGAATATTTATCTATTTTTCGCATTTATTTATTTATTTACACATCATTTATTGTTAGTATAAATTCATATTTATACTTTGAGTTATAATCCAATACTACTGTATTTTTTTCTGTTGCTCAAATTGCTATAGCTTTTGTTGAGAACTCCTTCAGTTGATTTCTTTGTCCCTGGCATATTCCCATCACTGAGCGTTTGGGGGTATTTTTGTTTGTTTTGCTTTGCTTTGCTTTAGCACTTCCTTACTTAAGTGCTCCCATCCTCCCCACCCTCGGAGATCTTGTAATATTGTTAGATCCTTTTGTCACATTCTGCATTCTATCCAAGGATGCCCTTTACCTGTAAATAATTGTTTTTTTAATTCCTTTAATTTGTGTGTGTGTGTGTATGTGTGACGGAGTTCCGCTCTTTTTGCCCAGGCTGGAGTGCAATTGCGCCATCTCGGCTCACTGCAACCTCCGTCTCCTGGGTTCAAGCGATTCTCCTGCCTCAACCTCCCAAGTAGCTGGGATTACAGGTGCCTGCCACCACGCCTGGCTAATTTTTTGTATTTTTAGTATAGACAGGGTTTCACTATGTTGGTCAGGATGGTCTTGATCTCTTGACCTTATGATCTGCCCACCTCGGCCTCCCAAAGTGCTGGGATTACAGGCATGAGCCACCATGCCCGGCCAATAATTGGCTTTTTAAAATTTGCATATACTAAGGAATACTTTTTATGTTTTATTTTTTTATTTTATTTATTTATTTTTTTTGAGATGGAGTCTCGCTCTGTTGCCCAGGCTGGGGTGCAGTGGCGCGATCTCGGCTCACTGCAAGCTCCGCCTCCCGGGTCCACGCCATTCTCCTGCCTCAGCCTCCCAAGTAGCTGGGACTACAGGCGCCGCCACCATGCCCGGCTAGTTTTTTGTATTTTTAGTAGAGAGGGGCTTTCACTGTGTGAGCCGGGATGGGATGGTCTCGATCTCCTGACCTCGTGATCCGCCCGCCTCAGCCTCCCGAAGTGCTGGGATTATAGGCGTGAGCCACCGCGCCCAGCCTTTTTATGTTTTATAGTTCAATTGGTTTTGACAAATACATAGTATTATGTATCAAAAATTACAGTATCATATAGAACATTTTCTGCACGCTAAGCAATGCCCTGTGCTTCACCACTCTCACCCCACGTTGAAACCCTGGACACCACTGGTCTGTTAACTATCTCTATAATTTCGCCTTTTTCAAAATGTCATGTAAACTAAATAATGCAGTATGAAGCCATAGCCTTTTCAGCCTGGTTTATTTCTTTCTTTTTTCTTTTTTGAGATGGAGTCTCGCCCTGTTGCCCAAGCTGGAGTGCAATGGCGTGATCTTGGCTCACTGCAACCTCCACTTCCCAGGTTCAAGTGATTCTTCTGCCTCGGCCTCCAGAGTAGCTGGGATTACAGGTACACACTACCACGCCCGGCTAATTTTTTGTATCTTTAGTAGAGATAGGGTTTCACTATGTTGGCCAGGCTGGTCTCAAACTCCTGACCTTGTGATCCTCCAGAGTTGGCCTCCCAAAGTGCTGGGATGACAGGCGTGAGCGCCCGGCCCAGCCTGGTTTATTTCACTTAACAATATGTACTTTAAGACTTAGCCATGTGCTTACGTGGTTTGATAACTCCTTACTTTTTATTGTTGAATAATATTCTATTGCATCAAAGTATAATAGTGTGTTTATTTGCCTAATGAAGAACATTTTGGCTGATTCCAAATTTGGCTATTATGAATATAGCCACTATAAACATTTACCTGCAGGTTTTTGTGTTGTCATGTGTTTAAAAAACATTCAGTAAATACCCAGAAGCATGACTGCTGGGTCAAGTGATAATGCTATGTTTACCTTTGTTAGAAACTGCCAGGCTGGGTCTTCCAAAGTGACTATATCATTTTACATTACTATCAGCAATGGATGAAAGTTCCTGTTGTTCTATATCATCAGCAATTGGTATTTTGGGTTTTTTGGATATTAGCCATTCTAATAAGTGCATATCTAGTTGTTTTAATTTTCAATTGCTTAATGACAAATTATTAGAGTGTATTTTCATGTGCTTGTCATCTGTATATCATCTTGTGTAAGATGTCTGTTCAGATCTTTTGCCCACTTTTAAATTAGGATGTTTGTTATTTTAGGGTTGACTTTTAAGAAGTGTTTGTATATCCTGAATACCAGTCTTTTATCAGATTTTTGCCATGCAAACATTTTTTCCTGGTTTGTGGCTTGTGTTTCTGTTTTCTTAACTTGTCTTTTGCAGAGCAGGCACTTTTAGTTTTAATAAAGTCCAGCATCAAACTTTTCTTCCACAAATCGTGCTTTTGGTATTAAAGCTAAAAGCATAACCAAACCCATGTTCACATAGATTTTTCTCATATATTTTATTCTAGAATTTTTATAGCTTTATATTTTACAGTTAGATCTGTGATCTCTTCTGAGTTGATTATTGTGACATGTATAAGGTTTGTTGCTAGGTTCTTTTTTTGCATACAGATATATAACTGCTTCAGCATCATTTGTTGAAAATACAATTCTTTCTCCACTGTCTTTTCACCTTTTTCAAAGATAGCTGACTATATTTGTGTGTGCTACTTCTAGACTCTCTCTTCTCTTCCACTGATCTATGTATCTAATTTTAACCAATGCCATGCTGTCCTGATTACAGAAGCTTTATACTAAATATTAAAACCAGGTAGCATGAGTCTTCAAACGTTGTTTCTCTTCAGTATTATCTTGCCTATTTTAGGTCTTTTTTCTTTTCAACATAGGCTTTAGAATCAATTAGCTAAGAGCTATTAAATACAATTTTTATTGTTATTGCTATTTTGAATCTATATGTTCAGCTGACATCAAATAATATTGAGTCTTCCAATCCATGAATATGGAATATTTCTCCATTTATTTAGATCTTCTTTTAGTCTTTTATCATGTTTTGTAGGTTTCTACATATAGACTCTATATACAGTTATACATAAGTAATTCATTTTTTGGTGCTAATGAAAAAGTTTTTGGTGCTATTGTGATTGTGTCATTTTTTTAAAAATTCTGAAATGTTTGTTTATGGAATATAGGAAAGAAATTGATTTTATATGTTAACGTTGTATCCTATTGACCTTATTGATCGTGGTGGTCTTTTTATTTTTTAACATTTCTTTGGAATTTTCTCCATGGCAAAACATGTCATTTACAAATGAAGACATTTTATTTCATTCCTTTCCAATCTATAAACATTTTCCTTCTTTTTCACATATTACATCAGCTATTTCTTCCAGTAAAATGTTGAATAGGAGTTGTAAGAGAAGACATCCTGGCCTTGTTTCTAAATCTAGCAAAAATACTTCCAGTTCCTTACCATTAAGTATAATGCAGGATTTTTTGTAGACGTTGTTTATCAAATCAGTTACTTTTTAAGATGACATAATGCCTAAGAAGCTATGAATTCAGATGATGGATATTATTTGTAGATATTTTAATTCCAGTTAATTATTCTAAAATCATTCCTGTTATCCTTTGCCTCAATTTAGAAGTTATGGTTTTAGTAAAAATAGACCTTGATTTACTTATATGTGGAAATATTAGCAAAAACAAACAAAACAACCAGGGAACTGAAGGTTGAAAAAAATAAAAGTAAAACTGGCAACAAACTAGTGGTATCAACTTTGGAAAAGAAGCATCAGGAAAAGTGAAGGAGGCTGAGATGAGATAACCTTTAGGTAGTTGATGAATGTTGATGGAAATTACTTGTTGATTGGAATTACTCTAATTTGCTGTAACCACAGTTGAGCTAGAGGGAGTCAATATCAGTAAATCATAAAATTAGAAATGGTCTAAATATCGAAAGAAATATTACATGCATACAAAAATATCTCTAAACATATATATTACTCTCAGTAAAGCAACATATCAACAAAACAATCAGGGAAGTAATCTTGAACAGTTTCTGGAAATTAAAGGAAGGTAAATAAAAATTCACCAAAAGACAATTCTCAAAAGAAGATATTTACACAGCCAAAAAATACATGAAAAAAAGCTCAACATCATTGATCATTAGAGAAATGCAAATCCAAACCACAGTGAGATACTATCTCACGCCAGTCAGAATTGCAATTATTAAAAAGTCAAGAAACAATAGATGCCAGTGAGGTTGTGGAGAAATAGGAACGCTTTTACACTGTTGGTGGGGAATGTAAATTAGTTCAACCATTGTGGAAGACAGTATGGCAATTCCTCAAGGATCTGGAACCAGAAATACCATTTGAGCCAGCAATCCCATTACTGCATATATACCCAAAAGAATATAAATCATTCTGCTATAAAGACACATGCACACGTATATTTATTGCAGCACTATTTACAATAGCAAAGACATGGAACCAACCCAAATGCCCATCAGTGATAGACTGGATAAAGAAAATGTGGTACATTTATACCATGGAATACTATGAAGCCATAAAAAGGAATGAGATCATGTCCTTTGCATGGATATGGATGAAGCTGGAAGCCATCATCCTCAGCAAACTAACACAGGAACAGAAAACCAGACACTGCATGTTTTCACTTATAAGTGGGAGTTGAACAATAAGAACACATGGACACAGGGAGGGGAACAACACACACCAAGGCAAGGGGAGGAAACTTAGAGGATGGATTAATAGATGCAGCAAACCACCGTGGCACACGTATACCTATGTAACAAACCTCCACGTTCTGCACATGTATCCCAGAACTTAAAGTAAATTTTTTTTTTTTTTTTTTGAGATGGAGTCTCGCTCTGTCGCCCAGGGTGGAGTCCAGTGGTTGGATCTCAGCTCACTGCAAGCTCTGCCTCCCGGGTTTACGCCATTCTCCTGCCTCAGCCTCCCAAGTAGCTGGGACTACAGGCGCCCGCCACCTCGCCCGGCTAGTTTTTTGTATTTTTTTAGTAGAGACGGGGTTTCACCGTGTTAGCCAGGATGGTCTTGATCTCCTGACCTCGTGATCCACCCGTCTCGGCCTCCCAAAGTGCTGGGATTACAGGCTTGAGCCACAGCACCCGGCCAGTAAAATTTTTTAAAAAATTTAAAAAAGGAAACCCTAAAAGAAAAATTTCACTGTACACTACCAATTATTATTCATACAAGAGGTATGCTGTCTTTTTTTTTACGTCCATTAATGGGCAAAATCTCCATAGGAACTTTCATAAATGTATGCAAATTTTAATTTATCGGGTTTATTTTTCCCAGGTCATAAACTATTCAAGCATGAGCTCTACTATTATGTGGTTTTTCAAGAATGTCTGGCCTGTATATGCACTGTATTTCCAGCATAGAACCTAATACTGATTTACAAGTGATGCTTTAGTACTAGTATTCATAACACAATTATTAAAATATTAAATTTGAACTAAAATTGGTAACATGTCTAAGTGAGATTTTCATTTGCAGGCCATTTGCTCCAAAAATCAATGGAAACAGAGACATTTCTGAGAGCAGAATCCTATAGTGGGTGAAGGGAATTTCCTTATATAATTATATTTATAAGGTATCAAATGGAAAATGAGTCCTTTTGCTGTTTCATTTGTTATCCTGAAAGTCTACGGCATTGACTTCAAAATGCTATAGGCTTTGAAAAATTCCAAACCCTACATGATCAGCATTCCTACCTGACATATAAACAATAATAACACTGAAGAATTAGATATATTGTATACTCAGTGAAAAAGGAAAAATAACAGACTTCAGTAAAATCAATGATACTATGCTACATTGAAAGTAAAATCTTACTGGTGAACTTATGATGAAAAACAGCAACAAAAAACCCTCAAATCAACATTGCATTTTCATACTTAAAGCTATGCATATTCTTCTAAATACGACTAATCCATCAATTGTGAATATTTTTGAGGTATAAAATGAGTACAAGGGATATGCCTAGCCTAGCATTTTTAAATTATTCAAAGTATTGCCAATAATTAAAGACAATAATCATAAACTAAAGTCATAGCTATTTACCGATAGGGAGAATAATGAATTCAATTATTTCTGTCTTACTTTACTGACAAGGAGAGAGATGTCAATGAAGCCAAGTTTGTTTTACAAAATTACAGGCAGGTGGTTGCTTAGCCAGGAGGATAATCTAAATTTCTTGATTCATATCAAGGATTGTTTGCTTTTTTCTCTCCTACAAAGTTTATTTCAAAGACATTTTGTTATCCCTTGTAATTCTACTTGGAACTGAGTCCATTTAACAGAAAAGTGAATTATACTTATCATGGCTTTAAAATAAACAATGAGTGTCATACCATTGGCAGCTTATACAGTGTGATTTGAAACTCAATGCCAATTTTAAGACACAATTTAATAGACAATCAAAAATTACCAAGGATTTCAGTGGAGATATACAAATAGAGTTTTGTGTTAAATAAACATAAGGCAATGTGAATAACAATAGCATCATTTACCACGATGGACAGATTTATTATTGGCAAGAATCAAATTATTGAAGAGAACTTACAGGAGAAACCTACAGCTCTCTGAATTTCCTATAAAACTCCACAGCAACTGAACAAAAACTGATGGAAGAATTTAAGTTGAATTTGGATTAAATTTTTACATGTATCCTAATGTCAGCAACAAGATGATGGAAATAAATGTTTGTGGTTTTCAGTGTTCGTATTAATTTAGAAATATGCCATTGTCTGCTTTGGATTAGCAAGGAAATAGAGTGCATTTTCTGGATATCGTTGTAATATATCAACATTCAGCAAAAGCTACAGCTTTAAAGACCACTATTACACACGAAGGCAGAAGGAAGCCTGTTGCATACTGAATGTTCTAGCTGGTGATTATACACACTTAAATCCTCTTGACTGATGAATAGCCACCCTCTCCATGAGAGGGCACTCCTACTGGAAGCTCACATGTAACAGTGTTACAGGAAACTTGCACCTAACGAGCAATTCAGAGCCACTCACTCAGTTAACTCTGTTGTGAAAAAAATGATCACATATGTAACAAACCTGCAGGTTGTGCACATGTACCCTAGAACATAAAGTATAATTTAAAAAAAATGATATGCCCCAGTTTGATCCTCTCTTCATCCAACAAAACTTAGTACTAAATAGCATGATTTTAACAGAGATTAACGTTTTAATCTATATATGGAATAATTAGCAAAACAACAACTTGTGTTTTGTTCTATTAAATATATTAAAGGCTGAATATAACTTTCTTAATGTCTGAAATAAATCTGGAAACAACAAACCTAGACATCCACTTAGTTTGTAACTTAAGTAAACTGAGTTTAATTAGAAATTAAATAGTTGGACAAATCCAAATAGGGCAAAAACATTGAAATAACTAATTAATTTGGAAATATTTGATCGCAGAGGGGAATGTTGGTTACTCACTTAAATCTGTACTAGTAGGAGGCTTTACTTTGGTGGATAAAATGGGAGCATAAAATATGCCTAATATTGAATATCAGCAATTAAATTTCATATATTTTTATAAACTGATTACTATGGTGCTATCAATATAAACTGAAGCATGTATCTTAAAATAACCCCAGAAGAATAGATACATTGCAAAGACTGAACATGGTGTTATTTGACAAAACAAATAACGTATAGAAATTGGGTTATTTCATTTGTAGCAACTCAGCATAATTCTATCTAATAAGAGGTGTATAGAGGATAAATGCAGAAATATCACAAAGCAAAGTAACATCCTAGAAAAAAAGCCAGTTTTTAATATTTTTATTGAAAATAATAATGAAGATATATATATAATCATATATGTATATATTTTAGATTATTAGTGATTATTTAGAAAAGGTCTCACAAACATTTTAGGATATAAAAGTACTTTATATCCTAAGAGAGGCTATCATGTTATACTCATTCCAATAAGATGAACACATTTGGCTGCAATACCGTGTAAATAATAATAATAATCTCCCCTTGGAACGAAACATGGTTTTTCATGTTTTCCTTTCATCACATCAGAGCCTGAAAAATGCTTGGACCCCTAACAGACATAGTCAATAAATATTTGTTGAACGAATGGAGAAGATATATACTCTATCATATATTCTACTTAAATTTCGATACAGTAAGAAGAGTTTAGGAGAGTTAGCTTCCATTATTCTCAATTAAAGATACCACATGGCCTGTATGGCAGAAATGTCTCTTCAGAATATTTAGCCTTTGATTTTATAATGAACTCAAAAACAACTTTTATGTTAATGTCTGAAATCAGAAACTCTATTGTTATAATTGTATTTCAGATTAGAGTTCAAAATCTGCTTGAGGTTTGATTATCTGCTTGGCGTCCAGAATCAAAGCAGAACCAAGATTCCTTGTCATGTCTTTGACTGGAGAGGAGGAATTTTCTAGTCCCTGTCAACTGAGGGTGCTGCATTTATTCCTGGGCCTATGTAGGCATCTTAGATTCAGTTTTTGCTTGAAAACACATACAAATCTTATTACCTCGCCCTGCAACAGGAGCACTGACATCCAAGCACCTGGCGGATCTCAATACATGCAGAAATGCACTTGATAAAATTGAACATTTGTTAGTTATAGTTATAAAGATCTTAGCAAATCAGAAAGATAAGGAATACTTTCAAGTTGACAAAACCTACAGTGACTATAATACTAAATTGTGAAAGACTGATGAGTACCCGCTAAGGTTGAGAACAAGGTAAGGATGTCTCTTCTCACCATTTCTATTCAACATGAGGCTGAGGTCTTAGTGAAAATAATAAGGGAAGAAAAAGGGATAGAGGCATACAAACTGGGAAAAACAAAACTGCCTTTATTAACAGATGTTATAATTAGCTATTAAGAAAATCTCAAAAAGTCTACAAAAATGCTAAACTGATTTAAACGTGAAATTTCCAAGGTCATAGAATGCCAGGTCAACATATATATATGATATATGTTTATATATATAATATGTATATATAATCACACCCTTGTATATGAGCTAAAAATAACTGAAAATTGAAATTAGAAAATATAATACCATTTGCAATATATCAAAAATATGAAATTATTCAGAATAGACCTAGTAAAATATAACAAGTTTGTGTGCTGGAAATTCAAAATCATTGATTAAAAAATCAACATAAAAGTAAAGCAATGGAAAGATACACTATGTTTATGGAATAAAATACTAGATATTATTTAAATCTCAGTTCTACCCAAAATTGATTTATAATTTCAATTCAATCCCTATCAAAATCCCATCAGGTATTTTTGTTGAATTAACAAGTTGATTCTAAAACTTACATGAAAATGCAAACCTTGAGAATAACTAAAACAATATTTTAAAGAACAAATGCAGAGGATTCATATGGTTTGATTTAAAGTCACACTATAAAGCTATAGTAAGATAAAGTTGCATTGAGGTAAAGTATAGAAATGTACAGAATAATTTGCAACAGAATATAGTGTCTAAAGATAGATCTCCACGTATATAGTCAGCTGGTATTCTACAATGATTGATTTTCAATGGTGAAAGAAGAGGCTTTTTTTACAAATGATGCTTGATTAACTTGGTGATCGTATGAAAAAAGATGAGTCTTGATCTTCACCTTTCTTGTTATAAAAAATATTAAGTTGAAATAGATCAGAGGCCTGAATGTAACATGTAAAACTCTAGAACTTCTAGAAAAAATATGTGAGAAAATCTTTATGAACATGGTTAGGAAAAGATTTCTTAGATAAGGCAAGAAAATGGGATAAATAATGAAAATAAAAAATAGAAAAATTGGACTTTATAAAAATTAAGAACTCCTGCTCTTAAAAATCACCATTAAGAAAATTAAAAGGTAATCCACAGAATGGGAGAAAATATTTGCAAATCATATATCAGATAAGGAATTTGTATCCCGAATATACAAAGAATTCTTACAACTCAAGAAGCCAAACAATTTGGTTAAAAAAATTAGGTAAAATGTGGCCGGGCGCAGTGGCTCACACCTGTAATCTCAGCTACTTTGGGAGGCCGAGGCGGGCGGATCACGAGGTTAGGAGATCGAGACCATCCTCGTTAACCAGGTGAAACCCCATCTCTACCAAAAATACAAAAAAAAAAAATTACCCGCATGTGATGGCGGGCGCCTGTAGTCCCAGCTACTTGGGAAGCTGAGACAGGAGAATGGCGTGAACCCAGGAGGTGGAGTTTGCACTGAGCTGAGGTGGCGCCACTGCACTCCAGCCTGGGGGACAGAGCGAGAGTCCGTCTCAAAAAAAAAAAAACAAAAATTAGGTAAAATATTTGAAAAGACACTTTACCAAAAAACAATGATAGTGATGACAAACAAAAAGATGATCAACATTATTAATCATTAGGGGAATGCAAATTAAAAACATAAGGAAATATCACTATTTATTGGAACATTTAAAATAAAAATAAAGATAAGGTAACAAAAACATGTTCTGGTAAGGATGAACAACCAAACGCTCATATGTTTTTGATGAGAATGTAAATTACTATAGCCACTTTGGAAAACAGATTAGCACTTTATGTTATAAATTCATACATGCACTTATTGTATAACTGAGGAATTCCATTTCCAGGTTTTTACCAAGGAAAATGAAAATGTATGTCTGTACAGTATCTGTACATGAATGTTTATAGCAATTTTATATGAAACAACCCCAAACTGAAAACAACTATAGTGTCCATTAATTGGTAAATAAATAAACTCATTGGGGCATATGCATACAATGAAATGCTACTTAACCAAAAAAAAAACAAAAGTAATGAAGTACTAATACATATAAAGACAAGACTTACTTCAAAATGCATTATGCTAAGTAAAAACATTAGATTTTAACAACTTCTTCATGTATGATTTCATTTGTATGAAATTCTAGAAAACACAAAACTACAAGGACAAAAATTCATTTAAAGATTCCCAGTCAGGAGTTTGAGACCAGCCTGGCCAACATGGTGAAACCCTGTCTCTACTAAAAATACAACAATTAGCCAGGCATGGTGGTGGGCACCTGTAGTCCCAGCTACTTGGGAGGCTGAGGCAGGGGAATCGCTGGAATCTTGGAGGTGGAGGTTGCAGTGAGCTGAGATCATGCTACTGCACTCTAGCCTGGGCACAGAAGCTAGGCGTAGTAGAAAGGAATTGACTATATAGGGGCACCAGGGGAGTTTCTGGCTGGGATTGTTTTATAGTTTGAATGTGGTAGGGCCTGTGTAACTATGCTTTTATCAAAACTTGTTGAATTGTGCAAGTAGAATTAGTGAATGTCACTTTCTGAAATTCTACTACAATAAAGTTGAATAAAAAGAGACTCCCAAACCTATATTTTTGAGAACCTATTTCTGAGTCATAAGTCCAATGAAGTTTACCTTATATGGTTCTTATTTGTCATGCACTCTTTTCTCTTTCTGTTTTTTCACAGTATCTATGGGTTTCCATCACCATTTCTTCTCTATGAACTCTCAGCACTGTGCACAGGTTTTATAATTCTCCACCATGTTAACTGTAACAGAAAGCATTTTGCATTAGCTCAACTAACCATGTTCCAAAAACAGATGTTCTGTTTTATAGTGTAAATGTATTTATATATTAATATGTTATAACATATTAATATAAATATATCAATTATTAATAATATAAATATATTACTATTTTGTGCATATGTATAAAATATTAATACAAATATATTAATATAAATATATTGATATTTTGTGCATATATATATTCTCATGACAAAATTTTGTGTAACATAAAAGGATAGGAAGAGGAAAGTGAAGATCTGCCTTTTTTCCCTCCAATCAAATCCTTCAACTGGGAGCAATTACTGTTAATACATAGTTTTCTGAACATTTGCATAAGTAGGGCAGTTGTATAGTAGGATGACATATTTTTTGTCACGTGGCATTATGTCTAAGGGAACTTAACATGTCAGCTTATATAGATGGATTTCCATCTTGTGATTGTGACATGTACAAAATAGAGCAAATATACTGTAATTTGTTTAGTCATTTCTCTATTATTGAACACTTACTTAGGAGTTTTCCAATTTTGATAGTTTCCATTGCAGTGCCAAAGTAGATCCTATTAGATGTTTATTTCTAAAATTGGCAGCTAAGACACAGATATTATATCTTGGGCTCACCTGTTACGTAAGTAAATAGCCTATTACATGCTAGGTAGGTGCTGTACCTGTGTATGAATAAAAACACATCATAGAAATCAGCAAGGAAATCCTTCTTCTTAAACACTAGATGAGATTGCTTCAAGCTTTCACTGAACACTTTCTTAAAAATCCTCCTCAAGATTTTAACGAATTATCTGTAGTCTTACAATTTTTTGGTCATTCTCCTCCTGCCCCCCCACACGTCCTCTGATTTAACTTAGTTTCAAAAGTATGCAGCTGTTCCGTGTGTAGCATTCTTTTTCTAATTATTTTGGCCTGTCATGTAACAAACACAGCATTTTCCTTAGTGTTCATAAAATCAAAATTCTTACTCATGCTGTGTGTGTTTTAACCGACCTTACTCAAGTTTTCAAGGGCCAGAAAAATGTATGTAACTGAGCACTGTAGCACTGCAAACACCTAAAGTTGTGTGTTAGCCATCCTCCTTAAAATCGTAAAGTTCCTGGGCCTGGTCTGGATTCTAGCTTCAGTCTGCTGTCTTCTGTTGCAGACTGCATTTCTACTTCTTTTTCTTATTTATTCTTCACCTCTTTTCTCCCTTGTCTATTTCTTTTGTTTCAGGAACAGCAACAATAGCAAGAACATATTTCTCCCACTGCAGAGCATTTAAGCTCCCCTCGGCCAAATTGTCTAATTACAAATTTAACTCAACACACTTCGCAAACTCGGGCTGGGCTGAAACGTAAGTGTTTGAGTAGTAGCCCATATGTAGTGGCCTACCAATGTCGACCATATGTAATGGCCTCACACGATTTAGTAGACAGAGATGGTGTCCTCTTCAATCTCTATCTGGTTGAGGGAGCAGGGAGCTCACAGTCTAATAATGTACAGACCTGTTGAGACACCAGTGGACTACCATGTAATGGAAGAAGAGTCGAGGGAACACTGAGCAGGGTAGGATTAATTCTGCTTTGAGGTAGTCCCAAAGACTGCCAAGAGGAGGCAGTACCCGAAGATAAGTCACGTGAGTCAGAGGTGAGGGTGGTTTTCTATGAAAGGTAGAAGCCCTGTAAATTTGAGAAGGAAAATACTCCAGGAGACATCTGCTACCCTGCTGATCAAGAGTCTACTCAGTACAATTTCACTAGTTGTTTTGACTTCAACAATAAATCATCAACCTAATGTAGGCGGGCCCTACCATTCATAGCAAGTGCACGCTACTGTTGAGGTAGACCCAAAGCACCAGAAAAGCAGAAAGAGTGCCATTGCCATTATATGCTACTTTATATTGCAATCCTTAGCTTCCATTTTTGAAATATTTTTTTCTGTCAACACCAGCAGTGAAAATTAGACTATGTGCACAGGTTAAACGTGCTTTGAAGAGCTAACAGAAATAATAAAACATTTCAGATCTGAGAATAATTTTAGCTGTCTATTTGATTGATCAGGAGTCATGGCACAGAAAGGAAAAAAAGAAGGTAAAATTAAGGAATATGTCCAGATGAAAGAGAAGTGCCACATACCTACTACTCCCTTTCTGCCCAAAGTGCCAGCATCTCTTCTTAAATAAACTGCATTTTACTTTACTCTATTTGTAGAAAAGGATACTCTAGAACTAGGAACTCCATTTCCATGATACCTGGGAACAGAATAAAAAATGTAACTACAAAAATTACAATATAAACGCTACTGTAGAAAACAGAAAATATGAGTCAAAACATTTCAGCTGAAGAAATTCTTCCCCCAAACCAACTAGGAAGTAAGATAAACTGCAATAAAACTCTTCAGGCTGAATTAAATATCCTCAAATAAGCATCTGAAGATAATAAATTTCCAGAAATTTAACAGTGAAGTAATATTTTCATCTGATCTACGTAGTCCATATTCTAGAATCACATACTGCATTTAGTTTTTATATCTCTTTCACCTTCTTTATTCTGTCAGGGTTCCTCTGCCTTTCTTTACCATGGCATTGGGAGTTTTGAAACAGGCTAGTAATTTTACAGGACGTTTCTTCATTTGAGCTTGATTGATGTGTTCTCGTGATTAGACTCGGTTATACAGCGGCAAGTGGAATAATGCAGCAGTGATGTGGTGTCCTTCTCGGGGTACCATATACCCCAAATACAAGACATCTACATGCCTCTTATTGGTGAGGTTACTTTGCATCAAAAGGTCAGGTGTCATTTGCATTCTTCGCTGTTTAGTTAGTACTGTTCTCCTTGTAATGAATAGCTGTCTGAGGAGATACTTTGAGAACATGCAAGCAGCCTGCTTCTCATCCAGCTCTTCCCAAAGATAAGTATTATCCTGATATTTCTTGCCTAAATTATTCTTTACCACCATGGTTGCAAATGGTATTCCCTGCCCCGCCTCCCTTCACCCCGCCACTCCATGACTCTTCCTTTCACATGTATCAGCTGGCACACTAATTTAAAGAAATGTTCTCTTGTCTCCTCTGCTTATTTATCCATTTATGTATGCACATCTCTGTGTGTTTGCTTACTTTAAAGATGAATAATTTCCTACTTTATTTAATCATCCTATTTTATTTAATCCTTACAATCCATTGCAATCCTCATTTATTTTGATACTCAAATTGTCCCTAGATTTGGTCAGTGGGAACCCCTTCAAGCTATTGCCTATTTCTTTTTGACATGTCCCCATTGTTTTCTTGAGCACTCCCTTTCTTTCTGGCACAAAAAGGTGTTCCAGTTTTCATCATGTACCTTCTCTGTCCCAGCCCTAGAACCAGACATTTCTCCAAGAGGCTCTTGTTCCTTTCAGTAGGGACAGGCATTAAAAACCATCTGGGCACAAAATTCGCTTATGGCTCTTAAGGTATTAGTGCTTCTTTTGTGGGTAGAATTTGGAGAAAAGTAATATATATATGTGTGTGTGTGTGTATATATATATGTATGTAAATATATGTGTGTATTGTACATACATATATATCTATCTCATACTGAGACTCTAGTCTGTTTGCTTAGCTACATTTGACTTAGGTGCTAATTTCAGCCAGAATTAGGAGAGGGAAGAGATGAGGGAGGATGGAGAGTGAGAGAGAGAGAGAAAGAATTCCTCAGGATCTCTTATAAAGTAAATTCTAGAAGCAGTGAGTAGGAGTGGTTGCACTTTACTTCTGGACTCTGTGCATTAACTTTTCCCATTCATGTCTATGAAGATGTTTTCTGTTCAAATGCTAACCTTCAACTGGGCTTCGATGTGGGGAGGGAAGAGTTTTCAGCTCATCTGCACCCATTTGCTTTTCAGTGTCTCCTGCATTTTGCTATATCCTAGAAAACCACTATCCAGGTACAGGTACCTGGTCTTTGCTACTTTGCTTTAGAAATAAAAATTAGAAGGTAGAACTGAAAAGATAATGTTAAATAAATGGTTTAAGAATGCCCAGACCACCTAAGAGAAAAATGAACACTGTATAGATTATGTTATGCCCACAGATCACTGTGATAAATAAGACTCCATGGCCGGGCACGGTGACTCACGCCTGTAATCCTAGAGGCCGAGGCAGGCGGATCACAAGGTCAGGAGATCAAGACCATCCTGGCTAACACGGTGAAACCCCGTCTCTAGCGAGACTCCTCCCCAAAAATAAAAAAATAAGACTCCTTGAACAAACCTTGAATGGTGTGCACGTTCTGTGGCCATTTGCCATTTCAAGATATCCAGCCACTCAAAGGATTTCAATCAGAAAAGATTTCACAAGATCTATGATACAGTCTTTTGTAAAACCACTTTAGATGTCATTTTATTTTCTCATTTTACTTTTAGCAAGCACAGAAGAGGTGAGAAACGCATCTTAGCTGGAATGGAACAAAGGAAGATTTGATACTTTTTTTAGAAGCTTTTACAGTAGAATCTATTCTTTTTTTTTTTTTTTTTTTTTTTTTGAGACGGAGTCTCGCTCTGTGGCCCAGGCTGGAGTGCAGTGGCCAGATCTCAGCTCACTGCAAGCTCCGCCTCCCGGGTTCCCGCCATTCTCCTGCCTCAGCCTCCCGAGTAGCTGGGACTACAGGCACCCGCCACCTCGCCCGGCTAGTTTTTTGTATTTTTTAGTAGACATGGGGTTTCACCGTGTTAACCAGGATGGTCTCGATCTCCTGACCTCGTGATCTGCCCGTCTCGGCCTCCCAAAGTGCTGGGATTACAGGCTTGAGCCACCACGCCCGGCCAGAATCTATTCTTTAATGGATAACATTATGAGAGAAAATAAGATTATAATGGAATAAAAAGTGGTCTAATGTTCATCATTCAATTTAGTGGATATGTTATAAGATTATTTCTAAAATCTTTTGTAGATAAAACTAGATGCCTTTCTTGATTCTGTGACTGGTATTACTCTATCATAATTTCTGAACCCTTTATTAAAAATGTTTTACTGAACATACTAAAGCATATTATGTAAAAGATAGTGAGCTATGGTGCAAGATACTATGCAACATGCCCCTCAATATTATGACTAACTGTCCATCTATTTATACATAGAATTTATATGATATAAACAGATTGGCAAATACTATAATTATTATAAAATGATTTTTCAAAATCTGTATTTGTATCTAACAAAATACTAAAAAAGAACTGTGTCAAAATAAAATGTTAGAATTTCATAAGTCTTTTGTGCCTAGACATTGCTGAGATATAAACCCTTTTTTCATGAATGCTTTCTCTACTGACTCCTCACCCTGAGTTGACGAGTACTCTGCCCCTTGCTCTCTGTGCTAAAACACAGACAAGAGTGAGTGGTGGTGGTCCCTAAGAAATAACTAGATTACAAACATTATTGCATTATCTTTCATAGAAGCCATAACAGTCAGGGGATGGTAATTCATAGGTAGGTATGAAGTATATAAGGAAACAACAAAGAAGACACTTCTGTAGAGCTTAGAGAGAGACTAAGAAGATCCGAGAAAGGAGGAGTATAAGAGAAAACGGGAAGCTGACTTGTGGATCCAAGGAAAAGCCCTAAAGATGGGTCTGAATTACAGGGACTGCAGCCAGGTGAGTGGGTAATCCTGTGTTAGAACCATCCTGAGGCTCACAGTCTTCTCACTCTGGACCAAGGTGACCATTCACCCCATCACTTGTGGTGAGGATTTGGCATTCTTTTCAGCCGCCTCATCTGACTGACCAAGAGAAGGTTTCCTTTTCTTTACCTCTGCCTCATTTTTTTTTCATGTAGACTTGTCTCAAAGCAATGTTCAGGTCAGTAGAAAGTTCAAGAAAAGAAGAGACTTTGGACACTCATTAGGCTGAGGAGAGCTCAATTTACTGCATTTAATTTTTTTCAGTAATTATTCTTTCATACATTATTTTCTGAAAACTTTTTTCTCTCCTATCCTTTGGGGAATCCGATTACCCTTATAAAAGGCCACTGAAGTTATCCCACTAATGTTCTCTTCCCATTTTTTTTTTCATTTCAGATACTTTCTATTGTTAAACAATTACATTCACTGTTTGGTTTTTTTTTTTTACTGCAATTGATAATCTGCTTTTTATTTCATCCAGTATAGTTTTCGTCTAAGACATTATGTTTCCATGTTTGTTTGGTTGATCTCTAGAAGTTGATTTCATATTTTGCTGTCTCTTCCATGTCTCTCATTTGATGCTTTCCTCTACCTTTTCCAACATAGATACCTGTTTTAATGTCATTATCTACTAATTTTAGCAACTGTGTCATTGTGGGTCTGTTTCTCTTGATTGATTTTTTTCTCTTCAATATGTATCATATTTTTCTGCTTATTTGTATGCCGGATATATTCTTATCAAATGCTGGACATAGTGAATTTTACCTTATTTTGTGCTGAGTAGTTAAGCTTTATTCTAGGATGCAGTTAAGTTACTTAGGAATAACTTGTTTGTGTTGAAGTTTGCTTTTAAGCTTTGCTTGGTAAAACCAGAGCACCTTTTAGTCTAGGTAGAATTTTTTCCACATTAGTGAGACAATACCCTCCTGAGTACTCTAACTGATTCAAGGTTTTTCTACTCTGGCTAGTGGAAACACAAACTACTTATGACCCTATGTGATTTCTGGAGACTTTTTTGCCTTCCCTTGCTTGTGGTTTGTACCCTGGCCTTGATCATTTCCTCACATACTTGTGTTAATCAATATTAATTGGAAGATTCAATAAATCTGCACATCCCCTGAAAATCTCTGAAGCTGTCTCTGTGGATAATTTTCTGATCTCTGTTATTCTTCTTTGTGAATTCTTGCTGCCTTCTTTTTCTCAAACTCTCATCTCTGACATGGAGAACTAAATTTGCAATGAATCAGCTAAATTTAATGATCAGATTTCTCTTCAGAAAAATGTTTTTCGTCAGGAATCTGGAAAGTGAATTGGAATGGATAGGACTATTTGGTGATATTACATTCCAGACTAAGAATTGGGAGGGTCGTAACCAAGGCAGTGCAGTGAGAGTGGAGAGGAGGTCATGGATTAAACTGCTACTTTTTTTTTTGGTGATGGGGGAAGACAAGAGTTGGTTATCAATTAGTTGTGAGTAGTGAGGGGAAAAGAGAAAGTCAGGTTGGCTCCGAGGCTCTTGGCCCAGGTGATTGGTTGAGAATATGGGCTGTTCATCAAAATAGGAAACACAGGAGGGAAAAGACAATGTTGAGCATGGAAGAAGGAAAATGAGCTCAGTTTCCCACATACTAAGTTTCAGATGCATGTGAGATATCCAAGGGAGAGTAGATAATCAGTAAGTTGGTTCCATTCAATTTTCACTAAGTACTTATCATATGTCAGGCACTTTGGTAGGAACTTGCAAATGAAGGATGAGTAAGACACAGTACCTTCCATTGGTGTGGAATACAAGAGATCTGAAGCAATATATAAAGTTATGGACAGTGGTTGTAAGTATAAAAGTTAGGAAGTGAAGATCAGTAAAACAAAGATTTTATACCCTTTCATCAATAAATAAAGCCCCCAGTACATTTTCAGAGACTTTTGACCTCCACTTAATACAACATTCAGGTTAGCCCTGACTCTCAGCCAAAGTAATTTTCTGCTTCTGCTTCAAAGTATAAGGTTAGAAGCAGGGAGGGAACTGCTAAAGGCAGTTATATTTTCAGTAGTGTGAAGTGATTGCTGACAACTTGACAAGATGAGCAAAGAAACAAAATACAGGGAGCGTGGCTAAGCTCAGCAATATAGGTCCTACATATATCAAAATCCCTGTGTTTACTGCTGTGTTGCAACCCATGATGATAATTGATGCTTTATAGTGATATCTCTCCACCATCAAGAAGAATTTTCATTGTAGCTACTTATTTTATGCAATAAATGTTTGATGCAAAATGAATGCTTAATAGAGTTTTATAACAATTTCTTATAGATGCTTTGTTGACTCATTAAAACACAAAAATATATTTCTACAATACCACAAAGTAGGAATACTGATTGGAGATCATCCAGACTTCAGTAGAAAGGTTAATTAATAAAAAGGCAGATGAGAGGCCCACATAGAACAGTGAAGCCTTCTGGAGAAAGAAGAGTAGATGACATTTTAATTTATTCACTCTATTTATAATTCATCTCCATTTGTGTTGGCCATTATTGACCATGGCCATTGTGAAAGACGTGACTTAAAAATGGTCATGATCATTTAATTCTTCAAATTTACCATTATCTCCTTTTATTCTGCATTGATTTGAGGCCTAGAATTCCAAGAAGTTCAATATAGGTGAAAAATTCAAGTGAATGAGGATATAGTTTATGTTTAGGAATGTAAGCTTGGCAGAAGGAAGGCGTTAAGCCTGGTAAAGATGTGTATCACTTCTAATTATCTGCAATTGATAAAGGGCTGGATCTATTAAAAAGCCTTCTGCCTGAGGTCTGTTGAGAACTCTACCAATAATCAGATGGGGTTATAGTTTGAATGTGTCCCCCAAAGTTCATGTATTAGAAACTTAATCAGTCACCAATGCTACAGTGGTGAGAAGTGGGACCTTTAGGTGCGTGTACACACACATAAATGGGACTTTTAGGTACATATACACACACATACACGGACCTTTAGGTACACATACACACACATACACGGGACCTTTAGGTATGTATACACACACATACCTGGTTTGTACATTGTCACTTTTCATCATTTCATATTTTGCCTTCCATAACATGAAGAAATAAGATGAAGAAATAAGAAGCCCTCTCTATATGCTGGTGCCATGCTCTTAGTCTTCTGAATTTCCAGAAATATGGGCCAATAAATTTCTGTTTTTTAAATAAATTACCCAGTCTGTGGTATGCTGTTATAGCAGCATAAAATGAGCTGAGACGGATAGAGAGGGAACCAAGATACACTTGTATACTCTGTTTATGGGATATTCAAAAGAATGTGTATATCCTGCCTTATTTAATGATAAGTATATACACATATATATACAGTACATGATAATTTCAGAAATGTTTAACAATGTAATTAAAAAACAAAACATCAGATAAAAGGTTTATCTGTGAATAAAATAATTACAAGAAATATAAATGTATATTTCAGATAAAATATTTTATTGTGTTAAAATATATTAAAATATTTAAGAGTAAGATATTTTAAAATATGTAGCAGTGCAAAATATTTTAAAATGAAAAAACATGATATAAAATATAAAATACAGCAAATATTTTTTCTGACTGATTACAGGGCAAGAAAAAGAGAGCTGAGTGAAGGTAACATTGTAAGGAAACAAACTATTAAAGGAACACTAGAGGCTGCATTAGAACCAATGAAGAAAAGAATTAAAGCTATAGAATACTAAATGATGTCAATGAAAATGTAGGAGTCTTCCTTAGGATCCAAGGGAAAGGGGCAAAGAGACAGTAAGAGATAAGAGAGAAAAGGATATATATGGGGGAATAAAAATATATACCCCAAGTAAAAATCAGTGTTTCTAGAAAATAGAAAAAGAGAATAAATGAGGAACTAAGAATAAATGAAGGGCTATTTGTCAAAGGGTGCAAAATTTCAGTTAGGCAGGATGAATAAGTTGTGGAGATCTAAGCACAGAATGGTAACTATAGTTATAAAAGTAAAATTGGAGAAAGAATCTAATATTCAATATAAGAAAACTCCCCCTAAAGAAATACTGATTGAGGATATCAAAGCAGATTACTGAATAAAGACAAAATAAATAAAAAGAGAATATCACCAAGATACAAAAGTCCTCACCTTTTTATTCTCATCACTTCCCCTATTCCAGTAATGGGTACCAGGGTTCACCAGTATTTTGAGTAGTATCTATCCAAACTTCAGGAACAGATAATTCCCTTGATAATTAAAATGTTTCAGAATATTTGCAGAGAAAGGTAATCTTGGAATTATGTTTATGAAGTCAGCATGACATTGCAATTCCAATTAAAAACCTGAAAAGGTATGCCCCAAAGCACCAAATACAATATTAGCAAATTGAATTGAGCATTCTATTAAAAATGATAGTCCAGCCGGGCGCGGTGGCTCACGCCTGCAATCCCAGCACTTTGGGAGACTGAGGCGGGAGGATCACGAGGTCAGGAAATCGAGACCATCCTGGCTAACACGGTGAAACCCCGTCTCTACTAAAAATACAAAAAATTAGCCGACTATGGTGTCGGGCGCCTGTAGTCCCAGCTACTCGGGAGGCTGAGGCAGGAGAATGGCATGAACCCGGGAGGCGGAGCTTGCAGTGAGCGGAGATCGCGCCACTGCACTCCAACCTGGAGGACAGAGCGATACTCGGTCTCAAAAAAAAAATGATAGTCCATGACCAAGAGGGATTCATGGCAACAATGTGTGGATAGTTTTGTTAGTAATTTTCATCATATCACATTACTAAATAAATATCACAGTATTATCTCCAAAGATACCAAAATGCATCTGAAAATACTAACATTTCTTAATTTCAATGAGTTTAATAAAGAATATGGTATGTCTTAACATAATAACTACACACACATATGCAACCCATGCACACAAAAGAACACATGCACACATATATAAAACATATGTGGCTATATGAAGACATAAACATCACCCCAATGGTGAGGAAATGGATGCATTCTCATTAACAAAGAAACAAATTGTGTGTGTCTCCTGTTACAGCTATTAGCAATTTTTTAAAATACTGATTAATATGGCAGAAAACATAATAGGTAAAAACTTTAAAAAGAAAAAAGCAACATCATTACTAATTGATAAATTTGGATTGAAGAAGTTGAAAATTGTGAAAATCAATAGAAAAGTATTAAAACAAAAACTTTCAGTATGTTTTGGGAAAAATTAATATACAAAAAGATATAAATAAAAGTACATAAATTACTAGCCAATTAGAAAATATAACATTTATACTTAACACTTATACCTTTAATACCCAAATGCGCAGCAGGTTTTTACTTTTATACCTTTTGTCTATGCATAAAACAATATTCTTTTAAAACCCTCAGCTTTTCTTAAATTAACCTATACTTTTATAATTAGCTAAGCTAAAATGCCAGTTTATATCTTTTTTTGACTCAGATAATCTGACTCTTAACTTTTTATCAAAGAGCAAATTTCAGGAAATGGATTGATATGGTTTGACTGTGTCTCCACCCAAATCTCATCTTGAATTGTAACTCCCACAATTCCCACATGTTTTCATGATAGTGAATAACGAGATCCGATGGTTTTTAAAAATGGGAGTTTCTCTGCATAAGCTCTCTTTGCTGCCATTCACGTAAAATGTGACTTGCTCCTCCTTGCCTTTCGCCATGATTGTGAGGCCTCCCCAGCCACGTGTTACTGTGAGTCCAACTAAACCTCTTTCTTTTGTAAATTGTCCAGTCTCAGGTATGCCTTTATCAGCTGTGAGGTAACGGCCTAATACTAGGATGTATTTGAAAAATAAAACTAATAGAATTATTTATCTATTTTATCTGACATAAATATAGTTTACAGTCCTAGTAATTACATATTTTCTTAGTGCATACATTTATAGATTAATAGGGTAGAATTGGAATATATAAACTATATAGTGTATATATATATACATATATATGGAATATTTTCTCCTCCAAAAGAATAGAAAAGTTATTGGTAGTGTTACAAATAACTTTCGTTGGAGTCATATGCAAGATTTACCAAAAAAAAAAATTCTGGGAATTATGAAGAATAAAAATATTTTGAAGATGCTCTGTTATTAGAAAATCAAATGCCAAAATGATGCTTATGAAATTTCTGTCTTCAAGTCTATCTGAGCATAATCACCAAATATGTAATTAGAATTCAGTCATTGGCTCTTGCTATTCATCATTCAGATTGGCCAAAGAGCTACACAGAGAAAAGGGCATAATTTTATTTAATTTCAATAAGAATGTTTTTGTAATCTTCTTTTGCCCTCACTTTTGTATGAAAATATTTATTCTTTCTCAAGTCCAGCAACAGATATTACCTTTTCTCTCTGTTAGGCCAGTTTAATCTATCTAGAGGGAACTGTTTCCAAATAGGGACAGGTTGAGTATCTCTTAATCAAAATGCTTGGGACCTGAAATGTTTCAAATTGTGGATTTTTTTGAATTTTAGAATATTTGCAGATACTTAATGAGAGATCTTGGGATGAGACCCAAGTCTAAACACAAAATTTATTTCTTGTAGCCTCATGTTCATTTTAATTTTCTCTTGAAAGCACTGAATAAACTGTGTGTTGTGTACCTGTGCTTTGGCTATGATACATTGCATGAGGTCATGTGTAGAATTTTGCACTTGCAGCATCATATTGGCACCCAAAAAAATTCGAATTTGGGAGAATTTTGGTTTTCAGATTAAGGATGCTCATCATTTGCCAGAATTCTACAGAAACTAAACCATACTTTTATTATTAGGTTGGTGCAAAAGCAATTGCAATTTTTGGCAATGGCGAATACTGTAATTGTTTTTGTACTAACCTAATAACTTGTTTTTATTATTCCCCTCCTTTGACATACAGAGAATATATTATTCTTCTGATATCATCTTCCATATGACCAAAATATTTAGGATTTTCACATGATTATTTTTCTCAAAGCAAATGCATTTATGGCCAAATTTTACAGTTATTACATAGCTAGCATGTTAACCTTGATATTATGTCACGTTTTAAATTTTGTTCCCTCTGATTTTAAACTGAATTGAGAAAAAAAATAAACTTGGCTGTCTAGAAATGCAAAGAGTAAATGAGAAGTAATATGATTTTGCACACTTAAAATATTTAAAGGCAGGCTTCTACTGTTATTTTTTAGCACAAATCAAAAGTGACAATTTTCTTTGAATAAATAATAAAATTTCATATTTTAATAACATTGACAAGCATTTTGTCATTTAATTATCTCAACTTTTAATGTAAAGTATTTCATTTTATATATAAAGAGAAAAATATAAAAAGAGCATGTGAGTTTATGATGCTTATACAGATAGTATATGGTATGTTTTATGTTTATATTTTATACTCCAAACCCAGTGGCTTTTGTGTTCAAAAATGACATTTGATTAGCAAGAGGAAATGGCCATTTTACTAGTACTTATCTGGAATGGTAGCATATTCCAGGTAAGTAAAGGAGAATCAGCCCCATCTTTAATACTGCCAACTGGATTTGTGTCATAAAGAGAAATTAGGGGACTAAAAAGGAAACATACAAGCCTTGTCTTTCCAGATTGGAAATGGATAAGTATATAAGGACTGACATAATACTGCTTTACAACAGTTTTGCCAGGACAAATTGAGACACCAGAGGCCAGCATATGGGTTGTGACTGAACTATTCCAATTGTTCCTAATAATGGAATCGAGTTTTTTTATTATTTTATTATACTTTAAGTTCTTGGATACATGTGCAAAATGTGCAGGTTTGTTACATAGGTATACACGTGCCATGGTGGTTTGCGGCACCCATCGACCTGTCATCTACATTAAATGTTCTAGTGTCTCTGCTTTGATTACAAGACATTTGATTATCTTTTATAGTTTTCATTTGTTATATCAGAAAGTATTTTCTTAATTTTCAAATAGTATTAACATATTTTACTATTAAAAAGGTTTTTCCCAGCAATCCATTGTAATTCAGCTGAAAAATAAACTAGTAAAATATAATAATGTGCTAATAAGAATAGTTTGCAGTTTTCTTTTCACGTGTAGGTATACGTTATCTTTTAAAGATAGGAGAAAACTTCCCAATTATGTATTATTTTAATATTTTATTATATGACCAATTCTTTCTATTCCATTTTCTGCCTTGGTATTATTACCACATCTGTTACTTCCCTATGCTTTCAGGTTAAATACGTTCATACATTCACAAATAAGTAGAACAGTCCATTGCCTATAATAATTGCTCACTAAATGTTAGGTGTGATAGTAATACTGTCAGTATTTTATTATCAAATCAATCTTTCTCGTTCTATTGGAGTCAAATACATTCTGTTTTCTACTTTAAGTATATCAATTCCTCCCCTTTTGGTCTCCCTTTCTTCAAATGTCAAATAAAAATGGAATATCTCTTGAAGGTTCCGCACTAGAATAGTCAACATCTCTTGCTCCTGTTGCTATCAAATGCACCCTTTTATTGTTTATTTTTCCTGAAGGCTTCCTTTAGGACCTGTTATCAAGTATTTGCAGATAATCAGAATCAACTGAATTACAGAAAAATCACTAACCCCTGCATTATATTGTCAATATTTGTCAAGAACAAAGTCTTACTGATTTTTTTTTTTTTTTTTTTGTACTTATATATTTTCTTTTTGAGACAGAGTCTCACTCTGTCGCCAGGCTGGAGTGCAGTGGCACAATCTCGGCTCAATGCAGCCTCCACCTCCTGGGTTCAAGTGATTTTCCTGCCTCAGCCTCTGGAGCACGCCACCACGCCCAGCTAATTTTTGTATTTTTAGTAGAGACAGTATTTCATCATGTTGGCCAGGATGGTCTTGATCTCTTGACCTCATGATCCGCCCACCTGGGCCTGCCAAAGTGCTGGGATTACAGTTGTGAGCCACCACGCCCAGCCTATATTTTCTAGTTCTACATTTATTTCCCCAAACATCTGTCACAGGTGTCATTTATCTAATGGCTCAGAAACAGCTTGAAGTTGGGAAAGAAGAATGGAATCATTGCTGATACATAATGATGTAATCATTGCTGACTCTTCTTCAGGTGCTCACATTTTATGACTTAAGATACTCTGTACTTTAATATTTATTATTTGCATTATCTTTGTGAAACTCATGATTATGTGTTTGAAAATATTTCTATGCATTGTTTATCTACTATCTTAGAAAGTTTTTTGCTTTCCTGGGCTTATTTATCGCATTACAAGTTAAATCGCCATTTCTTATAAGGTACAGGTAAGGCCAGGCACGGTGGCTCACGCCTGTAATCCCAGCACTTTGGGAGGCCAAGGTGGGCGAATCACAAGGTCAGGAGATCGAGACCACGGTGAAACCCTGTCTCTACTAAAAATACAAAAAATTAGCCAGGCGCGGTGGGGGGTGCCTGTAGTCCCAGCTACTCAGGAGACTGAGGCAGGAGAATGGTGTGAACCTGGAAGGCGGAGCTTGCAGTGTAGCCGAGATCACGCCACTGCACTCCAGCCAAGACTCTGTTCCAAAAAAAAAAAAAAAAGGTACAGGTAAATGCTAGATATACAAATAAGGAATTTGTATAGGACAACAGGTAAGAACAAGTGAAATAATCCCCCAACATTATAAACAGAGATGACAAGTAGTCACCAGCAGTTGAGACCTGATACCTTCATCTATGTGTCACAAACAGGAGGCAAACTGCCTTCCATCTTCAAAACCCTTCTTTTCCTCCAGTCAAGTTAATAACAGGACTAAGCTGTTATGGGAATGACACATGTATTGCTACCATAGGTTGTGTTTGTTTATCTGGAAAGGATTTGAATTACCATTTCTAAAACTAAGTGAGGTGAGCTCCAAAAGAATCCTGGTAGAAATTCAGGGTGCTTTCAGAAGAGACTCCTGGCATTTCATTCCTCGGGTCTTCCTCATTGTTCCAATAGACTTGTTCTAGGGCCACCGTGGAAGCAAAAGCCATTCTCCAAAGTGACAGTATTGGAACAGGTATGTGTGTGACCAAGGAGACAGGGGAACAGTGCACAACAAGAAAGCTAGAGAGAAAATTGGCGTAATGTGACTGAAAAGAAGATGGGAAATGCTTCCCACCACTTCTTAATTCTTTGAAGCCCTCTGGTGATATAGAGACATCCTTAGAATGCCTCCTGGTTCCATGAGAGGAGTAGAAAAGTTAGAAAAACGACAAAAGCTATGGGTATAGTCCAGTATCAGCCAGACCAATGAGAGTCTCAATTTGGAGAAGGAATTGAGCATTTGTACACTTGGAGAAGGCAGATAGGTGTTTCAGCTTCCCTTCTAAAGTGTCTTCATTAATGAAGGGGGACAAAATCCATGCCCACCACTTTAGTAGTACCCGTTTAGTCACAATGATGCCAGGGACACGTTGCCACCAAGGGAGCACATGAAGGTTTTGCTTTCTCCGTTGTCCCTTCTCCCTGTTTTGGACACCTGAGAGCTAGGGTTGAGCATGGGAGGGGGAATGTCTCAGAGTCAGAATTCCCAACCCTGCTCACTCCCAAAGCAGCCCAGCTAATGGCTCTAGCCAGGGGAAAAGAAAGTATGAAACTTGAAAATAGGATTGATTCTCAAGAAAAGATTTTAAAAGACCTGATATATAGTTTCTTTTTGACTATTAGGTAGTCTTGGAAGTTTGACTGCAGCCTCTGTCTCTCTCTTTTCTAATTTCTGTGGTTGGATCTCCTTAGCACTTGCTTTTAGCGTTCGGTGGGTGGAAGGAATTTCAGGCTGAGGCCAGGAAGATACTGCTTATGGTTTAAAATACACTCAAATGAGAAAGGTATTCAACACCTTCAGTCTAGGCATTTCAGTCTACCACACCAATGTCATAATAGAAAGCAGTAAAAAGAAAAATACACTGTCCAGGAAGAAAACATATGTCATTGGCTACAATTCATTTGTTGGTGTCTGTTTCAGGAAACCTAGACACTTTGGACAGGCTGTAGGAGGGGAAAAATAGATACTGATAGAAATAGAAAGATAGGAGAACATATATTTTTGTGTTCATTTCAGTATAAAATGTATAATAAAGCCAAATTGTAGTACATCACTCCTAATTATTACTTTACAACTGCTCCTTGGATTTAGTTTAATTTGTTGAGGCTATAAACAAAAAAGAAACCTTTCGTATAATTCCACATCAATAAATATGTGTCATCATGGACTGCTCATGGAGGTTTTATTGCTAATGCCTGTAGAAATATCATATTTCATTTCATGAATTACAGTAAATATGTTATAGTACAGCAACAGTAGACATTAGTGCATATTTTAGAAGTTCTGAAGTCCTTTAATACATTATAATAAAGCAACTCTGCATTTATGTGATTTTTGCCTGACCACTGAAGACCCCAAAAGCACGGTGGCTAAGGGATGAAACTTGATGATGAAAAGCTGTGTCAAGTGCAACCAATAAACAAATCCAATCTGTAGCATGGTGCTATAAACCGTAGCTGCCACGCTGAGTAATTATACCATTGCAGAAATGATAAATAATGCCCTGCTATCTTCACTGGAAAAATGAAGTATTTCTTGCCCCTCAAATTGCTAAAGGTGAAACCTGCTTTCTGAAACCAATCTATTAGAAGGGAAATAGTCTGACAAGATAATTCTTCTAAAAGGACTACATGTTTGGCTCTATAGCATGAAAATATTTAGTTTCTAAATTTTACCTGTACTCCTTGTGACTTAGTAAGAAGGAAAACCAAGGCCCAATTGAGATTGAGAGAAAGATGCTTTAAGAAGTTGGAATTTTAGGCCAGGCGCAGTGGCTCACGCCTGTAATCCCAACACTTTGGGAGGCCGAGGCTGGTGGATCATGAGGTCAGGAGATCGAGACCATCCTGGCTAACACAGTGGAACCCTGTCTCTGCTAAAAAATACAGAAAAGGAGCCAGGCATGGTGACGGGCGCCTGTAGTCCTAGCTACTCGGGAGGCTGAGGCAGGAGAATGGCAGGAACCTGGGCGACAGAGCGAGACTCCGTCTCAAAAAAAAAGGAGTTAGAATTTTAAAATAATATCTATTATGATTGGGATTCTTAGCTTCAGTCAATCAACGACAATTATTTTTGTACTTCTGTAAGAGGAAAACATAATATGTTATATTTGATCATGTTATAGAAGGCAAAATATGAAATAATGAAAAGCAACAATGTACAAACCGTGTATGTATGTGTATTTCATCGTATACTAAAAGTTCTATAAAGCTACCAGTAAGTCTAAGCTTTCAACCACCCATCAGCATTATATTTGCTGAAATAATTGTCAAATATTATAAGAGAGTTTTACTCCTATCTTCTTTCCATACATGATTATTATACATGTATGTTAGTATAAGTATATGACGGAACTGCTAAGTCCTCATCTAAGCTGGGCCACCTTTAATCCAACCCCGCATTAAATTAGCACCCCTTGCAAAAGTGCATGAGGCTCTAAAAAGAGACTCAAAATGTAGATAGTCCTTTACTAAAGATCTCTTGAGAAAGCAGCAATGAGGCCTCCATAAGACAGTACCCAGTGCACCTGCTTACAGTCCTCTTTAGACATCTCTTCCTATCCCCAGCGTTCACCACACATGCCACTGCTCATATTATTCCCCCTCATTTAAAACTCCCTCATAGCACATGAGTGTCCTCTTGCCCTCTCACCTCTAGACTGTGTTTATTTGTCTCTCTCCCCTTAAGATTCCATGCTGCCAACTCAAGTGCCTCCGCACAGCATCAGTCTCTTGGAACGTGATTGCTTGATTGCTCTGCTGGGTACCTGAGGAATGAGAATCCCCCTTCAAACCTAATATTTTCAATGAAATTAATAATATTTTCCTCCCGGGAGATTATTTAACTTAGTATCTCTGAAAGAGGCTCTAAAGAGATAGGAAAAACCGTGTTAAATCGCCACCACCACCCTTACTCCGTCCCCTAGAAGTGATAGTGTGCAGCAGAGAGAATTTCTGTGCCCTGGGGAAAGGGAGATTGCAGCAATGGTGAGGCATTGAACTCAGTGCTTCCCTATTATGACAGAAAACAAAACCAGAC
Source organism: Chlorocebus sabaeus (assembly GCF_047675955.1). Classification (NCBI taxonomy): domain Eukaryota; kingdom Metazoa; phylum Chordata; class Mammalia; order Primates; family Cercopithecidae; genus Chlorocebus; species Chlorocebus sabaeus. The sequence goes on along the minus strand of NC_132929.1, from coordinate 10,207,408 downwards.
CGAAGTCACCTGATTCCTGCCCATGGAGGGAGCATCTAAATCAGCCCCAGCCAGGGAAGAACTGTCAATCCTAGTGGTTCAAACTTGAGTTCCCTCAAGTCTCACCACCATGTGCTACAGTGCTCTGGAGCCTTGAATGAACTTGAAAGGTAGTCTACGCCACAAACACTGCAACTCCTAGGCAAGTCCTAGTGTTGAACGGAGCCCAGAGACCATGGACTAGGCAGACACATGACCTACTGAGACACCAGCCAAGGCGGCTAGGGAGTGCTGGCATCACCCCTCCCCTAACCCCAGGATACACAGCTTGTAGCTGTAAAAGAGACCCTTTCTCTCCACTGGAGAAGAAAAGAGGGAAGACTGGGAAGGACTTTTTCTTGCATCTAGCTCAGACACAGCAGAATAGGACACTAGTCGGTCATGAGGCCCCCTTTCCAGCCCCTAGCTCTGGGATGACATTTCTAGACACACTATGGACTGGAAGGGAACCCACTGCCTTAAAGGGAAGAACCCAGTCCTGGCAGAATTTATCACCTGCTAACTGAAGTTCCCTTGGGCCTTGAAAAACCAGCAGCAATACCCAGATACTACATTGAGGGCCTTAGATGAGACTATGAGACTTGCTGGCTTCAGGTAAGACTCAGCACATTCACTGTTGCGGTGGCTATGGGGCAACACTCCTTCCACCTGAGAAAAGGAAAAGGAAAGGTAAGGAGAACTTTGTCTTGCACCTTAGGTGCCAACTTGGCCAAAATGAGGTAGAGCACCAAGCAGGCTCTTAGAGTCCCCAATTCCAGGAATTGGCTCTTGGATGGTATTTCTGGACTTACCCTGAGCCAGAGAGGAGCCCACTGCACTGAAATATGAGTCCCAGGCCAGGCAGCATTCACCACAAACATAGAAGAGCCCTCGGGCCTTAAAGAAACATTGATGGAAGCCTGGCAGTACGCCCCGTGGGCCTGAAGTGCTGGTGGTCACGAGGTGAGGCAACGCTGCCATTGGAAAGTGGAGGGAAAGAGTGGGAAGGACTGCATCTTGTGGTTTGCCAGTTCAATTGCAGTACAATAGAACAACAGGTAGATTTCTAACGTTTTTGACTGTAGTCCCTGGCTCCTGGACAGCACTTCTGGACATGCCTGGGACTTGGGGAAACTCACCACCCAAAAGTGAAGAACACAGGCTGACTGGCTTTGCCACTTATTATTGTAGAGCCCCAGAGCATTGAAAGAGCATAGGTTATATCCAGGGAGTGGTTACAGCACACTTTGGGTGAGACCCAGCGCTGTGCAGGATTCAGGTCTGACCCAGCACAGTCCTAGGGCAGTGACCACAAGGGTGCTTTTGTCACTCCACCTGCTGTCTCACGTGTCCGTGTGAAGAGACCACCAAACAGGCTTTGTGTGAACAGCAAGGCTGTTTATTTCACCTGGGTGCAGGCAGGCTGAGTCCGAAAAGAGAGTCAGCAAAGGGTGATGGGATTATCATTAGTTCTTACAGATTTTGGGATGGGCGGTGGAGTTAGGAACAATGTTTTGCGGGCAGCAGGTGGATCTCAAAAAGTAATTCTCAAGGGTGGGGAGAATTACAAAGAACCTTCTTAAGGGTGGGGGAGATTACAAAGTACATTGATCAGTTAGGGTGGGGCAGAAACAAATTACAGTGGTGGAATGACATCAGTTAAGGCTATTTTCACTTCTTTTGTGGATCTTCAGTTGCTTCAGGTGATCTGGATGTATACTGCAGGTCACAGGGGGATATGATGGCTTAGCTTGGGCTCAGAGGCCTGACACCCCCAGCTCCATGGGAGAGGTGGAGGTGATTAATGGATACATCAAAATAGAAAAAATGAATAAGGACTAGTATTTGATAACACAACAGAGTGACTATAGTCCAATAATAATTTAGTTGCACATTTTTTAAAAAACTAAAGGCTGTAATTGGATTGTTTGTAACACAAAGGATAAATGCGTGAGCAGATTGATCCTCCATTTTTCCATGATGTGATTATTACACATTGCATGCCTGTATCAGAATATCTCTTGTACCCCATAAATATATATACCTACTATGTACCCACAAACATTAAAATTTAAAATTAAAAAAGAATTTTAATAACCCAATTTAAAAATGGGCAAAGGATCTGAAAAAAAAAACGTTGCTCCAAAGAAGACATATGTGATTGTTCACTCGGGGTGTCAGATCAACTGTATTAAGGGATACTCAGATAGCTGGTAAATTATTAAATACAAAAGAAATTGAATGTAAAAATGAATTATTCCTAAATAATACTTATTCTCAATGCTTCAGTAGGCACTGAGCTTGTCCTCCTTCTGCTGAAAGAAAACCTGGATGGTTTTGCTTTTGATTAGAATGATTGAACTACCCCAGGTTTGTCTGTGAACATGTTTCCAGAGGAGATTGGCATGCCAGTGAGCCCTCAATGTGTTCAGGAACCAATTGGCTGGGGGCCCAGTGAGACAAAAACTCAAAGGAAGGGGAAATTCTCACCCTCTCTCTCCCAGACGCTAGACAGTCTTCTTCTCCTGCCCTTGGACATCAGAACTCTAGGTTCTAAAACTGCCTTTGCAAAAATTATACCAGCAAGAAAAGTATGACAGCGAAAGAGGTCTGAGCTAACCACCTCACCACCACACACACACACACACACACACACACACACACACACACACACACACCCTACCTTACCTTTCCCTTAATTATTCCTGAGCTATTAGGCTGAGCTAACTTTGAGAGACATTTAGGCTATAGTTTAAATGATAATAGGCCTTGTTTGAAACTTAACTGCTTTTGTAAAGCCAATGGGAGGCCATCAGGCTGCGGGGAGGAAAGGAGCCTGAGTACAGCTAAGGCTAAGACACAAAAGATTGTCAGCCATTACTCCAGAGGTTATAAGATATGCAACTTCCCCAGTTCCTCCTGAAGATACCACTGTTGTAGATTGGCCTTTGAGATATCTTTTCAGGTTTTTTGCATGTCTGACACCCGTGGCTGCTCCTGAACCTGCCAGCCCTGCCCCTGTGGCCCCACCCAGAAGGACAGCCCACAAGAGCACAGTTTCAACACCCTGTGAACTCATCTCCATCCCAGCCCATCAGTAGCAGGCACCTGTTACCTGGACACCCCCACCCCTTCCCCCAAATTGCCTTTGAAAACCCCCTAACTATGAGCTTTGGATGAGATTTGAGTATGTACTCCATCTCCCATGAGGTGTGGCCAGCCTCATGTCTATTAAACTCTTTCTCTACTACAGTGCCGTGGTTTTTCTGTATGCAGCTGGCAGGAAGAACCCCTCAAGTGGTTATAAATTTGGGGGATTGTCTGTAATCCCGTGCCTGTGGTTCATCAGTCCCCTCCAGTTCAACAAACCTGGAGGTGAGTTTTGGTAGCCACTTATTTAACTGAAGGCCATCTCTGGTTCTGTCTCTGCTGATAAGGCACCGTCGACTCTTAGTGCCTGGATCTAATTTCAGTGGAGAAACAGTCTGGAACCTGTCTGGTGAGCATTCTAGGTGCTGCCAACAGCCCCCCAACACCACCCTTTTCCTGATCTATAGCCCTCTCTAAGAGGCACTATAGCCCTGTCACAGGGACTGGTCCCATCAGGGGGATAGTCAGATTGGGGAAATTGCTCCCCAGTGGGACAAAAAATAGTGGACTGTTTGGAGGAATGCTCTTCTACTCTGGAATCGATTTGGAAAGCCTTCTGTCCATCTTGTCTTTGTTGTGTGTGTTTGTGCATGTGGAAGGCATCTCTCAAGGAATTGCTGATGGAAGCACAGCAGGCCTAACTCAAAGAATCTTCCTTATTTGTCTGGTCATATTCAGTGAGCCCTGAAGGAATGTTAGCAGAAACTCAACAGTTCTGACTCGGGGTGACCATATCTGCTCTTCCATCTGGCCCAGAGACCACTCATTGAATTCCTGGGTGACCTCCTGGTCAGAGGTCATCTATCCCCAACTTGAGTGGGTAAGAGATGACAGGGACCAATGGGGGCAAGTTTCAGCCTTGTTAGGTTAGTATTGGGTGCAGACTGAAGTGACTAGTGTCTGTTTTGTTACATGTATTTTGTATCAGCTGGGATGGAAAATGTTAATTCAGTTCCCCCAATTTGGTTCCCACATGCAGCCCATTGGGGGGCATCTTGCAAAATTGAGAGGCTCTTGGCTATGGTCCCATGAAATGAATAAAGATGATTTTTCTTTGTGACTATGTTGCAGCAAGCAGGGCCACCAGGGCTGCTCAGGGAAAGGGAACCCAGAAGCCTGGTATATTCGTCCATTCTCACACTGCTATAAAGAAATCCCTGGCTGGGTGCAGTGGCTTACACCTGTAATCTCAGCAATTTGGGAAGCCAAGGCAGGTGGATCACTTGAGTTCAGGAGTTTGAAACCAGCCTGGCCAACATGGTGAAACCCCTGTCTACTGAAAATACAAAAATTAGCCAGGCATGGTGGTGTGTGCCTGTAATCTCAGCTACTTGATAGGCTGAGACATGAGAATCACTTAAACCTAGGAGGCAGAGTTTGTAGAGAGCCGAGATAGCACCACTGCACTCCAACCTAGGTGACAGAGTGAGACTCCATCTCAAAAAGAAAAGAAAAGAAGGAAGGAAGGAAAAAAGAAAGAAAGCAAAAGAAAGAAAGAAAAAGAAAGAAAGAAAGGAAAGAAGGAAGGAAGGAAGGAAGGAAGGAAGGAAGGAAGGAAGGAAGGAAGGAAGGAAGGAAGGGAGGGAGGGAGGGAGGGAGGGAGGGAGGAAGAGAAAGAAAGAGAGAGAGAGAAAGAAAAGAAAAGAAAGAAAGGGAGAGAAAGAGAGAGAAAGAGAGAAAGAAAGACCTGAAACTGGGTAATTAATAAAGAAAAGAGGTTTAATTGGCTCGTGGTTCTTCATGCCATACAGGATTCTGCTTCTGGGGAAGTCTCAGGAAACTTACAATCATGATGGAAGGCAAAGGGGAAGAAGGCACATCTTCACATGGCTGGCAGGGAAAAGAGAGAGAGCGAAAGGGGAAATGCTACACACTTTCAGTGAGACAGGTCTCATGATAATTCTATCACAAGAACAGCAAGAGTGAAGTCCACCCTTAGGATTCAATCACCTTCCACCCGGCCCCTCCTCCAACACTGAGAATCACAACTTAACATGAGATTTTGGATGGAGACACAGCCAAACCATATCACCTAGCAAGCCTGCAAAAGGGTAAGAAATTCTCAACAGTCAGGCTTCTGGCCTTTCTCTATGTGCAAACTGGGTGAGTGAATAGTAGAAATCACTTTATTAATGAGAAAAAGGATTTGTGAGACTAGTTTGAGGCTGTAGCAAATCTGGTTATGAATTTGTCTTTCTATGTTGTTCTGTCATAAAGAGTGGTACTGCAGGGCAGAATGTGGGCTTAGGACCTCATAAGCCCACTTGCTCAGGCCAGCCCAGCATACTGGTTAGTTACAAACCTTGCTGTGGGTCCCTGGAGCAAAAACCGGATGGGAGTTCCTTCTTGTCTTGTTTTACGTCCTTGAGAGCATGGCTGTATGACCATATAAGGTACTCTCTTGGTATCCACCATCTGAAGTGCAAGAATTTTTGAGTTTATGTCACCCAGCCAGTCTGAGAGGACCAGGAGTCTAAAATGAGTCAGCAAACTCTTTATCCCAAATGTGTCAAGGCTTTGTGTGAGTTTTGTCTTAAAAGGTCATCCCTATGGGGCTTTTGTCATCTTTTGCTATCTTAAGGCTCTTTCTGACAGTAAATTCTTGGGGATCATGGAGATGTCTCCTCTACCCCCTGTCTGGAAATACCTTTTGCTTATATGGTAAAAGCCTCACAAATTACCATCTAGATTTTAACAGGCTTTTGAACAAATATTGTTTCAAAGCCCTTGCTCTCAGTCTAAACACTTCTCAGTCTAATTAATTGGCTTAAAGGAAAATAATCTCTTAAATCAAACACTGTCAGAAAAATAGAAACTTAAATGCCTTTAGGTCACATGACTCGGATATTTGAAAAATAAAGACAGTTTAAAAATTATTGGTAAAATAAAAAAATGTCTTCAAAGTTTAGACATTTGGTCTAAAGTAGGCAGGTTAGATACTCTTTGCTAGGTGCTGTAAGGTCATAAACTGTTTCTGTGATTTTTAATAATTGTTTGACTTGTCTGTTGATATGATTTGGCTGTGTCGCCACCCAAATCTCTTTTTGAATTGTAACTCCCATGATTCCCAAGTGTCGTGGGAGGCAACTGAATCATGGTGGCAGGTCTTTCCTATGCTGTTCTCGTGATAGTGAATAAGTCTCACGAGATCTGATGGTTTTAAAAATGAGACAGCTACACAAGCTATCTCTCTTTGCCTCCTGCCATCCAGGTAAGACCTGACTTGCTCCCCCTTGCCTTCCACCATGCATTGTGAGGCCTCCTCAGCCATGTGGAACTGTAAGTCCATTAAACTTCTTTTTCTTCCCAATCTCAGATATGTCTATATCAGCAGCATGAAAATGGACTAATACACCTGTTTTACAGCCATTAGATTCTAGGTAAGGCTTGGGACATAGAGGGTTAGCAAGGTCCCCTGGGTAGGCTGGGAAGACTCAGACACTATCTTTAGCTCTGTCCTTGTCCTGGACTCTGCAATCATATACATGGTTAAAATTGCTTGCTTACTAGGTTTTTCACCAAAAATGAAAGTTGTTAAGAGTTAACAGTGTAAAATGTACTTGAGACTACTAGAAAACAGTTTTGCACACACGATATAGAAGGAAAGTAAATGTGGTTTTGGTCAGAAGTTATAAGAAGGCATAGGAATATGGCTTTTGTTGAAGGGAATGTAATATTGTCAGTTCAGGGGGTTTTAAGGCTTGTCTTAACCAAAAAGAGTAATAGGACAAAATTGAAGGTTTAAGCAAGTTGAAAAGGGTTGATATTTTAAAGAAAGTTCTGTGGTTATGAACAAGTTGGCTAATATTTGAAGCGGATTATTTAGTTTTTTCATAGGTGGAACATTAAAATAAAATCACACTAATGCAGGGCTGGAATTTGGACCCATGTGTCTGAATAACAGAATTTTCTTAGACAATTGATCTGTTTAACAAAAAATTGTAAAGAGTTAAAGAGGTTTACAAAAATTTTACCTTATGGTCAAACTAATTAAGATTGTATAGACTTGTTTATAAGGTTTTATTAAGAATGGGGCTTACTTACACTAATGAAAAGGTTAAATTTGACTTTCTCTTTTAAATAAGATTTTAGTGTAATATTAAAAGATAATGAAAGATTTTTGTTTGCCCTGAATAAATGACAAAAGCAGAGGAGAGAAACAGATTCAGTTGGCCTCATGCTGTCTTTATGGAATCCTGTTTGAAAAGTTGAGTCTCCTCCCTATCAGTGAGTATCATTTTGGCTAAATAAATAACTTATAGTGACCTGGGATCTTATTTTGTAATATCAAGCTTTTAAACCTTTGATATTTTACAAACTTCTTTTTTGTTGTTGTTTCTTTGTTTTGTTTTTTTGAGACCGAGTCTTGCTTTGTCACCCAGGCTGGAGTGCAGTGGTGTGATCTCGGCTCACTGAAACCTCCACCTCTGGGTTCAAGTGATTCCCCTGCCTCAGCCTCCTGAGTAGCTGGGACTCCAGGTGTCCACCACCACACCTAGCTAATTTTTTTTTTTTTTTTTTTTTTTTTTTGTATTTTTAGTACAGACAGGGTTTCACCATGTTGGCCAGGTTTGTCTCAAACTTCTGACCTCGGGCAGTCTGCCTGCCTTGGCCTCCCAAAGTGCTGAGATTTGAAGCATGAGCCACCACACCAAGCCAATATTTGACAAACTTTTTAAAGTCAAAATCTAAATTGTCTTTTTTTAATCTTATTAACCTTTCAGATATTAAATACTCTAAAGTCCAAAAGAGACATATTTTGCTTATTTGGTATATTAAAATCATACCAGAAGCATTGTTAAGTATGAAATGGTGTTCGCCTTTCTTTATACTATATTTGTATGAATGCATTATTGTTGTGTTCCAGAATTATATAAAATTCCTGTGATTCTGATATGTTTCAGTATATGTTAACAGTAATAATTGATTGTTATGTTAAATTATTGTGTGCCACACAGATGACTGATCTTTACCTTGGTTATTCTGAAACTTCTGTCCTCCACGATGGTTTTACTTTATTTTCAAAGTGGTTTTATAATCAGCTATAGGAAACTGATAGATGTCTTGAGTGCAGATTTCTGATAACTTTGGAGACTGTGACATTAAAATAGAGGAAAAACTTCCAAGACTCCCATAGAGAGCTAATGTGTTCTTGAACATTGAGCAGAACAGGAGTTAATCACATAGACTGAACTAGTGGAAGACTGAAATAATCTTTTTATGGCTTTTTGTTTGAAGCATTGCTTTTGTTTTTCAAAATCAAGAAAACCTTTTTTTCTTTTGAGCTATTTACAACTTTTAGCAATTGAGTATACTCCTGTGAACAAAATTTGGAGCATGTTGCTTTCTCTCCACCTGATTTCTCCATAATTTAGAAACTCTTTGTGAGTATTCTGAACTTATGGCTATATAGATTTTTTGCATAAGTGCAACAAGAATCTGTTTTCTTTTGTAACAGAACATGATTGGAATTGCTGGTTATTTTACCAAGGGCTTTGACTGAAATGGCATACTTTCTTTTTTTTTTTGAGACAGAGTTTCACTCTTGTTGCCCAGGCTGGAGTGCAATGGCACAATCTTGGCTCCTCGTAACCTCCGTCTCCCAGATTCAAATGATTCTTCTCCCTCAACCTCCCGAGTAGCTGGGATTACAGGCATGCGCCACCATGCCCACCTAACTTTGTATTTTTACTAGAGATGGGGTTTCTCCATGTTGGTCTGGTCTTGAACTCCCAGCCTCAGGTGATCCACCTGCCTCGGCCTCCCAAAGTGCTCCCAAAGTGAGCCACTGCTCCTGGCCCAGAATGGCATATTTTCAAATATAAACAGACTGCTTTAAGGAATCAAAGTTGACTTATAGAGCCAACACAGCACCTGTACAGGATTCCTGACCTGTGGTAAGTAAAGAATGTCACTTTCTGACAGGCCCAAGAAGTCCCAAGTTATCTTGGGATCTCAAGGTGAGGAATTCACCCACTTAATACAGGTATTTGCACCCAGATATTGGTTGGGCTCAAGACTTTTTAAAAAGTCCAACCTGAGATTCCTTATGGAATAAAATTTGAGCAAAGCCAATTTTTAAAAGGGCCTATATAATTATTCTTTTTTTTTTTTTTTTTTTTTTTTTTTTTTTTGAGATGGAGTCTTGCTCCATCACCCAGGTGGGAGTGCAGTGGTGTGATCTTGGCTCACTGTAACCTCAGCCTCCTGGGTTCAAGCAATTCTCTGACCTCAGCCTCCCAAGTAGCTGGGATTACCGGCACCCACTGTCACACCCAACTAATTTTTGTATTTTTAGTAGAGACGGGGTTTCGCCATGTTGGCCAGGCTGGTCTTAAACTCCTGACCTCAAGTGATCCACCTGCCTTGGTCCCCCAAAGTGCTGGGATTACAAGTGTGAGCCACCGCACCCAGTCAGAAAGTAATTATTCATGCTAACTTTATGTAAACACTCAGGCCAAATATAATAAGACTAATATTTATTTTGCAAATATATTTGTTCTACTATGATTTGTCTTTAGTAAAAACGGGATCTGGAAAGAGAAAAACATGTTTCAGAAAAAATCTGTAGTACACCCACTGTTAGATTCTAGCCTTGTCCACTGTTTTTAAGTTTTTATTATTTTCTGCAATGTGGACTAAATCCTGGAATTTTTCCAGGCTACAAGTCCCCAAACTAATGCTTCCAATTTTTTCTTTCGTATTTCTGACTTGGACTCAATAAAATTGCTACTACCACCTTCCTGGGGCCCTGCAAAGCTAAAGCTTATTCCTTGTAATACAGGCAAAAGAAAAATATGTCAGATTGCCACCAAGTTCCTCCTCTATAACCAAAGATTCTTTGAGTCTAATGTCTGGATAAATTGTGCCAATGTTAACCTTTGTTTTTCTTCTGTCTCTATGGAAATGCCTTTCATTAAAAATCTCTTTGCCCTCATGATATACAGAGGCCTAGCCCATCTGCAATGCCAACTCCTGATAGGGGAAACAGCTGTTAAATGAACTGATCTAGTTTCAGGACTAGGACACTGACTGAAAAGATATGAGACAGTATATCTATATTTGCTCTTCCTTGTTTATCCCAATCTGTCTTTTCTAATGACCTATAGTCTACTGTTTATTTAAGTGCTGCACTAACCACTTAAGTGTGTGGTTTTTCTTTATGCTGTGGGCAGGAAGAACCACTTCAGGTGGTTACAGCTCCCTGACTTTTGGACTCCAGCAGCCCCCAGGCTCTCAGGCCTCATAACCCAGGCTGACAATTGCACCATCAGCTTCCTTGGTTCTAAGGAACTGTGGGTGAGAATGTTAACACATTTGTTATACATACATAAGTACATGCAGATAGCTGCAAAGCAATGGTTTCACTCCTATTTCCCTGGGACCAACCCCTGCAACTATGCCCCCTGTCAGCAGGAAGAAGCCAGAGTGGTCTGTCACCCTTTTCCATCTCTATAGCCAACACCTTAAGTTGAGTCTCCTCTGTATCAGATTGTAAAATGATAAAGGCGTAAATTCAGCAAGAGGATATATATATATATATATATTGCTTTAATAAAGCAAATACTGTTAAAGCTAAAGAGAGAGATAGGCCCCAATACAATAATAGCTGAAGACTTCAACACCCCACTGTCAGCATTGGACAAATCTTCCAGACAGAAAATCAACAAAGAAACATCAGGCTTAATCTGTACTAGAGACCAAATGGATCTAATAGATATTTACATTTTATTCAAGAGCTTTAGGATACACATTCTTTTCCTCAGCACATGGGTCATTCTCAAGGACAGACCACAAGTCAGGTTACAAATCAAGTCTTAAAACATTCAAAAAACTAAAATATTAAGCATCTTCTCTGACCACAATGGAATAAAACCAGAAATCAATAAGAGAGGAATTTTTGAAACTGTACAAATACACGGAAATTAAATGATATGCTCCTGAGTGACCAGTGGGTCAATGAATAATTTAAGAAGGAAACTGAAAAATTTATTGAAACAAGTGATAATGGAAACACAACATAGCAAAACCTATGGAATAGAGCAAAAGCAGTGCTAAGAGGGAAGTTTATAGCCATAAGTTCCTACATCAAAAAAAAGAAAAAACTTCAAATAAGCAACCTAACAATGTATCTTAAAGAACTAGAAAAGCAAGAGCGAGCCAATTCCAAAATTAGTGGAAGAAAGGAAATAATAAAGATCAGAGCAGAAATAAATGAAACAAATACAAAAACAATATAGATCAATGAAGCAAAAAGTTTGTTTTTTGAAAAGTTAAATGAAAGAGACAAACCTTTAGCAAGACTAGCTAAGAAGAAAAGAGGGGAGATCCAAATAAAATCAGAGATGAAAAAGGAGACATTACAACTGAAACTGCAGAAATTCAAATGACAATTAGTGGCCACGAGCAGCTATATGCCAATAAATTGGAAAATCTAGAAGAAATGGATAAACTCTTAGACACATACAACCTACCAAGACTGAACCAGGAAGAAATCCAAAACTTGAACAGACCAGTAGCAATTAATGAGATCGAAGCTGTAATAAAAAGCCTCCCAGTAAAGAAAAGCCTGGGACCGATGGCTTCACCACTGAATTCTATCAATCACTTAAAGAACCAATACCAAGTATACTCAGACTGTCCTGGTAAATGCAGGAGAAGGGAATACTTCCAGACACATTCTACGAGACCAGGGCTACCCTGATACCAAAACCAGACAAAGATATCAAAATAAGAAAATTTCAGGCCAATATCCCTGATGCAAAAATCCTCAACAATATATTAGGAAACCTAATTCAACAATACATTAAAAAGATCATTCATCATGACCAAGTGGGGTTTATCCCTGGGATACAAGGATGGTTCAACATACGCAAATCAATGTTATACATCGTATCAACTGAGTGAAAGACAAAAATCATATGATCACTTCAATTAATGCTGAAAAAGCATTTGATAAAATTCAACACCCCTTCATGATAAAAACCCTCAAAAACCTGGGAAGAGAAGGAACATACCTCAACATAATAAATGCCATATATGATATATCCACAGCTAGCATCATACTGAATGGGGAAAAAAACGGAAAGCCTTTCCTCTAAAATCTGGAACATAATATCTGCTCACTGTTATTGAAAATAGTACTGGAAGTTCTAGCCAGAGCAGTCAGACAAGAGAAATATATAAAGGGAAAGAAAGAAGTCAAATTATCCTTGTTTCCAGATGACATAATCTTATACTTGGAAAATCCCAAAGACTCCACCAAAGACTTCTAGAACTGATTAAAAAAAAAAAATCAAGATTAGATTCATTCAATTAATCTATGTATTAGAGAAATACTTGTTCTTCTGCTTATGGAATTACCTAAACAAAATGTTTTTGTATGTATCTGTCCATGGACTATAGAATAAAATATTTTTTAAATTAAAAAAATAAATAAATAATATTTTAAAAATTTAAAATTTTTTTAAAAAAATCAGTAAAGTTGCAGGATACAAAAATCCAAAATTAGTGCATTTTTATGTGCCAATCGTGCATTTGTGTATGTAAACATACAAAAATCAGTGCATTTTTATATGCCAACAGTGAATAAACTGAAAAAGACATCAAAAAAGTAGTCCCATTTACAATAGCCACAAAGAAAATTAAATGCCTAGGAATTAACTGAAGATGTGACGGATCTCTATAATGAAAACTATAAAACACTAATGAAATAAATTGAACAGGACACCAAAAAATTGAAAGATCTCACATTTGTGGACTGGAAGAATCAATATTGTTGAAATGCTGGTGGTTAGAATTGTTAAAATGTGGTGGCTCACGCCTGTAATCTCAGCACTTTGGGAGGCTGAGGCAGGAGGATCCCTTGAGTCCAGCCGTTCAAGACCAGCCTGTGACAACATGGCAAAAGCCCATCTCTACCAAAAATACGAAAATTAGCTAGGCATGGTGGCATGCGCCTGTAGTCCCAGCTACTTGGGAGGATGAGATGGGAGGATCGCTTGAACCCACAAGGCAGAGAGGCAGAGATTGCAGTGAGCAGAGATCATACCATTGCACTCCAGCCTGGGTGACACAGCAAGACTCTGTCTCAAAAAATAAATAAATAAAATGTCCATACTACCCAAAGCAATCTACAGATTCGGTGCAGTTCCTATCAAAATACCAATGTCATTCTTCACAGAAATAGAAAAAAGTCCTAAAATTTATATGAAACCACAAAAGTCCCTGAATTGCCAAACCTATCCTAAGTGAAAACAACAAAACCAGAGGAATCAAATTACCTGGCTTCAAATAATATTACAGGGTAGCTGGATGTAGTGATGCACACCTGTGGTCCCAGGTACTTGGTTAGCTGAGGTGGGAGGATCGCTTGAGCCTGGGAGGTGGAGGTTGCAGCGAGCCAAGATCGGGTCACACTGCACTCCAGCCTGGGCAACAGAGCAAGATACTGTCTCAAAAAACAAAAATTACATTCCAGGGCTATAGTAACCAAAACAGCATGGTACTGGCACAGAAACAGACACATAGACCAATGGAACAGAATAGAAAGCCCAGAAACAAATCCACACACCTACGGTGAATACATTTTCTACAAAGGTGCCAACTACATACACTGGGGAAAAGATAGTCTCTTCAATAAATGGTGCTGGGAAAACTGGGTATCCATATGCAAAGAAATAAAACCAGACCTCTCTCTGCACATACAAACACCAAATCAAAGTGGATTAAAGACTTAAACCTAAGACCTCAACCTATGAAACTACTATAAGAAAACATTGGAGAAAATCTCCAGGACATTGGTATGGGCAAAATTTTCTTGAGCAATACCCTACAGTCACAGGCAACCAAAGCAAAAATGGATATATGGGATCACATCAAGTTCAAAAGCTTCTGCACAGCAAAGGATACAATCGACAAAGTGAAGAGATAACGCACAGAATGGGAGAAAATATTTGGAAACTACTCATCCGACAAGGGATTAATAACCAGAATATATAAGGAGCTCCAACAATTCTGTAAGAAAAAAATCTAATCTGATCCAAAAAAGGCAAACAATTTGAATAGTCATTTCTCAAAAGAAGATATACAAATTGCAGACAGGCATATGAAAAGGTGCTCAACATCACTGATCATCAGAGAAATGCAAATCAAAACTACAATGAGATATCATCTTACTCCAGTTAAAATGGCTTAGATCCAGAAGACAGGCAATAACAAATGCTGTTGAGGCTGTGGAGACAAGGGAACCCTTGTACACTGTTGCTGGGAATGTAAATTACTACAGCCACTATGGGGAACAGTTTGGCGGTTCCTCAACAAATTAAAAATGGAATTATCATACGATTCGGCAGTCCCACTGCTAGATATATATACCCAAAAGAAAGGAAATCAGTGTATCAAAGAGATACCTGCATTCCCATGTTCATTGCAGCTCTGTTCACCATAGCTAAAATTTGGAAGCAACTTAAGCATCCATCAACAGATGAATGGATAAAGAAAATGTGGCACATATATACAATGGAGTACCATTCAACCATAAAAAACAATCTGTTTCAGTCATTGACAACAACATGGATGGGACTGGAGTTCCTTATGCTCAGTGAAATAAGTCAGGCACAGAATGACAAACATTGCATGTCCTCATTTATTTGTAGGATCTAAAAATCAACGCAACTGAACTCATGGAAATACAGAGTAGAAGGATAGTTACCAGAGGCTGGGGAGGGTAGTGAGGATTGAGGGGTAGATGATTAATGGGTACAAAAAAATAGCTAGAATGAATGAATAATGCCCAGTATTTGATAGCACCACAGGGTGACTATAGTCAATAATAATTTAATCGTACGTTTTAAAATAACTAAAAGAGTGTAATCAGATTGTAACAAAGAATAAATGCTTGAGGGGATACCCCATCCTTCATTATGTGATTATTATGCATTTCATGCTGTATCAAAACGTATCATGTAGCCCCTAAATATATACACCTACTAAACACCCACAAAAATTTAAAATTAAAAAATGTTTTTTAAAAATCTGAGTGGCCAGGTGCAGTGGCTCACACCAGTAATACCAGCACTTTGGGAGGCCGAGGAGGGAGGATCACAAGGTCAGGAGATCGAGACCATCCTGGCTAACACAGTGAAACCCCATCTCTACTAAAAATACAAAAAACTAGCCAGGCATGGTGGCAGGCGCCTTTGGTCCCAGCTACTCGGGAGGCTGAGGTAGGAGAATGGCGTGAACCCGGGAGGCGGAGCTTGCAGTGAGCAGAGATCGTGCCACTGCACTCCAGCCTGGGTGACAGAGCGAGACTCCGTCTCAAAAACGAAAACAAAAACAAAAAAACTCTGAGTAAGAAAACATAGTTTCGTGTCCTTATTGAGCTCTCATTCCAATAGCGGAGACAGATCAAAAATAAAAAGGTACATAGACACATAAACATATAAACACATACTCAGGTATAAATATATTTATACATATTGTCAAGTCATAAGTACTCTGAGACACTAAGAAAATAAAGCCAGATAAGGAGATAGAGGACAGTAGGTAGAAAGGACTATTTTAAGTTCAGCATTTGCATTACATTTTATTTTGATATCAATTAGATTCCTAACCATAGCCCATTAGAAGGAATATGACCTTAATATTAGATTTCGCTGATGTGCTCAAGTATCTGCAATTTTTTTTAATCATAGCTATATGGTAAATTTTCTATTTTGTTATGGTTCTTCTTAATTGATGTGCATGTCGTGGGTGTTTCTTGGACACAGCCACTTTTTATTAAAATATTTCTGAAAGAAAAAAGAAGGAAAAAAAAGAAATGAAAAAAAGAAAAGGCTATTTTATATAGGGAGTGAAGAAATACCTACAAGAGAAGGTGACATTTAATCAGAGGCCCAGATGGAGATAAGAAGCAGACTATGTAGATATCCAGGGGAAAACTTTCTAGGCAAAGAGAACAGTGAATGCAAAGCACCTGAGGAAGGAATGGGCTTGATGTGTTCATGGAACAGCATGAAAGTCAGGGGGCTAGAGCAGAGTAAACAATCTAGAAAGTGAAAGGACGTGAGGTCAGAGAGGTGCAGGGACTCCATCATACAGAGCTTTGCAGGCCATGTTGAGGATTTTTTATCATATTTTATGTGAGAAAAGACAGCTTTGAAGAGGATTGAATAGAAAAATAAAGTGATTTTTTAGATTATTTTGTGGAAAGCTGATCCTTGCAGAGCAAGAGTGCACTCTTGGGCCATTCTCCTGTCTCCTTGTCCCCAAGTAACTCATCAGTTGATATTCTACATCTAAGGGCCTCTGCATAGCAAGCCTAATGGGCTGAAAGTGATACTACTCTCAGGGACCACTTGTGTTCCCTTTGGCCTCTCTCATTAAGCACTGTGATGAAAGTTTTAGAATCTGACAGACAAATAAATGGAAATAAAACTTTTCAAGTACTCATATAATATACTCTTTGACATGATACTAGCAATTCTTGGCTCGTAAATCTTTTAATTAATAAAAGAAGTTAAAACACTGTATTTGAATATATCAGCCCAACATTTTTATTTTGCACCATGAAATGTATAAATAAAATCTTATCTGAGTTTTTCAAAAACCATAGAAATCAACCACACAAAAGATTATTAGCTGGTATGTGACTGGCTCTGGAAGGCAAGAATGGAGTCAGTGAAACCAGCTAGGAAGCACTAGCCTGAGTAAGATAAAATTGTGGCTTTGATTATCACATAGTGAGAGGGATGGTGAAAAGTGCTCAGTTTAGGAATATATTTTGAAGGAAGAGCCAATAGCAGTTGTTGATGGATTAGATGTGGAATGTGAGAGAGAGGAGTTGCAATGGTTTGAACGTCCCCTCCAAAGCTCATGTTAAAATTTAATTACCAATATCATGGCGTTAAGAAGTAAGACCTTTAGGCCGGGCACGGTGGCTCATGCCTGTAATCCCAGCACTTTGGGAGGCCGAGGCGTTCAGATCACGAGGTCAGGAGATCGAGGCCATCCTGGCTAACACTGTGAAACCCCGTCTCTACTAAAAAATACAAAACAAAACTAGCCGGGCGTGGTGGCGGGCACCTGTAGTCCCAGCTACTCGGGAGGCTGAGGCAGAAGAATGGCATGAACCCGGGAGGAGGAGCTTGCAGTGAGTGGAGATCGTGCCACTGCACTCCAGCCTGGGCGACAGAGCGAGACTCCGTCTCAAAAAATAAAAAAGAAGTAAGACCTTTAAGAAATTAAAAGTCAGGCTGGGTGTGGTGGCTCACACCTGTAACCCCAGTACCTTGGGAGGCTGAGGCAGGTGGATCACCTGCTGTCAGGAGTTCAAGACCAGCCTGGCCAACATGGTGAAGCCCTGTCTCGACTAAAAATAAAAATAAATAAATAAAAATAAAAAATTAGCCAGGCGTGGTGGCAGGCGCCTATAATCCCAGCTACTGGTGAGGCTGAGGCAAGAGAATCCCTTGAACTCAGGAGGCAGAGGTTGCAGTGAGCTGAGATCATGCCATTGCACTCCAGCCTGGGCAACAAGAGTGAAACTTCATCTCAAAAAGAGTGGGTTGGTTATCACAGAAGTGAGCTTCCAGTAACAAGATGAACTTTGGCCCCCTCTGCTGTCTGTCTCATGTGCTCACTTGCCCTTCCACCTTCAGCCAGGTACTCAAAGGCTCCGCCAGATGCCAGCACCAGCTCTTGGACTTTCCAGCTTTCCCAACTGTGAGAGAGAAATTTATTTTTCTATAAATTACCCAGTATGTGATAGTCTATTATAGCAGCAGAAAATGGACTAAGACATAAGTCATCCATATCTTGTGTATTTCTGGCATAAGCAACTGAGTGATTAATGATGCCATTTACTGAGAAGGGAAAGATGTTAGATGGGTATGTATGGGAAAGAAAATTAAAACTTCTGTTTTGATATTAGGTTTGGGATACCTATAGGATATCCAACCAGAATTTAAGAAAATGAGGAAAGAGAAAGAAAAAAATTCAGAAATGCAGGTGTATGCTAAGAGTTTCTATGAAATGAGATACTGACAGCGGCTATTTTCTCATTTGGTGTTCATTTCCTTGTACCTCTCATATTAAAGCATCATGCCATGCTCAGTGTAATTCCATTTGTACAAGGCTTTTTCATTATGCTCCCAAACACAAGGTAGCTACTATTCTCAATACTCAGTAAAGAAGCAATGATACGTTCAAGCTGTAGGAAAAGCTGGCTGTTGGACTTATTGAGAGATCGTTTGTTTGCCTCCAACACGGAATCTTCCTATTCAAGGCTAAGCTTAAATGTACTTGATTGTCACTCTATCTAGCAACTTTAGAACCTTACTCTCAGTATGCTACAACTCTTTTGTAGTTAAAGCTATGATCCTTTACCTGTTCCTTTCTTAATATGAAAGATTTAGTTGATTTCATCATTTCTTTTAATTCACTGATACTGAGTAATGGGAAGGATGTTAGCAGATCAAAGCAACATCTGGGTGCCAATGTAGTAGGAAGTCCTTAATTCAAGAAACTTCCCAAAGAGTGAGTTTCTTTTTTTTTTTTTTTTTTTTTTTTTTTTTTTGAGACGGAGTCTCGCTCTGTCGCCCAGGCTGGAGTGCAGTGGCGCGATCTTGGCTCACTGCAAGCTCTGCCTCCCGGGTTCACGCCATTCTCCTGCCTCAGCCTCCGGAGTAGCTGGGACTACAGGTGCCCGCCACCACGCCCGGCTAAGTTTTTTGTATTTTTAGTAGAGAGGGGGTTTCACCATGTTAGCCAGGATGGTCTCGATCTCCTGACCTTGTGATCCGCCCGCCTCGGCCTCCCAAAGTGCTGGGATTACAGGCGTGAGGCACCGTGCCCGGCCCAGACTGAGTTTACTTTTTTTTTTTTTTAGTATGTTTATTATTATTATTTTTTTTATTATTATACTTTAAGTTCTAGGGTACATGTGCCTAACGTGCAGGTTTGTTACATATGTATACTTGTGCCATGTTGCTGTGCTGCACCCATCAACTCGTCAGCACCCATCAACTCATCATTTACATCAGGTATAACTCCCAATGCAATCCCTCCCCCCTTCCCCCTCCCCCCTCCCCATGATAGGCCCCGGTGTGTGATGTTCCCCTTCCCGAGTCCAAGTGATCTCATTGTTCAGTTCCCACCTATGAGTGAGAACATGCGGTGTTTGGTTTTCTGTTCTTGTGATAGTTTGCTAAGAATGATGGTTTCCAGCTGCATCCATGTCCCTACAAAGGACACAAACTCATCCTTTTTTATGGCTGCATAGTATTCCATGGTGTATATGTGCCACATTTTCTTAATCCAGTCTGTCACTGATGGACATTTGGGTTGATTCCAAGTCTTTGCTATTGTGAATAGTGCCGCAATACATATACGTGTGCATGTGTCTTTATTGCAGCATGATTTATAATCCTTTGGGTATATACCCAGTAATGGGATGGCTGGGTCATATGGTACATCTAGTTCTAGATCCTTGAGGAATCGCCATACTGTTTTCCAAAATGGTTGAACTAGTTTACAATGCCAGCAACAGTGTAAAAGTGTTCCTATTTCTCCACATCCTCTCCAGCACCTGTTGTTTCCTGACTTTTTAATGATCGCCATTCTAACTGAGCCCGCATCTCCAAGACAATCCTAAGTCAAAAGAACAAAGCTGGAGGCATCATGCTACCTGACTTCAAACTATACTACAAGGCTACAGTAACCAAAACAGCATGGTACTGGTACCAAAACAGAGATATAGACCAATGGAACAGAACAGAGTCCTCAGAAATAATACCACACATCTACAGCCATCTGATCTTTGACAAACCTGAGAGAAACAAGAAATGGGGAAAGGATTCCCTATTTAATAAATGGCGCTGGGAAAATTGGCTAGCCATAAGTAGAAAGCTGAAACTGGATCCTTTCCTTACTCCTTATACGAAAATTAATTCAAGATGGATTAGAGACTTAAATGTTAGACCTAATACCATAAAAACCCTAGAGGAAAACCTAGGTAGTACCATTCAGGACATAGGCATGGGCAAAGACTTCATGTCTAAAACACCAAAAGCAACGGCAGCAAAAGCCAAAATTGACAAATGGGATCTTATTAAACTAAAGAGCTTCTGCACAGCAAAAGAAACTACCATCAGAGTGAACAGGCAACCTACAGAATGGGAGAAAATTTTTGCAATCTACTCATCTTGAGTTTACTTTTTAACATGCTGTCTCACTCTCGGCATCCTTCTCTTCTACAGTGTTTCTCCCACCCTCCCACTCCTAATTTCCATATAATGTGTGGCTTATTATGCCTTGGGGTCGTTACAGTGACTGAAGGGGAGCAGGAAGAAATTAGAGATTACTTTGCCATGCAAAAGAAGGGATTTTTTTTCATATATATGAAACATCAAAATATACTTCTACGGCCGGGCGCAGTGCCTCACGCCTGTAATCCCAGCACTTTGGGAGGCCAAGGCAGGCAGATCATGAGGTCAGGAGATCGAGACCATCCTGGCTAACATGGTGAAATTCCGTCTCTACTAAAAATACAAAAAATTAGCCAGGCGTGGTGGGGCGCGCCTGTAGTCCCAGCTACTCAGGAGGCTGAAGCAGGAGAATGGCGTGAACCCGGGAGGCGGAGCTTGTAGGGAGTCGAGATCTGGCCCCTGCACTCCAGCCTGGGCGACAGACTGAGACTCCATCTCAAAAAAAAAAAAAAAAAAAAAAAAAAAAAAAAATTGTACTTCTGTGAGCTAAGCTTTGCATATTGCATTGTCTGTTACCTTGATACTGGTCAGCATCATGAAGTCAATAAAATTTGCAGAGATACTATAAGTCAGACCCCTCTCTAACTTCATTATGATACTTTGGACCCTCCGAGATGCCCTGGCTACTAAGCGGGTAGGAGACATAACTCAAAAGATGTGGGTCCTGAGCAGGGCCAGTTTCACGGGCATGGGGCTTACACAGTCACACAGGGCTTTGCAGTTAGATGAGTCACATATTTGGTTTAATGTTTTGCTGTTACATTTTCAAATTCATTATAATTTTTGAACAAAAAACCTCACATCTTCGTTTTGCACTAAGTACACAGCCACTCCTGGCCCAGAGTTTATAATTAATAGTACAGGAGTACTTGCAGTTTGGGTCTCAGAATCATGAGGATTACTCAGTGTAGTGGATTCAAAATACTACAAATATTTTTCAACCATTTCATCAATAGGTGGAGTCTTATCTCCTCTCCATGAGCCTGGAATGGCCCTGGAACTTGCTTTGACCAATAGAATGCAATCAAAGTGATGTTCTGGGACTTCTGTGCTCAGGCCTAAGAGAGCTGGTAACTTCTACTTTCTCTCTCATAAAAGCCAGCTACCACACTGTACAGTGTATATGCTAGACTACAGAACTGTGAGAGCCATGTGGTGAGTGGTCCTGGAGGATGAGCAGCCAACCTGGATGTTTCAGCCCCTGCTGAGTCCCCACTGAACACACTCGAGCATTGCCAGGGATCAACACTAATTTAGGCTGTATATGCCACCTCAGCTATTCTACATGGGAAAAAAAAAAAACCTGACTGTGCCCAGTCAACCCACAGAATCATGAAAAATAATAAATCATTGTTGTTTGAAGCCACTAAGCTTTGGAATAATACGTAACACAGCAATAGATAACTGAAACACACAGGTAATCTTCACAACCACCCTACAGAGAAATTGCCATTATTATCCTCATTTCATATATGCCAAAACAAAAGCTTAGAGAGTTTCAGTAACTTGTCCAATAACAAAGTTCAGAAATGGCAAAAACAGGAATTAAAATCTATATTGGTCTGATTCCAGACCCTAGCTGCTAAGTATTATGTTAGAGATTTTCACGGAGGCCAACCTGTGCCCTAAGATATAAAATAAACTATAATATCCAGTGACAGAGCCAAAAAGAACTAGAGGCAATGTATTCAGAACACGAATGAAAATCTTCACTGTAGTATCTTTGTCACCTGAAGGCAGTGTCTTCAACACAGGGCTTCTATTCAGAAAACAGTTTGTCGTAACAGACTGATTAGTGTTCACCCCAGGCAATGCTTCAGCATTGGGAACAGAGACTTTTACACAAAGCAATCACTTTCCCATGGAGAGTAAAGGGAAGAAGGATATTCATTAGGACAAAGAATGAGAACTAACGTGTGGTCTCAGGTGGTTGTCATGGTTCAGGAAGAAGTCTTTCAGAAAAAAAAACTAAAAACTAATGAAAGAAAAGATGTTCGACATCACTAGCCATTAGAGAAATGCAAATTCAGACTAACTGAAATATAATTACATACTTATTAAAACAGCAAATAAAAGATAGTGTCAATACTGATTGCTGGCCAGGATGTGGAACAACTAGATTATTGTTGGTAGGAATGTAAAATGGATGACCATAGTCGGACAGTTTCTTATAAAACTAAATGTACAACTACCTCACAACCTAGCAATCACACACACCCAATCCTGGGCATTTATCTCAGAGAAGTGAAAATTTACATCTGTACAGAAGCCTGCGTACAAATGTTCTCAGTAGCTTTATTTGGTTTTTTGTTTGTTTTGTTTTGTTTTGTTGTTTGGGACTGAGTCTCGCTCTGTTGCCCGGCCTGGAGTGCAGGGGCGTGATCTCAGCTCACTGCAAGCTCTCCCTCCTGGGCTCATGCCATTCTCCTGCCTCAGCCTCCCGAGTAGCTGGGACTACAGGCACCCGCCACCATGCCCGGCTAATTTTTTGTATTTTTAGTAGAGACAGGGTTTCACCGTGTTAGCCAGCATGGTCTCGACCTCCTGACCGCATAATCCGCCCGCCTCGGCCTCCCGAAGTGCTGGGATTACAGGCGTGAGCCACCGCGCCCGGCCAGTAACTTTATTTGTAATATCCAAAAACTGGAAACACATCAAAATGTTCCTTAATAGGTAAATGGTTAAATAAACTGTGCTACATCTGTTCCATGGAATACTACTCAGCAATAAAAAGGAATGCGGTAAGGAAACACATGGAACTCAAGGGCATTGTGCTAAGTGGAAAAAGCCAGTCTCAAAAGATCCAAAAAGAAAAAGTCTCACGCTATAAGATTACGTTTGCTGTATACTGTACACTATTCTTGATGTAACAAACTTGCAGTGAGAAAGCTGATGAGTGGTTGCCAGGGGTTAGGGAGGACGAGGATTGGAGAGACAGGTATGACTATAAAGAAGTAGCTCAGGGAGATGTTTATGGTGATAGAGAGTTCTGCATCTTGATTGTGGTGGTGGTTACTCGCATCTGTACACGTGATAAAATGGCATAGAACCATACACACTCATTCTATCAATGTTAATTTCCTGGTTTTGATATTGTACTATGGTTACATAAGATATAACCACTGGGGGAAACTGAGAGAAGGGAACATGGACCTCTCTGTACTATTCTAGAAATTTCCTATCAATCTATAATTGCTTCAGAATAAAATGGGTGAAAGAATACAGTATAAAATACACCTCAATAAAGTTGATTTTTTTAAACTTACTTTATTCCAGGCACTGTGCTAGTTCCCCTGGATATTACTA
This sequence comes from Chlorocebus sabaeus, assembly GCF_047675955.1. NCBI lineage: Eukaryota > Metazoa > Chordata > Mammalia > Primates > Cercopithecidae > Chlorocebus > Chlorocebus sabaeus. The sequence continues at coordinate 10,183,664 of NC_132929.1, read as the reverse complement.
ATACCTGAACACATGCTCTCCTTTACCTCTTTCCACCTCATCCCCCATACACATTCCCTAATCAGTTTCTCAGCCATACTCCATTGCTTGTTTTTGGATCTTTTATTAAAGATTAAATGGTATTTCTGAGAGGAAAGGAAGAAGGCAGGAACCAGAGCTTTCTGGTAATCACCAAAAAACAGGCAAGCTCAAGAAGGAGAGAATGGCTCCACAGACTGTGAAAATTAGACAAATGATGTGAGGAAGTGTGGGTGTGTTTACTTTAAGCAAAGTAGCTACCGGACAATATCCCCATAAACTATTTTGTGTTGCCAAACTCACAGCTGTTTATTCTGCACCACCAACCTCACTCTGGCAACTCGAATTCATACCACTGTTCCAAAGAAAGATTAGTGCAAATATAACATCAAGACCGGAAAAAACAGCTCAGACAGCAGTGGCACCTTAATAAATATGAAAGATGGTATTTTACTTACCAGCCTAGTATTCTATAAAGTTCACTGCAAATGCAGACCTCAGAGCAGTCACTTGTGTACAATGATTGATGATCATCATTCCAAGCCCCTGGGCTTAGGTGACTCATGAAGGAAAGAAGGATGCCCAAGAATCTACATCAGTTATTGATTTTTTTGAATCTGAGTCTCTCAAACACCAGAAAACATTAATCAGACATAAGTACACTCAGCCCTGCGTACACTCAGGCTCACAGAGATAGCAATTAGCCCTCCTCCATTGCTCATATGTATGCAGTAAGACGCCCTTTTAAAACTTATTTTCTCATTTCAATTCTATCTTGAACATTCTTGAATATATTGAAAATGAAATTTGACTCCGATTTTTTCCCAGTCCTTCCAGGGACATTCTTGGTGAACCTAGAATGAGGGCAGAAAAAATGTGCTTCCCTCTACCAAAGAGAGGTCCAGCCTGTTAGCTCCCTGAAAAAATCTGGCATGTTATTAATTAAGCATTTTCCTTATTGAGCTTTCAAAAAATGGTCCAATATAAATCCTGATTGAAGAATATGATGAGATGAGGAAGCTGGAATCCAAGTTCACAATTATAACAGAGACTGTGTCTACCTCACCCATGTATGTATTTCTAGCACTTAGCATGATGTGTGGTACATAGCAGTTACTCATTATTTTTTAGTCGAATTGAAAACTGGCAAAATGGTTTGTTAGGAGAATCGTCTTCTGTTTAAAGGCACCTCTGAAACAAATAGAAATATGTCTGATCCCAAAAATACAGGGGATAGACATACTCCTTATTTCTATTTCTCTGCTATATAGTGCATAGATTTTTTCCAGTATCTTTACCTCGATATCTGAGCCCCAGATACACCTTTTTTTTTTTTTTTTTAAAAGACAGAGTCTTGCTGTGTCACCAGGCTGGAGTGCAGTGGCACGATCTCGGCTCACTGCAACCTCCCCCTCCTCGGTTCAAGCGATTCTAGTGCCTCAGCCTCCCGAGTAGCTGGGACTACAGGTGCGCACCACCATGCCCAGCTAATTTTTGTATTTTTAGTAGAGACGGGGTTTCACTGTGTTGGCCAGGATGGTCTCGATCTCTTGACCTTGTGATCCACCTGCCTCAGCCTCCCAAAGTGCTGCGATTACAGGCATGAGCCACAGTGTCCGGCCCAGATCCACATTTTTAAAGGTCTACTAGACAGTGCCACCTGGATCTGGCTGGTACCTGTCACTCAATATGTTCAACCATGTCAACCCCAAGTCTTTGTAGTCTCCCAAGTTAGACCAGTAATTCTCAACCTAGGGAATAAACAGCAAACAGATCATGGAGTCAATGGGGCTACCAAGGGAGGGTTGCCAGCCCCAGATACAGGAAATAAGAGGGTACATTGTCAGTTGAAAATTTAAAAACAATAATAAAAGTGGCTAACGGTCAGTCCGCACTGTCTTATCGCAATCATCAGCATGCTACATAATGTCAGTGATAAAATAGTCCTCCTCTATCTAGTACATCTATCATCTATATCTATCTATCTATCTGTCTATCTATCTATCTATGTATCTATCTATCTATCTATCTATCTATCTATCTATCTATCTATCTATCTACACTATTGCTCCAAGTGTTTTAAACAATTGCTGTGGTTACTTTTGAGTGTGAATAATATTTATTTAAGCTTCAAATTGAATACCTGTATTACTTACTCTTTAATAAATATTCTATTCTACATGGAATTTGACTCAAAGATCTCCCAGTGCCAGGTGCAGTGGTGCATGCGTGTAGTCCCAGCTACTCCGGAGGCTGAGGCAGGAGGATCACTGGAGTCCAGGAGAATCCAGCCTGGGCAACATAGTGAGACCCCCCCCATCTCTAAGAAAAATAATAAATAAATAAACAAATACATTTTTAAAAATGAAAATATAAAGAACTCACAGTTACACAGTTGTCCCTGACACAAGCAGAATCGCACCCACTCTCATTTATTTAGAGAATAAGTTTTCAAAGTTTCAGAATCATTCCAGAGCACTTCAGACATAATTCAAACCTCCAGTTCCTGTGGTACTACATAGTTCTATGTTTAAACAGTAGATTTGAGATTCAATAAAAATGATAGCATAGCAGTGGTAAAGACAAAGAAGCAGAATTTAAGTTACTTGAAGTCTGTCATTCTACATTACCAGTTGGAGTTTTTATCCTGTTTAGATTTAAAACAGTAAGAAGTGAAAATTGCGAGGCAAAGCTTTTTTTTTTGTGGTAAATAAAATTTTTAGTTCATATATGAAATATTTTACTGATTTTTTAATCTTTTTAAATTAAATTTCCTTTTTTTTTTTCTTTTTTTCTGAGACGTAGTCTCGCTCTGTCACTAGACTGGAATGCAGTGGCGCAATCTTGGCTCACAGCAATCTCCGCCTCCCGGGTTCAAGCGATTCTCCCACCTCAGCCTCCTGAGTAGCTGGGATTACAGGTGTGTGCCAACACGTCCAGCTAATTTTTGTATTTTTAGTAGAGACGGGGTTTCACCATGTTGGCCAGGATGGTCTCGATCTCCTGCCCTCATGATCTGCCCACCTTGGCCTCCCAAAGTGCCTGGATTACAGGTGTGAGTCACTACACCCAGCCTAAAATTTATTTTTAAATTATTAATTATTAGTTTATTTAAAACTTTTAAAGAACAAGAAAATACCCAAAAATACAGTAGCTTAAAAAATAGTTTCGGCCGGGCGCGGTGGCTCAAGCCTGTAATCCCAGCACTTTGGGAGGCCGAGACGGGCGGATCACGAGGTCAAGAGATCGAGACCATCCTGGCTAACACGGTGAAACCCCGTCTCTACTAAAAAATACAAAAACTAGCCGGGCGAGGTAGCGGGCGCCTGTAGTCCCAGCTACTCGGGAGGCTGAGGCAGGAGAATGGCGTGAACCCGGGAGGCGGAGCTTGCAGTGAGCTGAGATCCGGCCACTGCACTCCAGCCTGCGCGACAGAGCGAGACTCCGTCTCAAAAAAAAAAAAAAAAAAAAAAAAATAGTTTCTTTTTCTCTTATATCGATCAGGTAGATAGTCTAATGCTGCTTGGCATCTCATGGAGTCACATGGTGTCAAGGGATATGAGTTCTTCCATCTTGACATTCTATCTTTAGCAATGGCTCACCGCTGTGTCCATAATTCAGCCTGAGAGAGGAGAGAAAGAGAGGACCCACACTTCTTCTAAGAGCACAGTCAAGAAGTTGTACACATTCTCCCACTCACATGCCCCAGCCAGAATAGGGCTGCTGCCCATAGTTGTACAAGTTGTTGCACAGGGGCATCTGGCATAGGGTGAGCAGGGCAGGGGCTAAAATCCAGCTTGCCCTCTGTTGCCATGCTATTCACATCACAGCACTGCACGTGCTCAGAGGAAGGAGTGCCTTTTTCTAATGCACACAGAGGCACGATTTGGGCCAGCAATAGTTCTCAGCCAAAAACTGTTACATAGCCACAACCAGCTGCACAGGGAAAGTAGTGGAATATTGGAATTAGATAAGCAGCCATTCATTACCCAACTAAAACTTGATTACAAAAAGAAGGGGGAAATAGATATTGGGCAAATCTAAAGTATAGATCACAAATACAAACACAAAAACCTAAGGAAAACCTGCTCTTCTCTTATGTAAGGCATGGTTCATAACCTTGTAGCATGAGTGTCTTAGTCTATTCAGGCCACTATAATAAAATACCATAGACTGGGTAGCTACATGCCCCAGAATTTTGTTTCTCATAGTTCTGGAGGCTGGGAAGTCCAAGATCAAGGTGCTAGCAAATTCGGTGTCTTTTTGAGGGCTCATTTCCTCATAGATGGACATCGTTTTGCTATGTCCTTACATGGAGGAAGGGACCAGTGACCTCTATCAGACCTCTTTAATAAGGACACTATGTATGGCCAGGAGCGGTGGCTCACACCTGTAATCCCAGCACTTTGGGAGGTCAAGGCAGATGGATCACTTGAGGTCAGGAGTTTGAGACCAGCCTGCAACGTGGTGAAATTCTGTCTCTACTAAAAATACAAAAATTAACCGAGTGTGGTGGAATACACCTGTAGTCCCAACTACTGGGGAGGCTGAGGGAGGGGAATCACGTGAACCTGGGAGGTAGAAGTTGTAGTGCGCTGAGATCATGTCACTGTGCTCCAGCCTGGGTGACAGAGTGAGACTCTGTCTCGAAAAAAAAAAAGGGCACTAACCCATCCCAAAAGTGGCCTATCTCCCAAAAGTGGCCTGTCTCCCAAAGGTGGCCTGTCTCCCAAAGGTGGCCTGTCTCCCAAAGGCCACACCTCCAAGTGCCCTCACACTGAGAACTAAAGTTTCAACATAAGAACTGGGGGAGGAATACAAACATTCAAACCATAGTAATGGAGATTCAGAAATGAAGTCAGGGCAGGGCAGGGCGGTCCATGAACTGGGATAGGAAAAAAGTTTCATCTTTACTTTTACTACTCTCTAACCATAATTGGCATTTCTATTATGAACACAGACAACAAGCTATAATAGTATTAGTCATACCTATAACCTTGTCCATAATAGAAACTGTAGGTAGTTTTCAGGTACATTACAGTTGTTACAGATGTCTTGACATGTCATTTGTATTCATGTGTACTTAGAAATTATGGGACTGAACATACTTGTAATCCCAGCACTTTGGGAAGCCAAGGCGGGAGGATCACTTGATCCCAGGACTTTGAGACTAGCCTGGGCAACACAGTGAGACCCCGTCTCCACAAAAAATTAGAACTTGACCAGTCACGGTGGTACATGCCTGTAGTCCCAGCCACTCAGGAGGCTGAGGTGCAAGAATCAAGAATCAGCCAGGCGTAGTGGCTCACGCCTGTAATCCTAACACTTTGGGAGGCTGAGGCAGGTGGATCACGAGGTCAGGAGATCGAGACCATCCTGGCTAACACAGTGAAACACCGTCTCTACTAAAAATACAAAAAATTAGCCGGGCATGGTGGCGGGCACCTGTAGTCCCAGCTACTCAGGAGGTTGAGGCAGGAGAATGGCGTGAACCCAGGAGGCAGAGCTTGCAGTGAGCCGAGATGGCGCCACTGCACTCCAGCCTGGGTGACAAAGCGAGACTACATCTCAAAAAAAAAAAAAAAAACTATATTAGCTTTTAAAATTACCACTATATTTTATTCTTTAATGTATTAATAAAGAATATACATTAACATATTCCAATTTGCAAAAGTATTTTGATAACTGTATTTCATTGTAATTGGTATAATGGGTTAAAAAGTGACCCCCCATATTCATGTCCTTCCCAGACTCTCAGAAGGTGACCTTATTTGTAAACAGGTTCATTGCAGAAGTAGTTAAAATGAGGTCCCCTTGGAATGGATGGGCTCTTTGTTGTTGTTGTTGTTGTTTGGTGTTGAGGGTTTTTTTGAGACAGGATCTCACCCTGTCATCCAGGCTGGAGTGCAGTGGTGCAACCATGGCTTCCTGCAGCCTTGACCTCCCCAGGCTCAATCAATCCTCCCACTTTAGCCTCCCAAGTAGCTGAGGCTACAGGCGCACACCACCACCTCCATGTAATTTTTTTTTTTTTTTTTTGTAGAGATGGGGTTTCACTATGTTGCCCATCCTAGTCTCAAATTCCTGAACTCAAGCAATCTTTTTGCCTCAGCCTCCCAAAGGGCTGGAATTACAAGTATGAGCCACTACACCCAGCCTTGGGCTCTTCAATCAGTATAATTAGTGCCCTTGTAAAAAGAGGAGAAGAGACACAGACAGACACTGAGTAAAGATGGCTATGTGAAGACAGAGGCAGGGACTGGAGTGATGCAGCTAAAAACCAAGGAACATAAATGATTGCTGGCAACACCAGAAGCTGGGACGCAGCAAGGGAAGGATCCTTCCCTAGACCTTGAGAAAGCATGGCCCTGCCAACACCTTGGTCTTGCACTTCAGCCTCACAAACTGTGAGACAGTAAACCTCTGCTGTTTCAAACCACTCAGGTCATGGTATTTTGTTACAGCAGCCCTAGGAAATGAATACAATTGGCCTCCTTATAATAGTATTAGTCACTTAAAATTAGTACATTCATCTTTTTAGACATCAGTTATTGAAAACATTTTGTCTTTAAAAAAATTATTAGTCACTTGCAAACATTATTCTGAGGGATTTTGTGGCATAAAAAAGATAAGCATTCTTGAGAAGAGGAATGTGTAAAATTGTTCTACATTCAAAGAGAGTCCTCATAAAGTTTGGAAACTTTCTATTATATTCCTTTCCTTATTTTTCTCCCTCAACCCGATACAATCCAATCAGTTTGTTGTTGTTGTTGTTGTTGTTGTTGTTGTTGTTTTGAGGCGGGGTCTCGCTCCGTCACCCAGGCTAGAGCATAGTGGTACAATCTCTGCTCACTGCAACCTCCGCCTCCCAGGTTCAAGTGATTCTCCTGCCTCAGCCTCCCGAATAGCTGGGATTACAGGCACCTGCCACCAAGTCTGGCTAACTTTTGTATTTTTAGTACACACAAGGTTTCGCCATGTTGGCCAGGTTGGTCTCGAACTCCTGACCTCAGGTGATCCACCCATCTCGGCCTTCCAAAGTGCTGGGATTACAGGCATGAGCCACTGTGCCTGGCCAATCCAATCAGTTTTTAAATCCTATCTGTTATATCTCGGAAATATTTCCTAAATGCTGTAGTAGGTTTCTTGTCCAATGGACAGCAAGTCAATATACTGAGACACAGGAGACTGCAGCACAGGGAAGTCAAACGAGGAGATGGGAGGGAACCTCAAATCTGCCTACTCAAGAAGTTTGGGGATAGGGATATTAAGGAGTTTAGAGAGGGCTTGAAGTGTGGGGATTGTTGATCGATGGAAGGGTGAAAAGTGATTTTATGGGATGGGAAGATGAAGAAAGTATATTCTTATGCTTCAGTTCCTCTGTGGGAGGTCTTCAAACTGGTTAGTGTCAGAAGTTTTATTGGAATTCTGGATCTGAAACACATCTTAAGCAATTCTTAAAGGCCCTATGATTCCAATGACAGTGATTCTATCTAGAGGAACAGTGGGGATGCAAATGGCGAGAATCTAGTTCTACATGACTTTTTCATGTAGTTCATGTAGTTTCATGTAGTTCAACGAAGTGGACATAAGTACAGTCCAATGAATGCTTAAATATGATTATACTCCTGCCCAGGCCCCAGCATGTAATTCTTGTTAACCCTGTGAGGACGGTTTCAATGCAGTTTCCTTTTTCGAACCCTCACCACCACCTTGAGAACAGGTCCTCACTCAGCACCTCCCACCTGAACCACAGCAACACATCCTAACTCAGCTTTGATTGCCAGCCTCTCCCCACTCCAGCTCATCCCTCACAACCAGAGCTTCTGCTGAATACTGCCATGTCTGTGTTTGACCTCTACTTACTCCTTCCTAGACATGGCGACAAATACAAATTTAGAAAACTTCTAATGATTTGCAGAATATCCCTCAGCCTCTTTCTCCAGCCTCAACTCCTGCCTTTCTCGTCCCAGCAACCTGACCACATGGGTGTGTTCATATCCTCATTAACTTTTGTTTTTTGTTTTTTGTTTTTGAGACAGAGTCTCACTCTGTAGCCCAACCTGGACTGCAATGGCATAATTTTGGCTCACTGCAGCCTCTGTCTCTTGGGCTCAAGTGATTCTCATGCCTCAGCCTTCTGAGTATCTGGGACTACAGGTGTGCGCCACCATGCCTGGCTAATTTTTTGTATTTTAGTAGAGATGGGGTTTCACCATGGTGCCCAGGGTGTTCTTGAATGCCTAAGCTCAAGGGATCCACCTGTCTCAGCCTCCCAAAGTGTTGGGATTACAGGCGTGAGCCACCACGCCCAGCCCTCATTAACTTTCTGTGTGATCCCATTTCTGTTTGATTTGTTTCTCCCCAACTTCTTTGCAGGCTGCTACCCATTCATTAAAATCTAACTCAAATAAAACCCCTTAGGAATGTCACTCTTGAGTCATCAAAGTGAACAATTGCCTTTGTTATGTTTAGGCTATATCAGCATTTCCCTATGGCTCATGTAATTCTGAGCATAAAACAGTTAAAAACTCTGAACAAGGAAACAATTTTACTTTTATTACTGAAGAATAAGTACATTTCTTCACAACAGAAGAACAATATTCATCTTGGACATGGAATCAGTTAGACTATAATGGACACATCCCAGGGTGGCACCATGATTCCTACCTCCTAGTATGCAGCACCACTGTATAACCTATAACCCTTTCCCTTTGAGTTCAGGCAGAGCCTGTGACTTGCTCCTAGCAGAATATGGCAAAGGTGATGAGATACACCTTCCTTGATTATGTTACATTGCTTGCCAAAGGTGAATGGATTTTACAGATGTAATTAAGGTCCCTAGTTAATTGCTTTGAGTTAATCAAAAGAAGTATTAGCCTAGATGAGCCTGACATAATCAAGTGAGCCAAAAATAAAATTCTAAACCCCCCAACCAACTGAATGGACCTCAGTCATTCCAAAGTTAACCTGAAAAATTAGTTCAGGCCATGATGGAAAGGGAGCAGGGGTCAGATATGCTTCATGATACCCAACTCTGTTTGGAATGCAGGCACAGCTGACCAGTATTAACATTAAAACAGAGCTCTTAAGACTGACAAAGCAGATTTCCTATAGCGATGAGACACCAAATTCCAGCCTGACTCTAGTATAGCATCACATGATAAGCCCTAAAAAAAATCTAAGTGTTTTACCCCAAAATATATTTCTTTGACATATTTTGAAATGGCAAAGCTGTCTCTTGTGGGGAAAATGTATATTCTATAGAGACTTCTTGTTCCTTTCCAGGTTTTTTCCCTGATCCAGGAAAGAATTAACTAAGGGTCTGCCACATCTTTAGGTCTAATAAGAGCTCTGAGGCCTGCTACCTAGAGGCTTCATCTACATGATAGAACTCTGGTCTCCACAACCCCTTATCTTAACCCAGACCTTCCTTTGTACTGATTCCAGGTCTTTAGATAACAAAATTTTTCAACCATCAGTTAGAAAATTTTTGAATGCACCTATGACCTGGAAGGCACCACCCCTCCCCACTTCAAGTTTTCCTGCCTTTCTGGACCAATCCACTGTGTATCGTACATGTATTGATTGATATCTTATGTCTCCATAAAATGTCTAAAATCAAGCTGTAGCCCAGCCATCTTGGGCACATGTTCTCAAAATCCCCTAGGCTGTGTCATGGGCCATTGGTCACTCATATTTGGCTCAAAATAAATCTCTTCAAATATTTTACAGAGTTTGATTCTTTTTGTCAACATCCTTATAATTATAAATAGGGCCTGGAGGTCAGAGACGAAGAAGCCAGACTCTCTGGGGCTTGCATTAAGAAGTAGGCTGACAGGCCGGGCGCGGTGGCTCAAGCCTGTAATCCCAGCACTTTGGGAGGCCGAGACGGGCGGATCACGAGGTCAGGAGATCGAGACCATCCTGGCTAACACGGTGAAACCCCGTCTCTACTAAAAATACAAAAAACTAGCCGGGCGAGGTGGCGGGCGCCTGTAGTCCCAGCTACTCCGGAGGCTGAGGCAGGAGAATGGCGTAAACCCGGGAGGCGGAGCTTGCAGTGAGCTGAGATCCGGCCACTGCAGTCCAGCCCGGGCTACAGAGAAAGACTCCGTCTCAAAAAAAAAAAAAAAAAAAAAAAAAAAAAAAAAAAGAAGTAGGCTGACAGCCAGGTGCAGTGATTTATGCCTGTAATCAGAGCACTTAGGGAGCCTGAGGCAGGAGGATCACTTGAACCCAGGCGTTTGAGACCAGCCTGAACAACATAGAGATCTAGTCTCTACAAAATATAGTCTCTACAAGACATAAAATAAAAAAAATTAGTTGGACATGGTGGCACACGCCTGTAGTCCCAGCTCTTCAGGAGGCTCAGGTGGGACAGGATCACGTGAACCTGTGAGGTCAAGGCTACAGTGAGCCATGATCACACCACTGGCACTCCAGCCTGGGCAACAAAGCAAGACCTTGTCTTAAGAAAAAAGAGAAGAAGCAAGGTACCATGAATTCTACAGCCTCAAGGAAACAAATTCTGCCAACAACTAAGGGAGCCTAAAAGCAGATGCTTCCCTAGTCAAGTCACCAGAGGAGAACACGGGTTGGCCAACACCTTGATTTCACCCCGAGCAGTGGACCTGGCTAAGCGTATCTAGACTTCTGACCTATAGAAACTGAAAATAAATGGGTGCTGTTTTAAGCCATTTATTTTCTGGCAATTTATTACACAGTGTCAAAAGACAAAATTACAACAAAATTAGTTTAAAGATCTCAGTTGGCTTTATTCATGATTCCAGAATCAAGCAATACTTAATTCCACAAAATAGAGTCTGTTTTCTTTCACTCATGTCCGTGTGAAGAGACCACCAAACAGGCTTTGTGTGAGCAAGAAAGCTGTTTATTTCACCTGGGTGCTGGCGGGCCGAGTCCCAAAAGAGTCAGTGAAGGGAGATAGGGGTGGGGCCATTTTATAGAATTTGGGGAGGTAGAGGAAAATTGCAAAGGGGGTTGTTCTCTGGCGGGCAGGGGCAGGGGTCACAAGGTGCTCAGCAGGGGAGCTTTTGAGCCAGGATGAGCCAGGAGAAGGAATTTCACAAGGTAATGTCGTCAGTTAAGGCAGGAACAGGCCATTTCACTTCTGTGGTGGAATGTCATCAGTTAAGGCAGGAATCTGGATGTGTACCTGCAGGTCACAGGGGATACAATGGCTTAGCTTGGGGTCAGAGGCCTGATATTTTCCAATGAGGTGAGCAGGAGAGCCTGGCTTTATAGACAGGGAAAGGCTGAAGAAAGCAGAAGCAAAGAACGAAGAGTGTTTTCGTTTTGTTTTTGTTTTTGTTTTGAAGCAGAGTCTAGCTCTGTCATCCAGGCTGGAGTACCATGGTGGCTCACTGCAACCTCTGCCTCCTGGGTTCAAGCAATTCTAGTGCTTTAGCCTCCCAAGTAGCTGAGATTACAGGCGTGGTGATGCTAATTTTTGTATTTTTAGTAGAGATGGGGTTTCACCATATTGGCCAGGTTGGTCTTGAACTCCTGACCTCAAGTGAGCCACCCACCTCGGCCTCCCAAAGTGCTGGGATTACAGGCATGAGCCACCATGCCTGCCCAGTCTACCTTTTTTGTATAAGGATTAAAGCAGAAGTAACTTCACTATAGTGCCAATTGAAGATTTTAAACAGCCTGTTTGGGAAATTAGCTGTTATCTCTTTCTCCTGGTTTCTCAGAAAGTCAGACAACTTCATTTGAGTTTGATGGCATGAAACTTTAGCATGGATGACTCCATTTTGATTTTTAGTCAGGTCTGCTGGGAATAAGCAGAGAAACTTAGAAACAATGGCCTCCTGGTAATTTTTATTCAACAACAGCAATAGAAAACTAATATACATTAATACAATCTCTTAAACCGGTGGGATATTTTGCACATAACACAGTCTCTTAAAATGGTGACAAAGAGGCCGGGCGCGGTGGCTCCAGCCTGTAATCCCAGCACTTTTGGAGGCCGAGAAGGGCGGATCACGAGGTCAGGAGATCGAGACCATCCTGGCTAACCCGGTGAAACCCCGTTTCTACTAAAAAATACAAAAAACTAGCCGGGCAAGGTGGTGGCGCCTGTAGTCCCAGCTACTCGGGAGGCTGAGGCAGGAGAATGGCGTGAACCCGGGAGGCGGAGCTTGCAGTGAGCTGAGATCCGGCCACTGCACTCCAGCCTGGGCGACAGAGCAAGAGTCCATCTCAAAAAAAAAAAAAAAAAATGGTGACAAAGATTCTTTCTTGTCAAAAGACAAAATTGCAGCAAATGTAGTCTAAATTCTTTTTTATTTTCATTTCTAAAATCGGACAATACCTCATTCTACAAAGTAGACTGGGTGCTCCCATGAGCTGAGCAGAGGAGGTTGGCTTTATGGACAGAAAAGGGCTGAGGAAATCAAAAACAGAAAACAAAAAGGAGATTGATCATTTCAAAGTTACTTTACTTGTAAAGGTTAAGGCAGAGGGGACTTCCTTATCACGGCAGCTAAAACCAACCTGTTTGTGAATTTGGCTATTCTCTCCTGATTTCTCAGAAGGTGGGATAAACAACTTAATTTCAGCTTGGTGACGTGGAATTTAAGCATTTTGGTTTGGTCTATCAGGCCTAGTACAGGAACTTAGTCGAACCAATGACCTCCTATGAGTTTTATTTAACACTGTCTTTACCTAACTCTAGTCAGACTCTTCTGAGCTCTCTTCTCAACTGGGCCCTGACTTTTGGGCTTCCTTGTTTGTCTCCACTTAATCCAGTTTTAGCAAAAGTCCTACTGCGTCATTTTAGCAAAACTCCCCCACTCTTGGTATCTGATTAAATTTATTATCCCCCACCCTCAATTTCTTATTACCTTGGCCTACCTTCAGCAAAAATCCTCTTAGATCGGTTTTGCCACAATCCCCCTTACCCTTGAGGTTTCCTTTTAGTAAGTTTTCACCCACTGATGTCCATTCTGCTCCTTGGCTATAAATGTTCATGTTTTTGTTTTGTTTGGAGTTGAGCCTAATCTCTCTTCCCTACTAAAAATCCATTGAACAAAGTTTGCCTTACCATCTTTTAACAAGAATCATGAATAATTTTTTTAAATTTAATGCTAGCTGGCTTAACAAGCAAGAAAATATATTCTCTCATACATCAAGAAGTCCAGAAGTACTGCCGACTTCAATTTAATTTGTTCAGAGGCTCAATTCTGTCATCAAAGGCCCAGATTCTTTGCATCCAAGCAGTCTGCCTTCCCAAGTGTTCACTGATTGTCAGAGTAGTTTCAAGATGGCTCCAGCAGCCATAGGTATCACACTTGGAAACATCCAAAGGATGAAGGCATTCTCTTAAGAGTGAGGAAAATTTTCCTAGAAATTCTTCAGCAAGTGGCCAGAGTCACTCATTCTTTCCTAGTCAATCACTGACCAGAGGAATGAAATTAGCTCAGATGGATTCTAGCTACCCTGGCTGCCCCTGAGACAAATGCCTCTGTCAGGCAGCTATACTTGAACTAAATAGAGGTGCTGTTAAGGAGGAAAGAGGAGAAAGGACCAATGTATCTACTACAGGTTCCAAAGGCTTACTCTAAAAAAATGCAAAACATCGAAAATATCCAACCCCGTCAGTACAGCACTGGCAGAATCCATTATGCTAGGGCATGTACATTCAAAAGAGGCAGAGAAAAAGGGTAAAAACAAAGAAACTGTTCCTTGTCAATAAGCATCTAATAGCAAACAGGTTTGTGGAATATTTTAGGAGAACGTTAATAAAAACATTTAAAATATTAAACTTAAAACTTGTCACAAAGACTGAGATTGCTCTGCAATTAGTGATACTGTTACTGGAAAGGGGTTGTGATCCAGAGACTTCAAGAGAATAGGCCGGGCGCGGTGGCTCATGCCTGTAATCCCAGCACTTTGGGAGGCCAAGGTGGGCAGATCACCTGAGGTCAGGAATTTGAGACCAGTAGAAACCCCTTCTCTACTAAAAATACAAAAATCAGCTGGTTGTGGTGGTGGGTGCCTGTAATCCCAGCTACTCAGGAGGATGAGGCAGAAGAATTGCTTGAACCTGGGTGGTGGAGGTTGCAGTGAGCCGAGATAGTGCCACTGCACTTCAGCCTGGGGGACAAGAGGAAAAACTCCATCTCAAAAAAGAAAAAAAAAGGAAAGAAAGTAAACAAATAAAGAATGGCTACTCCATAGACAGAACAGCGGCATGGGCTGCTCAACTGATTATACTTATAGTTACTTCTTGATTATATGCTTAAAAAAAAAAAAGTGGGGTACAATGATCTTCCAACCAGGAGTTTCAACATGTGGTCTCTGGGCAAGATGAAAGAGCAGACAGTTGCTCTGAGTAACAGAAAAGCTAGAAAAGAGAAAGGAGAAAAGGGGAGAAAAGCACTGTCTGTGGCAGGGCACATAGTTCCGGGAGGCCAGAGAAAGACCCACCCATTGCGGTGACACTGAATCAAAAGTTCAGGCACCCACTTTTCAGTAATGTAGGGATCTCTTCCAGCAGTCCCACCAGCTCTCAAGTTTCCCCCTTTAGGGAGAAAAATGCTCCCACGTCCGGTGACCCTGTACATGCCTAATCCTGTCACCCACAGCCATCAGCAAACAGTGCAAGGCAGATTAATCCAAAGAGAACAGCAGTTAACATCCCATAATGCCAAATCCATTTTTAACCAAGACGGACTTTACTGAGAGGGACCTCTAACCTGTAACCCCCTAAATCTTAGGAAGGGCTCTAATCTTCCTAAGTTGGGCCTCGAACCCAAGTTTGGTCAAGCATCCTTGCCTTTTATTAAGAGAGGCCTTTAACCCTCTCTGTCTTAGCAGGGACTCTAACCCTCCTAAGTTGGGCTTCTAACCCAATTCCATCCTTTACCCAGGTTAAATGGACCCCACCACTTAGTCAAAGTCGGCCAATTGGTACTGCTGTTTTCTTTGGGTCAGAGGTTTCCTCAATATTGTCCCCTCGTGGTTCAACCAGAAGACGTTACCAGAAAGGGATCCTGATCCAGACCCCAAGAGAGGGTTCTTGGACCTCACAGAAGAAAGAATTCAGGGTGAGTCCACAGACTAAAGTGAAAGCAAGTTTATTAAGAAAGTAAAGGAATAAAGAATGGCTACTTCACAGACAGAGCAGCGGCATGGGCTACTCAGTTGATTATACTTATAGTTACTTCTTGATTATATGTTAAACAGCGGATGGATTATTCATAAGTTTTCTGGGGAAGGGGTGGGCAATTTGTGGAACTGAGGGTTCCTCCCTTTTTTAGACCATATAGGATAACTTCCTGACATTGCCATGGCATCCGTAAACTGTCATGGTGCTGGTGGGAGTCTCTTTTAGCATGCTAATGCATTGTAATTAGTGTATAATGAGCAGTGAGGACAACCAGAGGTCATTTTTGTTGCCAACTTGGTTTTAGTGGGTTTTGTCAGCTTCTTTACCGCATCCTTTTGTCAACAAGGTCTTTGTGACCTGTACCTCATGCTGACCTCCTGTCTCATCCTGTGGCTAAGAATACCTATCCTCCTGGGAATGCAGCCCAGCAGTTCTCAGCCTTATTTTACCCAGCCCCTATTCAAGATGAAGTCACTCTGGTTCAAATGCCTCTGACAATACAACGAAGTAACAACCCGACAAGGAGTGGCAAGAAGCAAAGACATTGCAGGACACACAAAAGACGAGGAAAACAAATGATAAAAGAATAGAAATTTGAAACCCCATCTCTACTAAAAATACAAAAAACTAGCCGGGCGAGGTGGCGGGCGCCTGTAGTCTCAGCTACTCCGGAGGCTGAGGCAGGAGAATGGCGTAAACCTGGGAGGCGGAGCTTGCAGTGAGCAGAGATTGTGCCACTGCACTCCAGCCTGGGCGACAGAGCAAGACTCCGTCTCAAAAAAAAAAAAAAAAAGAATAGAAATTGTTGATGAAAAGGTCAAACTCTATAAAATATTTGAAGAGATTTATTCTGAGCCAAATATGAGTGACCAATGGCCCATGAGACAGCTGCAGGAGATCCAGAGAACATGTGCCCAGGATAGTTGGGCTACAGTTTGGTTTTATACATTGCAGGGAAATATAAGACATCAATCAATACGTGTAAGATGTACATTGGTTCGGTCAGGAAAGGTGGGACAACTTGAGGGGGCGAGGGGTGTTGCCTTCCAGGTCACAGGTGGATTCAAAGATTTTCAAACTGACAATTGGTTGAAAGAGGTTTTTTGGAGTGTGTGTTTTTTAAGCTATCTTCTACCAAAAAGAGAAAGAGTTTATTATCTAAAGATCTGGAATCAATATAAAGGAAGGTCTGGGTTAAGATAAGGGGTTGTGGAGACCAAGGTTTTATCATGCAGATGAAACCTTCAGGTAGCAGACCTCAGAGCTCTTATCAGACCTAAAAAGGTGTCCGACTCAGTTAATTCCTTCCTGGATCAGGAAAGGATCAAGGATTCTCTATAGAATATAGATTTTCCCAACAAGAGAAAGCTTTGCAGGACCATTTCAAAATCTATCAAAGGCCGGGTATGGTGACTCTTGCCTGTAATCCCAGCACTTTGGGAGGCCAAGGTGGGTGGATCATTTGAGGCCAGGAGTTCAAGACCAGCCTGGCCAACAGGGTGAAACCCCATCTCTACTAAAAATACAAAAATTAGCTAGGTGTGGTGATGCATGCCTGTAATCCCAGCTACTTGGGAAGCTAAAGCACTAGAATTGCTTGAACTCGGGAGGCAGAGGTTGCAATGAGCCAAGATCACATCACTGCACTCCAGCCTGCGTAACAGACTCTGTATTAAAATATATACACACACACATATATATATAATATATAAACTAATATAACATAAAATATATAATATACAATATATAAATATATATTATATAATATATATGTATAATATATATATCTCTCTCTCTCAAAGACATGTATTTTGGGGCTGGGCATGGTGGCTCATGCCTGTAAATCCCAACACTTTGGGAGGCCAAGGTGGGAAGATCATGAGGTCAGGAGATCGAGGCTATCCTGGTCAACATGGTGAAACACCATCTCTACTAAAAATACAAAAATTAGCTGGGCGTGGTGGTGCATGCTTGTAATACCAGCTACTCGGGAGGGTGAGGCAGGAAAACAGCTTGAACCATGGAGTTGTGACATCCATGAAACTACCTTCAATTCCATCATGAAGTGTGACGTGGACATCCATAAAGGCCTGTACGCCAATGCAGTGCTGTCCGGCGGCACCACTATGTCCCCTGGCATCGCCCAGCAGGATGCAAAAGGAGATCACCGCCCTGGCTCCCAGCATGATGAACATCAAGATTACTGCTCCAGCTGAGTGCAAATACTCCATGTGTATCGTTGGTTCCATCCTGGCCTCGCTGTCCACTTTCCAGCAGATGCGGATCCACAGGCAGGAATACGAGTCCCACTTCTCTCACCCCCATCTTCCACTGCAAATGCTTCTAAACAGACTGTTACTTAGTTGTGTTATACCCTCTCTTAACAAAAACCTAACTTGCATAGAAAACAAGATGAGATTGGCATGGCTTTACCTGTTTTCTGAGGGGTTTTTGTGTGTTTGATTGGTTTGGGGTTCTGTTTTGGTTTTGGGTTCTTTTTTTTTGACTTGATAATTCAGGATTTACAAACTAGAACGGTGAAAGTGACAACAGTCTGTTGGAGTGAGCCTCCCCCAAAGTTCTACAATGTGGTCGAGAACTTTGGTTGTACCTAGTTTTTTTTTTTTTTTTTAATTTATTTATTTTGAGACAGGGTCTCACTCTGAGGGTCTCACTCTGTCACCAAGGCTGTAGTGCAGTGGCCCAATCACAGCTCACTGCAACCTCAACCTCCAGGGCTCAGGTAATCCTCTCACCTCAGCTTCCCAAATAACTGGGACTACAGTGCACACCACCATACCTTGCTAGTTTTCTATCTTATGTAGAACAGGGGTCTCACTATGTTGCCCAGGCTGGTCTCAAACTCCTGCGCTTGGGTGATGTGTCTGCCCCAGCTTTACAAAATGCTAGGATTGCAGGCGTGAGCCACCACGCCAGGCCTGTTCTTTTGTTTTAAATAGTCATTCCAAATATCATGAAATGTATCATTACAGGAAGTTCCTTTGCCCTCCCAAAAGCCACTCTACTTCTAAGGAAAATGGCCCAGTCCTCTCCCAAGTCCACACAGGGGAGGTGACAGCATTGCTTTCATGTAAATTATGTAATGCACAATGTTTTAAATCTTAGCCTTAATAACTTAATAGTATTTTATTTTTGTTTTGTTTTTATTCTTTTTTGAGACAGGGTCTCACTCTGTCACCCAGGCTGGAATGCAGTGAGACGATCTCAGCTCACTGCAACCTCTGCCTCCTAGGCTCAAGTAATCCTCCCACCTCAGCCTCCTGAGTAGCTAGGACCACAGGAGCGCACGACCCCGCCTGGCTAATTTTTTGTATTTTTGGTAAAGATGGGATTTCACCATATTGCCCAGGCTGGTCTCAAATTCCAAAGCTCAAGTGATTGGCCCACCTTGGCCTCCCAAAGTGCTGGGATTACAAGCGTGAGCAACTGCATCTATTTTGTTTTATTGAATGAGTCATTGGGGCCATACTTTTTGTCCCTAAACTTGATGTGTATGAAGGCTTTTGGTCTCCCTGGGATTGGGTGGAGGTGTGAAAGTAGCAAGGGGTTACCTGTACACTGACTTGAGACCAGTTCAATAAAAGTGCACATGTTAAAAAAAAAAATACAATATTAAAGGCATAAGGGCCAGGCGCAGTGTGTACTCATGGAAAGATCTCTCTCTCTCTCTCTCTCTCTCTCTTTCTCTTCTTATAAAGGCACTAATCCCATCATGAGGGTCCTGCCCTCATGACCTAATCTAGACCCAATCTCCCAAAGACTCCACCTTCAAATAGCCATCACATTGGGGTCTAGGGCTTCAACATGTGAACTGGGGGTAAGGGAGACACAAACATTCAGTTCATAACAGAAATAAGTCTTGGCCTAGTGTGGTGGCTCATGCCTGTAATCCTAGCACTTTAGGAGGCTGAGGCAGGAAGATTGCTTGAGACCAGGAGTTCCAGACCAGTCTGGTCAACATAGTGAGACCCTATCTCTATTAAAAAGAAATGAAAAATTAATATAATTAAAAATTTAAGGCCGGGCGCGGTGGCTCAAGCCTGTAATCCCAGCACTTTGGGAGGCCGAGACGGGCGGATCACGAGGTCAGGAGATCGAGACCATCCTGGCTGACACGGTGAAACCCGTCTCTACTAAAAAATACAAAAAACTAGCAGGGTGAGGTGGCGGGCGCCTGTAGTCCCAGCTACTCGGGAGGCTGAGGCAGGAGAATGGCGTGAACCTGGGAGGCGGAGCTTGCAGTGAGCTGAGATCTGGCCACTGCACTCCAGCCTGGGCCTCAGAGCGAGACTCCGTCTCAAAAAAAAAAAAAAAAAAAAAAATTTAAAAAGGATAGGCCACCAGTAGTGACCCACACCTGTAATCCTAGCACTTTGGGAGGCTGAGGCAGAATGATCACTTGAGCCCAGGAGTTTAAGACCAACAAAGCAAGACCCTGCCTCTATTTAAAAGGAGGAGGAGGAGAAGGAGGTGGGGGGAGGAGAAGGAGGTGGGAGAGGTAGGAGTGGGGGAGAAGGAGAAGGAAGAGGAGGAGAGGCGGGAAGAGTAGGAGAGGTAGGAAGTGGGGGAAGAGAAGGAAGAGGAAGGGGAGAGGAGGAGGAGGAGGAGGAGGGGAGGAGAGGGAGGATGAGGAGGAGAAGAGGAAAAGGAGGAGGAGGGAAAGGAGGAGGGAGGGGATGAAGAGGAGGAGGAGAAGAAAGAAGAAGGAAGAAGGAAGAGGAAGGGGAGAGGAGGAGGAGGAGGAGGAGGGGAGGAGAGGGAGGATGAGGAGGAGAAGAGGAAAAGGAGGAGGAGGGAAAGGAGGAGGGAGGGGATGAAGAGGAGGAGGAGAAGAAAGAAGAAGGAAGAAGGAAAAAGAAGGGGGGAAGGGGAAGAGGAGAAGGGAAAGCAGGAGGAAGAAGGGGAGGAGGTGGCGAAGGAGGAAGAGGAGAAGAAAAAGAAGAAAAGAATGCTGAGAATGCTGACTGCTTTATTTGAGGCTATAAAACATGGGAGGTTGGGAGGGAGTCTAGATAGGAGTAACTTCTGGCTTCTGTCTGGTCCCCCTTCCAAGAGAAGATTAATGTTATCTAATAATCCAGAATTCCATTGATATGTCATTGTCTCTATTACCCCCAGGTAATGGTGACTGATACAGATACAGGGGTCAGGTGGAGGAGGAACCTGTCTGGCCTGGTGGCTATTTTGAAGGGAATGACAGATGCTACCAAAGATTATCAATTTCTTAACGTTATTCTTTACAACTGGGTTGCCCCTTCTCAGATTGCCTGCAGAAAGGCCACCATAATAGCAAAGACGGTGAGGGGCCAGAAAAAGGGGAAATGTGGATACTTTCATGACTCATTCATAGAAATGAACTTTTTAGTTCATCCTGGATGACTGACACTAGCAAATATTTGATTATCAAAACTCTACCCCTGTAGTTGGGTTTTCATAGTATTCATTGCTCTTGAAGAGCACCAAAAAATTTCATTCCAAATTTGACATATTTTGAGATGACTGTTCGGAAAGCCTGCAACGCTGTCTTTGGTGGGGGAAATTTGCATCTGCAGAGAATCTGCATTGATGCAGACAGGCTTTCTCTGGTGCTCTCCCTTGTCTAGATCTAGGAAAGATTAAATGAGAGTCTGGCATCTTTAAAGGCCTGACAGAAACTTTTACCATCTATTCCTTCTAAAGGCTACTCTCTGTGAGATTTCATTTGTTCACCAAGACTGTCTTTGCTAGCCAAGCCTCTTCTTCTCCCCCTCCCATAACCTGCCTTGCCACCATAACCTGTTTTGCCCAGATGCAAGCTCCCATTCTTTCTGTAACCTCAAGGTGGCATAAAAGCCACCATTTGGCCATTTCTCTGAGTTTTTATATTCTGTATGACTTCCACACACGTGTGCATCAAATAAAATTTGCAGGAGACCGGGCCTGGTGGTTCACACCTGTAATCCCAGCACTTTGGGAGGCCGAGGCGGGCTGATCACCTGAGGTCAGGAGTTTGAGACCAGCCTGACTAACATGGCAAAACCCCGTCTCTACTAAAAATACAAAAAAAAAAAAAAAATTAGCCCAGCATGGTGGCAGGCACCTGTAATCCCAGCTGCTCGGGGAGGCTGAGGCAGGAGAATCGCTTGACCCGGGAGGCAGAGGATGCAGCGAGCCAAGATTGCGCCATTGTACTCCAGCCTGCGCAACAAGAGTGAAACTCCATCTCAAGACACACACACACATACACAAAACTCCTTCTCCCCAAAGGCAAGGCAAGGGAGATTAATAAATGCAGTTGTACTTTCTCGATTCTGGTGAGAAAGCTGAAATAATCTGCTTAAAAAAAAAAAAAAAATGGGGCTGGACACGGTGGCTCACTACTTGTAGTCCCATGGGAGGATCACTTGAGGCCAGGAGTTCGAGACCAGCCTGGGCAATATAGCGAGACCCTATCTATAAAAAAATAAAATTTGGAAATGATGTATTTGTGTTGGAACCTCCGTGTTCTATACAAAAATATCCCAGTGCAGCTCCTTGGTCTCAGTAGGATGCATGAGCCTTCAACCTTCTCAGCCTGGGCTCAGATAATTTCCTGGAGGAGATTAATTTGGAGTTTGGTTTAAAAGAGAAGCCAGTGGCAGCAAACGCTCTTGGTTACGAGAGGTCTCTTTTTCTTTCACTGTCTTCCTTCAGCTCCCCTAACTCCCATTCACTGGGCAGAAGAAATAAAACAAAGTGAACTTTGGCACATTCTCTTCTCAAGCAGTGAGACTTTTATCCCTTTTGTCATGGCAATGGATCTCAGAGTTCGCCTAATTTCCTGGTCTCAGATCTCAAACGATGGCTTGAGGCTAGAGTATGTTTCCTAGGGTAGCTTGGAGCTTGTGGGTGAGGGGAATTACTACCGTGTCCTCGGCGTTCACCCAGAGAGGGACCAGAGATCAGCAACCACTGCCTCTCCCCTGCCAGACCTTGTCGGGTTCATGGGAAGCACATGGGTCAGTGTACTAGGGATTCCTGGCGCCTCAAGAGTTCAAGCAACCCTCACACCAGTAAAGGCGGCCCTGCCTAGCACAGGCAGGACGCAGAGGTGGAGAGTTGCGGGGCGCCATGCAGCCGCCAGAGGACGCAAGTGCCTCAAGTCCCCGCGCGATGGCGTCCCCCGGACCTGGAAGGAAAGGTGGTCCGCCTGCGAGGAGACGCGGACCCGGCCAAGGAGCCCACAGGCAGAGCCGGGCCCCGCCTCACCCCCGAGCCGTCGGGCTCCGCATCCGGCCCACCTGTGCCTCCCTGCCTACCAACCCAAGAGCCTCACCCTGATCTGCGCTCGCGGGGTGACCTCGACGCCTGGGCGGGGACCGAGGGCACTCTGAGCTCTGCGCCCAGCTCCAAGACCCACTCCGGCTCCGAGGCTGAGGCCAGGTCTTCAGAGAGGAACGACTGAGGGGCCAAAGCCTAGGGGTAGCCCGCTTCAACCCTGGCAGCCGCAAAACAATGGCCCCAGGGGCTGCGGGCGCCGCAGCGGGCGCGGAGGAGCAGGGGCGCCCGGGCGCTGGAAGCCCCGCCCCTCGGCCGGCGCCCTGACAACGAGGGCGGGCTGGGCTGCGCCGCCTGCTCCCCGCCCCTCGGCCGCCCGCACCGGGCGGGGCCCGGGCCAGAGCGCCGCCGCCGCCGCTGCTGCAGCAGCAGCTGCTCTGCAGAGTGGGGGCCGGGGCCGGGGTGCCCTCCCTCCCACCTTCTCCCGCCATGAGCCAGGGAAGTCCGGGGGACTGGGCCCCCCTCGATCCCACCCCCGGACCCCCAGCATCCCCCAACCCCTTCGTGCATGAGTTACATCTCTCCCGCCTCCAGAGGGTGAAGGTAATGTGTAGGGAGCGGGCGTCGGAAGGACCCGTGGGGATAGAAAATGGGGCCGTTTGAGCCCTGGCAAAGGTGGGCTTGGGGATCCATGAGAAGGAGATGGCTGAGAGGCTTGCGGAGCTGGAGTCCGAGGGTGCGCACGTGGGGGCGGCCGCGGGTGGGCAAGGAGCCCTGGAGAGGACGCTGCGGGCTTGTGCGATAGACAGGCTCGAAGATGTGGAAGAACTGAGTAGGTGGGGGTGGAGGACTGCAGGGGACCCTAGGGTTGGAGAGAGGAAGGACGCTGGGGAATGCGGATTACATTCTGCAGAGCCTGATGCCTAGGATGGAGTTAGAGGCTACGGGAAGCCGGGGGTGGGGGCGGGGGCGTGCCGAGTGTTCCTCCGAGGCATGACTTAGAGGGAAGACGTTTCTGGGCCGGGAGCCTGCGACCTTGTGCCCTTTCCTACACTCCCTCTTCCCACTCCCTCCAACCCCCCTCCACCCCGCACTGCAGCACCTCCCGGTGGGGGCAGGGAGGCTGAGAGGGAGGTTGGCTACAGGAAGTGGAGGGCCGCGCCAGCCTAGGGGAACTGGGAGGTGGTGTGGGGAGGGAGTGTCCGAGGTTTCTGCTGTCATCACCTCCCCGGAGGCAGGCTCCAGGGGCTAGGTTTGTTTACCTGCTTCTTCCCCAAGGCAGCCTATGGAGTCACCCTGGCTCCTGGCAACCTCTCCCATGCGGAGTGGGGCCGAGCTCCTGTCTCCCGTATCCCCCAGTACTATAGGATTACTGTTGAGCAGTGTTAGAAACTGACCTCGGGCCTGAAAACTGGACCTCTCGCTGTTTACAACCCTCTGCCTCCTAGGCCCGAAGTGGGAAGATCTGTGCACCTGGTTTCTGTTGGGCATAGGAGCTATTTATGGAACAAGATGTGGGGGAGGAGGACCTATCTCTAACCTACTGTACATCGAGCGCAGCGCCCTGCACTTTCGCGTGCATTCTTATTAAATCCTCTAACTGCTAGATGCGTTTTATGACGTTCGGTTTTATAAGTGGGGTAGGGAACAACTGAAAGACAGGAAATAAGGTCCTTGATGCCATTAATCTTTTATCCTCTTGCCCTCATTGGTATCTTCATCCCACCTTGGGTCCCAGTCCCCTCTCCTGTTCCCACACCACCTGTCACACGCAAGGGATGATGGCTGTTTGCTCCCGCGTCTGTCCTTTGTGGGAGAGGGATGCTGTGGAGGGAGCATATCCAAGCTCTAAAGTGGCATTCTCTCCCACCCTTTGCAGTTCTGCCTCCTGGGGGCATTGTTGGCCCCCATCCGAGTGCTTCTGGCCTTTATCGTCCTCTTTCTCCTCTGGCCCTTTGCCTGGCTGCAAGTGGCCGGTCTTAGTGAGGAGCAGCTTCAGGAGCCAATTACAGGATGGAGGAAGTAAGTGGGGGATCAGCCCCCAGAGACCCTACTTCTCTTCCCTGCTGTCTCTTCTGCTCCCTCTTTAAGAAGAAAAGGGAGGATTCGGAAACTATTCTGTCTAGCTTGGGTAGATGAGATGAGTCAGCCAAGCTCAGACGTGGTTCCCAGACCTCACCTCTAAGTAATGTGCCCTGGTATGTCCCAAAGTGGCCGGAGACCTTGGCCCCTTGGTCACATCCTATTTAAGGGTAAAAGAGGGGTGCCCTACTTTCCCGGTGCCTGAACCTGGGGGCGGGTGAGGGTTAGAACCACTGCTTCCGCTGATACCCAGCCTTGCCCTGGCAGGACTGTGTGCCACAACGGGGTGCTAGGCCTGAGCCGCCTGCTTTTTTTCCTGCTGGGCTTCCTCCGGATTCGGGTTCGCGGCCAGCGAGCCTCTCGCCTTCAAGCCCCTGTCCTTGTTGCTGCCCCACACTCCACTTTCTTTGACCCCATTGTTCTGCTGCCCTGTGACCTGCCCAAAGTTGTGTCCCGAGCTGAGAACCTTTCCGTTCCTGTCATTGGAGGTGAGAGCATTCAAAGCAGGTGAAGGGGCAGGGTGACAACTCTGGGCAAAAAAAGTCAGGAATGAAGACACTGGAGAACTGGCCTCAAAGTGGGGAGGGACTGTTGGCAAGTGAAATATAAATTAACACCCTTAGTCAACCAATCTTAGATTCTGAGGGCTGGGACAGAGAGAAGGTGTTGGAGGGAGTTCTGGTCAGTGCTCTAAAAGGACAACTACTATAAAGGGATTGTCCCAGGGCAAAGAGATAACAGGCCAGGCGCGGTGACTCACGCCTGTAATCCCAGCACTTTGAGAGGCCGAGGCGGGCGGATCACCTGAAGTCGAGAGTTCGAGACCAGCCGGACGAACATGGAGAAACCCCGCCTCTACTAAAAATACAAAAACACTAGCCAGGCATGGTAGCCCATGCTTGTAATCCCTGCTCCTCAGGAGGCTGAGGCAGGAGAATCGCTTGAACCCAGGAGGCGGAGGTTACGGTGAGCCGAGATCAGCCATTGCACTCCAGCCTAGGCAACAAAAGCAAAACTCTGTGTCAAACAAAACAAAACAAGAGAGAGAGCAGAAACTTCTCACACTCTTGAGGAAGTGGAGGCTGCAGATGTTACTGCCCCTGGGTAGGAATGAAGTGATTCCTCTCTGTATCCTTCCCAAACCCAGCCCTTCTTCGGTTCAACCAAGCCATCCTAGTATCCCGGCATGACCCGGCTTCTCGCCGCAGAGTGGTGGAGGAGGTCCGAAGGCGGGCCACCTCAGGAGGCAAGTGGCCGCAGGTGGGTAAGGGTCTCAAGACCATCTTCTCACTTGCCATGTGCTCCTCAACAGGCTTCCCTTTCTTCTCTCCTCAGTCTTCTTCAGCCTTCTTCACCTCATGCTGCTCTTTTCCCCCAGGTGCTATTCTTTCCCGAGGGCACCTGTTCCAACAAGAAGGCGTTGCTTAAGTTCAAACCAGGTGAATACACTGATAATGGGTGATGGGCTGTAGGAAAAAGAAGTTCCAGATTTGGGGAGGGACTCTGAAGTAACCCAGGAAGTGGAAGGGTGGGAGGGCTGGGAGAGGAAGGGAGACAGGGGGCTTCCTAGCTAATGCTGACAAGTTGGGGCGTCAGAGAGAAAATTATCAATGAGTAGAGCAAAGCCGTGTCTCATTTGAGAACTGTCCCAGACCTCCAGACCTCATGCCCTCTGCCTGCTTCTGTGTACTAACCTCTGCCTTGTGGGGGTGGGGGGTGGAAATGGGATTTAGGAGCCTTCATCGCAGGGGTGCCTGTGCAGCCTGTCCTCATCCGCTACCCCAACAGTCTGGTGAGTCTTAGTCCAAGAAAGCGTGGAAAGGGGGAGCACAAATCCACCCCAAATGGAAATAAGTGAAAACTGTTGGTGCTATGATGGGATGTGCACTGGGGGTGTGACCAGAGGTGGGATCAGGCCCTCTGCTCGAAGGTGATTGGCCAGTTCCAAGGGGGAAAAGTAATGCTCTTATGCCCTCACCTCTGTTTCTCCCATAGGACACCACCAGCTGGGCATGGAGGGGTCCTGGAGTGTGAGTTCTGGTGTTTCTGGGGTGAGGGTGGGGAGCAGGGTCCATCAGAGAATTCCTGACCCATCTTCCAATCTCCAGACAAGGTGAATGGCCCTTCTTCATCTGAGGACTAACAGAACTCCAGAGGAGACACCACTTTCCCCCTGATGTCCCCATAGAATCTGGCTGTGTTTAGATTAGCTATCCCACCTAAATTGTTCCTGCTGTAATTATGGCTCCTATGCACTTATTTTCCCGTGTTTCTGTGATTTTCTCCCTCGATTATCCCTTCTTGAGAACCCTCACCATCAGGCATGCATGCCTCTTGCCGTTTTCTTCCATTACTCAAACCTCCTCTTGCCCACAGTTCTTCCTCTGGCACATCCATGCAGCTCTGCTCTCGTTCTCTACCGCGTTTCTGGCCCTTCCATGTGTCTCCCAACTGCATATTCACCCACCTGACTGTATGTCTAGGAGTCCATCCCTATATCAACAGGCAGAACTCTTCCCACTCCCCACCTGGGTTGGGGAAGGGGAGTGGGGTGTGGGAGCCAGGGAAGGAGCCCATAGTTAGAGATTGGTGAGCATCGAAATCTCTCTTCTCTTAGACTCCAGGTCCTCTGGCTCACAGCCTCTCAGCCCTGCAGCACTGTGGATGTGGAGGTATGGCTCCCATGGGTGGGGTGGGAGAATGGACATCTCACACTCCTGAAACCTTGGGAAAAGAGGGTGGGAGTGGTCATACCTCACTCTGAGGTTCTGATAAGAATTGTGTGTGTCTGTGTTTCAGTTCCTTCCTGTGTATCACCCCAGCCCTGAGGAGAGCAGGGACCCCACCCTCTATGCCAACAATGTTCAGAGGGTCATGGCACAGTGAGTGCCCCACAAAGTATTTCCTGGAGCAGTTGCACAGGGCAAAGGAGCCACCAGGGGGTGGAGGGGGAGGCAGGGTTTTCAGGCATAGATTGTGGAGCAGGCAGTGGGAAGGGCTGTTGAACAGCTGAGACAGAGGAGGGGAGATTTAAAGGGGCCTGATCTACTCCAGTCAGCTTGCCAGGGTCAGGAACCAACCCTCAGAAGTTTCTCTGCTTCCTTCCCCTCCATCCCATCCCTCTTCATCCTGTAGGGCTCTGGGCATTCCAGCCACTGAATGTGAGTTCGTAGGGAGCTTGCCTGTGATTGTGGTGGGCCGGCTGAAGGTGGCGTTGGAGCCACAGCTCTGGGAACTGGGAAAAGTGCTTCGGAAGGCTGGGTAAGTGGTTTTGAAAATGAGGGTGTGAGCAGTGTCACAGAGAGAGAGAGGGAGAAACAGCGAGTAGGAGGGGGAGAAATGAGAAGCAGGAAGGAAAATCTTAAAAATGAAAAAATCTGGAAAGAAAGATAATGGAGTAAATAAAAGGAAATAGGGAATAAATGGAAGGATATGTAATAACGCAGGTGAAAAAAGTAAGAAGGGCTCTCAAGGGACTATGAGTCAGTACATCTTAGAAAAACAGCAGCTGAACCTGTACTGGTGGAACTCTTGGTACTGGGGCTGAAGTCCTGCTCGATGGTGTGTCCAGAAGGAAACTGCGACAGCTCTCTGCCTTCAACAATTCCATTGTAGGCTGTCCCCTGGCTATGTGGACGCTGGGGCAGAGCCAGGCCGGAGTCGAATGATCAGCCAGGAAGAGTTTGCCAGGCAACTACAGCTCTCTGATCCTCAGACGGTGGCTGGTGCCTTTGGCTACTTCCAGCAGGTAAAGGAGCTGGAACAAAGAGCAGAGCAGAACCCAGGCTTCCCTCCAGGCTGCCACGTTCCTAGTGGCCGTATCAGTCACTCACAGTTTGGAGTCCTCAGTGCATGTTCTAACAGCTGTTGCTAGATGGCCATCCCCTGAAATCCACTGAAGATTTGTTGTTTAATCAAGCATTAAGAGCAATGTTATCATTATGAGGACGAACAAGGTAGAAATAATCAGTGAGGACTATAAATTGCTGAAACCACTTGAGGGAGTGGCAAAGGTGGGGAATCATAAGACCTTGCGGGGCACTGGGTGAGGGTCTTTGAAGAAGAGCCATGAAGGTTACGTGGGAAGATGACACGTAGAAGCAACAACACTGGACAGTTAGATGGTTGAGAGCTTGAGACCCACATATATCTGTAGGACTTGGGCAGATTATTTTAAATATCCTATAGCTTCTCTAGAGGAATTTTCTCAAGATTCTTAGCAAGCCATGTATTTCTCAAGATTTGACCAAGTTCCCCGGTCAACTTACAAAAGTCCTAAAAGATTCTTAATGCTTATGAACAACCAACAATGGTCCCAAGGAGCTTTTTGATCTGAGATGCAGAATGTGACCCTCAACATCCTCTGAAGGGACAGAGTGACCACGTGCCTAGATTCCTTAGATTGAGGCAGACTGTCCCTGAAAAGAGCTTGCCCCACTTGGCCTGTAGCAGAGCAGAAACAAATTCAGATGCTGTGGTCTCCCGTGGGGCTGGCACAGCAGGCGTGCTTCTCGCGTTTTTCATAAAAAATTATGCCTGTGGCCCCCTTTCAGTCTGTTGGACCAGTTCTTCTGCATAGGCTGAGTCAGAGAACCAGTTTGTCTAGCCTGGGGACCAGGACTGCTGGCATGTCAGAAACTTCATGGTAGCTTCAGCGTTCCTGAGGGATTCCCTTACATTCCTAGGAGATTCCTTTGTGGGAGGGCTTTGTCACCAGATGACCTGAGAGAAATTCCAGCGATCCTAAAGAGTTTGGGGCTCACAGTTCTGAGGGGAGCAATCACAGGGATCACCCCTACTATTTGCTGAGAAGAGGAAAAAGTCAAAATCCAAAGAGCAGGAAGAGGGGTGCAGGGTCCCCACATTGCCCTGGTTTCTTTTTCACTCCAGGATACCAAGGGTTTGGTGGACTTCCGAGATGTGGCCCTTGCGCTAGCAGCTCTGGATGGAGGCAGGAGCCTGGAAGAGCTGACTCGTCTGGCCTTTGAGGTACTGGGGGGCGGCGGGGGGGTTGTGCTTAGTGGCTATGCTCACCCCACTCCAGGAGGCCCGTTCGGGTATGCCGTTCCCGGTAGCTTCTAGATAGTAGGCACCTGGTATCCAACCGAGTACCACAGTGCCTAAAACTGCAGACCCCCAGCCTCTATGTTGAGGCCTAGCCGGGAACGAGAAGAAGGAAGAAGAAGGAAAAAGCTATAAAGTCTACAGTTCTGCAGAAAGGGCACTGAGGGTCAGGGAAGGCTTGTGCACCACCCTTTTGGAAGAGGAGGAGCCTGTCAGGCCAGTCTGTGGGGCAGGGTGAGGCCATGGCACGAGGAGAGAACTTGACTCACATCCCTTTCTCTCCCAAGCTCTTTGCTGAAGAGCAAGCAGAGGGGCCCAACCGCCTGCTGTGCAAAGCCGGCTTCAGCACCATCCTGCACCTGCTGCTGGGTTCGCCCCGCCCTGCCGCCGCAGCTTTGCATGCTGAGCTGTGCCAGGCGGGACCCAGCCGAGGCCTGTCCCTGTGTGAGTCACTGCCTTCTGAGCCCCGCACGGGCACTTGGGGCACCGCCAGCATCCAGGAAAGCCCTGGGCTGGGAGGGAACAAGGGTCAGTGACCAGTGCTGGCGATCAGAGCCTGTGAGAAGTGAGGCTGGGAGGAACAGGCTGGAAAGGAAGAGAGGACACAAACCTGGATATGAGAAGTTAAACACGGTAGAGGGACAGGATGTTTCAGTTCTGAGAAAAGAGCCGGGGGATTCTCTTCTCGTTCTTAGATCTTTTCACTTTTCCACATCTCTGATTTGTCCAGGTCAGTTCCAGAACTTCTCCCTCCATGACCCACTCTATGGGAAGCTCTTCAGCACCTACCTGCGCCCCCCACACACTTCTCGAGGCACCTCCCAGACACCAAATGCCTCATCCCCAGGCAGCCCCACTGCTCTGGCCAACGGGACTGTGCAAGCGCCCAAGCAGAAGGGAGACTGAGCGCCTCAGCCTCCCGCCCCTCCTCCTCAGGGCAGCACCAGGGGTCTCCCCTGTGCCTCAGCCCCCCTCCACCGGCAGCGCCAGGGACCTCCCCTACGCTCAGCCCCTCTCTGCTCCTGTTTGAATTTTGTTATTGTTGTTTGGTTGATTTTTTTTAAGTTGATTTTAATTTTTTGTTTGGTTGATTTTTTTTTTTTTTTTTTGTAAAAAACTATTTTATATATAAATATAAATCTATATCTATTAAAAAAAGGAAGTCCAGTCACATTGATGTTATCATTACTTGGGAAGGAAAGGGATGAATGGTTGTAGGACGCCTGTTGGAAGATCCCGAAGGTTTCCAAGGTTCGTCCTCTTGGCCAGAGCTGGATGAGTCTTCCTCACTATCAGATGGACAGGGCTCCTTCCTGTACAGAAATCATACTGAGGTTCCATATCCTCCCTCCTGCTGTCCTCTCCTATATGTACATTTTAACAGACTTCTCCGCGAACCTCTTTTCAGCGCATTCCCTCTTGTTCTGTCCTCATTAGAGATTAAAAAATAGCTTGCTACCATTCCATATTTAATAATCCTACTGAGACTTGATTCCATCGCCCCTAGTGGAAGCAAGGAGCTGTCAGTAAGGAAGCAGCCTCCTCCCTGCAGGTCAGACCAGCCACACAGGAGGGCTTCTCTGCCACAGGATGAGTAAGGACACTGAAGTCCTTTCTGTCCAGCCTCTTTTCAAGGAAGAAAACAAGACCCCCTAGAGACACAATTATGGACAATTAGAAAATTAGGGCGGGCATGGTAGCTTATACCTGTAATCCCAGCACTCTGGGAGGTTGGGGCAGGCAGATGGCTTGAGCCTAGGAGTTCAAGACCAGCCTGGATGATGTGGTAAAACCCCATCTCTAAAAAATAGAAAAATTAGCCGGACATGCTGGTGCACACCTGTAGTCCCAGCTACTTGGGAGGCTGAGATGGGAGGATTGTCTAAGCCCAGGAGGTTGAGGCTGCAATGAGCCATCATTACGCCACTGCACTCTGTAGTTTAGGCTACAGAACGAGACCCTGTCTCAAAAAAAGAAGAAAATTAGGTCCTGTCTCAGATCTAACAGGTAGAAAAGCATCTTTCTATCTATAGACTTAAAGGGAGGCAGATAATTAAAAGATGCCCAGATAAGCCTTCGTGACGCCAAGTCCAGGCTTGTGAAGAGGGGATGTATGAAGCGGTCATGGGAGATTCCTCAGTTTGGGGACTTATCACAGCCTGAGAGCCAGCCTGTTGCCAGGAGGAGGCTGCAAGGAGCCAAGATAAGGCTGGAGACAAGGTAAGCTCTATGGATTTGTAGAATCTAAGACTACCCCTACAGCCTGTCTTTCTAACATCTTACCCTATCTAGCAGCAAAGACACGAGTACAGAAAAAGGCACTTTGAGAGCATTTTCCAACAAAAACACTTTATTCGTTTTCTTTCTCTATAGCTGCTTCCAAAGGTGACGCCCCCTGCAGCCTAGCCAGTCTGACCTCTCTCTCCATGCTTGCCAGTTTTGCAGAACAACAAAACAACATTGGGATGAGATTCAACATTGGGATCTCCATTGGTGGGCAGCAGGGCTGGAATCTACTCTGGGGCACCCACCTTTAGGGACTGGCAAGTGGGGTCAGATGGTCCTGCTGCTCCCTGCTGGCTGCAACGTTGTTTCTTCCTTCTGCCTGTGGCAAAACTGTCACACCGCCTTTTACGAGGCTGTGAGGCTCGAACTACTCCCAGGGCTAGGGGTTTCTCCCTGCGGACCCCAAGTTGAGCTCCCGAGTGGGATCTCTTTTCAGTAGGGGCTGGACCTCCAGCTAGAGCTCGCTTCCCAGACTTGGTAACGGGACATGGAGGTTTGCTGGGGCCTTTTGCCCTGGCAGGGAGCAGGTGGGATGTTCTCTGGCTGCCCTGACCTGAGGCATGGTGAGGACTGAGAGGATGCCCCCTTGGTGAGAGGCTAAGTTTAGAGGCCAAGAGGTAAGCAAAGTTGGAGAGTTCCTCATCCTCTTCCTCTGCTTCCTTCTTCTTTTTCTCCTTCCCTTTGGCCCTATCTGCTGACCTGCGTGTTTTACTAACAGAAGTCTCTCTCAGAACTATGGCATCCCTGGTTCTCCATCTAGGGAAAGTGCTTCCAAGGCCCTGGTGAGATGATGTTTTGGGGGTCCCAGCTGTGTAAGACTCCTGACTCTCTTGTAAAGGAGCAAGGTTTTTAGGCTTGGACAGGTCAGGATCCACCCTGCCTTCTCCTTGGGGGTCATAAGAATTAACATTCAATGGGCAGGTGTCCTTCCTGACCCTTAGTTGGAGGCCACAGTCATCTTTAACACCTAGTATGTTGACCGGTTCTATGGTTTCCAACAGAGGAGAAAAGGAATTGCCTCTGCTTCCTGCCTCTTGGCTGGCTTCAGGCAAGGAGGAGGCATCCTCGGTCCCCATGATAAGGACACTGTCTTGGCATGTGGGCAGAAGGGTTTCTTTGGAAGATCCCAGTGTGGAACCGCCAATTCTGCTTTCCAGCAATGGGAAGCAGCCTCCTGCCTGCAGATCACTGGGGTCCCCTGTGGTTTCATGGCTCTGCTCTTGATTTTCTTTGGACCTCAAGGCTGGGCTGTTGGCCCTCAAAGGTCCTGGCAAGCTGCAATCGTTTCTCTTTTCTAGGGCAGCTGCCGCAACTGTGCCTCCACAGGGCATCACACTGCTCTCCGTACCCCCAGGTACTATGGTTTCTGCAGGACCCAGGGAAATGCTGCCGCTGGAGCCCAGGCCCTGGCAGCCTTCCTGACACTCAGTTACACACGCCTCTGCTTGGAAGCTCTCTATGACCTCCTCTCTGTGTACGGGCAGCTCCAAGTCTACGGCAGCCATCTCACCGCTCAGCCAAAGTCCTGGGCTGAGAGAGACGTCGTCCCTGTCCCCAGCTGCTCTAGGGGAAGGATTCTGATCATAACTCTGAGCCATGGGGGTACGTCTGTCATCTCCCCACATGGCTCCTGCAGAGCCTTCCTGGGGCACTGCTAAAGGCTCCTTCCCTTCAGGAAGCCCTGCACGACCCCCCGTTTGTTGTCCTTTCTGCAGTCCCAGGACTTGCTTGTCTAACCCTCGTCCCTGCAGAGGAGCCAGCTCTGCGAGTCCAGCATCCAAACTGGGAGTGCTGTCAGGCTGGAAGCCTTCCTGCCAGCAAAGGGGCAGAGCCTCTGAAGTCCCATCAGCCACCAGGCAGCGCCCAGGCGGCCCAGCGCCTCCTAGATGGCCATCTCGAAGTCGCGATCCCTGGTTTATAACCTTCCCGGACCCTCTCCTCGCCATACCCAAGGGTCCCGGAGTTCCCTGGAGAGCTGCAGGTTCTGGCTGCAGGGCCCAGCTGCGGGCGGATGGCAGAGTGTTCCCATCCCTGTGCATCCCTCTGGGGCTCCCTAGGCCTTGCTCCTGCCCACCATGCACTTCTCTTGCCCGTTTTCCTGAAGAAGAAACCTTTCCAAGGCAAATGGCGCCCCCAGCCCCCTGAAGCCCAGGTGAGGGTCGAAGCCGCCCATCCCCATCTTCATCCTCATCAGAAACAGAAGGACTGGAGTCCAACTGAGCTCCACTGTAACTTGGAGGCGCCTCTGCATCTTCCTCCTCTTCTAAGGCCAAGAGTCGCTTCTGGACCAGCTGGAAGAAATGGACAAATAATCCGTGCTATACGTGATTGTGAAAGAGGTGACTGAGTGGGTGGTACAAGATGGTATTTGGGCAGGGCAAGGAAGGCAAGCAAGTAGTTTAAGCGATGGTAGCAAAGACAGATACTGCAGCTCTTTCCCACCTCCTTGTGCCCTATTCCCCTGCTGTGAGCCCTTACATTCTCATTTCCTGTGTTTCCATAGCCCTCTACCTACTTGTTCTGCACCTGCAGCCCAGTCCTGAAGCTGTTCATCTCTAGAGCCGTATCACCCTTGGCAGTGTAGGGTTAGATAAAATCTTGCAAGCTTCTTGTTCTCATATTTCCTATACCCCAGTTTTACCTGGGCAAGAGTGAGTCCTTCTTCTTGCTCTAGCTCCTCAATTAAGGCCAAGGGATCTCTCTGTTTTTCTGGGGACAGCAGATCTGCCAGAAATTGAGGGTGAATGACGGCCTCCACCTGGATAACAGAAGGAAAAGTGATGTAAGTCTGTAAGCAGGTAACCTGTGAAACAAGGGGCTTTAGAGAAGAAACCATGAGCTCCCCAACTGTCCCCTCTTACCCCTCCGGTATTGTAAACTGACCACCACCGGCTACACACATTCTCATGATGATGCATGCACACACATTACTCAGTTACAGAACAAAACCTAATTCCTACTACCTTGGACAAACCCCAGATCATTAGTTCCCGGGAGTACCCACCCCAAGGATCTGCTAGAAACCAGATGTGCAGGCCCAGCTCACCTTGGAGACAAAGACCTTCTGAGAACACAGCTCATTGATGTAGCTCAGGAGACCTGGATCTGGATACATGCCTTCCTCCTCCTGCTGCTGCCCTTCTTCCTCTTGTTTTCCATCTGACTCCCCAGTGGCCAGTTGAGTCCCCACCAGCCCTTCCATGATGTCAATATACTCCTTTACAGCTTCTGGTGGGATCTCCTTGGGCGCCTCAGGAACAGGAGGTCTCTGGGCTTTACGCTGCCGCCGGCGGGGGGCCCGTGCCTTGGAGGCTGCCTTCTTCGGAATGTACACTAAGGGAAGAGATAGATAGGAGAATGGGAAGTAGCACAGAAACGACAGCTTCTGCCTCCCAGCTCTGTGAGGCCAGCAATCTAGGTACATTGAAATGGCTCCAGGCTGGATTGGGCCAACCTGAAAAAGTGCCAGCCATGGGAGATTTAGGACCTAGAGGGCCTAAGAATCACTGTATGAGGAATTTTGGAATCCCTGAAATTCCAAGAAACCCCCTGATCCAGCCCCCATTTCTTAGGCAGATGAGGTATTATGTGCTGAATTTAGAGTCTTGGTGAGAGCAGTTAGTTCACTTGACCAACATCAATACCTAGTTCAGGGCAAAAGGAACCTGAGAACCCAGCGTCCTATGGGGTGGTCTGCTTGGAATATCAAATGCCACTCTCCAGAGGGAAAGCGGCAGAGCCTGGGCCATGCCTTCTCTAATCTGTGACTGGCTTCTGTACACCTCCCTTTGAGCCTTGGGCCCACGGCTCCTGTCAAAATTGGGTAGCCTCACCTGGCTGCTGGCAAACCTCAGAGGCCAGGGGCCCTAGAGGATCAAGTTTCAAAGGGGCTGCAGGAGACAGGCCCTGAGAGCCATTCATCAGCTGTGAGTTCTGAATCTGCATCTCCTCAGCCTCAAACTCCATGAACCTGCAGAGGGTGAGAAAGGCATAGGCAATGCTAAGAAGGAGACCAGACCCGTCAGAAATCCAGACGACAGTCAAGCATGGCTAAGAAAGGAAGTGCTCTCAGGTGGGCAAAGTCTGCCTAAGTCATGTCACCCAGGAGGGTGGTCACAGGTGGCTTAACCATATTTCCAGGGAAACTTCGGGAGCTCAGCACATAGTTCCTTTCCCTATAGTCATCACTTAGGAAGCTTAAGAAAATGAATGGCCAGGTGGGGTGGCTCATGCCTATAAACCCAACACTTTGGGAGGCTGAGGTGGGCAGATTGCTTGAGCTCAAGAGTTTGAGACCAGCCGGGTTTGGTGGCTCAAGCCTGTAATCCCAGCACTTTGGGAGGCCGAGACGGGTGGATCACGAGGTCAGGAGATTGAGACCATCCTGGCTAACACGGTGAAACCTCGTCTCTACTAAAAAAAAATGCAAAAAACTAGCCGGGCAAGGTGGCTGGCGCCTGTAGTCCCAGCTACTCGAGAGGCTGAGGCTGGAGAACGGCGTGAACCTGGGAGGCGGAGCTTGCAGTGAGCTGAGATCCGGCCACTGCACTCCAGCCTGGGCGACAGAGTGAGACTCCGTCTCAAAAAAAAAAAAAAAAAAAAAAAAAAAGGAGTTTGAGACCAACCTGGGTAACACGGCAAAAATCCATCTCTACAAAAGATACAAAAAAATTAGCCAGGAGTGGTGACGTGCGTCTAATCACAGCTATTGTGGGGCTGAGATGGGAGGATTGCTTGAGCTCAGGAGGTGAAGGCTGCAGTGAGCCCTGACAGTGCCAGTGCACTCCAGGATGGGCAACAGAGTAGGATCCTGCCTCAAAAAAAATTTTAAAAAGTAAAGAGTGAGGACGGGTGCAGTGGCTCATGCCTGTAGTTCCAGCACTTTGAGAGGCTGAAGTGGGCGGATCGTGAGGTTAGGAGTTCGAGACCAGCCCGGCCAACATAGTGAAACCCTGTCTCTACTAAAAATACACAAAATTAGCCTGATGTGGTGGTGGGCACCTGTAATCCCAACTACTCAGGAGGCTTAGGCAGGAGAATCACTTGAATCCAGGAGGCAGAGGTTGCAGGGAGCTGAGATTGCACCATTGCACTCCAGCCCTGGCAACAGTGTTACACTTTGTCTCAAAAAAATAAAAATAAAAAATAAGAATGATCTAGAGCTTGTAAACTTCTCTTGGACAGAGCCAGGGCTTTCACTACTTTTTATTTATTTATTTTTAATTTTGAGATGGAGTTTCACTCTGTTGCCCAGGATGGAGTGCAGTGGCGCAATCTTGGCTAACTGCAACCTCTGCCTCCCGGGTTCAAGTGATTCTCCTGCCTCAGTCTCCCGAGTAGCTGGGACTACAGGTGCATGCCACCATGCCTGGTTTTTTTTTTTTTTTTTTTTTTTTTTTTTGTATTTTTAGTAGCTAAGGGGTTTCACCGTGTTAGCCAGGATGGTCTCGATCTCCTGACCTCATGATCCGCCTGCCTCGCCCTACCAAAGTGCTGGGATTACAGGTGTGAGCCGATGTGCCTGGCCTCACTTCTTTTCCATACCTATCTCACCCAGCTTCATGGATTGTACACAGCAGTGCTTAATATAGGCTTGTTTAATTTAATCAGGCCTATGCAACAGCCTGGTGGGATCTCACAGTGGGATCCTCCTCGAGACCTCATTTGCCCCTGCCTACAACCATAAAGAATTCAAGGCAGTTCCTGCCAGGAGACAAGGCTGAGATCCCAGAGTCCTGAGACTGGGATGGGGGTTCTTGAAAAGGTAAGTCTACGAAGCACGGGTCCAAAAGGTTTTGGGAGGGAGCAAGTGGAAGCTAAACTTGGAAAAATGCGTTCATTTTTCTGAGTTTTTTCTTTCCCTCCCTCCCTCCCTCCCTCCCTCCCTTCCTTCCTTCCTTCCCTCCCTCCCTCCCTCCCTCCTTCCTTCCCTCTCTTTCTTTCTTTCTTACTTTCTTTCTTTCTCGACTGAGTTTCGCTCTTGTTGCCAAGGCTGGAGTGCAATGCACAATCTCGGCTCATCGCAACCTCCACCTCCTGGGTTCAAGCGAGTCTCCTGCCTCAGCCTCCTGAGTAGCTGGGATTACAGGCATGCACCACCACACCTGGCTAATTTTGTATTTTTAGTAGAGACGGGGTTTCTCCATGTTAGTCAGGCTGGTCTTGAACTCCCAACCTCAGGTCATCCACCCACTTCGGCCTCCCAAAGTGTTGGGATTACAGGCATGAGCTACCATGCCTGGCCTTTTTTTTATTTTTCTTTCTTTCTTTTTCTTTTTTTTTTTGAATCAAAGATATTACAGAGAAATAGAATAAGAGCCAGGAGACAACTGTGTGCATCCCGGACACTGGCTTTCCCTGGCTCTTCCAGAACCAGCCCCTCGCTGGGATAAAGGGGGAAAGGGATTTTCTGTGCCACTGTTTCCAATGGAGGAGCGGTCCTGAAGTTCTGTATCAATAGCCACTTGCTACCAAGTCAGTGGGAAGAGACAAGAACCTGCCTGGTAGAGCATACCTCCTCATTACTAGGTCCCTTCAGCATGAAATTGCTATACCCATTGGGGTCCAATCCCATCCTAAGATCTACAGTATCAAGGCTCCTATACAGATTCAGGATCTGGTGACGGGGGAGCTTTCAAGAGGAAACACGATAGAAAAACCCAAGAATCAAGGTGGTGGAGGAAGAAGCAAGGATCCAGGAAACCACCATCCTAGTCTACACCCCTCCTCCCCACCCTGTTTTTCTTTCCTTTCTTTCTCTCTCTTTTTTTTTTTTTTTTTTTTGAGATGAGGTCTTGCAGTGTTGTCCAGGCTGGTCTTGAACTACTGGGCCCAAACCATCCTCCCACCTTAGCCTCTCAAGTAGCTGGGACTACAAGCACACACCCAGCCTAACATCTTTTTTTTTTTTGAAATGGAGTCTTGCTCTATCGCCCATGCTGGACTGCAGTGGCATAATCTTGGCTCACAGCAACCTCCACCTCCCAGGTTCAAGCGATTCTCCTGCCTCAGCCTCCCGAGTAGCTGGGACTACAGGCACGTGCCACCATGCCCAGCTAATTTTTGTAATGTTTTTTCCAGTAGAGATGGGGTTTCACCATGTTGGCCAGGCTGTTCTCGAACTCCTGACCTCAGGTGATCCACCCGCCTCAGCCTCCCAAAGTGGTGGGATTACAGGCGCCAGCCACCATGCCCCGCCCTAACATGGCTTTTGATAATTGACCCCACCCGAGTCTCTCAGCTGCCCCTACTGCTCTCAGCCCACAGCCTCCCTCAGGAGAATGAAGGTTCATCAAACTCACCTTTCCGCCATCTCGTAAAATATCATCCGGTCAAAGTTGCTGGTGTGCTCCCACTCCTGCACGGCCAATGGCAGTCCCTCCTCCAGGGTCATAGTGGGCTTCCGCCGGGCCAGGGAACGAAGCACTGGGCTAAAACCCCCATTGAGTCAGTCACATTCTAAAAGTGTGCTCCCATCCACCTGCCCTTACACCTGCCTCAATAACACATCCCCTGCCCCTCATCAAATCTATCGTGCCCCTCAGGCCCTGTCATGTCCCACTTCTGATTAGACTTACAGACGCTCAACCTCCCAACCATTCATTTACCATACTCGCCCCTCTTCCTGTTGAAATTTACAACTAATATAAAATCAAACAGATAATTCTTCTCCCCACCTTTTAAAATCAACCGCAGCTACCACCCCTAATTCTCACAGTGCCATCCTCAATTAATTATTAGAAAGGGAGGACTCGTGCTGGGCGCGGTGGCTTATGCCTGTAATCCCAGCACTTTGGGAGGCCGAGGCGAGTGGATCACGAGGTCGAGAGATCGCGATCATCTTGGCCCACATGGTGAAACCCCATCTCTACTAAAAATACAAAAATTAGCTACTCGGGAGGCTGAGGCAGGAGAATGGCTTGAACCTAGGAGGCAGAGGTTGCCGTGAGCCAAGATCGCGCCACTGCACTCTAGCCTGGTGACAGAGCAAGACTCTGTCTCAAAAAAAAAAAAAAAAAAGGGAGGACTCATGTTATTAAATGAACGGGATTCGCTATAAAGTAGGTTTAACCTTGTCCAGAGGTTCTTGCTTTTTTTTTTTTTTAAGGCATTTGCTAACCCAAAGGAATCTCTAATTAAAGGTCGTGTGGTGTTTTTATTTATTGGTTTTTAGTCTTTGTTTCCAGATACCCCCCACAGACTGTCAAATGCCAGTACTAGACCCCCACTTCTAGAGGGCTCTTGAGCCCTTTCTAATCCAGAAGAAATCAAGAGCCCAGCCTAAAGTAAGGGCTTCATTTTGCCTCTCTGACTTCCCTTGGAGTCCTCAGATATTATTAAGCATCAGAATCACCTGGGGAAGCTCATTATCACCAAACTGCCCCTCCCCAGGATCCCACAGCTGAGCATTTTAGGAGCTTCCCAGGCTGCAGTGGTCTCGACTGCCCTTTGTGGAAGACCCTG
Organism: Chlorocebus sabaeus; assembly: GCF_047675955.1. NCBI lineage: Eukaryota > Metazoa > Chordata > Mammalia > Primates > Cercopithecidae > Chlorocebus > Chlorocebus sabaeus. The sequence goes on along the minus strand of NC_132929.1, from coordinate 10,143,355 downwards.
CCCAGAGCCGCTGAGTGTGAAGCACAAGCAGGCCAGGACCCGAAGCAAATGAATCCCATGCAAACCTTGAGAGCCCATACTGGTTCAAGATTTTGAAATGTAGCCTGCTAGGCTCCAAGAGTGAACTCAGATCTGTCTGGAGAAAGCAGGGAGTCAGGAAGATGCTGTACATCTAGGACTTTAGGGGAACATCTTGATTCATTTGCTCCAAGTTCGGGGTAGATTCCAAGGGGGAGATTCCTTTAGGAGTTCAGCCACTGGAAGAGCACTATGTAAATTTGTTTAAAGCAATATAATGTGGTGTGTGTTACAGAGTGGCTTACACAAAACGCTGAGGGCATAGGGCAGTTGAGAGGGACAGTGGGTCTGGGTGGGAAGGAAAGACTATTCCCCAGCTGAGCAAAGACTGTTTTGTAAACTCAGCAGCCTAGGACCCGGGGCTCCTTGGCTAAACATACACTCGCTCTTAAGCAAGGACGTTTTGACCTTTTGCGAGTTCTTTTCCTCTTCTGGATTGCCTTTTTATGATAATAATAAAATAGCTGACATTTAATGAAACATTCTCTGTGCCAAGGACTTCACATATATTAACCCATTTGATCTTCTCAGCAACTGTGTGAAGTAGGTAGAGTTATCCCGCTTTTTACATGAGAAAACTGAGGGTAAAGATGTTAAATGTCCTGCCCAGGATCACAAATGTCAAAAGGTAGTAAAATAGAACGGCGGGGCGGGGTGGACCCTGGCACTTAGAGTGAGAGCCTAAGTTCCCATCACTGGTCTTTGGTTTATGGCAGGAGCCCTCTCTGAGCTTCAGTCTCTTGTCTGTACATGAAGATGACCAGAGAAAGGCTGGCCTGAACTCAGTGTTGTGAGGATCACTTAAGCTAAGACACCTGAAAGGTTGTTATCAACTAGGAAGTGGGTTAAGGGGCTGTTATTATTAACAACATGTTTTTCATTCTCAGAGCATCTCCACTGCCCTCATGACCTTCCCTCCAGTATTCCTAAATAACCTAAACTACTACATTCACCCCAAAGTTCTCCTTATTTAAAAGCCCTAGAATAATTAATCTCAGGTCTCCCCACTTACATAAGAAAACAGGACAGAGCTTCTGTGTCAGGACTTTGGGATAGGTGCCTCCGGGCCAAGGCTTTGTAACGCTGCCATCGACGGAAGTTCTCATACACATCCTTGGAAATTTTGGAGCGGTCACCTAGTGGAGGCTTGGATAGAGTGGCCACAGGACCGCCTTCCCTGGTTGTCCCATGTAGCCCTGGCCAAGCTTTTTCCAGGGGCACAATGGGGACCAGTTGAGCAACTGGTGGTGGAGCCTGAGGTGGAAGGCCTGGAGGGCCCTCCTGGCCGACACCAACAGCCTTAGAGGGCAGAATGGTCTTCATATTAGATGCTGTCACAAATGGAGGTGCAGGACCCTCAAGACCCCCACAGGGAGTGCCCGGGGCAATCGAATTGAGGGCAGTCTGAGTAAGGATAAAGTTCTGAGTTTGAGAGGGCTCAGCTGATCCCCCATCTGTCTTGACTTTGACAATGACCTTGCCAGCCCCAGCCCCACTGAGGCAAGGGCCCCCGTCCCCTGTCACCAACAGTGAGCTGGGGAAAGCAGAGAGCATCAGAGGATTGTCTGGAGAGAATACTGAAGGCATGATGGGCTGTGGAGGTGGCTCCCCGGGTAGGTGATCTGGCAGACCAGAAGCTGGTGGGAGAAAGGGAAGTGCAGGCGATGGAGACGGGGCAGCACTAGGTTTCATGCTCATATCTGGTCCCGGCAACGGAGATGCTGTTGAGACAAAGAAAAAGAAGAAATGGAGTAGGAGAAAAGAAGACCAGAGTTAGCCATCTGAATTCCCCATTTTATTTTTATTTTTATTTTTATTGTTTGAGACGGAGTCTCTCTCTGTCACCCAGGCTGGAGTGCAGTGGCGCGATCTCGGCTCACTGCAAGCTCCATCTTCCAGGTTCACGCCATTCTCCTGCCTCAGCCTCCCGGGTAGCTGGGACTACAGGTGCCCGCCACCACGCCTGGCTAATTTTTTGTATTTTTAGTAGAGATGGGGTTTCACCATGTTAGCCAGGATGGTCTCGATCTCCTGACCTCGTGATCCTCCCTCCTCGGCCTCCCAAAGTGCTGGGATTATAGGCGAATTCCCCCTTTATTTTTAAATTTTTTTTTCGTAGAGGCAGGGCACAGTGGCTCATGCCTGTAATCTCAGCACTTTGGGAGGCCAAGGAAGGAGGATTGCTTGACTCCAGGAGTTTGAGACCAGCCTGGGCATCATGGCAAAACCCTGTCTCTACTAAAAACACAAAAATAAGCCAAGTGCACTGGCATGCACCTGTAGTCCCAACTACCTGGGGGGCCTGGGGTGGAAGGATCACTTGAGCCCAAGAAGTGGAGGCTGCAGTGAGCTGAGATCGCGCCTCTGCACTCCAGCCTGCGTGACAAAGAAAAACTCTGTCTCAAAACAAACAAACAAACAAAACTGTAGAGACGGGGTCTCACTATGTTGCCTAGGCTAGGCTCAGACTCCTGGCCTCAAGTGATCCTCCTGCCTCAGCCTTCCAAAGTGCAGAGATAACAGGGATGAGCCACCACACCCCATCTGAGTTCCTCTTTAGACTCGAAGACTCAAAGCATTGATTCTCAACAGGTGAAAGAGGGGATAAGGATGGGGAACTTGTGAGGTTTGCAAATGTCCCCCAAGTGATTTTGATCTTACTCCTCGTTGAGAATGACTGCATTAAAGAAGCTGCTTCTTTTTCAACAAGACACACAGACCCCTGTCTGCCAAGAAGAGACAAGCCCAAGCCATCACTGCCTCTAAATGTTGCCTGCCTTCCTTTCCCTCCCTCCCTCCCTCCCTCCCTCCCTCCCTCTCTCTCTCTCTCTCTCTCTCTCTCTCTCTCTCTCTCTCTCTTCTTTCTTTCTTTCTTTCTTTCTTTCTTTCTTTCTTTCTTTCTTTCTTTCTTTCTTTTTAGATGGAGTCTTTCTGTGTCACCCAGGCTGGAGTGCAGTGGCATGATCTTAGCTCACTGCAACCTCTGCCTCCCAGGTTCAAGTGATTCTCCTGCCTCAGCCCCTCAAGTAACTGGGATTACAGACGTGAACCACCACATCCAGCTAATGTTTGTATTTTTAGTAGATACGGGGTTTATGCCATGTTGGCCAGGCTGGTCTCAAAAACCTGACCTCAGGTGATCCACCTGCTTCGGCCTCCTAAAGTGTTGGGATTACAGGCGTGAGCCACTGCACCCGGTCCCCTAAGTGCTTCTCTAAGAAAATTCCTGGCAGACCTCTCCAGCCTCTCCATAGGCTGTTTACTAAGATACAGAATTGGGTTGACACCTGCTCTGCAGGGAAAACAGCCCACAGCAGCCTCCGTGCAGTAAGGGAACTAGTCCACGGTAAGTTCTAGCCCCTCTCGAGGCATCCATAAGGCCTTTGAGAAGGAGGCACTTTCAAAAATATGACTGGCTCATTCCCTCCTCCTTTTCCTTTTCCTGTTGCTTCTTATAAATCTCTCTTAACCTAAAACAACAGAAGAAAGATTCAATCCACAAGCAGGAGCAGTGACTCTAGGGCCCAAGAAGCTCAGACATCCCGTAACACACTCCACCCAGCATTACACGTACATCCCCTATGCTCCCCTATTCCAAACCAGAGATTTAAACCACCTGAACCCTGCTTCTCCCAGCTGCTCTGTGGCCTCTGCCACCACGCACAGAAGTACTGTTCCCAGGAGAGGATATGTGGATTGGATGTTTGGTTCCCAGAAATTTTGTTGTATAACAGCCAGGAATAATTAGAGAGGATTAGATAAGGACAAGGAAATGAGTGAAGGGAGGGCGGTGTGGGGAGAGAGGTTTCCAGATCTTTAAGTAACTGCTGGACGTGTTTGGCGATGCAGACTATCTGTGGTCCTTCTGGTTGGAGCTCCTAACGTCAGAAATTTAGGGCTCACTAGGAACGAGGCACTGAGCTAGGCGCTAAGGACAGGACAATGAAGTCCTTCATTGTCACAGTTCCAGCTGAGGAGGGGCTATGTGGACTCTAGTCAAAGAGACCAAGGATAAGTATACAAATGTGTACTTAATCAGAACCTATGTCTCCTAGGACTTTTTTTTTTCCCCCCCCGAGACAGAGTCTCTGTCACCGAGGCTGGAGTGCAGTGGCAAGATTTCAGCTCACTGCAACCTCTGCTGCCTCCTGGGTTCAGGCGATTCTCCTGCCTCAGCCTCCCGAGTAGCTGGAATTACAGGTGGGTGCCAACACACCCAGCTAATTTTTGTATTTTTAGTAGAGATGGGGTTTTACCATGTTGGCCAGGCTGGTCTTGAACTCCTGACCTCAAGTGATCCACCTCCCTCGGCCTCCCAAAGTGCTGAGATTACAGGCGCTTGAGGTCAGGAGTTAGACACCAGCCTGGCTAACTTGGTGAAACCCCGTCTCTACTAAAAATAGAAAAATTAGCTGGGTGTGGTGGTGGGCGCCTGTATCCCAGCTGCTCAGGAAGCTGAGGAAAGAGAATCCCTGGAACTCGGGAGGCAGACTTTGCAGTGAGCTAACATCACACCACTGCACTCCAGCGTAAGCGACACAGTGAGACTCCATCTCAAACAAAAACAAAACAAAACAAAAAAACAACAGTAGAATATAACCTGCTTAAATCTCCTCTCCTTTACAAAAAATATTACACTGTCAAACTAACAACACCCAACTTCTGCATTCTGACCATGGAACATGAGCAAACTCAGATTCAAACTCATTTGAGCCACAGAGCAGAGGGCTGAGGGTATGTCACTGAGTACAGAACACAATGAAAGGGGCCTGAAGGCCTGAGATCCATAAAAGGAAGAAAAACTAAGAGCATCTCAGTGAAGCCCCAGCTCTCATCCTGGCTGTAATGACCCACCTCTCTGGCCCAGATGAATCCGGAAAAACTGCTTCCTGAACTCAAAGCGAAGCCACCTCTAGGGCTGGAAGGAGCCGTGAGGCTCTGAGCAGAGGCAGTATTTATTTATTTATTTTTGAGACCGAGTTTCGCTCTTGTTGCCTAGGCTGGAGTGCAATGACACAATCTTGGCTCACCACAACTTCTGCCTCCCGGGTTCACGGGATTCTCCTGCCTCAGCCTCCCGAGTAGCTGAGGTTACAGGCATGCACCACCATGCCCGGCTTTTTTTTTTTTTTGTAGTTTTAGTAGAGATGGGGTTTCTCCATGTTGGTCAGGCTGGTCTTGAACTCCTGACCTCAGGTGATCCGCCCGCCTCGGCCTCCCAAAGTGCTGGGATTACAGGCGTGAGCCACCGAGCCCGGCCAGAGTAGAGGCAGTTTATAATGCATTCCAGCCTAGTTTTCAGGAAGGCATTTCTCTGTAACGGATAACTACAGATTATCTTTTCCCGCTAAGGTCCTTCCCACCTTACCCTCCCATCCTCCATCCTCCACATCCCCTTCCCCTCATAAGCTCAAGCATGGCAAAATCCTAGAACAGGCTCCAGTTGCCTGAAAGAGACAGATGAACGTGGGCATTCCCCCTTGAAACCTCTCTGTGCCAGCCCTAACACACATACCTCTGATCCCCTCTCCCACCACAAAAACACATGCTGACGCGCCCCCTGTTCAACAGACTCAAGTTGCTAATTGCCATCCATTCTCTATACTTAGCGTGCGTCCTCGGAGACACCTTGATCTGCCCTTAAGGAGGTCCTCTTCCTTCCCCGGCCCCTAGTCTTAATGGTACAATCTCCTTCTCTAGCCTCTCCAAGTGGGATATCTTTGATGGGGTGTAGCACCTCGCATTTCTTTAGGTCAGCTCAAAGAGCTTATCCCAAAGGATATGAGCAGGTACCAGAAATCCTCCTCACCACCTAAAGACTTACCTCCATCTGAAGCCATCCTCTCAGGTTTGGGCACTAACCGTGGCTGTCTGGAAGCCTCCAGAATGAGGCAGTCAGGTCCAGGACCCAGAGTAACCTGGCTCCAAGTAGGTGCACAGGGATCCAAGGAAGGGAAGGTAAAGATCAGATCAAACAGAACTAGAATATGGAACTCAAGGCAGTCTGCTGTGGGGGAGGGGAGAGGGAAAAGTGGGGTGAGGGTGGGGAGAGATATTCCATGAAGGGTTCTAGTAACTGCAAAAACCAGGAGTTTCCTTCATACTACAGTTCGGCAACACAACTGATGTTCGCCCTTTAGGGCTATTTGTAAATTCTTAGATTCCCAACACATTACAGTTTTGCGTTTGGTTCCTTATACTTCAATTCTTCACCAACATATCTCATTTTGTGTCCTTCCATCCCAGCCAGTTCTGTAACTGACTCCCTATTAACAGCAGGTTGATGGTAGACCCCTGACTTAATCCAATGATGGCTATATTTTCCGAACTAAATTCAGACCACATTGGTCTGTATACTTAAGGATCAAGGGAACTAAAGTTTAAAATTAGAATTGTTAGATGATCCAAGGTGCTCAATTGCTGTGTGCACATCATTTCCTTGGAAAGCTGTCCAATCTACTAGCATAGGCTCTGTACTCCACAGAAGCCTTACCCTTTGCTGAAAAGCCTTACTAAATAAAAAAAGCTGCCATGCAGTTTAAAACCTCAAGAGTAGAAAGTCCTTCGTTTTGTTAAATCATTTTGGTGTAAATTTTAAAAATAAAATGTATCTGCTAAGGTTCCTGGTGACTATTTCAGGCCAGTAATTCCCAGACCATCCTCTACAGCCACAGCTTCATCCAAACGTGGATTTCCCCCCAAAAGTCCTTCCCTGGGGTTCATGGCGTCTTTCTTGCTTTCTCCGAGATATCTTTTCTCTTTTCTAAAGACTCTTTCATTAATAAGACCGGAAGGCTGAAATCATCCTTTTCCTTTCTAACAAAATTAACTACTTAGATATACTTTTTTTTTTTTTTTTGAGACAGAGTCTTGCTCTGTCGCCCAGGCTGGAGTGCAGTGGCCGGATCTCCGCTCACTGCAAGCTCCGCCTCCCAGGTTCACACCATTCTCCTGCCTCAGCCTCCCGAGTAGCTGGGACTACCGGCGCCCGCCACCACACCCGGCTAATTTTTCTATTTTTAGTAAAGACGGGGTTTCACTGTGTTTGCCAGGATGGTCTCGATCTCCTGACCTCATGATCCACCCACCTCGGCCTCCCAAAGTGCTGGGATTAGAGGTGTGAGCCACCGCGCCCGGCCTTTAAAAAAATTTTAACAGGTAATACATTAGCAAGGCTCAAAAATCAAACTACAAAATAAAATACATAGCAATAAGTCTGCCTCCCACCCCTTACCCCTTTCTCCTGTAACTAGGTTCTCTATCCCAGAGGAAACTAGTATCATCTGTTTCTTGTGAATACTTGCAGAGATTTTTTATGCAACTACAAGTAAATACAAACCATATTCTTTTTTTTTTTTTTTTTGGGACAGGGTCTCTTGCTCTGTCGCCGAAGCTGGAGTGCAGTGGCGTGATCTCAGCTCACTGCAACCTCCGCCTCCCGGGTTCAAGCGATTCTCCTGCCTCAGCCTCCCGAGTAGCTGGGACTACAGGTGACCGCCAGCACGTCCCACTAATTTTTGTATTTTTATTAGTAAAGACGGGGTTTCACCATATTGGCCAGGCTGGTCTTGAACTCCTGACCTTGTGATCCACCTGTCTCGGCCTCTCAAAGTGCTGGGATTACAGGCCTGAGCTACCGCGCCCGGTCACAAACCATATTCTTTTTTTCAGACGGAGTGCCACTCTGTCACCCAGGCTGGTGTGCAGTGGCGCTATCTCAGCTCCCTGCAACCTCTGCCTCCCGGGCTCAAGTGATTCTCCTGCCTCAGCCTCTGAAGTGGCTGGGACTACAGGCGCCCACCACCACACCCAGCTAATTTTTTCTGTATTTTTAGTAGAGACGGGGTTTCGCCAGATTGGCCAGGCTGGTCTCGAACTCTTGACCTTGTGATCCGCACGCCTCAGCCTCCCAAAGTGTTGGGATCACAGGCGTGAGCCACCGCGCCCGGCCAAACCATATTCTTAAAAAAAAAACAAAAAACCTTGCAGGTTTTTCTGGTTACACAATTAACATATATGCCAATGCTTTTGTCATTATAAATAAGGCGTAATGATGATCTTTGTAATGATATTTTGGTTCTCATTTTCATTTCTTTAAACGAATAAGGAGAACTTCTATATTCTTTAAAAAACTGTAAAATCTCCTAGAAGGTGCACTTTATTACGCTATTATTAGCTACTCACCACTATAAGAAAGAGCGCTGAATTTGCGGTAGGGACCTAAGTTTAAATCTTGGTTCGACCGCTGAAACATACTTCACCAGTTTCATAAAATAACTTTACGCTATTTTCGCTTTACGGAATATTGATACTCAACATGCATTCTTTACCGCCAACGCTTTGAAATGGAGCAGGGGAACTGGATGTAAAAGAGGGGAGGGAAGAAAACCTCTTCTTTCTTCCCTAGGGCAAAGGGGCACTGAATCCTGGAGCCCTTGTTTCTTCAGGCACTGGAAACTCACTGCTCCTGAAATGGGTGTGTATCTTGAGATAAAGACAAGCTTCTATACGTCAATGTTCTATCCACATCCATCCCTACCCCCCTCTAGCGCCGTGTACCTAGCACACAGTAGGCACACTCCACGTGTTTCAGCCTGCAAAGTTGCAAGCGTGGCCCCCAAGCCAAGCCCTGCTCTCGTGCGCCCCCTTCTGGCTAGCTGAAAATAAGGCAAAAATTGACTACATTTTCCGGCGTGCCAGGAGAGAGTCTTCCGGCTATGCAGGAAGGAAATTGACGAACACGTGACGCGGTCGGGCGGACCACTGCAGACGGAGCGGCGGAGCGAATTGGGACCTCTGGCTTATGAGCAGTCATGTTTCTCCAGTATTACCTCAACGAGGAGGGAGATCGGGTCTATACGCTGAAGGTGAGGAGAGAAAACAGGTTGTAAATAGGCATGGCGAGAAATGTAGATGGGAGGAATGGGTGAGGCCATACACGGAGTTACCTAGCTGGGTGCAGGGAACCAGAAAGTCCAGAACCGAGGTGGGGGAGAACCGGGAGCGCGCGACGAATTTTTTAATTAAAAAAAAAAAAAATTGGCCGGGCGCAGTGGCTCACGCCTGTAATCCTAGCACTTTGGGAGGCCGAGGCGTGTGGATTGCCTTAGCTCAGGAGTTAGAGACTATTCTGGGCAACACGGTGAAACTACGTTTCTACTAAAATACAAAAAATTAGCCGGGCGTGGCGGCGTGCACCTGTTTTCCCAGCTACCTGGGAGGCTAAGACAGGAGAATCGCTTAAACCCGGGAGGCGGAGGTTGCAGTAAACCGGGATAGCGCCATTGCACTCACTTTTCCATTTTTTTTTTTTTTTTTTTTTTTTTTTTTTTTGAGACGGAGTCTGGCTCTGTCACCCAGTCTGGAGTGCAGTGGCCGGATCTCAGCTCACTGCAAGCTCCGCCTCCCGGGTTTACGCCATTCTCCTGCCTCAGCCTCCGGAGTAGCTGGGACTACAGGCGCCCGCCACCTCGCCCGGCTAGTTTTTTGTATTTTTAGTAGAGACGGGGTTTCACCGTGTTCGCCAGGATGGTCTCGATCTCCTGACCTCGTGATCCGCCCGTCTCGGCCTCCCAGGGACTCGCTTTGTTGCCTCGGCTCACTGCAACCTCCGCCTCCTGGGCTCAAACAATCTTCCTGCCTCAGCCTCCCGAGTAGCTGGGACTACAGGCGTGCGCCACCACACCTGGCTAATTTTTGGTTTAGGGTTTTTTTGTTTGGTTGGTTGGTTTTGTTTGTTTGTTGTAGAGACGAGGTTTCGCCATATTGCCCAGGCTGGTCTCAAACTTCTGACCTCAAGCCATCCTCCTGCCTCGGCCTCCCAAAGTGCTGGGATTACAGGCGTGAGCCACCGCGCCCAGCCTTTTTAAGTTTTGTATTTCTCTATTTATTTGTACAACTTTTTGGGCTGATATTGCATCTTCTGTTTTCATGTTTGCCCTTTTTCGCGCTGTCCCCACCCCATTTCATCACTCCTGTACTGACATACATTCTCTATTCCTGGAGCAGAAATTTGACCCGATGGGACAACAGACCTGCTCAGCCCATCCTGCTCGGTTCTCCCCAGATGACAAATACTCTCGACACCGAATCACCATCAAGAAACGCTTCAAGGTGCTCATGACCCAGCAACCGCGCCCTGTCCTCTGAAGGTCCCTTAAACTGATGTCTCTTCTGCGGCCTGTTACCCCTCGGAGACTCCGTAACCAAACTCCTCAGTCTGTGAGCCCTGATGCCTTTTTGCCAGCCATACTCTGTGGCATCCAGTCTCATCGTGGTGATTGAGCATGCTTGTGTGAGGCAGTCATGGTGGCATCACCCATAAAGGGAACACGTTTGACTTTTTTTTCTTGTATTTTAAGTTACTACAAGATTATTAAAGATAAAATGATTGGAAAAACTCTTACTTGGTGTTGTTGGAGGAAAGGATTGGTAGTATTGTTTTAAAGGGAGGGAGATGATGGACGAGAGTACCCCAGAGAGTTGCAACAATACCACTTGGAAGAAAAACTTCAGTCCTGCTGTAGCAAGAGTGGTCATGTGCTGTTAGGGGTAGGAGGGTATTGGGGAGGAAAGATTAAGACTTTCACAGCTGTCAGCATTCCCTGAAAAATACCCCTGTTGTCACGTAATTTCTCATCCCTCGAAATAACATTTTGATTAAAAATGGAAGAGTACTTGAAAAAGTAATAGGTATATTATAGAGAGAAGGCAGTGAATTGAAAGAAGACCAATATTTCCTTTTTGTATAACTTTGAGAAAGTTACTTAACCTGTTTAGTCTGATTTTTCTCCTTATTAACTTATCTTTGAACTTATTGATATTTATCTTTGAACTCATTGATTTAGTGGTGGGTTTTTTTTTTTTTTTTTAAAGACAGAGTCTCACTCTGTTGTCCAGGCTGGAGTGCAGTGGTGGCTGACTACAACCTCCGTCTCCCAGGTTCAAGCAATTCTCCTGCCTCAGCCTCCCAAAGTGCTGGGATTACAGGCATGAGCCACCTTGGCCGGCCTAGTGCTATGGATTTTAAAATTGTTTTGTGGAGTCTGTATTTTAATTCTGCAATCTTTATTTTCTATGATATCAAGAATTCTAGATTCCAGAAGCAGATATAACTTAAATTAGCACAGACAGATGTGATTTATGAAGACATGCCCTGGAAAGACTTTTTTTTTTTTTTTGAGTCAGGGTCTCACTCCTGTGGTCCAGGCAGGAGTGCAGTGATGTGATCACGACTCATTGCAGCCTCTATCTCCCTGGCTCAAGTGATCCACTCCATTTTTAAAGTTTTTATAGAGGCGAAGTCTCGCTATGTTGCCCAAGCTGGTGTTGCACTCCTGGGCTCAAGCTGTCCTCCTGCCTTGGCCTCCCAAAGTGCTAGGATTACAGGTGTGAGCCACAGTGCCCGGCCAGACTTTGTCTTGGATCTTGTTATTTGACCATCCCAGCAGAAAAGTTCAGGATAGTTGTGGATTGCTGAAAAGAAAAAAAAATCTCTCCACTGGGGTCATAATTAATAGAAGACAGATTATTTTCTTTTTTTTTTCTTTTTTTTTTTTTTTTTGAGACGGAGTCTTGCTCTGTCGCCCAGGCTGGAGTGCAGTGGCCAGATCTCGGCTCACTGCAAGCTCCGCCTCCCGGGTTCACGCCATTCTCCTGCCTCAGCCTCCCGAGTAGCTGGGACTACAGGCGCCCGCCACCTCGCCCGGCTAGTTTTTTGTAATATTTAGTAGAGACGGGGTTTCACCGTGTTAGCCAGGATGGTCTCGATCTCCTGACCTCGTGATCCACCCGTCTCCGCCTCCCAAAGTGCTGGGATTACAGGCTTGAGCCACCGCGCCCGGCAGACAGATTATTTTCAAATTACTGAAGCATACAGGAATGGTGAAATGAGATACTTGTTTCCTGTTAAGCAATTTTATTTCTTAGCCTGTTCACTTACTTGCAGGGTTCTTAACATTGGATCGGAAGGATTTTAAAGAGTTAACAGAAATTCTGAAATGGGATACTTGTTTCCTGTCAAGCAATTTTATCGCTTAGCTTGTTCACTTATAGGATTGGATAAAACATTGGATCTGAAAGATTTTTAAAAGTTATCCAATTAAGGGGATAATGATTGGAGAAATGTTTAAGCACCAAAGTCGGTAAGTGGATTTTGCTACCAGTTTTTTAATGTTGGCTGCAGTTCTGCCTTTATCTTACAAAAAAGAAAAAAAAAAAAAAAAAAAAAGAATTAGCATTGCTCCATGCTACCACCTGTGTGGACTGAAAAGCTTTAACCTGGAAATATTCCTAATGAATATAGAGGAGAAAAAGCAAACTGGCATGAATATATACCAAGGACTTTTTCCATAAGAGATCCCCTGAGGAATGAGCCTTCATTTTGCACCAGAGGCTGTGTCTCCCTGAGGAAATAAGAAAGAGATCCTTGGGGTATTAACGTCTGAGACATAAATTTATAGGGCTTGATTAGTGCTCAGAAACAAAAGTCTTAACAGGGATAGTATATTGGAATTAGGTGGTATATATAAGTAAATGCAGATACACTGGTAGGAAATTGGGTTTTATAAAAATTCTGTTTCTTTATAAAGAAAGTCTGAAGTTTGAATGAACAGCAGGCCTGTCTGAGGAAAAAACTGATCCTGCAGAGAATGGATGAAAGCTGTGGGCCTGAATCAAGAAACCCAGACTTTATAAAATAAAGTCAAGCTTTAGAAGGTTTACATTTGACATTCGAATTTTTCATTTTGTTACCAGGATCTTTTTAACTTTTTTAATCCTTTATTCCTTGAAAGGATTTGGACTGTGTGTCATTTGATAAAAGAGAACTTACTGGAATACAGTTCCCATTGCTAGGAGTGCTGCTTACACATAACCACTTGTGAGGAGCAAAGACCCCAGGCAAAGCCAGGGGCCGGTTTCTGGGCCCAGGTGATTGTTAAATTTAGAGGTCTTGATCACAGCTATAGGAAATAGCTTTTCAAACAAAACATCGATGAGTCAAAATTTATGGAACACCTCCATGTATACATTAAATAAACACTAAGAAAAAATAGTCTAGCGACAATAAATGTAGTGGTGAAAACATGGAATGGATTTGAGAAAATACCTCAATGTCTTCTCCAGGTATAAAAAATGTATTATTATTCAATGGAATTTTCAGTCCGACCAGAAGGTGGACATAGCATTTACTAAAGGACAAGAACAAGAAAAAAAATTAAAGTCGGACAAGTGTGTTTAAGGTACTTTAATTTACAGTTTTATTTTTGTTTGTTTATTTTTTTGAGAGGAAGTTTTGCTCTTGTTCCCCAGTGCAGTGGTGCATTCTCGGCTCACTGCAACCTTCGCCTCCCGAGTTCAAGCGATTCTCCTGCCTCATCCTAAGGAGTAGCTGGGATTACAGGCACACGCCAGCACGCCCGGCTAAGTTTTGTATTTTTGGTAGAGACAGGGTTTGGCCCTGTTGGCCAGGCTGGTCTGGAACTCCTGACCTCAGGTGATACGCCCGCCTCAGCCTCCCAAAGTGCTAGGATTACAGTCGCGAACCACTGCGCCCGGCCTACTTTATAGTTTTATTTATTTATTTTTTTACATAAAAATGCTTATTTTAGACCTCTACATAAAAATTACAATGAGGGTTATTCCCAGGTATAGGAGCGGTGTTTCTGGTTTATAAAGAAATCATGAATGATGTTTTCAGAGACACTCGTGAAAAAGAAATGGCTCCTCGGGTTCTGAGGGTGAGGAGGAGCGCCCGCCCCCTCAGATGCAGAGTGAGTGTGCAGCACAGCCGGACCAAGGAAAATGATTTTACCCCCTTCACGCGGGTCGGGCCGTGCCCTGGACTACAGCTCCCGTCGTGCCCCTGGCCACTCGCATTCGGCCCCGCCCCCGCCTGCCGTGTCCCGCGGCGAGCGCAGGCGTGCTGCACTCTGTCACCTCGGGCTGCGGCGGCTGGGCGGGGCTTTCGGGCGCCCGCGGGACGGTTCCGCCCTCTGACTGCACCCCCGGGCTTCTCTTCGCAAGGTTCACCTCGAATGAGGAAGAAGCGGGGAGGGAAGGGAAGGGCTGCGGCGGCGCGGGCGCAGCCAGTCGTGCCAGGGGCTGGGGAAGGCCAGGTCACGTAACTGCTGCTCTGGCGTCGGGCCGGGGAGGGGGCGCCAGCCCCGGCAGCGCGAACCTTGCGCGCGCCGCGGCTCCGAAACAGTTACCGGCTAGTAAACAACAGCTGCGCGCGCAGCCGCATCAGCTGGCGCCGGGATACCGCACCTGCGACCTCCTTCTCCCTCAACCCGCTGCTCAGGCCAGCTTGCGGGGCCGTCTCCTCTGCTGGGACCCGAAGGAAGAACGGCGAGGGGGTGACCTGTGCCGGGGCGGGGGTTGGGGAGAACGCGCCTCCGGCAAAGGGGGTGGCCCGTCCTGTCACACGCAGGAGAAACCTAGCGAGCGGACCGTGGCTCAGTGGACTAGCTACGACTTGCCACGACTCTGAGCTGCAGTCCGAGGTGTCTTGATCCGCTAACCTCCTCCCAGACCCCGAGGACATTTCTGCTAGGAGAAGAGCGGGCGCGCCACCGCCACCGACCTCTCGGAGACAGGAATCCGCTCTGCCCCTGCATCTTACTCTGCTCGCCCTTCTCTCAGTAGTGTGGGTTATTTTTCCCGTTATGCATGCGCACCTTTCCCACCAGACCCAAGTGGATTGTCGACATCAAAAACACCGGGTGGCTTTGCATACACCTCCCCTCAGCCAGACCTGTGGGGTATTCACCTGATACACAACAGGTGGCCGGGTGTACACCTTTTTGCAATCTGATCCACGCTGTAGTCGCCTGATAAAGGTTGGCCTGCACGCACTTCGCTCAACTAGAACCGTGGGACACTCACCAGATAAAGGACTACCTCGACGGGAACCTGGGGGCTGAGGGGAGGGAGGCTTCCTCTGCTGCCCTGAGACCATGGCACTGAGCCTTCAGCCCCGGACCAGAGGGGATAGCTAGGTAGCTCTTCATTCTGAACGAAAGAAATCACACAAGATTGGCATTGTTTTGTCTTTTTGTTTTTTGTTTTTTTCTCTCTTAAAAAACAAATTCACCTAATGGTGATGCACTTTCTAGGACAGTCGGCTTGAATTCTGAGTAGAAGGATTCTTAGTTGGGGTTTTTGGTGTGGTGTGAATCAAGGTTATTGAAATGTGTTATTTTTCAAGTTATCTTTTGTATTCTTGCAGTCAACAGTAGCTAGCGTGAGGAAGATTTTGCGAGGTTCCCCCCACTTTTTTGGTTCTTAAAACGAGCAAAATGCATCCTCCAGAAACCACCACCAAGATGGCTTCAGTTCGGTTCATGGTGACACCGACAAAGATCGATGACATTCCAGGTTTGTCAGACACCAGTCCGGACCTCAGCTCTCGATCTAGTTCCCGAGTAAGATTTAGCTCCCGGGAAAGTGTGCCTGAAACAAGCCGTAGTGAGCCTATGAGTGAGATGTCTGGGGCCACCACTTCGCTGGCAACTGTTGCACTGGATCCACCCAGTGACCGGACTTCTCACCCCCAGGATGTCACCGAGGGTAAGTAGAAACACAGGCCGCAGCATACTTTCATTACTGGCTTCTTTATCCAAGATGACCGTCTATGGATCTGAAAGATCATAATCATATAATTATGATTATAATAGTCATCAGGAACCAAGGCACCTCTTTGTGAGATGCTTAGGAACTCTTTGGAGTAATAACATAGTGGCTCTTTGCAGTAGTAATTTGTCATGTGGGAAGGTGTATGACAAGAAGGAAGGCAAATGTATATTTTAACTTTCTCATTTTTGTCTTCTTAGAAATGAAATGGGTATTTTGATTAAGGGTGAATATCAAAGAATGTAATCGTTTTTCAGCACAGAGAATCCTAAATTTTAAAATTTAGTGAGTCGGATATGTGTTCTGTAGTCATCATTGACTATTTCAGTCTGCTTTAAGGCCGGTTATATGGAGTCGTTATTGGTCATATCTTAGTAGCTTTCTTCCAAGACTTCGGAGGTGCATTGCAAAATTCTTTTTTGAAATTATGTTTTTATGGAGACCTTGACGCAAGTAGCTAAGCCCACTCAGGGTGATGGTGGGTAGATCTAATGTGCTATTCTGTCAAATGGAAGACTTCTAAAAAGGCTTTTAGGGCCTGATTCCCATGTAATTTCTTCTCTCTGAGCTTTAGATGGAATGTCTGATGAGTCTTTACAGTTAGTAGGTAGCGCACAGCCACTCCTGGCTCATGTTGCCTGCTGCAGACCTTTAGCTTCCTAAACCAGTTTGTGTGTGTCAGCTGGCTTGGTTTTATTTGATGTACTGGGAAGAGGTGATGAAAGAGAGAGAAGAGAGAAAATGGGGAGATCATAACATTTTTTGGACTCTGAAATTTAAAAGTTTGAGACCTGTACTGCTTTATATATTTAGTTTTATGCTGTGTTGTAACTAATATAATCTTTTAGTGATAAAAATTTCCCTTAGAGACTGTCTCTTAAAATAATAACCCACCCAAGTTTGAAAACCGTAGCGTCACCCACTGTCTTGTGAAAGCAAGGCTTACTCACCATTTTCCAGTGTCAGAAAACATTGTTTCTTTTAACCTAAAGGGTTCAGGAAACCAGAATGATTTTAGTTCCCTTATTCTGTGTGTGCTTTTCGTATGTGGAGACAAGGTAGATTTAGTAAAGTTTACAGTTCTAAAATTCACTCATCCTTGATTAATCATTTTTTCTTTTATGGAGAGATTATAGGTTGGTTCTCAGACTTTACTGTTTTCAACTTTTTGACAAATGTTACAGTATATCATACATTGTATTAAAATTACAGTATGGAGTAAAAATTTATCATTTCCTCTTCCTCCAAATTAATTCCAAATTGTGGTTTTAGTTTTTATCCATCATGCTTGTATTTAGGTTGTAAAAATACCGGATAAAGACTATACCAGTGTTAATTTTTTAATGTTGTAATTATCATTAGGTAGTTTATAGTTTAGCTTGTTAGACTTGTGACTTAAATGGTATGGAATTGTATTTTTATTCTTTGGAAAAGTGGACTTATTTCAGTAATGTGTGAGACCAGCAGAACAGGATCCTTGTCCCATCTGCGGTTCTGACATTACCCTTAGGCATTCTTTACAGTCTAGAGTGGTATCCTTTTACACTACAGGGATAAAAATGGGGACTACAGGGATAAAAATGGGGACATGTCTAAGTGAAATTTCTGTTTGTTTACGTGGTTACAGATGTTAAAAGCTTGGTTCTCTATATAACGCATTCCTTACTTAATGTTTAAATATTCTCCGGTACCCAGATGAAAGGGAAATTAATAGTCTGGCCATTAGAGAGCACTTTGCCCTATTCTTGTGGAACTTTCTACTTTCTCAGTGACCTACCTTTTATCTTTTTTTCTTTCTATATTTAAAAATATTCTTATGATGACTGTCATCATGTGATAAATTTTCCCCACCATTAGAAGAAACCACTTAGAAACATAATTATTTCACCCTTGGCTTCTCAGTATGTGAAAGCCCTTTTTAGATTTAGATGTAGATCTTCAAAGGTTGCTGTTGTGAAGAAAAGGGCCTAATGTTAATATACATTTTCCTCTAGGCTGGCTTTAATATAGAAAACAACTGCATCCTTTCTGCAGTTGACCATCCTTGAGCTCATAGTACATTTCACAATTAGTTTGCTATTTTAGTATTTACAGTTCTCTGAATTTTTTGACCCTTGTACATCCTTCTGTGGTTGTGACACTAGTATGATTCTTCTTTCCCCCATGCCTCCCACATTTCTTCATGTAGAGAAACTTCCCACCTGAAGTTTCTTGTCATATGCCTTTTACTCACATTACATCACACAAACGGGGTGACACATGAAGATTTTTTTTTTTTTTTTTTTTTTTTTTGAGATGGAGTTTCACACTTGTTGCCCGGGCTGGAGTGCAATGGTGCAATCTCCACAGACTGCAACCTCCATCTCCCGGGTTCCAGTGATTCGCTTGCCGCAGCCTCCCAAGTAGCTGAGATTACAAGCATGCGCCACCACACCTGGCTAATTTTTTGTATTTAGTAGAGATGGGGTTTCACCATGTTGGTCAAGCTGGTCTCAAACTCCTGACCTCAGGTGATACACCCACCTTGGCCTCCCAAAGTGCTGGAATTACAGGCGTGAGCCATGGCGCCGGGCCCCACATGAAGTTTTAAATACTTATTTCAGTGTGTTTTAATTTTTTCTGCTACTGGCTTTCTGAGTAGACAGTTTTCTTTCTGCTATCAAAGTAATTTTTCTTTCATTTTGGCAAGGCTCCATTTGAATTTATAGGACTGTCTAGTTGGTAAAATCAAGAATCTTAGCAGTGTATTAGCTTATGTATGAAGAATGCCTTAAAGATACAAAAGAAACTGTTGAGAGTGGATGCCTCTGGAAAGTCAGTTACAAAAATAGAGTGGAGCTGGGCGCGGTGGCTTACGCCTGTAATCCTAGCACTTTGGAAGGCCGAGGCGGGTGGATTGCCTGAGCTCAGGAGTTCGTGATCAGCCTGGGAAACACAGGGAAACCCCGTCTCTACTAAAAATACAAAAAATTAGCCAGGCATGACGGCGTGCGCCTGTAATCCCAGCTACTCGGGAGGCCTTGACAGGAGAATTGCTTGAACCCAGGAGGCGGAGGTTGCAATGAGCTGAGATCACGCCACTGCACTCCAGCCTGGGTGACAGAGCGAGACTCTATCTCAAAAAAAAAAAAGAAGAAAAAGAGTGGATTTTCTTTTACCAAAACAATTAAGGGCATATACAATTTTTAAATATTTATAGTATGTCACTTTTATAGTAATTTGTTTGAAAAGCACCATATGTTAGAGCTAATGATCTAGAATCTCATTCTTATCAAACCACATTTTAATAAATGAGGAGACTTAAAACCCCAATAGATTAGACTAAAAAAATAACAAAATAAATGAGGAAACTAAGGCTTATAGAGACGGTTATTTGTAGATCACATAATTGCAAAGCCAAGACTGAAGTTCAGGCCTCCTGACCTTTATCTAGTGCTCTTTCTTGCATCGTTTTGCCTCTGCTAGGATGAACATTTTTGACATGTGCTTTATAACCATGTGGCTATAAAGCATGTTTTTATATGTCATTTGCAGTCCCTAATACTTTTTTTTTGAGATGAAGTCTCGCGTTGTCTCCCAGGCTGGAGTACAGTGGCATTATCTTGGCTCACTGCAACCTCCATCTCCTGGGTCCAAGTGATTCTCCAGCCTCAGCCTCCCAAGTAGCTGGGATTACAGGCATCTGCAACCACACCCAGCTAAATTTTGTATTTTTAGCAGAGTTAGGGTTTCACCTTGTTGGCCAGGCTGGTCTCAAACTCCTGACCTCAAATGATCCTCCTGCCTCGGCCTCCTAAAGTTCTGGGATTACAGGTGTGAACCACACACCCTGCCTGCAGTCCCTAATACATTTCAACCTTTTATAATTCAACAGATACTCCCTGAGACGCTGATATGTATGAGGCAGTCTGGTATTAATTGTAGGGAATATACAGATAACATATAGTTTCTGCCTTTGCAGATCTCATGGTATAGTGGTGAAAATGACTAGGGCACTTTACTTATTCCTTCACCAAATATTTATTACTCTGAGCAATTATTAAGGGTAAGGCACTGGCTGGCTGTTAAAGATGTTGGGTGTTAAAGACAGAGAAAAAGAATCCGTTATCTGTTCTAAGGGAAGTTATGATCTAATAGAGAAAGCAAACACATATGTATATAAATTAAAATGCTGTATAAGTCCAACAATAAAAACATGCAAAAATACAGCAAAGGAAAATGATCAACTGAGATAAAATAGAGACACTAAGAGACCGGAGGACTTGATAAGGTAAAGCGTGGTGAAAAGTGTAGAAAGATTAAAGACTGTGGTCAGACGGTTGAATGTTGTTGGAGTGAGCAATTTCAGAGGTAGAGCATTTCTCATGTAATGTGATCTGGTGTGTAGCCTTGAAGTGGGTTTCTGAAGTGAAGAGTTGAAGTCTAAGTATAACAACTTTGAGACTGGCTGTTAACCAAGTTTTTGTGAGAGATGTTAGAGACACAAAAGTAATTTAGATAAGTCCCTTCTTTAAGAAGGAGTGTCCTCTCTGAAACCTTTTCTGATTGAACCCCATATCCAGATATAATAAACCAGGCTCTTTTTGTCCCTATATTGCTATAATACCTATATCACTGTATTTTGTTTTTATTTACATACTATCTTTCTCAACTATGCTGTAGAGTTCTTGAGGACAAGGATACAAAATTATTTATACCTAGTATAATATGTGATATCCCATATAACTTGTACACAGTAAGTATACATTGAGCTGAAGATCTTGTAGACTTAACAAGAGACAAATTAAAAACATACTCTGATAAAGGCATATTAATGTATGTACTACAGCAGTGCTACTTCATCTGGCTGCACAATGAAATGATCTAGAGAACTTTTCAAAAAATGCCTCTAGGCTGAGCATGGTGGCTCACGCCTGTAATCTCAGCACTATGGGAGGCCGAGGCGGGAGGATCACTTGAGGCTAGGAGTTCGAGACCAGCCTGGCCAACATGGCGAAACCCTGTCTCTACTAAACATGTGAAAACTTTTCCAGGTGTGGTGGTGCTTGCTTGTAATCTCAGCTACTCAGGTGGCTGAGGCATGAGAACCTGGGAGGCAGAAGTTGCACTCCAGCCTGGGTGACAGAGCAAGACTCTGTCTCAAATAGATACATCAAAATAAAAATAAAAAATACCTCTACCCTGAGAAACAAAATCCAACAAAAAACAAAATTATCATTTTTAGCCACACACTAAAATAAGTGAATTATATTGTATTGCCAATCATAGGTGACTATGACTTTCTTTTGTTTTGTTTTTATTCTTCTTTTTTGAGAGAGAGTCTCACTCTGTCGCCCAGGCTGGAGTGCAATGGCATGGTCTCCACTCACCGCAACCTCCGCCTCCCGGGTTCAAGTGATTCTTCTGCCTCAGCCCCCAGTAGCTGAGACTACAGGCATGCGCCACCACACCCAGCTAATTTTTGTATTTTTAGTGGAGATGGGGTTCCACTATGTTGGCCAGGCTGGACTATTATCTTTCTCTTAAATATATCTTCTATATTATATAATTATTAAATACTATCCATGTTTTACCTCAGCATTCTAATAGTGAGCTAAAATACATTGATTTGGTACCTTCTTAGCTTGCCTGAAAGCATCCTCTTGATAGTTTTTTTGTTTTTGTTTTGTTTTGTTTGTTTTTTGAGACGGTCTCATTCTGTCAACCAGGCTGGATACAGTGGTGTGATCACAGCTCCCTGCAGCCTCAACTTTCTGAGCTCAAGCAATCCTCCACCTCAGCCTCTTGAGTAGCTGGGAACACAGGTGCACACTGCCATGCCCAGCTAACCTTTTTTTTGTAGAGATGAGGTTTTACCATGTTGCCCAGGCTGGTCTCGAACTCCTGCGTTCAAGCAGTTAGCCCACCTCAGACTCATAAAGTGCTGAGATTACAGGTGTGAGCCACCATGCCTGGCCTTAGATTTTTTTTCTTTAAAAAAAAGCTTTTCAGTGTCACTTGTCCAAAACATTTTGGTTGTAGACCTAAACTGTTTTTCCTCTCTTCTCTATACTCCATAGCCAGATTAAACTTTATAATATACTGCTTTACACCACAAGAAGCAATCAGCCAAATCCAGAATATGGAAAGTCTTATTGAATAACTAGATTCTTCAACAAATAATTGGGATGGGGCGGAGGAGGCGTGTTGGGAAGAGAGGGAAAGCTGTTACAGATAGAAAGAGCCATTTCAGCCAGATGCAGTGTGTGAACCTGGTTTGGATTCGGATGTGCATAAAACAAATGAAATAAGATACTTTTGAGACAAGTGGGGGAAATTTGAACATGTACATGGTATTAAACAATATTAAGAAATTGTTAATTTTCTTAGAGATGTTTATGACACTGTGATAACGTAAAGCTGTTATCTATACAGATATATATTGAAGTGTTTACAGGTTAAATGAAATGTACTCCAGCTCCTTCTTCCCCACTCCTCCCCAAAAAAGTTGGGGGGAGAGAGACAAAACAAGATTAGCAACTGTTTATAATTTGTTGAAGTAGAGTAAAAGGTACATTTTACTATTTCTTAGCTTTTATCTTTGAAGCTGTTTGGGAACTCTCTGAGCTCAAGTGATCCTCCCACTTGGGTCTCTCAAAGTGCTAGGATTGCAGGCATGAGCCACCACGCTTGGCCAATTTTTAAAAAGGTTAAATTACAATTAAAGGATTTTCTTTTGTTGAGTGTGTCCTAGAATACTGTAGATATTTGATTAAATATCAGTGATTGATACAGTGATTACCTCAACTTCTTGTCCTTGATCTTTGGTGGTCTCTTCTATGTCCTCACTAAGTCTTTCCACCATGAGCCCAAATTCTTCTCAGTGGCATGTTTCTAGATTCCAAATTCTCGTAAATGTTGATATTACCTTTGCTGGAATGGAAGGAAACTGAAGAAAGAAGGTACTCCTGCAAACCTGGGAACCTTATGAGAGTCGTACTTTCCCATTTTAAAGCTGTTAGAAGAAGGGGAATGTTTCTAATGCTGACATTTAAGGCAACTTATAATGCTGTAAGCTTTTGAATTATGGCTGCTGCTTCTTTTGCCCTTCGTGTCTAACATATACTTCTGGACTACTAAGAACTTTGTGCAAATTCTAAAAGGGCACCCCTTTGTGTCCTGAGCCATCATGGCTTCCACTGGAGAAGGGCAAGCTGGATTTCAACCCCCTTCCCATTGCCCTTCTGGCTTAATGCCCTTGTGCACGGTCTACAGAGCTGTAGCTGGTGAGCTTGATGTTTCAGAATAATGAAGTTACATGTGTTTAAGTTTTTGGTGATGTGTATTTCTGAGGAGTAGGTTTGAAAGTTTGGAGAGCTATAGTATAGACTTATGAGCATTTCAATTTTGTGAATGTTAAAACAATGTATTCTTTTTTTTTTTTTTTTTTTTTGAGACGGAGTCTCGCTCTGTCGCCCAGGCTGGAGTGCAGTGGCCGGATCTCTGCTCACTGCAAGCTCCGCCTCCCGGGTTTACGCCATTCTCCTGCCTCAGCCTCCCGAGTAGCTGGGACTACAGGCGCCCGCCACCTCGCCCGGCTAGTTTTTTGTATTTTTTTAGTAGAGACGGGGTTTCACCTTAATGAAGTTTTATAAGTTTTACAAGTATATGGAAAAACAAGCAGCTATTCCCTATTAAAACCCTGTAATTAGTGCTTCAGTGTATATATTTTTTTATTTTTTGAGACGGGGTCTAGCTCTGTTACCCAGGCGGGACTTGGGTAGGCAGTGGCTATTCAGAGGCACAACTGTAGTACACTGCAGTCTTGAACTCCTGGGCTCAAGCGATCCTCCCACCTCAGCCTCCCGAGTAGTTAGGACTACAGGCATGCGCCACCATGCCCAGCTAAGTTTTGTATTTGCTTTTGGTAGAGATGGGGTTTTGCCACGTTGCTGAGGTTGGTCTCGAACTCCTGGGCTCAAGCGATCTGCCCACCTCGGCTTCCCAAGCTGCTAGGATTACAGGTATGACCCACTGCACCTGGCCCTGGTATACTTTTTAAGAATCTTAACAATTACATTTGAAGGTACAAGCACAAAACTGCAGAACATACACCATATACACATGCATACAGCACCTTGCCTTAATGGCAGAAGTTCAATACCTGATTTAGGAAACACTTATCACCATATTTGCTCAGCTCTAAGGTGTGTACATTACTGTATTTTAACATTTCTGACAGTCAGGTGCCTTTTACTTTTGAAGAATTTTTAAGCTACTGTTAAAGTGGAATTTATACTTAACGAGATTTTAGAATCAAGTCAGTATTGTAAGTCAGTCAGTCTGAGGGGCTATGTGAAACCTGAAATTTTGAAGTTACCTTTGGATGTCTTAACTGAAAAAAATGTAAGGGCTGAAGTTTTTTTCTTCTTAAAATTTCAGTTTTTGTAGTTGAAAACCGTAGAAATAGAAAACAAAAGCCACACTGTTAGGAAATGACAGGTCTTAATTCTAATTTTAGTCTTTTTTTTTTCTTTTTAAAATTTCCTGTTATCTTAGCTCAGAGCTAGGTTTTAGTCTCCAGTTTTCTAGCTAAATTAACCAGTGGCAGTTTTTGTTTATAGTTTTGTTATGGCACTGCTCATGCTCGTTATATTTGTTGTGGACTTGAGCAAAAAACTCAATTGATGACATTCATCTGTTTATAGTCATTACCATTTGGTAAACAACTTTAATTTTTGTCAGAGTAGCACCTGAATTTCTCTCGTTTTACCAGACAGGTCAACATTTACTTTGGGGTAAAGCTATTTATTTTTCATATTGCTAGTTTAAAAAAAGAGAGAAGAGAGAACACTAAAGTTAAAAATTCTATGTACACATGTACATTTTCACTTTGAGGAGCTATGAGAAATTGAATCTAACCAAAATTTACCTTTATTCTATTTTGAGAGCATTTGCATTTACCATATTTAGTTTTTTTTTTGTTTGTTTGTTTTTTTGAGATGGAGTCTCGCTCTGTTGCCCAGGCTGTAGTGCAGTGGGGCTATCTTGGCTCACTGCAGCCTCCGCCTCCCAGGTTCAAGCAGTTCTCCTGCCTCAGCCTCCTGAGTAGCTGGGATTATAGGCATGTGCCATCATGCTCGGTTAATTTTTGTATTTTTAGTAGAGATGGGGTTTCACTATGTTTAGGTCTCGAACTCCTGACCTTGTGATCCGCCTACCTCGGCCTCCCAAAGTCCTGGGATTACAGGCATGAGCCACTGTGCCTGGCTAAAGTAGTTGTTGTTGTTGTTAACAGCCTTTTTTCACAGCTGGCTAATTTATGTCCTAAGATGCATGCAAAAGATTATACTCAGTTTATTTTTTTCTGGTTCAGCAGCATGCTACATTTCAAATGAAATTTTAAGAATCGATAGGAATAGAAAAATGTTCTTCCCTTCAAAAGTTCTTTTCCCTTTCGAAAAATGATCAGTTTTGGTATTTTTTCATTTTTAAAAAAGTCATTTTATTCTGTACTAAGATGAAATTTTTCTTATCCAGGAGAAACCTGAGGTTGATGAGGTTAAGTAACTTGCCCAAGGTCATACAAATAATAAATTGAAGAATAATGAATTGAACCCAGGCACATGTAATTCTAAGACCAGCATTTTTGTCATTACATTGCATTTTCTCTGGTATGCTAATAGTAGTTGGCCCTATTGAAACATTTATTAAGACATAATTGCTAGCCTGGGCAACATAGTGAAACCTCGTCTTCACAAAAAAAAAAAAAAAAAAAAAGCAGCTGGGTGTGGTGCTGTGCACCTGTAGTCCCAGCTACTTGGGAGGCTGGGATGGAAGGATTCCTTGAGTCCGAGAGGTCAAGGCTGTAGTGAGCCATGATCATGCCCCTGCACTCCAGCCTGGGTGACAGAGCAAGACCCTGTATCAAAAAAAAAAAAAAAAAAAAAAAGTAATAAAATGACATATTCTCTGAATAATTTAGATTCTATGTTCCTAAAAGGAAATCTGGCATAAGGATATGTATTTCATTGTCTTTTGTACAAATTATGTGCCTAGAGCAGTGTAGTAGTGCTGAGTTACATCAAGTTATTGATTTAGTTACATTAATCCTTCTGTCCTAAAGCTAACGAAGATTTTGACCCAAGTCTCAGTAGATCTAAAACATTTTGTTTTGGGTTGTGTTTTCATTTTCCTTTTCTTACATTTTTAGAAATATGTCCTTAGTTTTAACAATATGTTGCTTAATGTCAGGTTTATTTTCTATATACTTTTTTGTGTTGACTAGGAGCCCCTTTTTAATCTAGCAAGCATTTCATAATGGAAGAATGAAATGTCTTAGCTCAGAAGCAAAACCCTGAGTCACTGAATGTCTGTGTTCATAGCTGCCAGCGCTACCTCTTTGGTTGGTGATTCTTAGGTTCTGTCTGTCATACCTGGGCTATATTGACGTCAGACTAAGGAAAAAGGTGGCAGCCTTTTATAAAGAGTTGTGATATTGTGAAAGAGGAAACAGTGGAAACTGAGGACTCAGAGGCATTTGATAATGCCTGCTTTAGTATTTGGATCATCAGCCGAAATGGCTGAAGTAGCTATGAAATTAGCTAGCCATCAGCTATCCTACTCTATTCTTTTTTTTTTTTTTTTTTTTTTGAGACGGAGTCTCACTCTATCGCCCAGACTGGAGTGCAGTGGCCAGATCTCAGCTCACTGCAACCTCCGCCTCCCGGGTTTATGCTATTCTCCTGCCTCAGCCTCCTGAGTAGCTGGGACTACAGGCGCCCGCCACCTCGCCCGGCTAGTTTTTTGTATTTTTTAGTAGAGACGAGGTTTCACCAGGTTAGCCAGGATGGTCTCGATCTCCTGACCTTGTGATCCGCCCGTCTCGGCCTCCCAAAGTGCTGGGATTACAGGCTTGAGCCACCGCGCCCGGCCTATCCTACTCTATTCTTTCCTCTAGTGAAGACACAACTTTTAGGTCTCTGAAAAAGTAACTGGGCAGGTGGTGGTGTGTGGTGTTCTCAAGGTTCATTCTTTGCTTATAGTGCATTAGACATGTAATCCTAGTTTTATATTGCCTTTGAGTCTATAGTTCATTGGATAAGACCGTGAGCTCCTTGGGCAGGAACAGTGTCTTGCTCTCCATTTCATTCCTATTTC
Organism: Chlorocebus sabaeus; assembly: GCF_047675955.1. Lineage (NCBI taxonomy): Eukaryota > Metazoa > Chordata > Mammalia > Primates > Cercopithecidae > Chlorocebus > Chlorocebus sabaeus. Next base: position 10,116,505 of record NC_132929.1, on the reverse strand, counting down.
TTGGCACATAGTGGGCACTCAAATATTATTGAGTAAATGCGTGATCCTTTCAGTCTCAGTTAAAGCATGAGATTTTCCTGAGGCTTTTAACTTGGAGAACTCTTTGCCTTTCTTACTCTACAATATGATGAATCCATCAGAAAATAATGTCTTTTAGATATTTATAAATATGTAAATCACCAACCAAAGAGGTAGCGCTGGCAGCTGTGAACACAGTCATTCAGTTACTCAGGGTTTCATTGCTGATGTATGACATTTCATTCTTCTATTTTTAGTTTTAGCCCCCAAATTCATTATATATTCACCACTGATAACATCTCATAAAAATCCATTTTCATAGACAGTTTCAAGTCAAGATTTAAAAGGCTTAAGCTGTAAGTCTTTGCCATCCCATGATAGTTGGTCTTTACCAAAGTAATTGATTCATTCAATTCTTTTAATAATTTTATACGTAGTAAGGCAAAATTTAGAATTTGTGATCATTTTTATATTTTTCACTAACATTTCCTGTCTCAGTTGCAGAGGGATAAAAGGGTTTGCTGAATATGATAAATAAGGAAAATGTGGGTACATCTTCTACTTAAGAATGAGACTGTACCTTTCAGACGCCAGCTATAGTAGTAACCCTAAATGTAAGTGGTGAACTGCTCATTCTCCTGTAAGATGTTTACAGCATTTTCTAACACAGAACTACTTAGAGTGTAGTACGAGACAGTGCTGGCCCATGAGCTGTTTATTATCTGTGAGGAGATAAGTTCGGAAATTGAGTTTTTAGAAACTTGCATAGCAGTTTGATAGAACAAATTTATGTCTGTCAAATCAAATAACAACAAATTGGGGCTTATATTTGGTATGTATTTTGTTTTTCTAGTAATTCATTTTTACTGTTTTTTAGCAAAATTATTTGCCCATAATGAATTGGAAATTCAAAGAAAAAAAAAGTTATTTACCAGAGATAATTTGCAAGGCAGTGTTCTAAAACAGTGGTTCACATCCTTTCATGTTCGCCTAACCTTCTAAATGATATCGCACTCGAAGGGGTGCAGAGTGTGGAATGGAGACTGCTGTTTCCTTACCGGTAGCCCTCTGATAGAGAATCCTTATATTGAAAATAATTTCCCACTGACTTTCCCTTAATTGTTTCAATCTTTTCACTAAATCTAACTTAAATTTTTTTTTTAAATAAATGGGTTTAATAAAACAAAATACTGGTTATTATGAGTTCTGAGCTATGCTAGTGTAACATATTAAGTTGCACTGTCAAAATACTACCCCAAAATAGACCCATTCCTCTGAAGAATGGGCATGCTAACTATTTTTTTAGCAGGTATAATATAATCACAAATAATGTGTTTTACTGAAACTAATTAGTAACATAAATACAATATGTATAAGATTTGGCCTAATATGTAAAGCTCTATGGGAGTAATGCCATTATAAATGCCCCTTTTGCCCTGGCCTGACCTTTATACCTTATTACTTTAAAATACCATAATTTTTTTAAAGTATAAAAATGTAAATATTTCATACCTGTATGATTCCTGTTTATCGTTGAATAATAATTCATCGTGTGCCATATACTACAGGTTGGCTATTTTATTGATGGATACCTGGGCTGTTTCCTGCTTGGGTTGTTATGAATAAAGCTGTTATATACATATTTGTTTGAATTTTTTGTGGACTTATGCTTTTATTTCTCTTGGGTAAAAATACTGAGAACAAGAATTGCTGGTTCTTAGGGATGTGTTTTTGATTTATAAAAAACTACCGGAACTTTTTCCAAAATGATTGTGCCATTTTACACTCCCCACTGATGTTTGTGCTACATCTTTACCAAAAGTCTTTTTTTTTTTTTTTTTTTCTTTTTTGAGACAAGATCTCACTCCGTCACCTAGGCTGGCGTGCAGTGGCACAATTAGGGCTCACTGCAGCCTCAACCTCCCAGGTTCAAGCAATCCTTCTGCCTCAGCTGGGACTACAGGTGTGCAGTAGCACACCTGGCTAAAATTTTCTGAATTTTGGTAGAGAAAGGGTTTCACCATGTTGCCCAGGCTGGTCTCAAACTCCTGAGCTCAAGCAGTCCTTCCACTTTGGCCCCCAAAAGTGCTGGGATTACAGGCCTGAGCCACCATGCCTGGATGCCAACAGTCTTTTAAATCGGCAGTCCCCAACCTTTTTGGCATCAGAGACTGGTTTCATGGAAGACAATTTTTCCACAGAGTACGGTGGGGGACAGGCATGGTTTTGGCATGAAACTGTTCCACCTCAGGTCATCAGGCATTAGATTCTCATAAGGAGCACATAGCTTAGATCCCTCGCATGTGCAGTTCACAGTAGGGTTGGCTCCTATGACAATCTAATGCTGCCGTTGATCTGACAGGAGGCGGCACTCAGGCAGTAATGCTTGCCTGCTTCTCACCTCCTGCTGTGCGGCTCGGTTCCTAACAGGCCAGGGACCAGTACCAGTCCATGCCCAGGGGTTGGGGACCCTTGTTTTAAATTGCGATTTTAATTTGCATTTCCCTGATGGCCAGGGTTGAGCACTTTTTCCACGGTTTTTAGTGGTTTCCGTATCTTCCTTTGTCAGTTGTTTAAATCTATTGCCCATTTTATTTGTCTTCATATTATTGAGGTGTAGGGAATTTTTATATCTTCTAGATACAGATCTCCTTTGTCAAGTATATGTTTTGTGAATATTTTCTCCCAGTGTGTGACTTGCCTATTCATTTTCATAATGGTGTCCATTGTATTTTTTCAACATTTTATTATGAAAATTTTCTTTTTTCTTTCTCTTTTTTTTTTTTTTTTTGACAGAGTTTCACTCTGTCACCCAGGCTGAAGTGCAGTGATGCAATCTCAGCACATTACAACTTCCACCAGCCCGGGTTCAAGCAATTCTCCTGCCTCAGCCTCCCAAGTAGTTGGGATGACAGGCGCCCACCATCATGACTGGTTAATTTTTGTGTTTTTAGTGGAGACGGGTTTTCACCACTTTGGCCGGGCTGGTCTCAAACTCCTGATCTCAAGTAATCTGCCCGCCTTGGCCTCCCAAAGTGCTGGGATTACAGGCGTGAGCCACCACGCCCAGCCTATTATGAAAAATTTCAAGCATACAGGAAGTCGAAAGACTTACAGTGAACACCCATACACCCACTACCCAGATTCTATCATTAACATTTTATTATACTTGTCTTTTTACATAAGTGTCCATATATCCTATTATATGCATTTTAAGGTAAATTGCAGAATCAGTTCACCTCCCACAAATACTTCACAATGTATTATTATGAATTATAACTTATAATTCATACTTATGAATTAGAATTCAGTAACTGCAGCTTTTTTCTTTTGAAGTAAACTTCATACAGTGAAGGCACAAGGTTTTTGTTTGTTTGTTTTTTTGAGACAGAGTTTCACTCTTGTTGCCCAGACTGGAGTGCAATGATCTCGGCTCACTGCAACCTTCGCCTCCCAGGTTCAAATGATTCTCCTGCTTAGCCTCCCCAGTAGTTGGGATTATAGGCATGCGTCACCACACCCGGCTAATTTTGTATTTTTAGTAGAGACGATGTTTCTCCATGTTGGTCAGGCTGGTCTCGAACTCCTGACCTCTGGTAATCTGTCCACCTCCGCTTCCCAAAGTGCTAGGATTACAGGCGTGAGCCACCACGCTCAGCAAAGGCACAAGTTTTAGGTGAACATTGGCTGAGTTTTGACAAATGCATGCACCTGTGGAATCCTAAACCCCATCAAGATGTAGAATGTTACCATCACTCTAGGAAGTTCTTTCAGACCCAGTCCCATTTAATCTGTGTCTCCATTCTTCCAGATCCAACCATTGTCCTGCTTTTTCTGCATCATAGGTCATTTTGTCTGTTCTAAAACCTTATAAAAGCGGATTCACATATTACGTACTCTTCTGTTTAAAGTGTCTTTCACCTAGCCATAAGGTTTTTGAGATTCATCTATGTCGTTGAACATATCAATAGTTTATTCCTTTTTATTGCTGAATAGTAATCCTTTGTGTGACTATATTACACTTTATCCATTCTCTTGTGAATGTGTACCTAAGATGTTTCCAGTTTTTGGATATTATGAATAAACTGTTGTGAACATTTTTGTACAAGTCCTTTTGTGGGAATATATTTTCATTTTTAAGGGAAAATACCGATGAATGGAACTGCCAGGTTATAGGGGGAAGTGTCAGACCTTTTCCATAGTGGTTGTACTAATTTATACCCCCAACAACAGTGTTTGAAAGTTCTTTTTGTTCCACAGTCTTGCCAAATTTGGTGTTTTTAGTCTTATGAATTTTAGCTGTCTTGGTGAGTGTGTAGTGATACCTCATTGTGATAGTGTGTTGTACTTTAAATAGCTATTTCTCACATCCCACCTTCTTTAATCACTGTCCATGCACATCACACACCTCAGCTTTACTAATTTTCTCTCAGCTTTTTCTGTACTACTTTAACTTTGCCTTCAATTTTCTATGCCCCTGCACTTTTATGTATAGTTCACCGTAGGAGAGAACCTGTGCAGCCAAACCAGTGCTATTAGGAGCCAATGAAATAAAATTTAGGTGAGTGTTTATGACTTTTCTTTCTTTGAAACGCACTCTATGTTGCCTAGCTCAGGGCATTAGAGGTTTTAAAGTTGAGTTTCACCATTTACAATGGTGACTTTGGGCAAGTTTCTTAGCCTAATGTTTCTGTTTTTGGGCTGATTAAATGAGATCATGATGTAAAGTTTCTAGTGCAATGCAGAGTACAAACTAGATCTTCATTGATTTCCTTCTCATTTAGAAGTGGTATATATTTGTAGGGTTTTCTTTTCCTTTATTTTATTTTATTTATTTATTTTTTGAGACAGACTGTCGGTCGGTCACCCAGGCTGGAGTGCAGTGGCGCAGTCTCGGCTCACTGCAAACTCCACCTCCCAAGTTCACGCCATTCTCCTGTCTCAGCTTACCGAGTAGCTGGGACTACAGGTGCCTGCCACCATGCCCGGCTAAGTTTTTTGTATTGTTAGTAGAGATGGGCTTTCACTGTGTTAGCCAGGATGGTCTCGATCTCCTCACCTTGTGATCTGCCCGCCTCAGCCTCCCAAAGTGCTGGGATTACAGGTATGAGCCACCTCACCTGGCTTGTCTTTTCCTTAAAAAAAAAAAAAAAAAAGTTTATTCCAAAACAAGGCCAGTATTCTTGCTAGCTTAAATCAATTATCAACGTGATTGTGCTTTTATATTTACCTTCTTTTTTTCTCTTTAATCCTCCCTTCCCCCTACACTTCCTGGCCTCTGGTAACAACCATTCTACTTTCTATCTTCATGAGATCCACATTTTTAGCTCCTTGTGTGAGTGAAAATGTGATATTTGTCTCTCTATGCTTGGCTTATTTCACTTAACATAATGACCTCCAGTTCCGTCCATTGTTGCCGCAAATGACATGATTTCATTTTTATGGCTGAATAGTATTCCGTTGTGGATATATTCCACGTTTTCTTTATATACTCATGCATTGATGGGCACTTAAGTTGATTCCATATTTTGGCTGTTGTGAATTGTGCTGCAAGAAGTGGTATATAACTGAATGAATAAGAATTCAAAGCATCATTGCTTCAGTTAAATTTAGCACAACCTTACTTGTCAGATGGAAGGCATTGCCAATAACAGAGGCCTTATACTACGTCATCAATATGGACATTACACAGGGTTCAATTTACTGAACTGCCCTACTAAGTACAGAGGTAGAACCTCATACTCTAAAGTTATCAGTTGAGAACTTGATACAGTTGTCTGATAAAATATATCAAGAATTAAATATTTAAGTGTATGCTAAAGGAACTATACACCACTTAAAGGGATTTTATGGGACTTTTTTTATTTTCTTTGAAACAACCACTCTGTACAATACCAAAGTTCTGAACTCTTTAAACATATGTATATATGTATTTTCTTTCTTTCTTTTTTTTTTTTAAACAGTCTCGCTCTGTTGCCTAGGCTGGAGAGCAGTGGCACGATCTCGGCTCACTGCAGTCTCCGCCTCCTAGATTCAAGGGATTCTCCTGCCTCAGCCTCCTGAGCAGCTGGGACTGCAGGCATGCGCTGCCACGCCCAGCTAATTTTTGTATTTTTAGTAGAGATGCGGTTTCCCATGTTGGCCAGGCCAGTCTTGAACTCCTGACCTCAGGTGATCTGCCCACCTTGGCCTCCCAAAGTGTTAGGATTACAGGCGTGAGCCACTGCGCACAGCCGCACAGCCCTATCTTTCATATTCTGGGTTGATGTAGTGGCAGCCTTTCTTTAAAGAGGACAGTATAAAATGAACCGTTCCTGGCCTGCACGGTGGCTCATGCCTGTTTATCCAGCTCTGTGGGAGACCGAGATGGGCGGATCATTTGAGGTCAGGAGTTTGAGACCAGCCTGACCAACATGGTGAGACCCCTGTCTCTACTAAAAAAAAAAACAAAAACAAAACATTAGCCGGGAGGGGTGGCGCATGTCTGTAGTCCCAGCTACTTGGGAGGCTGATGCAGGAGAATCGCTTGAACCCGGGAGGCCAAGGTTGCAGTGAGCTGAGATGGCGCCATTGCACTCCAGGCTGGGCAACAGAGCGAGACCCTGTCGCAAAAAGAAAAAAAAAAAAAAGTGAACTGTTCCCTAATCTTTCTTGTGTGAAATATGAGGGCAGAGGTTGAGATCATGACGTGCAGATAAGGATGACAACATCAGTGAAGGAAATAAATAGAGGAGCAGGCGGGGGACAGTAATTCACTGTGAATTCTGTCCAGTCTCCAGGTTTCGGCAGCTTTGGGAAAGCAGGCTAAACTGTTCTTGGGGTTCTTCAGGTTAATAACAATAAGCGAGGGTGGAGTGCTTAATCCTTTTAAGTGAATGATAAACAGTATGGAAGGCGTGTCTTCAAGCTCTCCACTCCCTCAGGGCTGTAGGTCACGTGAGCTTAAAGTACTTCCCGAATCCCAGCCGCTGTCTCCTATGGGCAGGGATCACAGTCTGAAAGGACAGCAAGGAAGAGGTAGGCAGGGAAAACTAATTGGAAGGAAGTTTAAATACAGAAAGAGCAAAGTATTACCTAACTATAACAATGCCACATTTTACTGTGACTAAGGTAGAGGACCCAGAGGAGGGGGCAGCGGCTTCCATCTCTCAAGAGCCTAGTTTAGCAGACATAAAAGCCCGGATTCAGGACTCAGATGAACCAGGTGAGTACGCAACTTGGGAGCTTTTGGAACCTATAAAATTTTTCATGAAAGAGGTAACTAGAATATCAAAATTCAAAATGCCTTCTTTAGGACAGAGGAAAGTGTTGTGGTTGAGGTGTTTTTCAGTTACTTGTTTCACTCCCCTGTATATCTGATAACTTCTCTTACTTTTCTCACACGCTGGTTTGTTTTTACCCACAATGAGTTCTGTGTTCATTACCAACAGGTGAAACCGAATCAGTGGCAATGTTTGAAGAGTTTTCAGGCAAAAAGAAAGGCACAGTAGAAGTCAATTTATGTGGAATTTAGAATTCACTTTTTCCTCACAGTTTAGATTGTATCTGGAGAAGACTTTTAACCTAACGAGTGGATGACGTTTAAACTTAGCAGTTTATATAATATTATATAAAGAGGGAGTATGGTTCAGTAGTTTTGTACCGTGGACTTTGACTGTACTTGTGACTTCTCAGGTTATTCAGTATTTTACCTCAGTTTGCCAGCTTAAACAGTAATTCAGTAGTGAGTGGTCTAAGAATTTATTAATGGCAGAACAAAAGTACAATCGATGGTCATTGTGGTGACTAGCATAGCATCAGGTTAAAAAAAGTATTTCATGAATGTGATTATCCCTGTTACTTTCTTTAAATGGTAACAGTTCGCACTTGCTAGGGGAATTGTGGTTTTGCATTTTTAAACAAGCAATTAAATCTTTGTTAATATTACAGTATTAAATATAGTTGTAATTTGAAGGCCCTTATTTTTCAAGTCTATAAATTGTGAGCAGCTTCTTTGGTTATATGAATTAAGGATAAGGGAATAAGCTCTCAAAATTACTTTTATGTTTTTGGAGATGGAGTCTTGCTCTGTCACCCAGGCTGGAATGCAGTGGAGTGATCTCGGCTTACTGCAACCTCTGCCTCTCAGGTTCAAGCGATTATTTTGCCTCAGCCTCCCAAGTAGCTGGGATTACAGGTGCCTGCCACCACGCCCAGCTAATTTTTATATTTTTAGTAGAGACAAGGTGTCACCATTTTGGCCAGGCTGGTCTCAAACTCCTGACCTCAAGTGATCCCTCGCTTCGGCCTCCCAAAGTGCTGCGATTACAGGTGTGAGCCACTGCATCCAGCCTCAAAATTACTTTTAATCCCGTGATTCTATTATTTTCACTTTCCTTTATAGCGTGTAACACATTGCAGTTCCTGGTGTAAACAGCGGTTGGTTATTTTTTCTTAAAACCATTCGAGAATTTTTATGAATCTTATTTGAAGATACAAACTGTTAAGGGAAATGTTCCTTTTGTTTTTTCCTTCTAGTGAGAGATTTTATTAGGGGAATATCAGAAAAAAAATTTTATGTAAACTCTCTGTCCCCAAAGTTATTTTCATTTCGCTGAATAGGATGATGGAAAGTGGAAAGCAAGTTTAATCTACTTTGACTTTGAATGTGATTCTCTACAACTCCACTTCAGCTCAATTAGGTTCTCTCTGAGGCCTGTGCATATTTATGTATTTACTTATTTTTTACTTAATCCCAAATGTGATAGTAAGGCTTACGTGTATTTGAAGCTGCACTTTCTTTGTTGCTTATGTTTTCCCTCCCTAGATATTAATCCGTTTAGGCTTTTGTCTTTGCTATTGTCTCCATTAATTTCATAAGTTACAAGCGAAGTCCATCCATACCTCATTTCATTTGTTTTTTAAATTTCCTTTCTCCACCACTTCTACTGTCTTTTATTATTTCATCTTTACTAGTCCCATTATGTTTGCAGAAATTTGCTTTCTTCAGATTATAAGAAAGTGTTAAAATCATTCAATCTGTTAGCAACTACCTGTAAAAGCCATAAAAATTTGATAGTACCCAGCTTTGTAATGAGTGACATTATTAGGCTTAATTTATTTTCTTCCATAGTAATTGCTTTTAACAAGGAAGAAGAGACAGATATGATCTAAATTGAATTTAATAAGCATTTTTACTTTGGCATTTTCCATAACAGCCCAGAAAATGCCTACTTGAATAAACTATTGCTTAGCAAGTTAACAACTACTGGTAATATATTATCTAAATTGCACTTGCCTTTATTATAAGGTTAAATTCAAGGGTAGGAAGGAGGGAAATGTGAGAACAATCTAAAAGTTATTTGTTTTTTTAAACCTAGGAATAAAATGTTTTTGAAGATAGATGATTTTTTGGAGCGGTTGCTTTTCATGCAGTGAGTTTTATCCCCTTCTCCTAAGTGTAAAAAAAAAAAACAATTTTTTAAAAACTGATCATGGTTTTTTTCACAAGCACTTCCAACACTGGCCAGTTATATAACCAGTAGCCTTTTTCATTATTTTTTCTTCTAAATTTGTATGGAGAGAAAAATATGTAGTGTCATATAAACTGAACATGTTTAGAAAGTAAATCATCCTTTAAAATTTGTTTTTAAAATATGAGATTTATTTGAATGGGACAGATGAGGAATTTTGATAAAATGAAGTGTGAATATAGATAATCTAATTTTTTGAAAAGGTATACTTTGGAAATATTGTGGGCTCAGTTACCACTGCAATAAAATGAGTCACATGAATTTTTTTTTTTTTTTTTTTAATTTGAGATGGTGTCTCACTCTGTAGCTAGGCTGGAGTACACTGGCGTGATGTCCGCTCACCACAACCTCTGCCTCCCAGGTTCAAGCGATTCTCCTGCCTCAGCCTCCCAAGTAGCTGGGACTACAGGCACATGCCACCATGCCTGGCTAATTTTTTTGTATTTTTAGTAGAGATGGGGTTTCACTGTGTTAGCCAGGACGGTCTCCTGACTTTGTGATGCACCCACCTCTGTCTCCCAAAGTGCTGGGATTACAGGTGTGAGCCACTGCACCTGGCCATCACATGAATTTTTGACTTCCCACTGCATATAAAAATGATATTTATACTATACTGTAGTCTGTTAAGTGTGCAGTAGCATTGTGTCTTTAAAAAACAATGTACATACCTTAATTTAAAAATTATTATTTTTTTATTTTTTTAAAGACGGGTTTTGCTATATTACTCAGGCTGGACTCAAACTCTTGGGCTCAGGTGGTCCTCCCCTCCTGCCTCAGCTTCCTGAGTAGCTTGGACTACAGGCATGCACTACCATTCCTGGCTCTAAAAAATACTTTATTACCAAAAAATGCCAATGATCATCTGAGCCTTCAGCGAGTGATAATCTTTTTACTGGTGGAGGTGGAGAGTGTTGGCTCAGTGTTGATGGCTGCTGCAGGGTGGGTTGCTGAAGGTTGTGGTAACTGTGGCAATTTCTTGAAATAGAACAACTGCATGAATTGACTCTTCCTTTTATGAAAGATTTCTCTGTAGCATGCAATGTTGTTTGATAGCATATTACCCGCAGAACTTCTTTCAAAATTGGAGTCAATCATTATAAACCTTGCTGCTTAGTTTATGGAATATTCTAAAATCCTTTGTTGTCATTTCACCAGTGTTCACAGCATCTTCATCAGCAGATTTCATGTCAAGAAACTACTTTCTTTGCTCAACCATAAGAAGCAACTCCTTATCCATTCAAGTTTTATCATGAAATTGCAGCAATTCAGTCACATCTTCAGGCTCCACTTCTAATTCTAGTTCTCTTGCTGTTTCCACCACATCTGCATTATTCCCTCCACCCAAGTCTCAAACCCCTGAAAGTCATCCATGAGGGCTAGGGTCTGCTTCCCAATGTTAATGTTGATTTTTTTTTTTTTTTTTTTTTTTTTTAAGGCTGGTCAAGTGAAGGAGTAGGAGTGAGAGAAGGAACAAACAAATTTATAACTGGTTGTGATCAGTTAGTTGTAAACACCATTGCACTCAACAGCCTAATGTTGATATTTTTACTTTTTCCCATGAGTCACAAATGTTCTTAATGCGATCTAGGATGGTGAATCATATTCACTGTACTTTGCCCAGATCCATCAGAGGAATCACTATCTATGGCAGCTACAGCCTTAGAAAATGTAATTCATAAGTAAGTCGGAAGTTGAAATAATCGCTTGATCCATAAGCTGCAGATGGATCAAGGATGCTGTTGTTGATGTTATGCTGGCAGACATGAAAACAACATTGATCTCTGTACATCTCTGTCAGAGCTCTTGAGTGACCAGTGCATTGTCGAAGAGCAGTAACATTTTGAAAGAAATCTTTTTTTCCTGAGCAAGGCTCAGCAGTAGTCTCAGCAGTGGGCTTAAAATATTCAGTAAACTGGCTGGGCGCAGTGGCTCACACCTGTAATCCCAGCACTTCGGGAGGCCAATGTGGGTGGATCACCTGAGTTCAGGAATTCGAGACCAGCTTGGCCAACATAACGAAACCCTGTCTCTACTAAAAATACAAAAATTAACTGGGCGTGGTGGCACATGCCTGTAATCCCAGGTACTTGTGAGGCTGAGACAGGAGAATCGCTTGAACCCAGGAGGCGGAGGTTGCAGTGAGCTGAGATTGGGCCACTGCACTCTAGCCTGGGCAACAGAGCAAGACTACATCTCAAAAAAAAAAAAAAAAAAAAATCAGTAAACCATGCTGTAAACAGATTAGCTGTTATCCAGGCTTTGTTCCACTGAGCATAAGCAGAGTAGATTTAGCATAATCCTTTTGTTTGTTTGTTTGTTTTTTTGTTTTTAAGAGACAGGAGTCTCACTATGTTGCCCAGCCAGCCTTGAACGCTTGTGCTCAAGTGATCGTCCCAACTCAGCCTCCTAGTAGCTGAGACTGCAGATGTGCACCATTACACCTGACTTATTGTATAGTTCTTAAGGGTCTTAGGATTTTCAGAACAGTAAATGAGCATTGGCTTCAATGTAAAGTCACCAGCTGCCTTAGCCCCTAACAAGAGAGGCAACCTGTCCTTTGAAGCAAGGCATCATCTTGTCCTTTCTAGCTATGAAAGTCCTAGGTGGCAACGTCTTCCGACATAAGACTGCTTCCTCTCCTGTGAAAATTTGTTGTTTAGTGAAGCCACCTTCATCATTGATCGTAGCTCAGTCTTCTGGATAACTTGCTATAGCTTCTGTAAAAGCACTTGCTGCTTTCCCTTGCATTTTTATGTTTTGGAGATGGCCTCTTTCCTTAAACCTCATGAACCAACTTCTGTTAGCTTCAGACTTATTTTGCACCCTAATCAATTCTCTTGGCCTTCATAGAATTGAAGACCAGGAGACGTCTTGGGTCTTGTTCTGGATTAGGTTTTTGCTTATAGGAATGTTGTGGCTGGTTTGGTCTTCTATCCAGACCACTAAAACCTTCTCCGTATCAGCAATAAGGTTGTTTAGCTTTCTTATCATTTATGTGTTCACTGGAATAGTACTTTTAATTTCCTTCAAGAACTTTTCCTTTGCATTCACAACTTGCTGTTTGGTGCAAGAGACCTAGCTTTTGGCCTAGAGGCTTTTAACTTACCTTTCTCACCGAGCTTAATCATTTCAAGCTTTTGATTGAAAGTGAGAGATGTCCAACATCTTTTCTCTTGAAAACTTAGAGGCCATTGTGGGGTTATTAACTGGCCTAATTTCAACATTGTTGTGTTTCAGTGAATAGGGAGACCGGAGGTGAAGGAGAGAGACAAGGAAGCAGCTGGTTGGTGGAGTGGTCAGAACACACACAACTTTTATGGATTAAGTCTTCTGTGGGTGCAGTTCATGATACCCCAAAACAATTTCAATAGTAACAGCAATTTCAATAGCACAGATCATCATAAACAAGTATAGTAATGATGAAAAAGTTAAAAATACTGCAAGAATTACCAAAATTGTGACAGACATGAAGTGAGTACATGGTTTTGGGAAAACAGCACTAAAAAGACTTGCTTGACATAGGGTTGCCACAGACTTTCAATTTGTAAACAAACAACCCCAGAGTATCTGTGAAGCACCATAAAGCACAGCACAATAAAACAAGGTATGCTTGTATATTAGAACCCTGCTTAATTTGAGTTTCCAAGGGAAAAGCAGAAACTCAGACTTTCCTTACATCTTTCTTGACTGTTTTCTTCCTACCCATTCTGTTTTCTCAGCAGCCTGTGCAAAGAAACAGTACTTAACCACACACTGTATTATAATAATCTGTTTACTTGATTCTCTCCCCTGGTACACTGATTATAAGCTCCTTGAGGACCTTGTCCGATGATTTTCGTATCTTCAGGTCCTAAGGTAAATATCTGGCATGTAATAAGCAACTCAGTGAATAAGACATGCTCCGTGCCTTTTTTATTCATCAAACACATGTTCAGTGTAAATATGTCAGGTATTGTACTTACCTTTTTCCTAAGGCTACAGAAGTATAAGATGTACAGGAGGATCCCCACCAAAGGCAGCAGAATGAGAGTCAGAGACTTCACTCTAAATCGAGTCCTACTAATTATTACTAATTATTAGTAGTGATAATTTGTTATTAATTATTACTTGAGTGACTTTCGCCAAGCTGTTTAACTTCTCAAAGCCTACTTTCCTTCACTGATATAACAGGGAATAACAGTACCTGCTTTACAGGGTGGTTGTGAGGATTACATGGGATTATGTACCATCTGTAAAGCACTTAATACATATGTGACAGCACTCAAAAGTAAGAACTACCTTTAGTGGTTTAATAAGAAAAAGAAACAGATTTGGATAACAGATAATGGACGGAGCCCTGGACAGGTATCTCAGAGGAAGGGACACAATTCTTGCAGGAAGGTTTAGAGGCAATGATAAACAAAAGGAACAATACAAAGGAATGAGAGCAGGGTATAGCGCATGGGAAATAAAAGTTTAGGGTAGTTAGCACATTGAGCATCTGGTAAAGAGATAAGAGATGAGGGAGAGAGGTAGATTGAGGCCATTTATGGAAGTGTTATTAATTTCATCCTCTCCCCCACTCTGTGGGATAGTGGGTGGTTATTGCCTTTTCAGTGATAATCTGAGGCTGGTGAATAAGTAACTTGCCTCACGCCACATGGTGAGTAGCAGAGCCAATGTTCAACTTCTGAATTCTCTGTGCTCCCCACTATACCATGATGCGAAATCCTAGCTTTTTACTAATAAGAAGAGGTTACTTGATGTCTTAATGTGCCCGAGCCACAGATTTTGATGTGAGCATTATCAAAACTGTGATTTTTAAAAATAGGACCAATATAACAAAGTTTTACTGATTATTACATTTACTTAATCAGATATGAATGTTCCATTCATTCATGTATTTAAATATTCCCACTGCTTCACTTTTTGGCTAACCTGAAAATACATGTATTAAAAAATAAAAATAAATATCATAGTTAGTATTTTTGTGAAATAATTGTTCGAGATTTTCTCCCCTGCTCCTCAAATCTTATATTGCCTGTGGATTAGGCAAATTTGAATTGATGAACTTGCCTTCACTGGACACAGATTGCAGTTTGGAAGATTTTCCCTCCTTTAAGGTTCTAAGGACATTTTTAGAAATGGACCTATAGAACAGTAGAGAGAGGAACCTGTACTGGTATTGAAGAGCATCTCCAAATAGTAACTCACAAGTAATACAAATGGTAGGAGAGCAAACTATGAGACAAATTTCTATTAAATCCACAGGATGTTAGACTATTAACTAAATAATTGTTACCCATGAAAGCTTATGTTCTAAAAAAGGTGGTTTGGCTGGGCTTGGTGACTCATACCTGTAATGCCAGCACTGTGGGTGGCCAAGGTGGGCAGATCACTTGAGCCCAGGAGTTCAACACCAGCCTGGACAACATGGCAAAACCCTGTCTCGACTGAAAACACAGACACACACACACACACACACACAGATTAGCTGGGCGTGGTGGTGTGTGCCTGTAGTCACAGCTACACGGAAGGCTGAGATGGGAGGACTGCTTCAACCCAGGAGTTGGAGGCTGCAGTAATCCATGATCATGACACTGCACTCTATCCTGGGCAACACAGTGAGACCCTGCCTCAAAAAAAAAAAAAAAAAAAAAAAAAGATTATCTCCTTTTATTCACTAACATTAAAATAGATTGAAATAGACAACTACAGAGCTTCTCTGTGTCAATAAAAATCTTTTCTGTAGTGACAATTGAAAAGCCTTTCATCTTCTAGTCCTTTTAACAATTCACAGGAGGCTTTTACCAGTCTAACTAACAGAAATTTAGGTCTACATGCTTTAATATCTCAGGGTCAAAAGTTTATCCTTTTTTAAAGTTGGCTCTGTGAGGCATGTTTTCCTGCCTCCTTCCCCAACCCTCTGTATCCAACCATTGTCAGAAATACTAATACCTCTCTGAAATACCTTCACAATTCTTTTTACTATATCTAAGACCTTAATGTAAGAATGCAAATTTGATTCCTTTCAGATTTTTACATCTTAAAACTTTGTTTAGATTGTGACCTTTCTTTCTCATATTACAATCTCAGACACTTTAATTTCCTATTTGAATGCTATTATCACCAGCTTTTTAGATCTCTCACTTCCAAAGTTTTTCTAGCTTAGTGTACTAACCCTCTGTGAACTGTCTGCTACTTTTGCCCCACGAGAGATACACCAGATTTCAACTGATTTAATTCTATAAAGATAAAAATTTCTATAAAATATGCATATTGATTAATTTTTAAATTCTATAGTCAAAGCAATATTTAGGAATATAAAAATATATTAAGTATAACTTTAGTGTATTATAAAATATTCAAAAGATTTTTAAATTTCGGGCTGGATTTAGACATACGGCATAGGTTAACAAATTGATTATAAGCTGGTAAATTTAAAGAATCTAGAATTTCTTGCTTTGGCCAAGTATTTCCCTTGAAGATACTTCTCCCCTATGAGGGGGAAACATGATACAACTATACAGAAATTTCAAGAATATAATACCCACTTAACTCCTCTGAGAAAATTCAAGAAGGGGTTTTGGCCAAATAACAAGTGACCTAGAACAGAGCTCACAAGATGAAAGGGACAGAAATAATGGGAAATGACAGACTCTTTGGGAATGTATTATGTAAATACTAAGTATGGTTTTTAACCAAAGGATGCATAGTTCAGAGAACAATAATATTTACAATATGATAAGTAAGTCAGGGCAGAACCTCAAAACTGTGGGAACAAAAGGAAGTAACAAGCCGGGCGCGGTGGCTCATGCCTGTAATCCCAGCACTTTTTAAGAGGCTGAGGCGAGTGGATTACCTGAGGTCGGGAGTTCGAGACCAGCCTGACCAACATGGAGAAACCCCATCTCTACTAAAAGTAAAAAAATTAGCCGGGTGTGGTGGCGGGCGTCTGTAATCCCAGCTACTAGGGAGGCCAAGGCAGGAGAATCGCTTGAACCTGGGAGGCGGAGGTTGTGGTGAGCTGAGATTGCAGGCAACAAGTGCGAAACTCCATCTCAAAAAAAAAAAAAAAAAGGAAGTAACAGCTTTCCGATTAAGGCGAGGAGAGGAAAAAGCACCAATATGCACATGAAAAGATGCTCAACATCATTAGTCATTAAAGAAATGCACATCAAAACCAAAATGAGATACAGTTTTTTCACACTCACTGGAATGGCTATAATCAAAAAGACAGGCATCAAGTGTTGGAAAGGATGTGAAGTATTGAAACTCTCATCCGCTACTAGTGACAATGTAAAATGGTACAACTACTTTGGAAAACAATTTGACAGTTTCTTAAAAAGTTAAACAGAGAAATACCGTATGTCTCAGTAATTAAGTATATTTCCACACAAACACTTGTACAGGAATGTTCATAGCAGCATTATACACAATAGCTAATAAAGAAGTAACAGCCCAAATGTCCTCCAACTGTCGAATGAATAGATAAAATGTAATATAGCCATATAATGGAATATTATTTGGCAATAAAAACAAAGTACTGATTCCTGCTATAACATGTATGAAGCTTGAAAATGCAAGTTAAGGAATCTAGTTACAAAAAAAAAACACACACATATTGTATGATTCCATTTATAGGAAATGTCCAGAATAGGTAAATTTATAGAGACAGAAGTTAGATTAATGGTCGTTTGGTCTGGATAGGGTTGGGAGAGAGTGAGATGGGGATTGCCTGCTGATGGGTAGAGGGTTTCTTTTAGTGGGGAGACCAAAATGTAAAATTAGATTGTGGTGACAGCCACACAACAGTGTGACTATATTAAATGAACACTTTAAATGAGTGAATTATATGATATTGTCTTAGTGTGTTTCATGCTGCTATAACAGAATACCACAGACTAGGTAATTTATAATGAACTGAAATTTATTGACTCATGCTCTGGAAAGTCCAAGACCAAGGTGCCAGCATCTGCTGAGGGCCTTCGTGCTGCATCTTCCCATAGCAGAAGGGCAGAGAGGGTAAGAGGGAGTGAGCGAGAAGGGGACCAAACTCCCTGTTTTGTTACAAACACTCCTGATAATGACATTAATCCATTGATGAGGGTGGCCTAATTACCTAATGGCCTAGTTACCTCTAATAAGTCCCCCACCTCCCAATGATGTTGCGTTGGGGATTAAGTTTCCAACGGATGCTTTTTGGGAGGATATATTTAAACCACGGCAAGTCTGTAGTTTATGTTTCAAAATGTATTTTTTTTAAAAAAGGAACTAGTATTGATAACACACAGCAGCTTGCATGAATCTCCAAGGCATTAGGCTAAATGAAAAAAAGGCAGTCTCAAAAGTTTATATATTATATGATTCCATTTATATTTTCTAAATTATTGAAGATCATGACACATTTACTATTCAAAGTATGTGTGTGTATACATACATACACAATGAAAACAATGTTTTTTAAAAATTCCAGAACACAGTATATATAATAATAGTTTCTAGTTTAATGTCTGGGTTTAAAACTTTAGGAAATGTTACATTCCGCTTACATTAAGCAGTTAACCTTTGACTGTAACATGAAATCAATATAGGCTCTTAAAATATTGGAAATGTTCACAGTAGTCTCTTAGTCCCCCTAATTCCCCTTTTAACTCCTTAGTTTCTAATTTGGTGTTTAGGCCAATTTTCTCCCCTTCTTGTTAAGAAGATAGTCTCTTAGGGTCATGTTTATTTTTCCAAAACCATCTTTAAAATGAAGAAAATGTGAAATATGTTTCCACAGTGCATGAAAAATCATTTGGATTATCCACAAAACCAAAGAATGACATAATTTTTTTTTTTTTTTTCTGAGACAAGGTCTCCCTTCTCCCCTCTGTCACCCAGGTTACCAAGTGCAGTGTCATGATTATGGCTCATTGCAGCCTCAGCCTCCTGGGCTCAAACAATTCTCCCACCTCAGCCTCCCAAGTAGCTGGGACTGTAGACATCCACTACCACGCCAAGCTAATTTTTAATGTTTTTGTAGAGACAAATCTCCCTATGTTGCCCAGGCTGGTCTTGAACTCCTAGGCCCAAGCAATCATCCCACCTCCACCTCCCGAAGTGCTGGGATTATATAGGCATGAGCCACTCTGTCACCCAGGCTGGAGTACAGTGGCACAATCTCAGCTTACTGCAACCTCTACCTCCTGAGTTCAAGCGATTCTCCTACCTCAGCCTCCCAAGTAGCTGGGATTACAGGCTCCCACTACCACACCTGGCTAATTTTTGTATTTTTGGTAGAGATGGGGTTTCACCATGTTGGACAGGCTGGTCTCAAACTCCTGACCTCAAGTGATCCACCTGCCTCGGCCTCTCAAAGTGTCAGGATTGCAGGTATGAGCCAGCACACCTGGCTAGCCCGTAATCTTCTTTATACATAATTTCCTTCAGTAGTATTTACAACAGCCTCAAGATCCATCCTCCTTTGTTATTTCTTGGTGAGATTTTTTTTTCTTTTTTTTAACTGTGTAAGTACAGTCCTCTTGTATCATTTATACTTTTCTTGGCTGACCAGTTTGTGGATTTGGCCCAATAAACTGTCTTTATATTATACTTTGGGCTTTAATAAATCTACTCTCTGGTATTATGCTCACTATCTTCTCGCTATTATAGGCTGAGAAGAAAATTACAACTATAGGTTGTATAAGTTATAGGCTGTGAATTAGAATTATAACTTCATCACTGCTGAGTTCTTCAACTTCCAGTGAATTTATCTCCACATATTTGGAAGAATTTCAACACAACTTGATCTAATGAATTCAGAACACAGTTTACCTCATTTGCATTTTCTTTATACAAATCTGAGCTCAAACAAAAAAGTGGTCTTATAAGAACATTTCTCTTGCTTGGGACACTCCACTAAATACCACTAGTTTGCTCAAGGGCCTCCGTTAATCTAATACTTATTCTTAGCATATGTACTGGATTTTGAAGGACATTGTTGGAGTACCCAGTATTAGTGGCAGACCTGCCTATACCTTCTACTATCTCTCTGCACCTTTTCCTGCCTGGAGCCCACTGTTTTTCCCTGATGCCCTCAGTTCTACCAACGACAATGTCAGGCTGTCCCAACCTCCCTGCACTACATAGCGGGGTCCCACAGCAAGAGATGGGCTTGAGTGGCCTGGATACAATTCATGACTGGCCTTGAGTCTTGGTCCATTCTGGCTGCTTGACTGCTGGCTGCTGTTGTCTGGCTATTTTGTTTTGTTTTGTTTTTTGAGATGGAGTTTCACTCTTGTTGTCCAGGCTGGAGTGCAGTGACGCGATCTCGGCTCACTGCAACCTCCGCCTCCCAGGTTCAAGCAATTCTCCTGCCTCAGCCTCCTGAGTAGCTGGGATTACAGGCATGTGCCACCATGCCTGGCTAATTTTTGTATTTTTAGTAGAGAGGGGTTTTCATCATATTGGTCAGGCTGGTCTTGAACTCCTGACCTCAGGTGATGCCCACCTCGGCCTCCCAAAGAGCTGGGATTACAGGCATGAGCCACCACGCCCGGTCTTGTCTAGCTGTTTTTTCTTTAAAACAAGTCAGATGGATCAAAGAGGCGATAGCTAAGTAAATTCACCTACATTTCTTCAGGATTTATGTGTTGTTTTTCTGCTCCCATAGGCATGTTTGGCTCTGCATTTTCACTACTTTCTACCTTAATTACCATTTTCTTCCTTCTAGTATCTAGACTTGTTGGGGAGAATTGGAATGACAGCATTACAGTCATAGTATCAATAACTGTTTTCCCTCTGTTTCCTTCTCTAGTATTCTGAGCCCTTAGTCTCAGGTGCTTTCTCTTTCCATTGGCTTTTAGGAAAGTTCATCCTTCTATCTTCAAGTCTTATGTTTTGATGAGGACTTTGTTTCTTTGTTTCCACCATCAGCCTTTATTGAAACTAATCCTGAATTTTGCTCTCTTGGTATTTGTCTTTGAAATCACTTCACCATGAGTCAGTTAACACCATGAGGCCAGGCAAGGTGGCTCACACCTGAAATCCCAGCACTTTGGGAGGTCAAGGTGGGCGGATCACCTGAGGTCAGGAGTTCGAGACCAGCCTGACCAACATGGTAAAACCCTGCCTCTACTAAAAAGACAAAATTAGCCAGCTGTAGTGGCACATGCCTCTAATTCCAGCTACTCAGAAGGCTGAGACAGGAGAATCGCTTGAACCTGGGAGGCGGAGGTTACAGTGAGCCGAGATCACACTATTGCGCTCCAGCCTGGACAACAAGAGTGAAACTCCTCAAACAAATAAAAGTGTTGAGCATTTTATAAAATGTTACATGAAGCTGTATATTACATGAAGTTATAATTGTCACAGCAACATTAAAGTTCTTGTCTCAAAATGCTTATAATGGGCAGATAGACCCCTGCCCCTCATGCCCCCAAACCCGCTCCTCTCATTCTTTTTTTTTTTTTTTTTTTGAAATGGAGTCACTCTGTTGCCTAGGCCGGAGTGCAGTGGTGCGTCTCAGCTCACTCACTGCAACCTCTGTCTCCTGGATTCAGGCAATCCTCGTGCCTCAGCCTCCCAAGTAGCTGGGACTACAGGCACACACCGCCATGCCTGGCTAATTAAAAACTTTTTAGTTTGTGTGGAGACAGAGTCTTCTGTGTTTTCCAGCCTGGTCTGGGCTCAAGTGATCCTCTTGCCTCAGCCTCCCAAAGTGCTGGGATTACAGACATGAGCCACTGCGCCCAGCCACCTCCTTTCGTTCTTAATCCTGGCAGCTGTGTTACAGCTGGGAGTAGGGGAGTAGGGGAATCTCACAGCCATGAAAATTGATACCACCATAAATTCACCCATTTCCAACGGTGTTGTATTGTCAACACTATTTAGACATTCTATGTGATTCTAGTTAACCTCCATTCCTTACAGAGCTAAAATGCTTAATTAAGACCTCAATCCTCCATTCTCATATAGCTAAACCTTCTACTTCACAGAGTGAACTGTATTTCTAATATTCGTAAGTTCTTACCAGCATCTGTGTTAACATCTATCCTTTACCACTTTCCTTGTTGTCATTCAATATTGATCCATACACCTGTGCTCTAGAACCTTTCTTGCTTCCTAACTCTTGTGATTTCTACTTTTTTATTGACTCCTTCCCTCTTGATATATTACAATATTCAATCTCTCTGTCACTCTTTCTTTGTCTTACCGATTTTTGCTCAGCCTTCCAAATAATACTCAAATTTGTCCCGTTCTCGCCATCTTCGCTGCTACTATCCTAGTTCATTGTTATTTTTTTTGTCTAACCTCCTAAAGCCATCCATTACAGTAATTACTAGAGGAATTTTTCTCATATGTAAATCTCATCCTATTACTCCTTCATTTAAAACCCCCTGATGTCTCCCCATGCTGACAAAGTCTGTACTGCTTAGCAGGTCATACATGTACCTACATGACCTAGAACATCCTAGCTTAATAGCTTCTTTGTTAATTACTCTTTCGTACATACTGCACACCAGATATGATGAATGTTCTTTCATGTCTCTATTGCTTTAACACGTCTGTTCCATCCTCTTGGAGTGTTCTTCAGTTACCTAGCAAACAATCTTCATGTTAAGACTGAGTTCAAATACCACTTCTTCCTTAATGGTTCCTACGATCACTCCAGGGAATGGAATGGAATATACATACTACCATACTGTATGTCTGCACCTCCAATACAGTACTTTAGTCGCCCAGTGGAATCACTTGTCTTACCCTTATGTGCTGTAAGCCCCTTAGGGGTAGCCCCTGTTCTCTATTCATCTTTATGTATCTCCAGTGCCTAGCACATAATCTGATATTTATAGATGATTAGTAAATATTTGTTGAATTAATATGTTGATTAATTAAAAGATAATACAAGGCAGCTTATACCCAACAGTTGAGAAAAGGTTAAACTAAAATATAAAGGGGCTTGAATGTCAAGCTGAAGTTTTTTGAGTTCATCCTATAAGCCAACGGGTCCAAATAAGTAAACCACAATCTATTTATAAATGTCTACACCATTAGCTTCTGCTGCCACCATCACCACCATCATCCCCCAGCCTGAGATTTCAAAGTAGTAACAAAGGTAGAGCCTACAAAGACAGCCCTTCCCCCTTGCTTTCAGGGACTCAGATTAGTACCCCACACATGATGTAGATTACAAATAAACAAGTGAAAATGATCTTCACAAAATGGTTGGGGTCGCCTGGCAGTGTCACTTGGAAAGCTTTCAAAGTATTTATTTTGTTGTTTAAGCAGTGATGCAAACTGATAAAGGCAGAATTTTAGGATTATTGGTATGGAGGAAAATGTAGGATTGTTTGAAGATGGGAGAATTGGTGGCAATTGAACTGTTTTAATGGTCTAAGCCGAAAAGGATGAGAATCTAGATGATGGCAGTGCAATGGAATAGATTGGTGTGGAAGCATACTGAAGCTACAGTTAACTGGATTTAATGACTAAATATTGAGACTGAGGGAGGGAGAGGGAAGAATCAGGTTGGAAGTACATGTGCTCACTACTTCTGTGTACCCACTTTCTCTGTGAATGACAGCATTCTTTTCTTCTTTTTAATGTTAGGTATATTAAATCCTGCTATTTTATCTCTGGAATATCTCTCCTCCATTTTCCCCCACCCATTTTTCTACTTTTTCATGAACTAATCATCCTTCAAGATTTAGCTCAGTTATCCCCTTGACAACATCCCTGACCACTGCTTTATTTTTATTTATTTATTTAGAGACAGAATCTCACTCTGTCACCCAGGCTTGAGTGCAGTGGCGCCATCTCAGCTCACTGCAGCCTCCGCCTCCCAGGTTCAAGCAGTTCTCCTGCCTGTGCCTCCCGAGTAGCTGGGATTATAGACACCCAGCACCACGCCTGGCTGATTTTTGTGTTTTTAGTAGAGACAGGGTTTCACCATGTTGGCCAGGATGGTCTTGAACTCCTAACCTTGTGATCCAGCTGCCTCGGCCTCCCAAAGTGCTGGGATTACAGATGCAAGCCACTGCGCCCGGCCTATTTTTGTTCTTTCCTTCTTGAGTCTCACAGTATTTGTACTTACACTGTAATAATTATTTTATTGTTTCATAATTGTGTATTTTTCCCCTCTGAACTTCTTGAGAGCAAATGGTCACTGTTTTGATATCCATAGTGCCTAGCATGTACCTGACATACAGTAGGCATTCGGAGTCTTGGTTGAATTAATAATAATAACTATTACTGCTATCCTAGAGTTAACCTTAGAGATGTTTGCACATGGACAGACTGCAGTGGTCTATTAATGAGTCTGCCTGCCTGTCTCTAATATATCTGGCATTTATTTCATTTTGCATTTTGTACTCATGTTTCCTTGCCTAAAATACTGCTTTCGTTTTTAGACTTCTACATAGAGAATTTCAGTTGTTTTCCATCTCCTTTAGACTTCCCTATTTGCCTTCGAAGATTTTCCTAATATGACCCAGTCTTCCCAAGTAAATCTTCCCAGACATGTGCTGTATTTATTCCTTCTCTGTGATTTTGAGCTCTCCATGATTTTTAAGGTTTTCAAAAATCCTCCTTAGAGTTCACACTGCCTTGATCAATGTTGCGCATCTCCTTTGGACCGTCACGCTACTTCCTGCTAGTAAGATGATCCAAGACCACAGCTGAGGCCTGGCTTTGCCATGGTTCCCTTGGCTGTATTGGCTACACCATCTTGGGCAAATCATTTCAGCTTTCTCTGAGCTAGTTTCTTTATGTATATAAGTTTAATTCTTCCTCACACGGTTGCTGTGCATTTTTTATGTGATGATAGTAGGAAATTTTCCCTAAATGCAGTCTTTTAGAGACTACCTTTATAATCTTTCCATTTTTATAGATCATCTTTGCATTTATTTAATTTTTTTTTCTTAAATTGAATCACTGCTTTTATGGTTTCCTTTTAAAAAGGAACATTGTCACTAAATGAAATACCAGCATGCTTGCCATAAATAGAGTATAGATTAAAAATAGATGCAATATAAGCAACTAATCTTGTTAGATACTGTTGCCAAGCTTAGGCTCTGACTAAGCCTGTTAAAAAAGAGATTAGCAATGTTTAAAGAGATTTTAAAGATATTCTAGCACAAACATTTTAAAAAATGATATTTGGCAAAGTGCTTCAACTTTCAGTTTGCTGGGTTAATGGCAGGATGAGGGGAGAAGGTAGAATCACTGTGAAAACTTACCAAGATGTTTAGTGGAAAATGAACTTAATAAACAATTGTAGTTAAATTTTCAAAAATGTGATTCTTATGGAGTAATCAGAAGTATACAAATAATATAAGTAAAATAGTTTGGTTACTAAATTTTTTTTCAAATATCAAAATAGAAGCATATCTACTTTTCTAGGTGGATATTCTTTATCTCTTCTTAATTTCTCTACCCTTCAGTCCCGACTCTTTGTTGGATTCCATAACCACATAAGCTCTCCTTTACCTTCTCTGTGTTCTGCCATGCTCTTGGCAAAAAAGGGATACGGGCAGTCTTACAATGTTTGTGAACTCTGCTGCATTAGCAGCGCATCAATATGGCCATCTGTGGTCACTGTGTAGTTCCATGTACCAGATCCTTACCTTGACTATTTGTAATTATTTCATACATGCCTTGTTGTGATCTTTTGCCTTAGATAATTATCTTCCCTGGATAATTAAAAGTTACCTATATTACCATTATTCATTCTTGTACCTAAATTTTAGGAACCACCAGTATAATATAGTAGACAAATCAGAACCCAAGTTCAAGTGAGTCTTTCTTTGAAATTTACACTCAGTTTGCCTTGGACAAACCATTGAGCCTAACCTTGCTTTAGCTCTTTTATGTTTCCTATCTGTATCGCAGGGTTATCATGAGAACCAAAAGAAATATGTGAAAATATTTTAAAAACTGTAAAATGTTACTATGTGTAAGATACTATTATTACCATCATTCTTAGTTTCTTAAGTTGAAGTCAACTAGATTATGAGGTGCTTAATGTCAGGAAATATTTTATGCTCACTCTTGTTCCTCACAGCATCCAGCACAGCTTTAGGCATATTTAAAATTTATGAATTAAATTATCATTGTTTATTTGAATTGGAATCATTAATAAAATTGTACTGGGAAATGTAGTACAGACAAGCTTTAACAATTATAATTAATTGTATCAAAACATTCCAAACCTTTTTTTTTTTTTTTTTGAGATGGAATTTTGCTCTTGTTGCCCAGGCTGGAGTACGATGGCACAATCTTGGCTCACTGCAAACTCCAACTCCCTGGTTCAAGCGATTCTCCTGCCTCAGCCTCCCGAGTAGCTAGGATTATAGGCATGCGCCACCACGCCTGGCTAATTTTTTGTAGTTTTAGTAGAGATAGGGTTTCTCCATGTTGGTCAGGTTAGTCTTGAACTCCTGACCTCAGGTGATCTGCCCACCTTGGCCTCCCAAAGTGCTGGGATTACAGGCGCGAGCCACCGCACCCAGCCTCCAAACTGTATGTTAATGTGTATTTGGTCCACACTATAAATGTATCAGATTTTTTGATACAAGAATAGTGACTCAAACTATTATTATCATATTACTGTATCATTATAAATCAATGTGTATATCAGTGCTAAGAATTCAGCCACATTACTTTGATATTTTCCGTAGTACTATTGTACTACAAAATGTTTAGAATTTCAAGAAATATGCCCAGCTACCTAAATTCTAATTTGTCATCATGACTATTTGTAGTATATAATTTTATTATGTTTGTTGAGGATCATTCTGTGGCTTATCTCAGTTTTCGGTCATATAGTATTATTCCTATTGCATAGATGGTAAATTAAGGCTAAGAAGTATTGACCTGTTTTCCCAAGGTTACACTAATAACATATGGTAGAGCTAGTATCTCAATCTCACCTGAGCTTTTCCTGCTTCCCAATCCTGTGTTATCTTTTCACTCTACCTCGTGTCTGCTCTCTGGGATAGTTGCACAGCTGTCATAGTGGGCTCTGTCTTCACCATCATCCTGGAGGTTCCCTTTGCCTTTCCTGTAAAATGGAACAATCATGATGGTACTTACAGCATAAGATGAGATTGCTGTAAATGAGATAATACATGTAAAACATTTAGGTGTCTGTCACACACGTACCCTAATAAATGCTAACTCTATTGTTGTTATGTCTACTAGGAAACTTTTATTGGTCCCCAAATTATTCATGCCACTTGTATTTATTATAAATTCATAATTTAACCAAATATTACCCAAATTGATGTAATATGAATAGGGAAAACAGAGTAATATGAATAGGGAAAGTAGAGTTGTGTCTGTAAAAGCTAACGTGGATTATTTAGCAGGTCATTAAACACTTATTTAAGGCTGGGTGTGCTGGCTCATGCCTGTAATCCCAGCACTTTGGGAGGGGAAGCAAAAGGATCTCTTGAGACCACAAGTTAGAGACCAGCCTGGGTGATATATTTTGTCTCTACCAAATAAATTAGCCAGGTATAGTGGTGCACACCAGTAATCCTAGCTACTCAGGAGACTGAGGTGGGAGGATTGATTGAGCCCAGGAGTTAAAGACTACAGTAACCTAAGATTATGTCATTGAACTCAATCATGAGCAACAGAACAAGACCCTGTCTCTTAAAAAAAAAAAAAAAAAAAAAAGGTATTTAGGGCTGGGTGCAGTGGCTCACAACTGTAATCCCAGCACTTTGGGAGGCCAAGGTGGGCGAATCACAAGGTCAAGAGTTGGAGACCAGCCTGGCTAACACGGTGAAACCCCGTCTCTCCTAAGAAGACAAAAATTAGCCTGGCGTGGTGGTGCATGCCTATAATCCCACCTGCTCAGGAGGCTGAGGCACGAGAATTGCTTGAACCAGGGAGGGTGGAGGTTGCAGTGAGCCATGATTGCACCACTGCACTCCAGCCTGGGTGACAGAGCAAAACTCCATCTCAGGGTGGGGGAAGTATTTAATTTAGCAGTGGACAAGATACCTGTAAAAGAGTTGGGAGTAGGGGGAATGACAAAGCTTTGAAAAGAATAGAGATACTGCTTCATAAGTATCTTTAAACTAAAGGTGGAAATCACAGGCTTATGCCTTATGGGTGTAATTTACACAAGAAAGAA
This sequence comes from Chlorocebus sabaeus, assembly GCF_047675955.1. Classification (NCBI taxonomy): domain Eukaryota; kingdom Metazoa; phylum Chordata; class Mammalia; order Primates; family Cercopithecidae; genus Chlorocebus; species Chlorocebus sabaeus. Next base: position 10,088,866 of record NC_132929.1, on the reverse strand, counting down.
AGTGAATAAATTCAATCTGCATAGTTGTATCGCTTTTACAAAATGATTGGTGAATTAACATACATTTGCAAGTTTATACACTTTTATGTTGAAATATTAATATATGAGCCGTGTGTGTGTGTGTGTGTGTGTGTGTGTGTGTGTGTGTGTTTCTTTATTTCAACCAGCTTTTAAAATTACCTATCAGTCCTGGCCGGGCATGGTGGCTCACATCTCTAATCCCAACACTTCGGAGACTGAGGCAGGAGGATTGCTTGAGAACAGGAGTTTGTGGCCAGCCTGGGCAACATAGGGAGACCTTGTCTCTACAAAAAAAATTTTTTTTAAATTAGCAAGCTGTGACAGCACATGCCTGTAGTCCCAGCTACTGGGAAGGCTTAGGCCAGAGCATTACTTGGGCCTGGGAGGTTTAGGCTGCAGTGAGCTGAGATCGTGCCATTGTACTCCTGCCTGGGCCTCAGAGCGAGACTTTGTCTCAAAAAAATAAAATAGGCCAGGCGCGGTGGCTCACGCCTGTAATCCCAGAACTTTGGGAAGCCAGGGCAGACAGATCATCTGAGGTCAGGATTTCAAGACCAGCCTAGCCAACATGGCGAAACCCCATCTCTACTAAAAATACAAAAATTGGCTGGTTGTGGCAGTGGGTACCTGTAATCTCAGCTACTTGGGAGAGTGAGGCAGGAGAATTGCTTGAACCCAGGAGGTAGAGGTTGCAGTGATCTGAGATTGAGCCACTGCACTCCAGCCTGGGCAACAGAGTGAGACTCCATCTCAAAAATAAATTAATTAATTAAATAAAAACCTATCAGTCCTGACAGCAATGGATAGAATTACTTTTACTACATTTTACTAATTTCCCTGTTTTACCTAATTGCTGTATCCTTAAAGCCATTTCAGAACTCAATTGAGATTTTTTTTAAAAACACGTATCTTAAGGAGTCTCTTCCAAGATGACTGAATAGAAACAGCTCCGTTCTGCAGCTCCCAGCAAGATCGACACAGAAGAGGGGTGATTTCTGCATTTCCAACTGAGGTACCTGGTTCATCTCACTCGACTAGTTGGGCATCGGGTGCAGCCCACAGAGGGCAAACTGAAGCAGGGTGGGGCGTCACCTCACCCAGGAAGCACAAGGGATTGGGGATTTCCTAGCCAAGGGAAGCCATGAGTGACTGTACTTGGAGAAGCAATATAATCCTGCCCAAATACTGCTCTTTTCCCACAGTCTTCACAACCAGCAGACCAGGAGATCCCCTCCCATGCCTGGCTCAGCAGGTCCCACACCCACAGAGCCTTGCAGAGCAGCCTGAGACTGACCTGGGATGTGGGAGCTTGGTGGGGGGAGGGGTGTCCACCATTGGTGAGACTTGAGTAGGCAGTTCTATGCTCACAGTGTAAACAGAGCAGCAGGGAAGCTCCAACTGGGCAGAGCACACCATAGCTCAGCAAGGCCTACTGCTTCTCTAGATTCTACCTCAGGGGGCAGGGCATATCTGAACAAAAGGCAGCAGACAGCTTCTCCAGACTTAAACGTCCCTGCCGGACAACTCTGAAGAGCAGTGGTTCTCCCAGCATGGCATTCGAGCTCCAGTAACGAACAGACTGCCTCATCAGGTGGTTCCCTGACCACTGTGTAGCCTGACTGGGAGACAGTAGGGGCCGACAGACACCTCATACAGGCTGGTTCCCCTCTGGGATGAAGCTTCCAGAGGAAGGACCAGGCAGCAATATTTGCTGTTCTGCAGCCTCCGCTGGTGATACCCAGGCAAACAGGGTGTGGAATGGACCTCCAGCAAACTCCAACACACCTGCAGCTGAGGGGCTTGTTAGAAGGAAAACTAACAAACAGAAAGGAATAGCATCATCATCAACAAAAAGGGCATCCACATCAAAACCCCATCTGTAAGTCACCAACATTAAAGACCAGAGGTAGATAAAACCACAAAGATGGGGAGAAACCAGAGCAGAAGATGCCTCTTCTCCTCCAAAGGAATACAACTCCTCACCAGCAAGGGAGCAAAACTATATGGAGAGTGAGTTTGACAGGTTGACAGAAGTGGGCTTCAGAAGGTCGGTAATAACAAACTTTTCCAAGCTAAAGGAGCATGTTCTCACCCATCGCAAGGAAGCTAAAAACCTTGAAAAAAGGTAGGACAAATGGTTAACTAGTATAAGCAGTGTAGAGAAGAGCTTAAATGACACAATGGAGCTGAAAACCACAGTAAGAGAACTTCGTGAAGCATACACAAGCTTCAGTAGCTGATTCAATCAAGCAGAAGGAAGGATATCAGTGATTGAATATCAAATTAATGAAATAAAGCAATACAAGATTAGAGAAAAAAGAGTGAAAAGAAACGAACAAAGCCTCCAAGAAATATGGGACTACATGAAAAGACCAAATCTACGTTTGATTGGTGTACCTGAAAGTGACAGGGAGAATGAAACCAAGTTAGAAAACACTCTTCAGGATATTATTCAGGAGAACTTCCCCAACCTAGCAAGGCAGGCCAACATTCAAATTCAGGAAATACAGAGAACACCACAAAGATATTCCTCAAAAAGAGCAACCCCAAGACACTTAATTGTCAGATTCACCAAGGTGGAAATGAAGGAAAAAATGTTAAGGGCAGCCAGAGAGAAGGGTCAGGTTACCCACAAAGGGAAGCCCATCAGACTAACAGCAGATCTCTCTGCAGAAACCCTACAAGCCAGAAGAGGGTGGGGCCAATATTCAACATTCTTAAAAGAATTTTCAACCCAGAATTTCATATCCAGCCAAACTAAGCTTCATAAGTGAAGGAGAAATAAAATCCTTTACAGACAAGCAAATGCTGAGAGATTTTGTCACCACCAGGCTTGTCTTACAAGAGCTCCTGAAGGAAGCACTAAACATGAATAGGAGCAACCAGTACCAGACATGTAAACACATGCCAAATTGTAAAGACCATCAATGCTATGAAGAAACTGCATCAATTAATAGGTGAAAAAACCAGCTAGCATCATAATCACAGGATCCAATTTACACATAATAGTGTTAACCTTAAATGTAAATAGGCTAAATGCCCCAATTAAAAGACGCAGACTGGCAAATTAGATAAAGAGTCAAGACCCATCGGTGTGCTGTATTCAGGAGACCCATCTCACATGCAGAGACACACATGGGCTCAAAATAAAGGGATGGAGGAAGATCTACCAAGGAAATGGAAAGCAGAGCAAAAAAAAAAAAGCAGGGCTTGCAGTCCTAATCTGTGATAAAACAGACTTTAAACCAACAAAGATCAAAAGAGACAAGACCATTACATAACGGTAAAGGAATCAATTCAACAAGAAGAGCTAACTATCTTAAATAGATATGCACTCACTACAGGAGCATCCAGATCATAAAGGAAGTTCTTAGAGACTTACAAAGAGACTTAGACTCCCACACAGTAACAATGGGATACTTTAACAGTCCACTGTCAATATTAGATCGACAAGACAGAAAATTAACAAGGATGTCTAGGACTTGAACTCAGCTGTGGACCAAGAGGGCCTAATAGACATGTACAGAACTCTCCACCCCAAATCAACAGAATATACATTCTTCTCAGCACCACATAGTGCTTATTCTAAAATTGACCACATAGTTGGAAGTAAAGCACTCCTCAGCAAATGTAAAAGAACAGAAATCACAACAGACTCTCTCAAACCGCAGTGCAATCAAATTAGAACTCAGGATTAATAAACTCACTTAAAACCACACAACTACATGGAAAATGAACAACCTGCTGCTGAGTGACTACTGGGTAGATAACGAAATGAAGGCAGAAATAAAGATGTTCTTTGAAACCAATGAGAACAAAGACACAACATACCAGAATCTCTGGGACACATTTTAAGCATTGTGTAGAGGGAAATTTATAGCACTAAATGCCCACAAGAGAAAGCAAGAGAGATCTAAAATCAACACCCTAACATCACAATTAAAAGAGCTAGAGAAGCAAGAGCAAACAAATTCAAAAGCCAGCAGAAAACAAGAAATAACTAAGATCAGAGAAAAACTGAAGGAGATAGACAAAAAAGAAAAAAAATCCTTCAAAAAAATCAGTGAATCCGGGAGCTGGTTTTTTGAAAAGATCAACAAAATTGATAGACCACTAGCAAGACTAATAAAGAAGAAAAGAGAGAAGAATCAAATAGGCATAATAAAAATGATTAAGGGGATATCACCACCTATCCCACAGAAATACAAACTACCATCAGAGAATACTATAAACACCTCTATGCAAACACACTAGAAAATCTAGAAGAAATGGATACATTCCTGGATACATACACCCTTCCAAGACTAAACAAGGAAGAAGTTGAATCTCTGAATAGACCAATAACAGGTTCTGAAATTGAGGCAATAATTAATAACCTACCAACCAAAAAAAAAAGTCCAGTACCAGATGGATTCACAGTGGAATTCTACCAGAGGTTCAAAGAGGAGCTGGTACCATTCCTTCTGAAACTATTTGATTAATAGAAAAAGAGGGAATCCTCCCTAACTCATTTTATGAGGCCAGCATCATCCTGATACCAAAGCCCGGCAGAGACACAACAAAAAAACAGAATTTTAGACTAATATCCCTGATGAAGATCGATGCAGAAATCCTAAATAAAATACTGGCAAACCAAATCCAGCAGCACATCAGAAAACTTATCCACCATGATCAAGTTGGCTTCATACCTGGGATGCAAGGCTGGTTCAACATAGCAAATCAATAAACGTAATCCATCACGTAAACAGAAACAACAACAACACACGATTATCTCAATAGATGCAGAAAAGGCGTTCGACAAAATTCAGCAGCCTTTCCTGCTAAAAACTCTCAATAAAATAGGTATTGATAGAACATATCTCAAAAATAATAAGACCTATTTATGGCAATCCCACAGCCAATATCATAATGAATGGGCAGAAACTGGAAGCATTCCCTTTGAAAACTGGCACAAGACAGGGATGCCCTCTCTCACCACTCCTATTCAACACAGCCTTGGTAGTCCTGGCCAGGGCAATCAGGCAAGAGAAAGAAATAGAGGGTATTCAATTAGGAAAAGAGGAAGTCAAATTGTCCCTGTTTGCAGATGACATGATTGTATATTTAGAAAACCCCGTAGTCTCATCCCAAAATCTCCTTAAGCTGATAAGCAACGTCAGCAAAGTCTCAGGGTACAAAATCAATGTGCAAAAGTCCAAGCATTCCTATACACCAACAACAGACAAACAGAGCCGAATCATGAGTGAACTCCCATTCACAATTGCTACAAAGAGAATAAAATACCTAGGAATCCAACTTACAAGGGATGTGAAGGACCTCTTCAAGGAGAACTACAAACCACTGCTCAATGAAATAAAAGAGGGCACAAACAAATGGAAGAACATTTCATGCTTATGGATAGGAAGAATCAATATCATGATAATGGCCATACTGCCCAAGGTAAATTATAGATTCAATGCCATCCCCAGCAAGCTACCAATGACTTTCTTCACGGAATTGGAAAAAAACTAAACTTCATATGGAACCAAAATAGAGCCCACATAGTCAAGACAATCCTGTGCAAGAAGAACAAAGCTGGAGACATCAAGTTACCCGACTTCAAACTTTACCACAAGGCTGCAGTACCAAAACAGCATGGTACTGGTACCAAAACAGACATATCGACCAATGGAACAGAACAGAGCCTCAGAAATAACACCACACATCTACCACCATCTGATCTTTGACAAACCAGACAAAAACAAGCAACGGGGAAAGGATTCCCTATTTAATAAATGGTGTTGGGAAAACTGGCTACCCATATGTAGAAAACTGAAACTGGACCCCTTCCTTATACCTTATACAAAAATCAACTCAAGATGGATCAAAGACTTAAACATAAGACCTAGGACCATAAAAATCCTAGAAGAAGGCCGGGCGCAGTGGCTCAAGCCCGTAATCCCAGTACTTTGGGCGGCCGAGATGGGCAGATCACGAGGTCAGGAGATCGAGACCAGCCTGGCTAACACGGTGAAACCCCATCTCTACCAAAAAAAATACAAAAAACTGGCCGGGCGAGGTGGCAGGCGCCTGTAGTCCCAGCTACTCGGGAGGCTGAGGCAGGAGAATGGCGTAGACCCGGGAGGCGGAGCTTGCAGTGAGCTGAGATACGGCCACTGCACTCTAGCCTGGGCGACAGAGCAAGACTCAGTCCCAAAAAAAAAAAAAAAAAAAAAAAATCCTAGAAGAAAACCTGGGCAATACCATTCACGACATAGGCATGCACAAAGACTTCATGTCTAAAACACCAAAAGCAATGGCAACAAAAGCCAAAATTGACCAGTGGGATCATAAAGAGCTTCTGCATAGCAAAAGAAACTATTATCAGAATGAACAGGCAGCCTACAAAATGAGAGAAAATTTTTGCTATCTATCCATCTGACAAAAGGCTAATATCTAGAATCTACAAAGAAACACATTTACCAGAAAAAAGCAAACAACCCCATCAAAAAGTGTGCAAAGGATATGAACAGACACTTCTCAGAAGAAGACATTTATGCAGCCAAGAGGTATATTTAAAAATGCTCATCATCACTGGTCATTAGAGAAATGCAAATCAAAACCACAATGAGATACCATCTCACGCCAGTTAGAATGGCAATTGTTAAAATGTAAGGAAAGAACACATGTTGGAGAGGGTGTGGAAAAATAGGAACACTTTTACACTGTTGGTGGGAGTGTAAATTAGTTCAACCACTGTGGAAGACAGTGTGGCGATTCCTCAAGGATGTAGAACTAGAAATACCGTTTGACCCAGCAATCGCAACACTGGGCATATACCCGAAGTATGATAAATCATGCTACTATAAAGACACATGCACATGTATGTTTATTGTGGCACTATTCACAGTAGCAAAGACTTGGAACCAACCCAAATGTCCATCAGTGATAGACTGGATTAAGAAAATGTGACACGTATACACCATGGAATTCTATACAGCCATAAAAAAGGATGAGTTCATGTCCTTTGCAGGGAGATGGATGAAGCTGGAAACTATCATTCTCAGCAAACTGTCACAAGATCAGAAAACCAAACCCCACATGTTCTCACTCATAAGTGGGAATTGAACAATGAGAACGTATGGACACAGAGAGGGGAACATCACACACCAGGGCCTGTAGGGGTTGGCGGATAGGGGAGGGATAACAGGAGAAATACCTAATGTAGGTGACGGGTTGATGGGTACAGCAAACCACCATGGCACTTGTGTACCTACGTAACAAAACTGCACATTCTGCACATGTAACCCAGAACTTAAAGTTTTAAAGTATAAAAACAAACAAACACACATATCTTGCTTTGGCATTTGCTTTGTTTTACTTCCTCATTGGCTTTTTTCAAGCAAGTTGTTATAAGTAATTTCTGTAGCTGCACTAGGTGTCAGTATTTAAGCTTTATGATTTGTCCTCTTTAGAAGCATAGTATGAGCACATATTATCTTGTGGATTAGGAGATAAGGTTGCTGGATAATTAATACACATAGGAAATTTTTTTTTTTTGAGAAGGAGTCTCGCTCTGTCTAGAATGCAGTGGCATGAGATCTTGGCTCACTGCAACCTCCGCCTGCCAGGTTCAAGCGATTCTCCTGCCTCAGCCTCCCAAGCAGCTGGGATTACAGGTACCTGTCCCCACACCCAGCTAATTTTTTGTATTTTTAGTAGAGATGGGGTTTCACCATGCTGGCCAGTCTGGTCTCAAACTCCTCACCTCAAGTGATCTACCCACCTCAGCCTCCCAAAGTGCTGGGATTACAGGCATGAGCCACCATGCCCAGCCAGGGAAATCTTAAAAATGGAAAATGGAGCTCTCATTTTAGACTTATGAATGCTACTAATGAAGACCACAATGTATTTGCCAAAAGCCTATGGAGTCAAATACAATTTTTTAAATTATGGCTTAAAAAAATAGCATAAGGCCAGGCATAGTGGCTCACACCTATAATCCCAGCATTTTGGGAGGCCGAGGTGGGCAGATCACTTGAGGTAAGGAGTTTGAGGCCAGTCTGGACAATATGGTGAAACCCCATCTCTACTAAAAATACAAAAAAATCAGTTGAGCGTGGTGGCACATGCCTGTAATCCCAGCTACTCAGGAGGCTGAGGCGGGAGAATGGCTTGAACCCGGGAGGCGGAGATTGCAGTGAACTGAGATCGTGCTGCTGCACTCCAGCCTGGGTGTCACAGCAAGACCGTCTCAAAAAAGAAAAAAAAAAAGCAATAAAACTTAGCATCTTAATCAGTTTTTAGTGTATAGTTCAGTAGTGTTAAGAGTATTTCCATTGTTGTGCAGATCTCCAGCGTTTTCATTTTCCAAAACTGAAATTCTATACCCAATGAACAACTCTCCATTTTCCACTCCCTACCCATGCCTGCCCCCCTGTTAACCACCATTCTGTTTTCTGTTTCTATTGACTACTTTAGATAATTAATATAAGTGGAATAATATGGTATTTGCCTTTGTATGACTAGCTTATTTCATTTAGTATATTGCTGTCAGGATTCATCCATGTTGTAGCATGTGTCTGAATTTCCTTTTTAAAGTCTGAATAATGTTCCATTGTGTGTGTGTGTGTGTGTGTGTGTGTGTGTGTGTGTGTGTATAGCACATTTTGTTTATTGATCCATCGGTGGACATTTGGATTGCTTCCACCTCTTTAAATGAATTCTTACTTACTACCATTTGGTGGGTACATGGAGACCTCACACCTAATTAAAAAACCCAGCCCACTGATTTTCCGTTACACAGGATTACCTACTAGGCCGGCTTGGGGAAAAAAAAAGAAAAAAAAATCATAAGCACTGTTCCTTTAATTTAGATTACTAGCTCTCTGTCAGTCTCCAACTCAGTAAATGGCATCTCTGTTCATCTAATTGCTGTGGAAATATCTTTGACTCTTTTCTTTCTCTCCCACCCTGTTTCCAGTCATCAGCGTGCCAATCTTGTCAGTCCTTCCTTTGAAACGTACCTAGGCTAGTCAGCATACCCAGCATCTGACCACGTCTCATTACCTCCAGTACTTCTGATCTGACCTGTGGTACTGTTATCTTTCCTTGGGCCATTGTAAAAGCCTTCTAACTTTTCTCTGTTGATTTGCTAGGCCCCTGCAATCTGTTCATTCCAGACTATAGCTGTTGTGATCATGTTAAAACAGAAATCAAAACCTTTCAGTGGCTTCTTATCTCACAGGAAAAACAAAAGTCCTGACGAAATCCTACAAGGCCTCACGTGATCTGTGTTTCCTCCTCCAGCATCTATATCCATCTCTTATTCCCTGTCACTTTCAACTTGCTTATTCTGTCTGATCGTCTGGTCTCCTTGCTGCCATTCATCAAACATGCCAACACATACCTGCTTCGCTTAGCACTAACTGTTCTTCCTGCAGATATTTGTATAGAAATATACCATATGCAGAGATATCCTGCCGAAAATTGTATATCTTCAATTTTCTGCTCAGATGTTACATTATCTGAGAGACCTTTCAGACTGAGTAGCTAAGTGTGCACACAACCACTCTCCCACTAGTCCTCTGTATTCTCTTACTCAGCTTTTTTGTTCATTTTATAACTTACTACTGTTGATGTAGGTTACTTGTTGGTCTTTTCTCCACTAAAATTTAAGCTCCTTGATGGCAAAGATTTTGTTACTACATTTTTAGTAATTAGAATAGTATTTCACATGTAGAAGGTTCTCAAAAAATATTTACTGAATACATGAATGAAAGAGCTACAGATTTGAAAGTTACATGGGCCAGGCATGATGGCTCATGCCTGTAATCTCAGCACTTTGGGAGGCCGAGGCAGGTGGATCACAGGGTCAGGAGTTCAAGACCAGCCTGGTCAACATGGTGAAACCCCGTCTCTACTAAAAATACAAAAATTAGCTGGGCGTGGTGGCGGATGCCTGTAATCCCAGGTACTCGAGAGGCTGAGGCAGGAGAATCGCTTGAACCCGGGAGGCAGAGGTTGCAGTGAGCCGAGATGGTGCCCACCTAGGCAACAGAGCAGGAATCCGTCTCAAAAAAAAAAAAAAAAGTAACATGGACATTATCTTTGAAGACTAGCCTGTGAGCTCTCTTTCCGTAAGATATCATCAACCTGCCTACCTCCATCAGCTTCACTACAGTCATTATCATGTCTTTCTGTGGTTTCTTCAGTAAACTTCTAACTGGTTTCCCCATTTCTGTTCTTGGTCTCATTTTTAAAAAATTATGCTGGCCAGGTATGGTGGCTCACACCTGTAATTCTGGGAGTCTGAGGCAGGAGAATCGCTTGAGCCCAGGTGTTTGAGACCAAGACCAGCATGAGCAACATAGGGAGATCCCGTTTCCATAAAAAATTTAAAAAATTAGCTGGGTGTAGTGGCACATGCCTGTGATCCCAGCTACTAGGGGGTTGAGGCGGGAAGATCACTTGAGCCTGGGAGGTTGAGGCTGTAGTGAGCCATGATTGCATCACTGCACTCCAGCTTGATGTCAGCGCAAGACCCTGTTTAAAAGAAGAAAACAAAAAACCACTAACCTTTCAATTGTTTTATATCATTTTCAGAGTAAAATTCACGCTCCTGACAATAGTGTGCTGCACTACAAGATGTAGTGCGTACCTAATTTGCCTTCTTTTAAAAAAAAAAAAAAACTTTGTTACTTACTCACTATGCTTTAGCTACATTAATATATTTCCTAAATATATCAAGCTGATTCCCATCGTAGGGTCTTTTCACAGCTGTTCCTCTGCCCTGATCAGTCTTTTCAGGATCCTTGTATGTCTGGCTCCTTTTCATGAGAGTCTCACCTTAAGGGTTACCTCCTCAGAAAGGTCCTGACAGTCCGTCCAATGAAAAATAGCCTCTCTAATCACTGTTCTTTATTTTCTTTATAACACCATAAGCTGAAATTATCCTTGATTATTAATTTTCTCTTCTATTTTTTTTTTTATTTATTTTTTTTGAGATGAAGTTTCGCTCTTGTCACCCAGGTTGGAGTGCAATGGTGCAATCTCCAGTCACTGCAACCTCTGCCTCCTAGGTTCAAGTGATTCTCCTGCCTCAGTCTCCCAAGCAGCTGGGATTACAGGCACCCACCACCACGCCTGGCTGATTTTTGTATTTTTAGTAGAGACGGGATTTCACCATGTTGGCCAGGCTGGTCTCGAACTCCCAACCTCAGGGGATCCGCCTGCCTTGGCCTCGCGAAGTGCTGGGATTACAGGCGTGAGCCACCGTGCCCAGCTATTAATTTTCTTTTCTTATTGATGTTTCCATATCTGCATGACAAAAGGAACTTTTCCTTCTTTATGTTCTATCCCTAGCACATAGAAAAATGATGGGGACTGATTAATCACTCAGATATTTAAACAGAAGAATGGTTGAACAAATGAAGTTTTATAGTAGCCATCTGAGGCACTTGGTAAAACTACAGAATCTCAGCCTCCTCCCTTAAAATTGAGTCATTAGGGTTAGTTATGTGACCTAGAAATTTGTAGTTTAACAAATACCCCATGATTGTTTTAACCAAACAAATTTTGAAAATACTGATTTAATGGAAATAGTGCTGAGTGAATGAGTGAGTGAGTGAGTGATCATAGCTCATTGCAGCCTTAAACTTCTGGTTTCTAGTATCCTCTCACCTCAGTCTCCTGAGTAGCTGGGACAACAGGCACACACCACCACACCCAGCTAATTGTATTTCTTTTTAAGAGATGGGGTCTTGCTATGTTGCCCAGACTGGCCTCAAACTCCTGGCCTCAAATAATCCTCCAGCTTCAGCCTCCTGAGTAGCTAGAATTACAGACTTGAAGCACTGTGCCCAGCCGGGGAGTTACCTTTTAGCCTTAGTATATTGATAGGAATTAGTTCAAGGTTTCCCAAAGTGTATATCATAGGACACTAACTATACAAGGTATTTGATACAAAATGAATTCTTTTCCAATGTGTTTAGGAATGCTGAATATTCTGTTCTTCTTTTGGAGATTAGCTAGACAGTCATTAACATTATGAAGGGTATGAGAAATCACACTTTAGAGCAGTCAACTTATCTATTGAATAGATTTGACAAGTCTGCTTACAATCCCTGCCCCAAACCATTGCTCACCAAATCCCTATTAATATACTAAGGAATATGTACTTCTGCCCTAAGGAATATACACTGTACATGAGGTACAGTATGTGGTTCCATGCTACTATCACAGCTGATTCTGTTGTGGTTAACTGTCTACACAAGCCACTACGTAGCAGATGGTGTGGACTGAAGTACACATTTTAGCTTAATGATCTTTAGAGTTTTTTTTGGCATATGTAGGCTCTATATATCTTTTTTAAACTATATTTTTATTACATTAAAAATTAAAATAAGGATTTTTGTCCTTTATGAGGTAGTGTAGAAACATAAAGAATTGGCAAACTAAGGAAAATAATAAAGCTCTTCAGAAAAACTTGACAGAGGCAGTTTTGCAAGTGAGTGCCACCCACCATCATTTCACTGGCTCCATTCTCCCAGGTGCATGGCAGGAAACTAAAATCTTCCTTCTTTACTATGTACCCAAGATAAGTTAAATATATTGAGCAAGTGCTTATTTGTAAAACTACCATATCATTACTGTTACAAGGAAATATTTTCAGTTCATTTTTCTGATTACATCTACCTACTGTTAATAGATACCTAGTTTCTATTTTTTATTTGATCTGTCATTTTGACTTATAGAGTATCTCTGGCTTTTGATTATAACTTGGTTGTATTTTGTCCTAAGAGTAGCTTTGTTTATGAAGGCCATCAAAGGATAAAACTAGTGACATTGTTGGCACATAGTTCCTATTAGAGAAAATAATCTCTTGAAAATAAATGTCATTTTGAGTAATCTTTAGGACAACTCCCAGTCTTGGGCAAACTTGGGTGTGCCCTCAGTGACATAGTCAGGAAAAGTGGTAAATGGGGGAGTTTAGACACAGAACAATTGAAAGGTGCTCAGACATATCTCAGCAGTGTTAGCATGATGACTGCACAATTTGGATTGCAAACCCAGAAACGCCCTTCAAGTTAAATCCACTGAACAATTGTAATTTTTACAGGCAAAACTAGTTTCATTCTAGTGGGTTCATGGGCCTGCATACTCCCAGATTGACCTTTGTTGTTCTTTGGTTTTTTTTTTTTTTTTTGAGACGGAATCTTGCCCAGCCTTGTTTTAACTTTTGTATATATTAATACAAGATTTGCAGGTTCTTGGAGGTTAGTCTTCAGATTACTAAATAAGTATCAAGGATTGCCCATAATTTTTCAATTATAATAAATGAAAAATAAAAATCTAAGTTGAACTTGTAGGGAACCACACAAAAGACTTGTTTCTGGCTGGGCGCAGTGACTCACGCCTGTAATCCCAGCACTTTGGGAGGTTGAGGCGGGTGGATCACAAGGTCAGGAGTTGAAGACCAGTCTGGCCAACATGGTGAAACCCCAACTCTACTAAAAATACAAAAATTAGCCAGGCGTGGTGGTGGCCACCTGTAATCCCAGCTGTTCAGGAGGATGAGGCAGAGAATTGCTTGAACCCGGGAGGTGGAGGTTGCAGTGAGCCGAGATCGCACCACTGCACTCCAGCCTGGTGACAGAGCAAGATTCTGTCTCAAAAATAAATAAATAAGTAAGTAAAAAATAGTACGCAAGACTTCATCTCAAAAAAAATAAAAAGACTTGTTTCTACTCATCTGAAGTATAGGAGAGTGTTCAAAGGAAGACTCCTGGCTTGTTTAAAGAGTATACATACATCATATATGCACAGCTCAGAAGGCAAGAAAGTATATTACACAAGAAGAGGAGTTAATTTTTTTGTTTTTTTTTGAGTTGGAGTTTCACTCTTGTTGCCCAGGCTGGAGTGCAGTGGTGTGGTCTTGGCTCACTGCATCCTCTGCCTTCTGGGTTCAAGCCATCCTCCTGTCTCAGCCTCTGGAGTAGCTGAGATTACAGGTGCATGCCACCATGCCCAGCTGATTTTTGTATTTTTAGTGGAGACAGGGTTTCACCATGTTGGTCAGGCTGGTCTTGAACTCCTGATCTCAGGTGATCCACGCGCCTTGGCCTCCCAAAGTGCTGGGATTACAGGCATTAGCCGCTGTGCCCAGCCAAGTTAGTTCTTTTTAAAGGAAAAGTCATTTATATTTTCCTCTCTAAAACCACACCTAGTCTGCCGGAGTTATCTGAGATGTTTTCCTATTTCTTTTCATAGGCCATATTCCCTGGCAATTTCAAATAACTTGGTTTAGGCTATGATACCTTGTTTTGGAACAAGAAAGTTAGAATTACAGAATATTGAGAAGCAAAACCATAAGTTGTCAAAGCATCAAGACTATACCCTTTTTCTTTGGGCAGTAGTGTGATGTGTCTTGGCCACTGATTAACCCAGGCATTAATTTTGTAGAACTATAAACATTAAAATATGAGGTTCTCAACTTTTTCTGTTCCTGCACACCTAAGAGATACAAGGTATTCATATTAGTGACTACAGCTGGGAATCAGAATCTTGAAGGAGAAGTGTTGGTATGATTTAAAGAGAAAAATAGATGATGTGATAACCCTTCCCCAGCTTTTCCTCTAGGAGTCACTGGAGTAGATTTAGATGATGACCAAGGTTCTTCTAGTTCTAAAATTCTATTATGCTTTCTCTACTCTTCTTTTCATTCCACATACCTCCTTGCTTCTCCGTAATGATAGGGCCCAATTTTCCCTAAGGGAGAGGATGACTACGGAACTGTTATTCTTACTTTGTCTTATGTGCAAGAACGACATATATATATATGGCGGGAGGTTGGGGGAGAGATAAGGTCTTGCTGTCACCCTGGCTAGAGTGCAGTGGTATCATCATAGCTCACTGGGGCCTCCAACTCTTGGGTTCAAGGGAACCTCTTGCCTAAGCCTCCTGAGTAGCTGGGACTACAGGTGCACCTGCCACTATGCCTGCGTAACTTTTAAAATGTTTTGTAGAGATGCAGTCTTTCTATGTTGCTCAGGCTGTTTTCAGACTCCTGGCCTCATGATCCTCCCGCCTCAGCTCCCCAGAATCCTGGGATTACAGGCAGGGGCCACTGCACCCAGCCCTGATATCCTTTATTTAGATGGGCAGTAAGATAAGTTTAAAGTAAAAACTGGGAATTCATTTGCTGGTATGTTTGGGGAAAATATTCTAGAATAGGAACATTTCAAATTTCCCTTTTTCAAACCAAATTAAGGGAAAAAATCCCCTGAAAATAAATTTTTAAATATTCAAATAGTATTTAAAACTTTTATGGTAGAAATCAGGTTTCTACCTTACTTCCTTAATTAAAGTATATAGTATATACTCCAGTATACACCAGAAACTGGAATTTGTTGAGTATTCTAATTGTTTCTTTCGGTCTGGGAGGCTTAAATTGTTAGATTTAATTAAATTATATATAAAATATATGTAGACTATGGAAGATATTTGAATTTTATCTAAAACAACAATAATGTGATATAAAAATATCTGAGATTTATTGTTAGACAAAATCACAGGTACTTTTATGTAATCTGTTGCATACATCATAAGTGTAGAAAATACTAAACTTCAGTTAGAGGTTAGTGAAAATAAAGACGTAACTCTTTTCCCATTGTTCACAGAAGCCCTAGTCTACAATTATTTTTGTTACCCCAGGCACATTCAAGGAAGCCAGAATCCTCAGCGTCTCAAGAGATTTAGTCTTTGAGGAAAGTGGAGCTTAGTCTTTTCTGGTTTTAGCTCTTAGTGCTTTTCAAACCTTTAAAATAAGCAAGTGGTTGACTGTTAAATGATGATTGTCAATATCTCTTGCATTAGGAACTTGGCTTATTGCCACTAACTTTATTTCAGATTACTAAGGAAATTGATATTTATGAAAGCCAATTTAGTCAGTGTATCTTAAAGTCAAACTAGAACATATCTGCTAGTAGTAATAAGTGCTTTATTTATGTCTTAACTTTGAGCTGCTATAGCCATAAATTTTTTTTGTTGTCGTTAAAATGTTCCTTTGTCATTAAAAATATAACTCATGTCACAGCCCTGAATCATCCTTGTACTTTGTGAAACTATTCCTTGGTCAAATTTGTGTGATTACTATTTTTTTAATTTACTTTGTATTGTGGCAAAGTATATACAATACAGAATTTACCATTTTAACTGTGTTTAAGTGTACAAGTCAGTGGCATTAATTACATTCACAATGTTGTACACCCATTACCACTGTCTGTTTCCATAACTCCTCATCACCCCAAACAGAAATGCTGTATTCTTCAAGCAATAACATTCCATACCCTACTCCACCCAGCCCCTAGTATCCTCTAATCTACTTTCCATCTCCGTAAATTTGCCCTTTCTCAACATTTTATATAAATTGAGTCATATATTTATCTTTTTGTGTCTGGTTTGTTTTCCTTAGCATAATGTTTTCAAGGTTCATCCATGTTGTCACATGTGTCAGAATTTCATTCCTTTTTATAGGTGAATAATTTTCCGTTGTATGTATATATTACATTTTGTTGATTCATTCATCTGTAGAAGTATACCTGGTAACCTTTTGGCTATTGTGAATAATTTTGCCATAAACTTGGTGGTAAAGTATCTGTTTGAGTCCCTGTTTTCAATTATTTTGGAAGTATAATTAGGAGTGGAATTGCTGATGGTAATTGTATTTAACTTTGTGAGGAATGTGATCATTCTTTACACTAGTTCATTCTATTTTTTATTATCTTCACATTAATATTTCTTAAGTTTTTTTAATTTTTTGCTTATTTCCTTGGTTGACTTTTGTTGCGGATTTTAAAGAAATTATTTGTTTTGATCATTCATTTTTTTCTTTTCTTTTCAATTGTTTGTTTTTCAGACCTGAGTCAGAACTCCATCACAGGGGAACACAGCCAACTGTTAGGTATAGTATTACTGTGGGGATTGACTCTATCCAAAGTCACCCTTAACTCGTTTATCCTAACAGACATTACTCCCTTCTCTGATTCTATTTTCTGTCCCCTCCTTTTCTGCTTCCCACCCACCAACTTTTTTCCTGCGGTTTCTATTCCCAACTTGGTAAGTTTTAGGAAACTACTTCCATAATTGATTACTAAGACTCAGTTAAATTAAAAAGTAATTTTGCATGGTCTATGGTTAAAAAAAATCTAAGAACTAGAATTTTTTAAAGATAATTTGGAAAAGAAAGTATTATAATACCTGATAATATCTCTGACTTTGCAGCTAATTTTCCCTTTTTATTACTTTTCTTGGCCTTTTGATCACCTTTTTAATTATTGAAAGTACTTCATAAACAGCGTGTCCTCAAGCAGTCCTTAGAATTTAGTGTTCCAGTTCCTTATCTATGAAACAAGTTATGGAAATGAATTTACTTCCTCTGGGTATCACTTCTTTAAAGTAAGTGTGTAATTTGACAAGAATATCTCTTTTTTTTGAGACAGTGTCTCGCTCTGTCACCAGGCTGGAGTGCAGTGGTGCGATCTCAGCTCACTGCAACCTCCACCTCCCAAGTTCAAGCAATTCTTCTGCCTCAGCCTCCCAAGTAGCTGGGATTACAAGCGCGTACCACCACGCCCAGCCAATTTTTGTATTTTTAGTAGAGACAGGGTTTTACCATGTTGGAACCAGGATGGTCTCCATCTCCTGACCTCTTGGTCCGCCCGCCTTGGCCTCCCAAAGCGCTGGGATTACAGGCGTGAGCCACTGCGCCCAGCCTTGACAAGAATTTCACAAGACCTCAGGACTGATAAATTTTCAAAATATAAAAAGAAACATACTCTGATGAGGCATTCAGCTCAAACAAAAGGTCTATATATATACAAAGAAAGTAAAAGTATCTCCTCCTGGTACCACCTCACTTCCACGTCTTAAAAGTACTTGCTGTTGATAGTTTTTTGGGAATTCTAGAAATTTTTTATTATAAATTTTTATATTATATACTACTATCTTTTCCTTTTTATATCAATGATGTTATAGTAAATGGACTGTTCTATTATGCAGACCACTTCTTTTTACTTAACATTTTACCTTGGACATCTTAGTACATAAAGATCTGCTTCATTCCTTTGTGATGGAAGACTATTTCATTGTGCACCTGCACTATAATTTTATTCAACCAGTTTCCTACTCATGAGCATTTATTTCCAGGTGTGTTACTGTTGTGAGTTATGTTGCAATGAATATCTTATCCTTATATCCTGCAGTCTTTTTTTTGTGTGTGTGAGACCGAGTCTCGCTCCGTCGCCCAGGCTGGAGTGCAGTGGCACGATCTTGGCTCGTCGCAAGCCCTGCCTCCCGGGTTCACGCCATTCTCCTGTCTCAGCCTCCCAAGTAGCTGGGACTACAGGTGCCCACCACCACACCTGGCTAATTTTTTGTATTATCCTGCAGTCTTAATGCCAATATATTTGTAGGGTAAATTCCTATCAGTGGAATTCCTTACTCAAAAAATATATACATTTTTTAAAAGATACACCAGCTTAAACTCTCACAAGTATGGAGTAATGCTTGACTCCCTATGATAATAATAAACAGATATTATTAATCTTAAAATAGTTTATTTAGCTAATAGGTAAAAATAGCATCTCTCGTTTTTTATTTATACTTCCTTCAGCATAAGTGAGATAAGTAATTTTTGGTGTATTATTTAGTATGTTAACACGTGTGTGTGTGTGTGTGTGTGTGTGTGTGTATGCTTTGATTTGAGGCTTATTTTGATCACTGCTGAACTTTTAGCTGTAATATGTGTAAAGCAGCTGTGGAAAAATAAGCTATCAAAAAGTCCAAAGTAGGGAAAGTAAAAACTTCAGAGGATTAGTTGAAGAAACTGGGATACTCCTTTTTCATTCTTTCTACATTAAAGACTTAGAATAGTCCTTGAGTTAATGAGAAGAGTTTATGAGACCATAGCCCTCATTCCTTTAGTGAGTTTATGTGCTGAAACAGTACCTGACATCCTAGACACTCAGTATATATTTGTTGAGTAAATGGTTTGACATAAATATACAAATCTGATTACTAAGGTCCTGGCTGTGTGATGTCAGAGGCGGTCTTTTTTTTTTTTTTTTTTTGAGACAGAGTCTTGATCTGTCGCCCAGGCTGAAGTGTAATGGCACCATCTTGGCTCACTGCAACTTCTGCCTCTCGGATTCAAGCAGTTCTCTGGCCTCAGCCTCCCGAGTAGCTGGGACTATAGGCGCATGTCACCATACCCGGCTAATTTTCGTATTTTTAGTAGAGACAAGGTTTTACCATGTTGGTCAGGCTGGTCTCAAACTCCCGACCTCAGGTGATCCACCCACTGTGGCCTCTCAAAGTGCTGGGATTACAGGCATGAGCCACCACTCCTGGCTACTTTTTAATACTTTTATATTGGATAGTTTCTATATGTTGCTCAAAATTAGTCTTCTGTATATAAAAATTTTATATTTGGATCAGGAATTATTAAGCTTTCACTGAAAAATTTTGCCAGACTATGAAAAGAACATCTTTCCTCTAAACTATGAAAGTGCTTCTGTCTCTGATACATACATGACAGGCAGAGATGTTTGAGAATAGTTCATTATCATCAGGAATACATGTACAATGGAGGCAGCTTAGCTAATGAAGTGGACAGTCAAAAGTTGATACAGTTCCAGGATTACTAAGCTGGATTTTGTTCCCAGTTAACCACCTGCAGTAAAGGATACCTGGGGAACTATAGGTAAAAAGAAGTAACTTTGATTGTGAAGGAAGAGTTATCTTAGTCATTATAAGCCAAAAAATTCTAATAGTATTTGCAAAGAGACTACTTCAAACATTCATCTCATTTGGCAGCCTACAGTTGCATTCAAGTTTTGGCCAACCTGAGGATTTATCCAGTCTTCTAGCCAAATTATCAGGTATGTCCATCCTGCCAGCCTGAGTTCTCTCTCCTAGATTCATGGGGTCAGATCATATTTTCCTTTTTTCTCATGCTCTGAAGAACTATCATCTTCTGTCTTAAGTATCTGTGTTTTAGCTATAGCCTTAAAATCTTTAAAAGTCTGGTTCATTAAAAGATATTCATGAGTTTGCAAAAGAGTGAAAGGTTTTTTTGTTGTATTTTCTAACCATCTCATAAGTTACTCAGAAAAGACATCATAAGCTTGAATGAAAATCTTCCAGCTGGGTGCAGTGGTTCACCATGCCTATAATCCCAGCACTTTTGGGAGGCCAAGGCAAGTGGATCGCAAGGTCAGGAGTTCGAGACCAGCCTGGCCAAGATGGTGAAACCCCGTCTCTACTAAAAATTTAAAAAATTGGCTGGGAATGGTGGTGGGTGCCTGTAATCCCAGCTACTTAGGAGGCTTAGGCAGGAGAATCGCTTGAACCAGGAGGTGGAGGTTGCAGTGAGCCGAGATCGCACCACTGCACTCCAGCCTGGGCGGCAGAGTGAGACTGTCTCAAACAAAAAAAAAAAAGAAAAGAAAATCTCCCAGCTCTCCCTAAAAACCTTGTTTAGGTTAATTTGGCCTGGTAGGTGAAAAACTGGTTCAGTTGCCTTGCCTGCTTAATTGAATTTGTAATAACATCTTTCAGACCTTTGCTGTTGAATTGGATATATAAAAGCCCTTTCCAGTCCTTCTAAATGTTTTTACTGTCAACAAGGCACAGTTATTTTAATGTATCTACTGTTCCCACTGACTCATCAAGTATCTTGCAAAACTCAAGATCAGGCTGAGGAGATATATGGGAGGGTGAAACTGCTATTGTAATAACGAATCAAGCTGTACACCTGTGATTGGTGAACTTTTCCGTGTGTGTGTGTGTGTGTGTGTGTGTGTGTGTAGCTTTCCACTTAAAAATTTTTTTAGAAAGCTAGTAAGCAAACAAGCCATGGGTCCTGGCATTATTAAAAGTTTTATTAGGCATCCAAGGAAAAATAATTCCAGTCTTCTGCAGTCAGTCTCTCATAAGGAATAGAAAACCAAGTAACCACTACCTCAGTTTTGAGGCTTTTGCAACCTTGATAACCAAAACTTAAGAATGGCAATATGAGATTTTAAAAAAAGTATAGGCCAACCTTACTTAGGAATATATCTACAATCCTGAACAAAATATTTGCAATCTGAATCAAGCAACATATTTTTTTAAATTACCCCCATGATCATCAAGTTGAGTTTCTGCTAGATATCCATGGTTGGTTTAATGTTGAAAGTTAATTTATATAATTCATTATATTAACAAATTAAAATAAAAATATCGTATAATAATCTTAATAGATGTTGAAAAAGCATTTGATTTCAAATATACCTGATATGGTTTGGCTGTGTCCCCACCCAAATCTCATCTTGACGTGTAATTCCCATAATCCCCACATTTTGTGAGAGGTAACTGGATCATGGGGGCGGTTTCCTCTATGTTGTTCTTATAATTGTGAGTGAGTCTCACAAGAGCTGATGGTTTTATAAGCATCACACATTTCCCCTCCTTGTACTCATTCTCTCTCCTGCCGCCCTTTGAAGAGGGGCCTTCCACCATGATTATAAGTTTCCCGAGGATTCCCCAGCCATGCTGAACTTTGAGTCAGTTAAACCTCTTTTCTCTCTCTTTTTTTTTGTTTTCGTTTTTTGTTTTGTTTTTTGAGACAGAGTCTTGCTCTGTCACCCAGACTGGAGTAAAGTGGCATGATCTCGGCGTACTGCAACCGCAGTCTCCCAGGTTCAAGTGATTTTCCTTCCTCAGCCTCCCAAGTAACTGGGATTACAGGCACCCACCACCACACCTGGCTAATTTTTGTATTTTCAGTGGAGATGGGGTTTCCCCATGTTGGCCAGTCTAGTCTCAAACTCTGAGCCTCAGGTGATCCACCTGCCTCATCCTCCCAAAGTGCTGGGATTAGAGGTGTGAGCCACTGTGCTCAGCCAAACCTCTTTTCTTTATAAATTACACAGTTTTGGGTATCTCTTCATAGCAGCATGAGAAAGGACTAATACAGTAAAAACCCAATATTTAAGTTTATGAATTCATAATGTTAATTTAAAAAACTAGCCAGGCACAATGGCTCATGTCTGTAGTCCCAGCACTTCAGGAGGCTGAGGAGGGAGGTAGGAGGATTGCTTGAGGCCAGGGGTTCAAGAGGAGACTGGGCAACATTGCAAGAACCCATCTCTACAAAGAAGCAAAAAATAATTAACTAGGCATGGTGGCACACACCTATAGTCCTAGCTACTCTGGAGGCTACAGTAAGCTGTGATAGTGCCACTGCACTCCTCCAGCCTGGGCAACAGAGTGATACCCTGTCTCTAAAAGAAAACAAAACAAAACCCACAACTAATTGGTCACCATTGGAGCATTTAGTGAACCAATTATTCTGAGAACCAGTCAGTAAAGGGAAAGAATTA
Source organism: Chlorocebus sabaeus (assembly GCF_047675955.1). Lineage (NCBI taxonomy): Eukaryota > Metazoa > Chordata > Mammalia > Primates > Cercopithecidae > Chlorocebus > Chlorocebus sabaeus. The sequence continues at coordinate 10,066,442 of NC_132929.1, read as the reverse complement.
TTTGTCCTGTTTTTAACTGAACCACTTGGTAATCAAATAGTAGATTAAAGGCAATGTCTCTTTATATAGAGGTATTCCAGCTAATAAATGAAGGAACAATAATAGAATGAGAATATTACCATTTAGTAGCCTCTCATAAATTAATGGAACTAGGCATTACTCATCAACAATTGCTAATATCTCAAAAGGAAAGACAACCAGATGACAATGACGTGTACCTCCTGGCAGACCATAAAACCACTGTGAAGCAGTTTTCCTCCCTACCCTCCTAGAAGTACTGAATGTGATTAAGCTTTTAGATTCAACTACCAATTTATAGGAATTACAAAAAAAAAAAAAAAAAAAAGAACATGTTAAACAGCATCACATGGATGCCATCATCAAAACCCAGACCATCACAAACTCTCCAGGACAAATGACATGGTTTCCTTAACAAATCAATGGCAAGACAAAGTATAAAATCAAAAACATTATAGCATTTGGGATAACCTTTCAGATTTTTCAGATTCACATAGTCACATAGTACAAACCCAAACCTGTGCCAAGGGAAATTAAGTATACTTACTGCTCTCTTGCCTAGCTCAGACCAGCAAAGGCCATTTGGCAAGATTAGGAAGCTAAAGGAGTAACTTGAGATTTATCTGGGGCCCAAATTATAGTATAAGTGGTAATTGACAAATGCAACATTATGGAAGTAATAACATCACAACAAGAAAGTGTTTATAAAGAGTAAGACCTTTGGTTTACCTTTTTTCTGTTTACAAAAAAAAAGTATGCCATAAAAAACAGAAATCTGAAATCTTTAGTAGAACCATCCTATCAGTTTTCATTTGAATTATGCAGTGAAACACCAGTAAGTTTCCCAAAAATATCAGCATTATTTAGATAGTAAAATGAGAAAAAAGAAGCATAATAGTGTCTGGGCGTGGTGGCTCCTGCCTGTAATCCCAGCAGTTGGGGAGGCTGAAGCGGGTGGATCACCTGAGGTCAGGAGTCCGAGACCAGCCTGGCCAACATGGCAAAACTGAAAATGCAAGAAAAATTTGTCTACTAAAAATACAAAAAAATTAGCCAGGCATGGTGGCAGGTGCCTATAATTCCAGTTACTCAGGAGGCTGAGGTAGGAGAATTGCTTGAACCCGGGAGGCAGAGGTCACAGTGTGCTGAGATTGTGCCACTGCACTGCAGCCTGGGTGACAGAGCAAGACCTTGTCTCACACACACACACAAAAAAGAAACATAATAGTAGTCTGATAGGTGATATAATGCAAACCATTACTGAGGCCAGTCTCAGTGGGGATCCTTCAAAGGACTCATCTTAGGATTCTGAATAATCCTAAAAGAGCCCTGGAATATGGATTTGGTTCTTAGTTCCTGCAGAGTAAAGATTATTTGCTATTCAGAAACTAGAAGTTCCATTCCATCTGGTATTTCGTGGGGTCACAAGAGTGACCTAAAGTTTTGAAGGCTGAACTGTGAAGCAGCATGGTTTGCCACCAAGATATTCAAGCCAAAAATTAATCCATGCCTTTCAATATAACCACTTCTAATTTCATGCCTTTTGGTATAACCACACTTGATGAAAGCTTCATTTCTTCCCTTGGAAAACATTGACCTTTCATGACTGTTCCACAAGCCATGATTGACCAGGAACTCTATGGGAGCCTCCCATTGCACAGCACTACCACAAGTAGACCATGAGTAGGACGATACTGGAGGCATCATTGGTCTCATAAAATGTAGACAAAAATATCCAGGGATATTCTTCTACCTTTCTAAAAAAGGTAAGCAAGCAAATGGAGGGTGGGCCAGAAACAGCCAGGATCCAGACTGTCTGATGATAATAATAAATTGAATTGTCATAAAAGTTACAGTGATTTCACCTGAAACTTGAGACTAGAGAGGTCCAAACATAGAGGTGCCAGGGATGTAGCAAGGGGAGCCAGAGCTGCTAGGAAGTGGCTTGGACAGCAGGTAGCAGAATGGAACAGGATTGTCTCATGCCAGATTTTTATAAGAGCATCATTGTTACTGAATAGCAGAGAGGTAATATGTTGAACTCTTACTCCCATAACCCTCAAGAGAAATGACATGGTCCTGAGACTGGGATACAAAATTCTATTAAATGTTTAAATCAGTAAAGGATGTAGTTAGGAAGAGGAGCAAACTCCTCAGGAATAAAAGACTGTTTAAAAAGAAGGAAAATAAATGGAACTTACAGAAAAGAAAAAAGATAGATAGATAGATAGATAGATAGATAGATAGATAGATAGATAGATAGATACAAAAAAGTTAAAACAGTAGCTTAGTAATAGGTAAATAGTGTAAACAAAAAAAACTACACCTAGATACATCTTAATGAAACTGCAGAATATCTAAGAAAAGATCTTGTAAGCAGCCACAAAGGACAGTTCATCAAAGGAACAACAGAATGACAGAAGAATTCTCAATACCAAAACACAAAGCCACAAACACAAGCCAGAAAACAAATAAGTATACACAAAATTTTTGTAGAGACAGGGTCTCACAATGTTGCTCATGCTAGTCTCACTCAAACTCCTGCCCTCAAGCAGTCCTCCTGCCGTGGCCTCCCAAAGTACTGAGATTACAGGAGAGAGCCACTGCGCTCAGCCTGGAGACATCTCTGACAGTCGCTGCTGGAGGTGCTACTGGCATCTAATGAGTAGAGGCCAGGGATGCTCTTAAATATTCTACAGTGCACAGGACAGTCCTCCACAATAAGTAATTATTTGCTGCAAAATTCCATAGTGCTGAGTTTGAGAAACCTAAAGGAATTCTAAGGAATATACCTCAAGAAAGAATAAAATGATCCTAGAAGACTAGTTGTCTGAAATGTAAGAAAGAGTAGTGAATAAATGAACTAGTAAACTTGTACATCAACCCAAATCAGTGTTGTCTCTATAAAACAACTCTAATATCTTATTTATGGAGGTTTTTTTTTTTAAAAAAAGAGACTACTGGAAACGTTGGACACCAATATTAGGTAAGTCAGGAGGAGAAAGTTGGAATTGAAGTATTAGAAAGTCTTTGTGTTGTTCAGGAGGATGTCAAGCAATTGTTTAAACTTATTTAACAATTTAAGTAAAATATGTAGTAAAATTTCAAGGGTCATTGCTAAAAGAACAGAAATAGAGGATGGAAACTAGAGGGGAAAATGGCATTAGGGAAAAACAAACCAGAAAATCCAAAGAGTGGGAGAGACAGAGACAGAGGATGAGAATGAATCATAGAGAAAGAACAAGTAAAAAGATGTTAGAACCCTGTCTAAATATATTAATCACTGAGGTTGATGGGCTGAACTTGGCAGTTCAAAAGACAGATTGTCAGACTTTAGAAAATCCATCCCAAACAAATAGATGATAAACTGTGTTGTTTAAAATGCCAGTAAATTTGGAGGTAATTTGGTAAGCAAAATAATAATAACTAAACAATAGATGTATGTTTAAAATTGTTGTGCCAGCCAGGCCCAGTGACTCACGCCTCTAATCCCAGCTCTTTGGGAGGTTGAGGCAGGCCGATGGCTTGAGCCCAGGAATACGAAGCAACATGGCAAACTCTCATCTCTACAAAAAGAATCCAAAACTTAGCTATTGATGGTGGCATGAGCCTGTAGTCCTAGCTACTTGGGAGACTGAGGTGGGAGGATCTCTTGGGCCCAGGAGGTCGAGGCTGCAGTGAGTCGTGATCGCACCACTGTACTCCAGACTGGGCATAAGAGTGAGACCCTGTCTCAAAAGCTAATAATAATGATAAATAAAATTGTCATACCTTCCTGGTGGATTAAACCTTTTGTTATTATGTGGTTACCTTCTAATTCCTAATAAAATTTTTCTCTTACAAATTTATCTGATATTAATAAAATTATATCAGCTTTCTTTTGGTTAGTATTTGCTTGATGTATCTCTTAATGTTTTCTTAATGTTCAGCTTTTGTATGCCCTTATATCTCTTATGAATAGTTTATGTCTAGATTTTATTGTTTAATCCAGTCTCTTTGTCTTAGTTTATTTATATTACTGGTATTATTGATATACTTGGACCATTGTGCCATCCTAAATTATTTGTCCCACTTTTTCTGCTTCTTTATAATCTCTTCTTTAAAAAAAAAAAAAAAAAGTTATCTATATTACCCCTGCTTCCCAAATGAACATTTGCACACTCTCACATTACTCTCTCCTTTGCCCCAACCACATCATGTTGTTTCAATCAGAAAAGGAGGGACTATTCAATAAATGGATTTGGAAGAACTATCCATTAACTAACTTATGTGGTCTGGATCCTTTCTGTGTTTCTAAATATGCTCTCCTTTCCTCACTCTCCTTTAGCTATATTGTCCTTTCTGCTTTATGAATTCACTAAAATTGTTTCTGCTTTACGATCTTTTAAAATTGCTATTTTCCCTCTGCCTGAAATGTAGGCTTTTCCTTACTGTCCTATGCCAGGAGTGTGCTGCAGCCAGCTCATACCAGCTCACAAGAGCCAGTTATGCGAATCTCTTCCCAAAACCAGGTTCATCGTTTTCACATTAGTAGTTTGAAAATGGCCATGCGTGAGTATTTATACCACAGAAATTGTCAAGTACTGTAAGTCAGGGGTTTGTTTTAACTCTTTAGAGGCTGCTTATCAGCACACCAATGATCTTATATGAAGTCATCATTCCCCTCCCTAGTCATAGTCTCTCCCAGTACATATTTGATCTTCTTCCTTGAACTTATCACTTCTTGAAATTCTTTTTGGGTTTTTTTGTTTGTTTTTATTTTGTCGTTTTTTTATTGCTGCTGCTGTTGTTTTTACTTACTTTCTGTCTTCTGTAACTTCAGTATATGCATAGTGAAGGCAGGGTCTTTAACTGCCATGTCCACTGCTATACCCCTAGGACCCAGAACAGTACCTAGTACATCCAAGGAATTTAATAAATATTAGTTGAATAAATGAATTACTCAAAAGTGCTGGTAATTTTAAGCTGTACTCTCTAGAATTTTCTGGAGCCATTAGGAAGAGGAAAATAATTACATTTTTCTTTCTTTTTATAACTTTTTGTTACTGAAAATATCAAAGGTACACAAAAGTAGAATAGCATAATGAACTTTTCTGAATGCATCACCCAGCTTCATCAGTGTTACAAATCTGTTTTCAAGATCCTACCTAATTTTTCCCTAAATTGTTTTAAAGAAAATTCCAGACATCATATGATTTTACTTGCCCTTTTTAAAAAAATAAGCGATATATTTTCGCTTACTTTTTGTTTTAAAAATGCCTTTTTACCTTTGATTTGTTGAGTCAGGATCCTAACAATGTTCATTTGCAACTAGTTGATATGTTTTTTAAGTCTCTTTTATCTATAAAAGTTCACCTTTTAAGTTTATGCTATTTATTTGCTGAAGAAGTCAGATCATCTTGTAAAATTTCTCATATTCTGAATTTGGTGATTAGATCCTTCTAATGTTTAACATGTTCCTCCTTTGTGTTTTCTTTGAACTGATAGATTTCGAAGCTTGATTAGATTCAACTTCCATTCTTTTGGCAAGAATACATCATAGCTTGTACAGTGTATTTTTCATTGTATTACAGGAGATTGTGTTGTCCTACCTTCAGAGATGTTAAGGCTGATTAGTAGGCTCCAGATCACCCTCATCCATCCATTGTAAAGTTCTGCCTCAGCCTTTCACCTAATGGTTTTAACAAACATTGATGATCGTTGCCTAAATCCGTTATTTCATTAGTGATTTTTTTCTATCATTCCATCTATCATTAATAAGCTAGAATGCTTCTATAAGGAAGAAATTTTCTTTTAATTATTGGTTACCCTGAAATATAGTTGGTGCAAGAAAGGCAAGATGATTGCTTCTTTCCATTTATTTTTTTCTATTTATTAATGTTATTTTTCAGAGGCATGTGTTGTTTCCTTAACCCTGCAAAGGTGACTAATTTTTCAGAATATCATTTTGAGTGTTTCATAAATTTGCATTTTAATCCATCACATTATTTTTAATGTTTATATTATTCCATTTTGGGGCATTGGGAACCCCTTCAGTTTGGCTCTGTGCCCTTTGACATGACCCAGTAATTTTAATAGTTTATTGGCTGTTTCTCAAGCCCATCCTTATACATTTAAACTTACAGGGTTTTTAATTCTTTAATTTTTATATTGGTATTTATTTCCCCAGTATTTTAAATCTTAGTTTTTAATAGCATTTATGGTTTTTTTAAATTTTTCTCTTCTCTCCTGCCAGACTCTGTAATTATATAACTTTTGCATAATAATGAAACAAAGTTAAGGAAGTGCTCAAATAAAACAAAGTTTGCTGTCTTATAGACCAGGTCTCTTTTTTTTCCTCATAGCTCTTTCACCAAAGTTTTGTCAGATGCCTCTTTTAACATTAAAAATGTGGAAGGGTTTGTACAAAACTAATAGTTAAATGGCAATTTTTTTCTTTTTTCAACTTCTTTGCCCCCTGAGACAGGGTCTCACCCTGTTAATCAGGCTGGAGTGCAGTGGATCAGTCACAGCTCATTTGCAGTCTTGAACTCCTGGGCTCAAGATATCTTCCTGCCTGAATAGCTGGAACTATAAGTACGCACCACCATGCCCTGCTAATTTTAAAAATTTTTTTGTAGCAGCAGGGTCTCAATGTTGCCCAGGCTGGTCCGGAACTCCTGGGCTCTAGCATTCCTCCCACCTGGGCCTCCTAAAGTTCTAGGATTACAGGCATGAGTCACCACGCTTGCCCTATTTTTTTTCAACTTTTATTTTGGATTTAGAGGGTACATGTACAGGTTTGTTACGTGTGTATATCGCATGATGCTGAGGATTGGGGTATAGGTAATCCTTTCACCCATGTAGGAAGCATAGTGACACAGGATTTTTCTTGGCTACTTTGCCAGCCAGAGACCTCCAGCCAGCAACATCCATGCCCAGGCTTTTCTCAGGCCCGAGCTCACCAGAAGAGATGCCCCATCTATTCAGCCTGCTGGGCTGTGCCTGGCTTGCACTCCAGTGCAGATCCTGCAGCTGTTGCAACTGCACACTCAGCCCCTGGTAGGAGGGGGTGAGTGAGCGAGCGAGTGCAGTGTCCAGCTGGCTGCTCCAAGTAGTGAGGCAGAAGCGGGCTGTATGTGGGGTTTGCTGCTGGACCAGGCATGTCACACTGAGGGGAACATGGTGGCGCCCAGATTGGTGTCTGCAACCCTGAAACCTCAGGGGGAGTGTTACAGTGTCCTAATAGCTCTTTTAGTCCCACCATCTGCAGCCCGATGGATGGCTGTATGTTAACAGCTCTGTCAGTCCTGTCACCCCTGCTCCGGCCTGCTGCTGCTTCCTGTCGTGTGGGGTAGCTGCCCTCCACTGGTGGAGCGTGGAAGGCCACAGTATTACAGCCTTCTTTGTACCTGTGTTTGGTGGGTCCTGAGTTCTTGTCCCACATCCAAGAAGAATGAGGTTGTGCTGATGATCAAAGGGTGAGGAGGGCGGAGAAGAATTTTACTGAATGACGAGAAACAGTTCTCAGCCAAGAGGGCATGTGAGGGTGGTCTCTTGTCTTTCATTGGGGCTGGGGCTGGGGACTTTATAGGCTCAGAATGGGGGAGTGCATGCTGATGGGTTTGTGAGTATGCAAAAAAGGCTAAAACAAAGGCACCACTGGAAGGTGGGCATGACAGTGTAAAAAAACCAATTAGGGAAGGGTAGATATAAGTAAAATAGGTGAAGGGTGGGGAATCAATCAGAGGAAAGTTTGCAGAACGGGAAGAGAGGTTCTCAATCCAGTCCATGGATTTATCCAGGACTTGTAGCTAGCCTTTAAACTGTCTTTGGCTTGAAGGTTGGGTTTCAGTTGTATGTAATGATCATACAAGTGCATGTGTCTTTCTGGTAGAATGATTTATTTTCCTTTGGGTATATACCCAGTAATGGGATTGCTGAGTGGAATGGTAGTTCTAAGTTCTTTGAGAAATCTCCAAATTGCTTTCCACAGTGGCTGTGTTACATTCCCACCAGCAGTGTATAAGCGTTTCTTTTTCTCCACAACCTCACCAACATCTGTTATTTTTGATTTTTAAATAATTGCCATTCCAACTGGTATGAAATGCTCATCACTGAAATCATCAGAGAAATGCAGATAAAAACTTCATATAATTTATAAAAAGGTCAGACAGCTGTGGAGGCAGAGAGCTTTTACTGTCAGCAGCAGCAGCAATAGTGTGTAAAGGAGACTACATCTAGCACAGTATTATACCCTGAGTAGATACTCAATATTTTTTTTTCTCCTAAACTTAGGTGATTTTAAGAATAGAGTCTCGGCTGGGTGCAAGTGGTTCACGCCTGTAATCCCAGCACTTTGGGAGGCTGAGGTGGGCAGATAAATTGAGGCCAGGAATTCGAGACCAGCCTGGCCAATGTGGTGAAACCCCATCTCTTTTAAAAATACAAAAAATCAGTTGGGCGTGGTGGTATGCTCCTGTAATCCCAGCTACTTGGAGGCTAAGACAGGAGAATCTCTTGAACCAGGGAGGCGGAGGTTGCAGTGAGCTGAGATTGTGCCACTGTACTCCAGCCTGGGCGGCAGAACAGGGCTCCATCTCGGAAAAAAAAAAAAAAAAGAGTAGAGTCTTCATGGGCTGGAATTCCAAAAGAATAGTGTCTCTAGGGGTCTTTATTCTTGTTAAGGAAAGGAATGACCCATGTTTACTCCTTAGAGTTTTATTTTTGTTCCTGCTGGAGAGGGGGCCATATTCTCCAAGCAATGCTGGTTGAATTCTCTCTAAGATTAAATTTGAATATGAAAATAGGTTATATTAATACTGAAGCGACATAAACTAATCTGGTGCTGATGTTTCTTCATCCGAAACCAGTGAGAAACTAACTTGGTCTACTTTTTTTTTTCCCAGACGATGGACATAAAAAAGCTCGAAATGCTTATCTCAATAATTCCAATTATGAAGAAGGAGATGAATATTTTGATAAAAATTTGGCACTCTTTGAGGTAATGTTTTGGAGAAAACTATGGACTGAGACTTTAGAAACAGAGATCTCATGATAGCCATATTTTACCCCATTTGGTTTTAAAATTTTACAAGCTGTATAATTTAATATTAAAAGAAAATATCATGATTATTGTAACTTGTAGTAAATTTTGTCTGTGTAATCTAATTATAGTGAGTAACTATTAAATCAAATTGTTATGTAATAAGGAAGAGGAGTTTGACTTCTTGGACATATCGATTACCTTGCAATCTAATTCAATTGTGATTTAATTGTTTTTATTAGAATAATCTTTCTTCTAAGTATAAATCAGTGTATTTCTCCACCCTTTGTCTGGAAAGACTATTATTTGCCTTAGAACTAACTAAACAAAAATCACTGTGGGAAGCAGGCTTCCAGATTGCAGGACCTGTATGTCTCTTTTATAATTGTCAAATAATAATTGTATATATTTATGGATTACAATGTGATATTTCGATATTTGTATACATTGTGGAATGATTAAATCAAGTTAATTAGCATATCTATCACCTTGTATACTTATTTTTGTGATGAAAATATTTGAATTTTACTTTCTTAGCAATTTTGAAATATACAATATGTTAACTATAGTCGCTATGCTATGTGCAATAGATCTCAAAAATTTATTTCTCCTGCCTAACTGAAACTTTGTATCCTGTGACAACCTTTCCCCCTGCCCCTATGTACACCCCAAGCATCTGGTAACCACCATTCTATTACTAGGAGTTCTGCTTTTTAGATCCCACATGTAAGTGAGATCATGTGCTATTTATCTTTCTGTGCCTGGCTTATTTCACTTAACATAATGAAGAGGACCTGTATATCTTATCTGAATAAGACAACATGGACTCTGTGGCCAGGCTCCATAAGCTGTGGCTAGGTTGTTGAAAGGAGCCTGGTTTATTTCAGCACTACCTTTTTCTGGCTTTCGACAATGATGCAAGTGCCACTTCTCTCAATGTACCTTTTTTTTTAGTTTGTTTTTGAGACAGGGTCTTGCTCTGTCACCCAGGCTGGAGTGCCTGGTGACACTGGTGATCACAGCTTGACCTCTTGGGCTCAAGGGAGCCTCCTACCTCAGCCTCCCTAGTAGCTGGGACTGCAGGCACATGTCACCACACCTGACTGATTTTTAAATTTTTTTCAGAGACAGGGTCTCACTTTGTTGGCCAGGCTGGTCTTGAATGCCTGGGCTCAAGAGATCCTTCTGCCTTGCCCTCCCAAAGCATTAGGATAGAAGGTGTGAGCCACCATGCCTTTCAATGTACGTTTCTTTCTTTTTTTTTTTTTTTGAGCTGGAGTCTCACTCTGTTGCCCAGGCTGGAGTGCAGTTGCACGATCTCGGCTCACTGCAACCTCTGCCTCCTGGGTTCAAGCCGATTCTCCTGCCTCAGCCTCCCGTGTAGCTGGGATTACAGGCACGTGCCACCACACCCAGCTGATTTTTGCATTTTTAGTAGTGATGGGGTTTCACCATCTTGGCCAGGCTGGTCTCGAACTCCCAGCCTCAGGTGATCCAGCCACCTTGACCTCCCAAAGTGCTGGGATTACAGGCGTGAGCCACTGCACCTGGCCTACCTGTGAAATATTTTTTCATTTGATTTGAAGTTTTCTGGTAGCAAGATTATTTTGATGCTTATGTTCAATGTTGTTTGTCGCTCATTTCTTCCGTGTCACTGGCTTTATAGGAAGAAATGGACACCAGACCGAAGGTGTCCTCTCTCCTCAGCCGCATGGCCAATTACACTAATCTGACTCAAGGAGCAAAGGAACATGAAGAGGCAGAAAACATCACTGAAGGGAAAAAGAAGCCCACCAAGGTGAGGCCTCAGAATAACAAAGAATACATAAAAAGCGCCCTGTGTATAAGAAAGAAGGAAATACCTAAGGCACCATTCTGTGTTCAGCAGCTATTTATTAAATGCTTGATAGGTGCCTGGAACTGTTCTGGGCACCAGGGTCATAGCACAAACAAAACATACGATGTAGTCTAAATTCTAATGTGAGGATACCGTCCTCAAGCTGTTTTAACTGCCAAAATACATAACATATTAAGTGTTGATAAATGCCCTAGCAAAAAATTAAGCAGAGTAAAGAGACTGAAATTGGCATGGGAGCCAGAGTGGAGGGCGTTGCTACTTACATAGGTTGGACAGGGAAAGCCTTTCTGACAAGGTGATATTTGAGGAGAGATCTAGCTGATGTGAGGGAGTGAGCTATGTGGGAAAAGAGCATTCAGGAAGAGGGAATAGCTTTTCAAGAGAAGAGTGTCCATACCCATCTGCTGATGCCATCTGTCTGTTGTGAAGTTGTTGGGTTTTTTAAAGACCAAACATCAGTTTGTCTCAAAATGAAAATATAAGACATTCAGTTTACCATTCTGGTTGTTCAGCTCTTTGAAAAAGGGGTAAAACGGCCCTCAGATCTTCATTTTACCATCTATTTTATTTACCAACTACTGTGAAGAATTTATGCCAAATTCTGAAGACATTCCATCAAGTCCTTATTGTTTTTAAATGAAAAAGCCAACAGCTTTGAAAAACAAAATTTTAAATTGTGGGTGTGCGTAAAAGTTTATTCATGGCCAGATGCCTATGTACAATAAAAACATGCGGGAACCTTTGTAAAGTTAAAATGTATAGCTTTAGGAATAATAAAAGTATGGTGATAAACACTTGAAAGATGGAGATTTTATATGTGTCCTTTTGAAGATACTGATTAAACTTACAATCTCTGCTTGGAGATTAATATGGTAGTTAGGGAACAAGTTATATAAAAGAATAAAAACCTCTCCTTAAGATAACTGTTTTATTTTTTGTCAATGTCTTTCTTTCTAGACCCCCCAAATGGGTACCTTCATGGGCGTCTACCTCCCGTGTCTACAAAATATTTTTGGAGTGATCCTTTTTTTACGCCTTACATGGGTGGTGGGCACAGCTGGAGTTCTTCAGGCTTTTGCAATTGTCCTTATCTGCTGCTGCTGTGTAAGTACTACACTGGCTCCTGGAGATCACCTGAATGTTGCAAGTTCTCAAGAGTAGATGCACACGACCTCTTTGGGAATAAAACAAAGAATACTTAGGGAAGGACTCATGATCTCAACAGAAGAAATTATTCTGATATTAAAATCTAAAGGATTTTCAGTTATTCAGTGCCTATTCGTCACTGCTTGCTATCTATTATATTATGTACTAGAAATTAGGAAGCAAGACTTCAACTGGAAATGGAAGATAAAATTCCTGTCTTCAAAGAATTCAGAATCCAAACTGTTTGAGCTTGATAGCACCAAAGCTGTGACAGAAAATGTGTTAGAAAACGTGATGTGCTACTCCAGTATATATTGAGAAACAAGACAGGTTATGGCGGATATGAGGGGTATTTGGTTTTTTTTTATTTGGTTTTGAAGTTTCTTCCCTTATCCCTTCCTTAGAAATTCAGATGTTCTTTCCAGGTCTTCTCTCTACTGAGAACATTTTTATCTTCCTTTAAGTTAAACTTCTAATTATGTATCCCAGCCACACCTATGAATTTTATAGGTTTCTACTCTCCTCTATTATCACTGGGACCTTTATACCCTACCTGTATATTATCCCCAGCTGATGAGCATACAGCTGATGAGCAAAACAGGTTAAGCAGGCACAGTTCATATTTTTATTAACTTAAAATTAATGGTACCACCTTTTTTTAGTTTCTCAGGCTTAAAACCTCAAGGCTCTGTTTGGCTTCTTAATTGCTTTTCACATCTCATCAGCTACCAACGCTAATCTATTCTCTGAAATCTTTTACACTCAGCCCTTTTTATTCACACTAACACCACTATAGTTTTTACCTCTCACTGAACTACTATGGTAGCCTGCTAACCAGTCACTCTGCCTCCAGCTCCTCCTATCTGCCATTCATTCTATACTCTGCTACCAGGTAATATTTTTAAAATGCGCTTCCTGTGTGCCCAGAAGCCTTCAGTGATTCCCTTTCTTACTGAACATTGTTCTTGATATTGTATTTAGTCTTTAGTCAGGTTCTAACCTGTTTTCTGAGTTATTTCTCTAGTTCTTCCTTTTGAGTATACTATGCTCTATTTTCTGTGTAACTAGGAAATCCAGAGTGAGATTAGCAGTTCTTAATAGCACCTGACCTACTAATATGGGAGCATTTTGACAGAATCCTCCAGATATTAGTGGTATGACTAGTGCAATGAATTAGACCATATCATCTTATTTCCATACCATTAGGTATGACTGTCCATAAAAGTAGGTAGAATTAAATGTTTGCCAAGTGCTCTTGGAACACAAAGGGAGAAGTAGTATAGAAATGTCATCTTTACACAGTAACAGTTGTCTCCTTTCCCTTTCTCTGCAGACAATGTTGACTGCTATCTCCATGAGTGCCATTGCCACTAATGGAGTGGTGCCAGGTTAGTAGGTCAAGGTTGTATTTCAGGATTTTTCAGTGTTGACTGTATGTTTATGCTATAAAGCTAGAGGTGCAAACTTCTGAAGAACAGAATACTATTCAGTCTGTTCTGTGCTACAACAGAGTAATGATCTATAGGACATAGACATAATACTACTTGACTTTAAGATGCTGTCTTTAAAATCTCTTAATTTTTTAAACTAGAATACATTAATTCTTAGCTTTTAGCTTTTATTAGTTAGAAAGAAAATATATATATATGTGTGTGTGTATGTGTGTGTGTGTATATATATATTTTATAGACAAAGTCTCACTATGTCACCAAGGCTGGAGTGCAGTGACTTGATCATAACTCACACAGCCTCCAACTCCTGGGCTCAAGCTACTTTCCCACTTCAGCCTCCTGAGTAGCTGGAACTAGTGTATACCACTATGCCTGGCTATTTTTTTCTGTGTAATTTTTTTGTAGAGGTGACATCTCACTATGTTACCCCAGTTTAGTCTCAAACTCCTGGCCTCAAGCAGTCCTCTCGCCTCATCCTCCCAAAGTGCTACCATTGGAGACGTGAACCTCCACACCCAGCCAGAATATATTTTATTGGGCTGTCTCATGTCGTAGTAAATAAAGTAATGCTGGCAAACTGTATTGTATCATATGGCTCCTTACGTTAGATGTGCAGTATATCCCACAGTAACACTTTCACCTTTTACTTCCCACTAGCAAATCTTTTTATCACATTCAGGGTTTGCGGAAGCCTGAAACATTTAACCTTCATGTGTATATTTTTTTCTTATTTCTATTTTATTCATATTCCTCTTACTAATACACACTCTTTCTCCTATTCACCTTCTGTTTTGTCTTTTAGCTGGGGGCTCATACTTTATGATTTCCCGGGCGCTGGGCCCAGAGTTCGGTGGGGCTGTTGGCCTCTGCTTTTATCTTGGTACCACATTTGCAGCAGCCATGTATATCCTTGGTGCCATTGAAATCTTTCTGGTAAGTAATGACTTCACTGTGGTCTATACTATAGAAGAAATATTGATTTTGGTTTATTATTTGCTATGAAACCTTCTGAGATCAGCTGTGGGAATAAATCAGGTGATTGACTGCCAACCTCAGTTGGCCTCTTACGTGAATATGAGGTGGAAAGGTTGCAATTCCCTTTGCCTGCGTTCCTGATTTCTGCCTGATTGCCACCACTCTGCCACCTCATCCAGGAGGTTCAAGTCCAGTGGGGAAAAAGTAAAATAAAGTTTATCTTTTTTAATATCTTCATCCCTATGAAATAAAATGCTTCTCATTTCTCTATTCAGTGAGACATATTGTTTATTTAAAGTAGTGATAGTAGAATGAGGGTTAAAGATAATCATAATTACTTTTTATAACCCTATGAATAAACGCAATAATTCCTTTGTCTCCGTTTGGAAATGTAGTTATGCAGAACAGCATATAGAGGAAAAAAAAAAAAAATCCTTGACATCCCATTTCTGCAGGCATTTCAAATCCTATTAGAAACTAGGCTAACTCCCCAGTCATTTTGTCTCTCAGCTTTGCTTTCTTTTGTGAAAGTAAATGCAAACGAATACAGCCTTTTTACTTAATTCTTTCTAAATAACATAATTTTCTCCTTTATTTTACCTAACAGGTCTATATCGTCCCCCGGGCTGCCATCTTTCGCAGTGATGATGCACTCAAGGAATCAGCAGCCATGCTAAATAACATGCGTGTCTATGGCACAGCTTTCTTGGTCCTTATGGTATTAGTGGTATTTATCGGCGTACGCTATGTGAACAAGTTTGCCTCACTTTTCCTGGCCTGTGTCATTGTGTCCATCTTGGCCATCTATGCTGGAGCCATCAAGTCTTCTTTTGCCCCTCCACACTTCCCGTACGTGTCTGTCTCTCTGCCTAGCCATCTTTGTTGGGTAGTAATTGAAAATATCTGGTGGTGTGATAATTTTAAGTCAGAATTTCATGGCGTCTCTCTGAGATTTTCCCTCTTGGATAAGTCCATTTAGACTTCCTTCCCCATCTAGGCAGGAAGCCTCCCAGCAAATTATGTCCTGTTCATCCTCTTTCTTATGTCCCAAACACAGAACTAGTAATTGTAACCATCATTTATGTTCAGATATTAGATTTTTTTCTCCCTGAGAATTGTACATAATCTTTTTTTATTATACATATTTTGAACTATTCATAAAGGGCTTTGCAGACAGTGTAGTTATTGCCAGCAGCCTTTATAAGGTATTTAAATGTTGGATTTCTTTCACTAATGAAAAATCAGGGGAGTCAAAAGAAACCTAAAATCTTACCTAAAATGTTTAATTAATTAAAATTTTTTTTCTGTCAATATTGTAATGGACTAGTCATAAAGGGAAATACTGTACAATTTGCATGTATCTCTCTATATATGTAACATTACATACTATAAGTAATACAGCTACTTTTTTCAACCTTGATTTTATTTTTTTAAATTTGTATAAACTTACGGGGACAAGTGTAATTTTGTTACATGCACATGTTGTGCATTGGTGAATTCAGGGCTTTTATTAAGAGTTGGAATCTCACTTTGTTGCCCAGGCTGGAGTGCAGTGGCATAATCTTGGCTCATTGCAACCTCAGCCTCCTGGGTTCAAGCAATTCTCCTGCCTCAGCTTCCCAATTAGCTAGAATTACAGGCATGTGCCACCACACCCAGTTCTTTTTTTTTTTTTTTTTTGTGAGACAGAGTCTCGCTCTGTCACCCAGGCTGGAGTGCAGTGGTGCGATCTTGGCTCACACAACCTCTGCCTCCTGGGTTCAAGTGATTCTCCAGTCTCAGCCTCCTGAGTAGCTAGGACTACAAGCACACACCACCGTGTCCAGCTAATTTTTGAATTTTCGGTAGAGGTGAGGTTTCACCATGTTGGCCAGGCTGGTCCTGAACTCCTGACCTCAAGTGATCCGCCCACCTCAGCCTCCCAAAGTGCTGGGATTACAGGCGTGAGCCACTGCGCCCAGCCTAGGTCAGGGCTTTTATCCATTACCCAAATAATGTACTTTGTACCCATTAAGTACTCTCTCATCATTCACCTCCTCCTTCAACTCCCTAGTGCAAGTACTTTAAAGTATGTTTTTTGAAGTAGTAATGGATTTGTGCAGATCTGTGACTCACAGGCTCCCTTTTCCCTTTGACTAGTGGCATAGGGACTAGCTGGCACTGAGTGTTATTTGTAGTCTTGTTACAGAATTATCTTGAAGAGTCATCTGGATTATCTGAGGATCAAACTCATTGGTTCTATGTTGATTTAACCAGATTACAGAAAAAAAGATTTTTCAAGACAAAAAGACAGTTCCAATAGGTTTAATGACTTACCTCAAAGTTAATTAATGGCAGAGCAAGAAGATGAACTGTGATTTCCTGACTCCCCATTCAGTATTTCTTCTGTGCCATGCTACATGATGTCAGAAGAAGATTCCATCTTAAACTTTTAATCTGCTTATCTAGGGACTGTAATATAGCTGAAGGTCCTTTCTAGGGTCATACAATTTCTAAAGGTGACATTCTGGTTATATCTCAATTTGGGAAATTCCATTTTGTCTCAGGTTCACCTTTGGGGCTTCTCCTCTTTTTTGATTAGTACATGGTCATAATGCATGGTATTTTCTTTGAGATATTCCAGCAAAACAAGACAAAAAATCTAGAATACATGAAACAAGACTGGGAAATGTTGAGAGTTGTTGAAGCTGAGTAATAGGTACATGGTTCATAATAATGTATTCAATCATTTTGCAGATTTTAAAAGTCCCTTTGTTGGACCTAAGAGGTATTTTAACTATGGATGTATTATTCCTTTGTTTATATTTGTGTCTCTGGGTTAAAGAAAAAAATAAAACCAGCAGGTTAATATTTGTGTTATCCTTACCCTCACTCCCGCTGGATCTAGGCTTAAGTTCAAAAACAGTTTTCTCTTAGGCCATAGAGGGATCTGCCTTTAATTCTGGCCAAGCTGTTTTCCTTGCAACAGTAGCCAGAAGATTTGACCTTTAGCATAACATTTTCAAGGGGTTTGTTAAGAATGTAAGGCTTTTCTAGGCCAAAAAAAGAGGAGTGGTTTTTTCTTTGTAAGAACAACAAAAGAACTTCAGTATTCTTTTAGACCTAACAATTTTAGCCAAAAATTTTGGAAGATGAGTCAGCATAATGTCTTCAGACAGTTCTTCAATTTGAGTTCCTTCACTGCCACCTACCACCTATGACCTTGGACAGATAACTGTATTTCCCTAACCTTCAGTTAACTCCCTAACTTCCTAAACTTCAGTGCCTCCATCCACAACATAGAAATTCTAATACATTGTGAGGTTGCTGTAAGGATTAAATTGGCAGAAAATGTAAGTCACCATTCACAGTGCTAAAATAAATTATAAATAAATAAACGTTAGTTCCCTTCCCACCCATGAGAGTAGAAGCTCTTAAAGATGGGGTTCTTGTTTCCTTTACTAACCTGTTTCCTTTTTTTCTTTTTTAATGTGTTTTTTTTCCTTACTTGATCTTTCTCCCTATTTCTTTTCACTTAGGGTCTGCATGCTGGGTAACCGCACCCTTTCATCAAGACACATTGACGTTTGCTCTAAAACCAAGGAAATTAACAACATGACAGTCCCATCCAAGTTATGGGGATTCTTCTGTAACTCGAGTCAGTTTTTCAATGTCACCTGTGATGAATACTTTGTTCACAATAATGTCACTTCAATCCAGGGCATTCCTGGATTGGCTAGTGGTATCATTACAGGTAAGTTAGGGAGTTATTGGACAAGTTTTTTCCTATTTTCTGGGGAAAATAGGCCTTGTCATCTTAGATTCTTCTGCTGTCCATAAAGATTCACTGCCATGGTGCTAATTTCCTTAAGCATACCACACAGCTCTTAATTCAGCATATTTCTGCTTTTCCATTAGTAAAGCTGTCCTTATTCAGGACTCCTTTACAGAGCGATGTCTGCTAAAATTCACCTCCATTTCAGAGCAGAGTTGAGCAAATCACTTTCTAATCTTAGGATAAATTATTCTGTGCATTCTTGTAAAATTGCCAGTGTTCTTCCTGCACTGACAGAATAGAACTGTTTTAATGTCCACATCCACATGTATCTTCCTAACTTAGTTAAATTCCTGAAACATTCCTTAAGTGGCTTCTATTATAAATGTTTGGTCTATAAATTTCTTTGCACATAAGTAAGTTTACATTAAGGTGTTAGAAACAGCGTTGATGACTAATAATAATGGGATTTGTAGGGCATTTAGTTTTAGTCTGTTTAACTTTTACTAATTTGCATTAGTAAAGTTAAACTGTATTTGTATGTACCAAATCATTTTGTCAAATTATATTTAAATTAGATAAGAAAGAACACTATATTTGACCGGGCGCGGTGGCTCACGCCTGTAATCCCAGCACTTTGGGAGGCCAAGGCGGGTGGATCGCGAGGTAAAGAGATCAAGACCATCCTGGCCAACATGGTGAAACCCCGTCTCCACCAAAAATACAAAAATTAGCTGGGCGTGGTGGCGTGCGCCTGTATTCCCAGCTACTGCTACTCTGGAGGCTGAGGCAGGAGAATCACTTGAACCGGGGAGATGGAGGTTGCAGTGAGCCGAGATTGTGCCACTGCACTCCAGCCTGGGCAACAGAGCAAGACTGTCTCAAAAGAGGCTGGGCACAGTGGCCGACACCTGTAATCCCAGCACTTTGGGAGGCTGACGTGGGCGGATCACGAAGTCAGGAGATAGAGACCATCCTGGCAAATGTCATGAAACCCCGTCTCTACTAAAAATACAAAAAATTAGCGGGGCATGGTGGCAGGCGCCTGTAGTCCCAGCTACTCAGGAGGCAGGAGAATGGTGTGAACCTGGGAGGCGGAGCTTGCAGTGAGCCGAGATTGTGCCACTGCTCTCCAGCAAGACTCTGTCTCAAAAAAAAAAAGAACACTATGTTTTTATGTGTTTTTTATTGTGCATTGTGTGTGTGTACATGTGCTCATGTGGAAGCAAACACACCTTTAGAAACTGTATAAATGAGGAGCCTGATTTTGAATGTTTGGGTAGAAAATTACCTAATTATCTGTTTTTCATACTGCTGCTGCTTAAATTCCCATTTTTCCCACTGCAGAGAACCTTTGGGGTAATTACCTACCCAAGGGAGAGATCATTGAAAAGCCTTCAGCCAAATCTTCTGATGTCTTAGGCAGCTTAAACCATGAATATGTTCTTGTTGACATCACCACCTCCTTCACGCTTCTGGTGGGAATCTTCTTTCCCTCTGTTACAGGTAAGCATGCAGGCTGTTGTCTGTTTTAGAAGCTGTCAGACCCAGGGAGTGATTTTTCGCAGGAGGCAGAATTCTCAGGGTTCCCAGATTTGCTTCTACTGTTTGCTGTCAGTATCAACATCAAAGTGTCCAAGAAGTTAACTTGGTTTTTCCCCCCTTATCTCTAAAGGTATCATGGCTGGATCAAACAGATCTGGAGATCTGAAAGATGCTCAGAAGTCTATTCCCATTGGTACTATCCTTGCCATCCTGACCACCTCCTTTGTCTGTATCCTTTTTATGGATCCAGTCTAAGTCTCAGTCTTAGGAGCATCCAGTAGAACTGGATGATCAGTATTTTTATCCGAGTAACAAAGGTACCTGCTTTCTGTCACTTCACTTCTTGCCAGATAATCTGCCTACCTCATATAGGAAATTCAAAAAAGAATTTATAGGCGTATTTAGCAACTCATTTTACTGATAGAATAAATATCCTGAGTGTCTACTTTCTGTCTCATATTAGAAGGTAAACAGCAGTTTCCTTGACTCTCAATATGGTAGATTTAAGCAATGTTGTCCTTTTTGGTGCATGTATTGAAGGGGTTGTTCTCAGAGACAAGTGAGTAATTAATTTATTTGTAACAATTACGTCTGTCTGCCATGACTTCTGATCATTCCACATAGCTCCAAGACAGTTACAGACTCAACACAGCCAGGCACCGTGGCTTATGCCTGTAATCCCAGCACTTTGGGAGGCCAAAGCGGGTGGATTGCTTGAGCTCAGGAGTTCAAGACCAGCCTGTGCAACATGGCAAAACCCTGTCTCTACAAAAAGCATGAAAATTAGCCAGGTGTGGTGGTGTGTGCCTACAGTCCCAGCTACTTGGGGGGCCGAGGTGGGAGGATCACTTAAGCCTGGAAGTCAAAGCTGTAGTGAGCCATGATGATGCCATTGTACTCCAGCCTGGGTGACAAAGTGAGACCCTTTCTCAAAAAAATAACCCAACCTGAATTATCAACCATGGCTAAAAAAAAAAAAATATATGAATGTAGTTCCCAAAGGGGCCAGTATTTTCTAGTGAATATGTGAGACAGTTAAATACAGTCCTTCAAAAAAGCAGTGAATGTGTCTGAATAGTGAGGACTTCCCTGTCCATCAAGAACTGTTCAGAAACGAGACCAAAAGTCAAGAAGGGCAAGTAAAAAAAATTTCAAGTGTCTGTAGCATCTCCTTTATGAGAGATAAGTATCTAATTGTGTTTGGCATTCTAAATAAAAGCCTGAAACTTACTTTCTTCATATTCTGTTCTTTTCTCTTCTCTTCTTTTCTTTTCTACTTATTTATGTAGAGATAAGGTCTTGCTCTGTTGCCCAGGCTGCAGTGCAGTGGTGCAATGATGGCTCCCTGCCTCAACCTCCTGGGCTCAAGTAATCCTCCCACCTCAGCTTCCCAACTAACTGGGACCACAGGTGCATACCACCACACCAGCTAGGGTTTTTTTTTGTTTTTTGTTTTTTGTAAAGATGGGGCCTTACTATGTTGTCCAGGATGGTCTGAAGCTCCTGGCCTCAAGCAGTCCTCCCACCTTAGCCTCCCATAGTGCTAGGCTTATAGGCATGAGCCACCACACCTAGCCCTTTCCCCTATTATTTTTTTAAAATTTCCACACTATACAGATGTATCCCCTGGTCTTTATCCACATCAGTCACTTTGCACAGGCCTTCAGGATTTTTGCCTATGTTATTGTAATAATCTCCCTTTTAGTTCTAGCCTCTAATCCTTCCACACTGCCACCAGAGTGGCTTTTCTAAAACACAAAATTTGAACCTACAAACCTCCCTGCTTCAGAGCCTGCCAAAGCCTGTTAAAATCCATCACTGTGATCTGGCCCTCTCTGCCTCTTTTTACGCTTATCTCCTGCTATTCCCTCATAATCTCCCTAACTTAGAGTTTAATATGTCTTATTATGTCTCCACTTACAAACACATTTGTCTGTGTTGTTTCCTTTGCTTAGAATAGGTTACTCCCACCTGGCCAACTCATATTCATCCTCTTAGAGACTAGGCTAATGGTCTTCTCTCCTGTAAAGCTTTCCCATACTCACCCAAACAGATGTCAACACTCCTTCTTGTGTTCAGCCACAATATATTCTCATTCTATACATTATAGAATATACTATTTTATGGCATTTATGATGCTATATTGCAGCTACTTGTTTTCATATCACTGTCCCCTACACGTTGAGCCCTTTGAGGACGCGAAGCCTAATAGATGCAATATAAATATTGTTGACAAAATAAAGAGCACAGTATATATATGTATGTAACATGGTATATATGTGTGTATGGGGGGGTGTATATATGTATGTATAGAGTATAGTATATGACTATACCATTGTAGTAGGAAATTCATGGAGCTTTGGTAAGTTACACCATAATATAAAAATTATTATTGAGAGTGTAAATTAGAGTATCATTTTGGAAAATTATTGGTTATTTCCTAAAGTTGAACATGTGCTTACCTATGACTCAGCATTTCCACTTCTAGGTGTATCTAACAGAAGTGCTTGCACATGTGCATCGAGAATAATTCACGAGAATTTTCACAGTAGTGTTATTCTTTTTTATTTTATTTTATTTTATTTTTTTGCCTGCTTCATTTTCCCTTTGTAAGTATTCTTAATAGCCAAAACCTGGAAATAATCCAAATGTCCATCGCTAGTAGAATGATTAAATCATATATTCATGTAATAGGAAGCCATACAGCAAAGTATGTCATAGCAATATACAACACCCCAAAAAAATTCACAAGCAATGCTAAGAAACCAAACACAAAAGTATGTACTGTGTATCATTTATATAAAGTTTTAAAACGGTAAAACTACATAGTATTCAAAGTCAGAGGGCTGGGTATGGTGGCTCATGCCTGTAATCCCAGCACTTTGAGAGGCTGAGGCTAGAAGATTGTTTGAGTCAGGAGTTCCAGACCAGCCTAGGCAACATAGCAAGACCTTGTCACTACAGAAAGTAAAAAATTAGCTGGGCATGGTGGCGTATGCCTGTAGTGCTAGCTACTGGGGAGGCTGAGGCAGAAAGATCACTTGAACCCAGGAGGTTGAGGCTACAGTCAGTCATGATCACAGCACTACAGTCCAGCCTGGGTGACAAAGCAAGACCTTGTCTCAAAAAAAAAAAAAAAAAGCATAGTGGAGAGGAAGAAAGGGCTAATGAGGGGAATGGGCATAAGAGAGAATTTTGGGTACTGGCAATGTTCTGTTTCTTGACCTGCCTGGTAGTAAGTCAACACTACAGCATGGGGTGTTTGCTTTATAGAAATCTTCAGATATGATTTGTTGTTTTTTGCACATTTTTTTCCCCCTAGACAGAGTCTAGCTCTGTCACCCAGGCTGGAGTGCAGTGGCGCGATCTCAGCTCACTGCAACCTCCGCCTCCCAGGTTCATGCCATTCTCCTGCCTCAGCCTCCCGAGTAGCTGGGACTACAGGTGCCCGCCACCATGCCTGGCTATTTTTTTGTATTTTTAGTAGAGACGGGGTTTCACCGTGTTAGCCAGAATGGTCTTGATCTGCTGACCTCGTGATCCACCTGCCTCGGCCTCCCAAAGTGCTAGGATTACAGCTATGAGCCGCCACGCCCAGCCTTGCACATTACTTTTTGTGTGCGATACTTAATAAAAATTGTTAAAAGCAAGTAATTAAACTATTGCCATGTTTCACCCATCAAATTAGCAGTGACCGTAATATTTTTTTAACCACAAGACTGGTGTGGACTGTGCCTGTGCTGTAAGACTTGAATCTTCTTGTATTTCCAGTGGGAGTAAAATTTAGTACAACCTTCTGGACAGCAATTTAGCAGTGATTTTGAAATGTTTTAAGATATTGATCCCTTTGGTTAGTTATTCCCTCGTAAGAATCTGCCATAACTTAGCTGGGCCCAATGGCTCATGCCTGTAATTCCAGCACACTGGGAGGCCACGAGGGGAAGATCACACAAGCCCAGGAGTGCATGACAAGCCTGGGCAACAAGGCGAGATCCTGTCTACAAAACATTTTGTAAAAGATGAGCCAGACACTGTAGCGCACACCTGTGGTCCCAGCCACTTGGGAGGATGAGGCAGGAGCATCACCTGAGCCAGAGAGGTCAAGGCTGCAGTGAGCTGAGATAGTGTCACTGTACTCCAGCCTTGGCAACAGAGTGAGACCTGTCTCAAGACAAAAACAAAAACAAAAACAACAAAAAACCTGCCATAAGGAAAAAAACCTGAACTGTGAACATAGATACGTGCATAAAGATGTTAATTATAACATTTTATACGATAGAAAATCAACACTGAAGAATGGATAACAAATTGTGATGCAGTATTATTCAGATCACTAAAAATGTTTATTCATAGCTTTTTATGACATAGAAAAATGCTTATGTTTCACGAATACAGAATTATAGGTGCAGTGAGATCTCAATTTTTCTTTTCTGTTTTTTTTTTTTTTTTGAGACGGAGTCTCGCTCTGTCGCCCAGGCTGGAGTGCAGTGGCCGGATCTCAGCTCACTGCAAGCTCCGCCTCCCAGGTTCATGCCATTCTCCTGCCTCAGCCTCCCGAGTAGCTGGGACTACAGGCGCCCGCCACCTCGCCCGACTAGTTTTTTTGTAGTTTTAGTAGAGACGGGGTTTCACCGTGTTAGCCAGGATGGTCTCGATCTTCTGACCTCGTGATCCGCCCATCTCGGCCTCCCAAAGTGCTGGGATTACAGGCTTGAGCCACCGTGCCCGGCTTAATTTTTCTAAAAAGCAGGTATTTTGATACCCTGAAGGGGAAAGTTAAAACTGAAGCTTACCCCATATGTATTTTTTTCCTAATATAGGTCAATAGTGCCTTTTCATCAAATCTGGCTATCTTTATATTTTGTAATATTATTTGTCTTACTTTTGATTCTCTAAAATTTATAAAAAGAAAAAAAAAAATTGGGTGGGCCAGACTCAGTGGCTCATGCCTGTAATCCCAGCACTTTGGGAGGCTGAGGCAGGTGAATCACTTGAGGCCAAGAGTTCAAGACCAGCCTGGGCCACATGGTGAAACCTCGTCTCTACTAAAAATACAAAAATCAGCCAGGTGTGTTGGTGCACACCTGTAATCCCAGATGCTTGGGAAGCCAAGGCAGGAGAATCGCTTGAACT
The DNA here is from genome assembly GCF_047675955.1 of Chlorocebus sabaeus. NCBI lineage: Eukaryota > Metazoa > Chordata > Mammalia > Primates > Cercopithecidae > Chlorocebus > Chlorocebus sabaeus. Next base: position 10,041,537 of record NC_132929.1, on the reverse strand, counting down.
TGGGTGGGTGGAATTTGGAGTGAGCCAAGATCACACCACTGCACTCTAGCCTGGGTGACAGAGTGAGACTCTGTCTCCAAAAAAAAAAAAAAAAAAAGAAAAAAAGAATGGGTGAATGTCTCGCTCGTCTTTCAGTCTAAAGTTATTTCCAGATTAAATTTCCCTACTCCTATTTCTTTCCCAGGTTCGGTGATGCTGTGAAAGGTAATTTGGTGGTGGGTACCTTATCTTGGCCATCCCCATGGGTGATTGTTATTGGCTCCTTCTTTTCAACGTGTGGGGCTGGACTTCAGAGCCTCACAGGTGCACCGAGGCTGCTACAAGCTATTGCCAAGGATAACATCATACCATTTCTGAGGGTGAGTGACCTTTTTTATGCCCTCTTCTTTTTTTCCCAGCTTTAATGAGAAACAGTGTGGTCTTCATGGGCTTAGAAATTACTAGACCATAAATGTGGAGACATGGGTTTTTAGTACAAGACCCTCTAAATCCCAAGCATGAGTTTACATGTGAGTGCTATAAAGGTGTTTAAAAGATATCACAGTTGTAACACTATTGATCTTGCAGATGTCTGAAACTGTAGGCTAGAGAAATCAGAGAGCAATGACTCAATACTCCTATGCCTGGTATTTCCTTTCTGTGTACAGGTTTTTGGCCACAGCAAAGCCAATGGGGAGCCTACCTGGGCTTTACTTCTAACTGCTGCCATTGCAGAGCTCGGAATACTTATTGCCTCCCTGGATCTTGTGGCCCCAATTCTTTCCATGTAAGAGCCAGTGATTTTCTTCAGTTATTCTTGCTTACATGATAAATAATGCATGTTTATTTCCCTCAGTCATGTAACAGTAGTGATAACAGAGTGGGCTAAATACAGATGTAACTTCACTTAAATAAAAATCATTCCTGAGAACTTTCAAGTAAGGCTAACTTTTGTAAGTTATTAGGTTTTTCCCTACCTATTTAAATTCAGAAGTTCTTTGGCTTCATTTCTAATTCATTATCAATTGGTTGTAGCTTTTACCACCACTGTTAGTTTTTTTATTTATTCACCTGTGATTTATTGATGACTTACTACTTACCTGGCACTATGTAATATGGTATTCTGGGAATACAAAGATGGATAAGACACAATCTTATGGAACTGATAATGGATAAGGAAACCAATGATTCCCATATAGCGTGACGAGTGCCATGGTAAGGGTGAACACTGAGTGCCATAGGAACACCAGGGCAGGGCATCTAAACAGACGGAAACTCGAGAAAGATTTTCTGGAGGAAGTGATACTTGTATCTTGAAGAATAACTGGTTATTTGCTAAGAAAAGAAGGGGTGAAGAACATTTCAGGCAGAGAATGCATATAAAGGAATTGAAGAATGACATAAGGTAGCACATCCAGAGAACTGGAAGTAGTCTGGCTTGGCTAGAGTGGAGGGTGCATGCTGAGGGAATAGCAGAACAGAGAAGTAGGTAGATCAGGATCACAAAGGGTCTGGAACTTTTACCTGGAAGTAGTGGGTAGTCTTTGAGAACAAAATGATAATGCTTTAGGATGATCAGTCTGGTATAAAACATGGATTAGAAGGAGGCTAGACTTGCTCCTCTAATGCTAATTAGGGAATGCTAATTGGAAAGAAGAAATGAGAGCCTAAACTAAGGTGATTAGTAGTAGAGATGAAAAGCAAGAGAAGCAGCTTAGAGATTTTTAAATGGAATCCATAGGACTTGGTAAGTGAATTTGGAACAAGGGTAAGGAAGAGGAAACCTGGATTATCCTAAGAACAACTGGGTAAAGAGTGGTAATGTCATTGACTGAGAGAACAGAGAAGGATGAGCAGCTTTGTGGGGAGAGGTTGAAGTTTCTCTGTTTCCTACTTAATCAGGGGTTAGTTGTCTAGAAACAGACTTCAATACAGCAAAGGTCTCCAGTTCCTTAACCTTCAAAGAATCATCTTACAATAAGAATCACACTTATTCTTTTCATTCTTCAGGTTTTTTCTCATGTGTTACCTCTTTGTAAACTTGGCATGTGCCTTGCAAACATTACTTCGAACACCCAACTGGAGACCCCGATTCCGCTACTACCATTGGTAAGTCTGCTGCTTTTATTCTTTTTACTCACGTTTGGAGGGAACCCATCTTTGAAGTAGAAAACTAGGAGAGTCTGGGTTCTCAGTAAAATTTTTTTCTTGGTCAGCCGTTTCATACTGTTTCAACTTTCAATTCTTATCTGAATCCTCACCCTCCTATCCTATTTTCCTATATCACTTTATAATAACTTATAACACCCAATAAGAGTAGAGCAAAAGCACAAAATAGATATTTCCAGCCTTCTGTAATTTTCAGATTAAAACAACCTTCTCTTGCATATTTATTTTCCTGTTTGTCTCTTAGGGCTACGGAGTCAGAGGTTCTAAGTTCCAATCTCAGCTCTACTGTTTCCTAGCTTTGTAACCTTCAGCAAAGCACATAACCATGTAAAATTTAATTTTATTCATTTGTAAAATGGGACTAATAAATCTAAAGTGCTTGTCGTAGTGCCTGGTACACAGTAAAGCTCAGCTCTCAATGAACTGTTGCTGCTGCTGCTGTTGTAGTTAAGTCTCCCCAGTCCTGAAGGGGTTGTCATGAAAGATTTTTGGCTACCATCCCATATCTGTCCTCTCATAGCTAAGAGCTCATTAATTATGTCCCGTATGTACCCACTGCTACATTCTTCTTTGCTAACTTTCTCCTTGTTCATTCTGTCTTCACTTACCAATGGTGGACAGTGATGTAACCTTTATTGGGCAAAAATTAAAATCTTCAACTAAGTTTTAATGCCTCTGATCCTCTTTCTAGCTTTAACGTTAGTTAAAAGTTCTTCATGAGGATAGGCGCATTGCCTCATGCCTGTAATCCCAGCACTTTGGGAGGCCAAGGCGGGCGGACCACCTGAGGTCAGGAGGTTGAGACCAGCCTGACCAACATGGAGAAACCCCATCTCTATTAAAAATACAAAGGTAGCCGGGCGTGGTGGCGTATGCCTGTAATCCCAGTTACTCGAGAGGCTGAGGTAGGAGAATCATTTGGACTCGGGAGGCAGAGGTTGCAGTGAGCCGAGATTGCACCATTGCACTGCAGCCTGAGCAACAAGAGGGAAACTCGGTCTCAAAAAAAAAAAAAAAAAAAGGTTCTGTATAAACTTTGTTTGTTGCTATCTTGCCTCTATTTTTCTCTTTCTCTTTACCCTATATTTTCATTACATCCTAGTTTTCTCCAGATTAACACTCCTATTCATTCTTAAAAATTCATCACAGAGCTAAGAAGTTCATTCTGTACACAGAAAAACTTAAGTAAATATGGTTGTCTACCTAATTCCTGTGGTCAAAACAAGCAATTAATTCATTACCGTCTGCCAGGTTTCTCTTATGTACAGTCCAAAAATAATATTTCTTTTTTTTTTTTTTTTGAGACAGTTTCGCTCTGTTGCCCAGGCTGGAGTGCAGTGGCGCGATCTCAGCTCACTTCAAGCTCCGCCTCCTGGGCTCACGCCATTCTCTTGCCTCAGCCTCCCGAGTAGCTGGGACTACAGGCGCCCACCACCATGCCCGGCTAAGTTTTTGTATTTTTAGTAGAGACAGAGTTTCACCGTGTTAACCAGGATGGTCTCGATCTCCTGACCTCCTGATCCGCCTGCCTCGGCCTCCCAAAGTGCTGGGATTACAGCTGTGAGCCACCACGCCTAGCCCAAAAATAATTTTTCTCAGTGAGTTCTGCAGTTATGCTAATAAATGTTTATAAACTTTTTAGAAATATTTATATGAAAATTTTCAAAAGATCCTAGAGTTATTAACATTTCTGGCTACGTGTCCCATCCTGAATTGTCCTCATAACTGCAGGTGACTGATAGTGTTCTGTTATTTACATGATTTTCCAGCAGTTGGAAACATAACAGCAGTTGGTCTGTTGCAAAGGACAGTTTGAGATTTAGTGCACATCTACTGACTGTTTCATGATAAGACAACTGTAGAATTGAGAATAAGCATTTAGAAACTTTTGTGGCAGTGTGACATTGCTACAGCATCCAGGCATGTGATGATTTTTCGAATAATTCATTTTCATTGCATTTTATAAAAGTTATATTTATAATAGTTTCAAAGTTTTTAAAAAATAATCCCTCACTACAGATAGTTTGAGAAGCACCTCTAACATAAGCTCTTTATCAGCTACTTTAAAAGCTACTTTTTTTGTATTTGTTTTTAATTTTCTAGGACCCTTTCTTTCATGGGAATGAGTATCTGTCTGGCTCTGATGTTCATTTCTTCCTGGTATTATGCCATTGTAGCCATGGTAATAGCTGGTATGATCTACAAGTACATTGAGTACCAAGGGTGAGTGTGGATTTAATCTTGATCACTGCTAAAAGTAGCAAGACTAGCTAGTTTGGTTAGAGCCAGTTCAGTGAAAATATATTAAGGACCCAGGTAACTTCATTTTCATAACTATATTTTGTACCCCTAATTCTCTAACCATCTTACTGATGCAAGCTTTTCATCACAAGGGAAATCCATTGAGAAAGTATGAATGGATCAATGGAAAATAACAAAGGACATATCCAAATAATAATGATTAGTACTCAACAAAGTATAACACAAATATAAATATTTTTGCTTATCTCTTCAGTCAAGGGATTGTCTCTGAAATGAAAAAGAAATTAGTTCTGAACAACTTTGTAACTACTAAGACTTACAACTTTCAAAAATGAGGACGAAGTAACATTCTTATTCAGAAGATCCCATTGAACTTTACTTTCTCTGCATTATTTTTAAAGTAACTTAAACTCCAGGTCTGTTATAATTTTCTAATCTAAATTGCTCTTTTACATTATTGTTTTGAACAATTAGGTAGAAGGACTGAATGAGTGACCCCTTCAGGTTTATTCTGAACTGTTTGTGCAGTGCAGTCTGTTGGTGCTGTTGATCTGCCTACATCGGGTTCATTATATTAGTAAAGAACATTATGTAAATCATTAATCTGAGCTTTAATCTTCTACCTTGCACATGTGTGATTTTTAGATTCAGAAAAAAACTTTAGTTTTTAAAAGTATACTTACTATAGTTTAAATTTGTCTCTACTCTTTTTTCTCACAGAGCGGAGAAAGAATGGGGTGATGGTATCCGTGGGCTGTCCCTCAGTGCAGCCCGGTTTGCTTTGCTTCGGTTGGAGGAAGGACCTCCACACACTAAAAACTGGAGGTAAAGAAATCAACACTAGCGGTATTTGGCACATAGTTAACACACAAAAATATGTGCTTTGTTGATTACAGGATAAGGAAACCATGTGGCTCAAGGAAATGGTATAATGGACCTCTTTTGAACTATTCTAAATCCTTAATTTTTTTATTCCCTTTTCTTCATGTCACTTATGAGCAAGATTTCTACAATTTATTATTCTTCACAATTTATTATTCTTCCTTGAAGACTGATCAACTTGAGATAGTACTGGGAGCATTCAAACTAATACCCTCATCCTGTCATTTCCTGTGATTTCTTCCTTCTGTCAAATTACCTGTTTCATACAGATCTCCTGAATTACAGGGTGGAGTCTGTCATTGTGTTCCCCAAACCCAAAATGTTTTCTCCTCCCCTCCAACCCCCACCAACCTCTTCACAGGCCTCAGTTGCTTGTATTACTGAAACTAGATGAAGACTTACATGTCAAGCATCCTCGCCTCCTCACCTTTGCCTCACAGCTCAAAGCAGGAAAAGGTCTCACTATTGTGGGCTCTGTCATCGTGGGGAACTTTCTAGAGAACTACGGTGAAGCTTTAGCTGCTGAGCAGGTAAGAGTCAGACTTTCGATGTATTGGAACTCAGCTTACAGCTTTGTGATGTTAAGTAGTAAGACCTCAAACTTCTACTTGAATCTTGTTCCTGAGTGATCTAGGAGGTTTCTCACTTAGTGCTGACCTTTGAACAGACACTTTCTCCCAAATAATAAGATGAGCCAGAAAATAGTTATTTATTCTTTCTTCCCATTTAAAGCATTACTAAATTATAAGATGATTAAATCTAAACATTAGTTTCAAATATACTCTAAACATTAAGCACTGAGAAAAGTCATGTAAATAAATTGATCCCTCGAACTATGGAGAGGGTTCCTCTCAATCTTGTGACAAGGAGTAATGACCAAATTTTCTTCCTCTTTAATCTATGTGGTATCATGAGCAAGATTCCTTTGCCACTTCTGGTTAGCTGTACTGAACATTAAAGTTCTACTTTAACAAGGAAGTTGTTTTCACTCTAATATTTATTATATATGATAGAACTAATCCTGTTGTTTTTGAAATGCCATTGTGTTCAGTGTGTTCAATGGCATTTCAAAAGTCTTACTGGATTTCATTTTGGAATACTTTGAAATCCTAAACACTAGAAATGCTGAAGAAACATTACTCCAGAATGATGGTAAAAATTAATAAAAGGTACCCAGGATTGAAAATCAGGAGAGCCTAGTTGTCAGCCACATCACTGATTTAATCTGTGCCTTTGCAAAAGTCATTCCATTTTCCGTACCATTATTCCCTTCCTTTTCCCACTGAGAGGGTGGAGTAAGAGTAAATGAGATGATATCTCCAAATTGGTTTGACTAAAGGAAGAGTAATGCAAATACAAGTGTCATGAATAATCACCATTGAAATGTCAAAAAGCATACGGGAATGGGAGAAGTAAAAAAGAAAACATACCTGAGAAAATTCTAAAGTGAAACTGAATCATCATCTTGAGTTTCTGGTAAGATGAGTCAGGGCATGACTGGGGCTGAGGCAGGAAGGAGATCTTGTTCACACTAGTGAATCACCCTGGCCAACTGAGAAAGAATATTGAATATTCACTTTGTAGAGATCCCTGTTCCCAGTTTTTTGGTATGGTGCAAAGGAACAAAAGCAGAACAGAGGAAAAAGCAGAGAAACTACATGTAGACAACCAGCTACAGAGGCAAAAATATGTAGTAAGCACTTAGAAAGTGAAAAAGATAAAAGGTCATGAAATTCCTCTGGGATAATTTTAACTTTTTGGACTTTTCTGTAGACGATACAGATTTATGAAGGCTTTGGAAAAAGGTAGGGGATATAATATGGAGAAGGAATAATGGGTTAAAAGGTCCAGAGTGAACCACTTCAGTGTTGCGGTCCTGTGTCTCTTTCAGACCATAAAGCACCTGATGGAGGCAGAGAAGGTAAAAGGATTCTGCCAGCTGGTGGTGGCCGCCAAGCTGAGAGAGGGCATTTCCCACCTTATCCAGTCATGTGGCCTTGGGGGCATGAAGCACAACACAGTGGTGATGGGCTGGCCTAATGGCTGGCGTCAAAGTGAAGATGCCCGCGCTTGGAAGACTTTTATTGGTACTAACCATTTCTCATACAAACCTAAGGGCCTGAGTCGAGGGGATATAGTTAAATCTCTGTCACCCCCAGCCTCCTAAAATAGAGATTATGCCATTGCTGAAGCATAGTCTTATAAGGCAACCTGAAAAACTACTAGTAGTCTGGTAGTAATACCAGATTCTACCTGTCCCCTTCAGCTTCACATCATGTTCATGAATTATTTATTTCTGTCAAGTCTTGTGCTAGGAATTATCTCCAAAACTGCCATGTTTTCATTTGTGATTTTCCATATTGATGTTCTCACAGAAATTGGAAGAATCGTTCTTCAGCATCATCATCTCCCAAATTCACATATCCCCCCTTAGAAATGTAGTAATCAGAATATACCCTGTAACATAAACTGTGGTTCTCAGTCTAATTCTGTTAGCTATTCAGATTTTTCACAATGATTTTTGTTACGTAATGAGATAGAATCTAAGTAAATAGGACCCTTTGCTCAAAGAAGTGTGAAGAGAGCATTTCCTTGCTTTCCTGACATGCTAGGAAGCAAGGCAAGCCTAAGGATTCTTCTCTGCTTATTCTTTTTTCTCCCTAGGCACAGTTCGAGTGACAACTGCTGCCCATCTCGCACTGTTGGTGGCTAAAAACATCTCCTTCTTTCCCAGCAATGTGGAGCAGTTTTCTGAGGGCAACATTGATGTGTGGTGGATTGTGCATGATGGGGGGATGCTCATGCTACTGCCATTCCTGCTGAAGCAGCACAAGGTATTTGGGACAACTTTTCTCTGCAAGTCTTTCTCCCTTCTGTCCTGGTTCGCCAGACAAATTCTTTCTCTGATTGTATAGTGTTGGGGTTTAGAATCAGAAGAGTTGGAAGTTATTCTAGGCTTTCCTATGATCCCACTTTCAACCTTAAGATAAATAATTGTCATTGTATTTGATACCTACTTATCTCCAAGTGAAATTCAGCCAATTAATAAAGTTCCCTATGAGCCCTTGGGGAAAACAACAACAAGTGAATACATCTTTTAAAAAAAAATACTGGAAACTTAAGATATATGTATGTGTGTGTATTGCACACATATATGCGCTCATTCTGTGGTAAAACTAAATGAAATTTAAAATAGTAAATATATAGTCTGCATGTTGTCATTGATGTACTATCTGAATAAAGCACCCTCTTAACATATCGTGAGCCATCTTTTCTTTTGCCAGTGTTTTCTTGTTATGAAATTAAGGACTCCTTAAAAGTGTATTAAATGTGGTGTTTAGTCAATCTTTTGCCCTAATACAATAACGTGGCAGGTAGGAAGCTAGGAACAAATAGCCTCATACTACATACAGCAAGATTCTTCTAGACCACAATGTCTTATGTCTTTCTAATTTTCCACATGTGTATGTCACTCTCTCAGGTGTGGCGAAAGTGCAGCATACGGATCTTCACAGTAGCCCAATTAGAAGACAACAGTATCCAAATGAAGAAGGACCTAGCCACCTTCCTGTATCACTTGCGCATTGAGGCGGAGGTAGAAGTGGTGGAGATGGTAAGAAAGCTGAGTTTGAGATACAAGAGGTTCATTCCCCCATTCCTCTCCCTGTCGTCCTTGAATCTTCTGGTTTGGGAAATTTTTCAGCTCTAAATATGGATTAATCCCCTAGTGCCAAAAACAAAAACAAAAAAAACCCTAATTTGTTGCCCTAAGTAGAATGTGTATGTGATGCATGTTTGATGTTACTTTTTGGTTTTGCTTTCTTGTTTATCACACAGCCCTTATATTTCTGCCAGATTCTCATCTGCTTAATGTAGTTTTATGAAATTTTAATTCATAAAGTCAGCTTAAAATCACACATGGCTTAAAAAAAATACTTAACAGTATTAAAAAGAGACTAGAGTTTGTATTTTGTGTTTCAAGGCAACACATGTCTTGCTTAGATTATGGAAAAGACTCTCAGGGCCTCTGGATTTTATCTACAATCACAAAAACATTTATGTAGCTCAATGACTAAACAAAATAGGGGTGAAACGTAGGTTAATATTGTCACGCTTTCCCTGGTTTAATTTAGTGACTGGAAATAAAAATGTATGGTTCATTCTTCTTTCTCCTTTGTGCTTTTGGCCCCCTTTGTGTGATGTCTGTGGCAGCATGACAGTGATATATCAGCATATACTTACGAGCGCACTTTAATGATGGAGCAGAGGTCCCAGATGCTCCGGCACATGCGGCTCTCCAAAACAGAGCGGGACAGAGAGGTGAGACCTTACTGCATCAATCCAATCCGGGCTCTCTGAAGTCTGTCACTGAAAGGGATGATACTGGGCTGGGCACGGTGACTCACGCCTGTAATCCCAGCACTTTGGGAGGCTGAGGCGGGTGGATCAAGAGGTCAGGAGTTCACGACCAGCCTGGCCAAGATGGTGAAACCCCGTCTCTACTAAAGTACAAAAATTAGCCGGGCATGGTGGCGTGTGCCTGTAATCCCAGCTATTCAGGAAGCTGAGGCAGAGAATTGCTTAAACCCGGGAGGCGGAGGTTGCAGTGAGCCAAGATTGCGCCACTGCACTCCAGCCTGGGTGAAAGAGCAATACTCCGTCTCAAACCCCCCAAAAAATAAAAATAAAAATAAAGGGATGATACTATATTGTTTTCACAAGATGACAAATTCTTTCCTTCTCACTGTCAGTTATTCCACTATAACCCATTATTACTTCAAAATAACCAAAGATGAAGCATGAGAGAAAATTTGGTACAATAACTTGTGGTGGACCTTCTTCCTCAGGCACAGTTGGTGAAAGACCGAAACTCAATGCTACGATTGACCAGCATTGGCTCTGATGAGGATGAAGAGACAGAAACCTATCAGGAGAAGGTGCACATGACTTGGACAAAAGACAAGTACATGGCATCCCGGGGACAAAAAGCCAAGTCAATGGAAGGATTCCAGGACCTGCTTAACATGCGTCCGTAAGTTTTCCCACTCCCAAGTTTATCATAAAATAACCAGTGGCACAAATGTGACTGCCTGGACACACAGGATGGAGTCTGTTCATTTAACCCTGAATCTAACCACCTCATTATTGTTTGCCTATTCATACTGGCTCCCAATGAATACGGTACACAAGCTAACCATCCCTTCTATCCATAGTTCACCTCTGTACTGTGTTCTTACTATAAAATAAGCAAACAGAGAATGAGAAAACCCAGACATTAGTATCATAAAGAAATCATTTTAGGCCAGGCGCAGTGGCACAGGCCTGTAATCCCAGCACTTTGGGAGGCAGAGGCAGGTGGATTACCTGAAGTCAGGAGTTCGAGACTAGCCTGTCCAGCATGGTGAAACCCTGTCTCTACTAAAAATACAAAAAAAATTAGCCGGGCATGGTGATGGGTGCCTGTCATCCCAGTTACTCGGGAGGCTGAGGCAGGAAAATTGCTTGAACCTGGGAGGCTGAGGTTGCAGTGAGCCGAGATTGCGCCATTGCACTCCAGCCTGGGTGACATGAGCTAAACTCCCTCTCAAAAAAAGAAAAAAGAAATCACTTTATCAGATGACCCATAGTCGAGTGAAAAAGCTCTGGATCTCAAGTTTTTAACGTTGACTATATAGTTTTCTTTTTACTTTAACAACCTTTATTTCTTCCCACTCAGGGACCAGTCCAATGTGAGACGGATGCATACAGCAGTGAAACTCAACGAGGTTATAGTTAACAAGTCCCATGAAGCAAAGCTGGTTTTATTGAATATGCCAGGGCCACCCCGAAACCCTGAGGGTGATGAAAACTGTATCCTTTCCAAGAGTGGGGCTTCCAGTAGGGAAGATCTCCTAAACCTCTTTCTGAGATAACTAGGTAACGATAAAAGTCATTGTCTATGCCCCACTTTCCCTCTTTAAGGAAGGAAGACTTAAAAGTCTTACGCAAAGATTTTTACAAAGTTATAAGACGAATCTCTTTTAGGGGAGTTGGGGCAAATATAATTCAGTTCTAAAAGACGTTTCAGGTGGTGTATTTGCAACATGACATCGAATATTCAGTGTCTAAAACCCTTCCTGACAATCCTGCAGACAGCGTACCCACATCCTTTCTCCTTTTTAGGTTCTACCTGCTTTGCAAAGCCTTTTTCTTTTGGATAGAGTTAGGGGAGAAGCTGAGATAGAACCTCCTTTAACTGAGGGAAAAGAGTTAGGTATTCTTCCTCATACCTTCATCGCAGGACTCTGGGGATAAGGGAAACCCTTCAGCACTGACACATAAATTAGTTTATTCCCACCAGTGCCATTAAGAAAAAGAGGTTTAGGCCAGGTGTGGTGGCTCACGCCTGTAGTCCCAGCACTTTGGGAGGCTGAGGCGGGTGGATCACCTGAGGTCAGGAGTTCAAGACCAAGCTGGCCAACATGGTGAAACCCTGTCTCTACTAAAAATACAAAAGTTAGCTGGGTGTGGTAGTGGGTGCCTGTAATCCCGGCCACTTGGGAGGCTGAGGCAGGAGAATCACTTGAACCAGGAGGCGAAGGTTGCAGTGAGCCAAGATTGCACCATTGCACTCCAGCCTGGGCAACAAGAGGAAATTCTGTCTCAAAAAAAAAAAAAAGGTTTAAAAAGAAAAAAATCGAACTGGCAGAAAAATCTGACTTGAGCAGCTTCACTTAGAAATACTTGGGTTCTCTGTAGGAACCTTGTTAGCTGCCCTATTGTGGCTTTTTTTCTTCTTTCATCATTTTTATCTTACTTAGAATAACACTTGTAGGTTTTCCCATTTTTAAAGTTAACACAAATGGGAGTCTTGTATTACATATGCAAAAGGACTGGATCCCTGGTTACTTCTGCACAGGGTTAAATTCAAAGTTCAGACTTTTCTGAATATATAATAATTAAGCAGCTAATTTTGTAGCTCTGTGATCAGATAACCTCAGATTATGATGATGCCAGATTGTAAGTTTGTGCTCTTCTTTTGCCTGTCTCCTTGACAAGTTTTGAAGACATGGAGTTCCTAGAGGTGCTTACCGAGGGACTAGAGCGAGTCCTACTTGTCCGGGGTGGTGGCAGTGAAGTGATCACCATTTATTCATAACCTACTCTGAATGACTGTGCTTGGCCTGTTTTCTTAAAAGGCCTACATCCTCCATGGAAGTGCCAGCTCACTACTACCACTCCCACTCAACTAGAAGCCTGTGTTCTGTACACATCATACTGAACTCTTGATGAGCTGAGCCTCAAGTACCTGTGTAAAAGAGCTCCCATCTGATCTGCAGTCCTTACAGAAAAAGCAAATATTCCCTCAACTCAGAACAACGTTCAAGTCTTACGAGCCACGTCTGAGCAATCAAAGGCAAATTAGAATTAACAAGCTGAGCCAATAAATGAATTGGTAAAAGGGATACCAGAAATTCAACTGAAGAAAAAAAGCAAGTCAAGTAAATATTCAGCATTAAAGATGAATCTCAGAAGTCATGGTCCAATGATGACACCGTGGGGATAACAACTAGAGACAGCTTCACCTTACTAAAGAATTTATGGTCAAGTATATTTGGACCTATTATCCTCGGCAAGTCAAGATGCAAACATTTTTTAGCTATATTTGTTTAGTATACCCACTGCTCTAACTTTATACTAGGATACCAACTTGAAACATGGCTGTAGCCTCTACTTCTTCGAAAACATTCCCCCAAAATACCAGATTTAAGTATCCATACTCTGTCAGTGTATACTTCAACTATTTATTTCTCTTAACTCAAAACCCATTCTGTCATTGTAACACAGGCAGTGTTACCATGGAAATTGTTTTTGGTAAGGTAAAAATTATTTCTTTCAGGTTCTTTTCAAATGGCCAAACTAAGAGAACTCCAAAAGGAAGCTATTAACATTTACTGGAATATTCTGTGGTTCTCTATGCAATGTGGACAAAATATACAAGCTGTTATCTTAAGAAATGCAGGTCATGGTGCACATTAACCAATAGGTTATTCTCCCCACTGCATCCACCCCCGCGCCTTTTTTTATGCCCTCTTATTAAGCATAGGTCAAAAAATCTTAAGGAACAAGTACTAGGAAAACTGGCTAAACATCCTTCCCTGAAATCACTGGGCCATCTTTTAAAGGGCATATCTAGCAGTGGAATTGGAAGTTCTAGAGCCATACTCTTTCCTTGGTGCCAATGTTACTGAGCGGCTACTCTCCTTACCTACTGTGCTAAAATGGCATACACATTGGCATTGACCTGTTGAAGAAATTTTACCACTAAGAAATCTTTTGCCTCATCTACAAAGCTGTAGTTAAGACTTGAGGCATTCAACTTAATGCCAAGTATAAGCATTTTCCCCTTTTTCTTTCAATTTTATTTTTCATTCTGACTACATAAACTTGGCTCTGAACTAAGATTAACCAAGCCAAGCCTTCTATTTGTTTTCAGAAACTTCAGGCCAGGTGCCATGGTTCACACCTGTAATCCCAGCACTTTGGGAGGCCAAGGCAGGTGAATCACTTGAGGTCAGGAGTTCGAGACCAGCCTGGCCAATATGATGAAAACCTCTCTCTACGAAAAATACAAAAATCAGCCGGGCATGGTGGTGCATGCCTGTGATCCCAGCAACACGGAAGGCTAAGGCAGGAGAATCGTTTGAACCCAGGAGGCAGAGGTTGCAGTGAGCCAGGATTGCACCACTGCACACCAGCCTGGGTAACAGAGTGATTGATAAGTCTGAAAAAGAAAAAAGAAAGTTCAGTGTGCCAAGGAAATACTTGTGTAAGCTTAGCTTTTTATTTACTAATTTACTGATCAAACAACATCTGGCTTACAAGCATAGGGAAACTACTTATGTGGTTGGCTGAGCAGTAATTTCAAGTATGTGAAATCTTCATTTATTTTACAGAATAGGTATTTAGAGAAACTTTTCTTGCCTGTATTCATGGCTGTTTTTGAATTTCAATTTATTAGTCACAAATAGTGCCACTGTTCTTTGATTACTCAATAGGACATGGAGCAAGCTGATCTGGGTGTCAGAAATTATTCATTTGACCTGTAAGGACAGAGAAAACCCTTCAGTATAGCTTAAGAAATTGAGTAATTTTGGGCTGGGCGCGGTGGCTCACGCCTGTAATCCCAGCAACTTTGGGAGGCTGAGGCGGGTGGATCACGAGGTCAGGAGATCGAGCCCATCCTGGCTAACATGGTGAAACCCCGTCTCTACTAAAAATACAAAAAAATTAGCCGGGCATGGTGGTGGGCACCTGTAGTCCCAACTACTCGGGAGGCTGAGGCAGGAGAATGGCATGAACCCAGGAGGCGGAGCTTGCAGTAGGCCGAGATTGCACCACTGCACTCCAGCCTGGGCAACAGAGCAAGGCTTGGTCTCAAAAAAAAAAAAAAAAAAAATGAGTAATTTTGATTTGCTCCTGCTTTCTTCAACCTCCAGGCCCACTCAGGATGGCAAAGCAGATAGAATCTTGTCGTTTTTTCTGTTCCTTCCACAGATGGTAGAAGCATTTACAACTCCCACTGCAACACTCCATTGCTTAGTTGAGTTTAACAGTAGTGAGTCATGTCCTGCAGGATCCAGTACCTTTTTTTTATTCCCTCCCCTCCCGAGACGGAGTTTTGCTCTTGTTGCCCAGGCTGAGTGCAATGGCACGATCTTGGCTCACCATAACCTCTGCCTCCCGGGTTCAAACGATTCTCCTGCCTCAGCCTCCTGAGTAGTTGGGATTACAGGCATGTGCTACCACGCCCGGCTAATTTTGTATTTCCAGTAGAGATGGGGTTTCTCCATGTTGGTCAGGCTGGTCTCGAACTCCCAACCTCAGGTGATCTGCCTGCCTTGGCCTCCCAAAGTGCTGGGATTACAGGCGTGAGCCACCGCGCCTGACCAGGATCCTGTATCTTAAAGGCCCATACTGTAAAGGTCAGCCTACTTAGGAATGCTGCCACATTTACACACGCCCCTGGCCAAAGTAATTTTTTTTTTCCATGTAGAACAAATTATGGGCAGAAAATAAAGTTGGTTTTAGAAGTGCTGTTTGTGGCTGGAGAACTGTAAAAATCTTTTAAAAGGGATAAGGGAATTAGTGGCTATTAATATAACCACTACTTCAGCCCCTGAAACACAAAATCACTGTTACATGGAAAACTGGTTATCAGGCCAGATTTATATTCATCTCTGTCTAGAGCATTTCATGTCTATATGTGTTGCTTATGTTGTCCCCAAAGTCTCTCATCTCTTTTAAAAATCACTGCAAATAAAGCAATACTGAAGACTTGAGAGAATGCACCTTAGGGGAAGGGGCTGTTTCAAGACAGAAGGCAGGAAATACCTGCCTTTTGAGTAAGATCCTGCTTTTGAGTCTTACCTATGACTTTACCAGGGCAGATTAGAAATACACATCCTCCTGCTGACCTTCTGCCTTGAATAGCTATCTTAAAAGCTGAAGTTTGGACTGACAGCATCTGCTTGACAGGTGCCAGGTTCCTCTCGGCAGGGGGAAGATCACTCTATGTATCTTCCGTTGCCTCAGATTCCTGTGGCCCCAAGAATCGCACCAATCCTCATTCCCCCAAACATACTAACAAAAATCCCTCATTGTGGGTATTAAAATAACAGTTACACTGTATGCGTATTTATGTGCTCCTTTTGTCTGGTTTATTTGTCTTTTCATCATGTATAAGCTGAATCCAGCATTAGTTTCTCACATCTTCCCCAAGTGTCTCCAACAAAATTTTTATGTCCCAGCTTGTTTTAAATAGAAGTGAAATATTAAGGAAAATAGATTTAAGGGAACTTGTGCAACTTTTTTTACACATTGTTCTCAACCATTTAATTTATTGAAAGGAGATGCTGCGACAGTTTTGATTTAGCAGCAATTATTCTCTTGTTTACATAGTTACGATTTTATTTGTTGTTTTGCTCTGTACTGGAAACATAAATAAAGTTTTCTACATTATTTTCAGTTATGGGTTGTGGTACAGTTTCTTTGTGTTTGTAGTAATATGCACATTGTCCTTCTAGGACCTGTCACCCCACCATGGAGAAAAGAGCCTTCTGGTTCTTTTTAACATAAGTGATTAAGAGTATGCTGAGGAGCCACTGGGCTTAACGATGTAAATAAGACCCAAATACATAGGGACCAGGCGCTGCTTTCTCATGTTCACAAAAGCAGTCCTCCACCACTGAACTCCATTCTCTGAAAGAAAGAATAAATAGGCGAGTGAGTGTTAAAATGAATCAATTACTTAATACTTTAACCACAGCTCTATTTTGCCTATCCTTAAAAAAGAACTTCCAGGCCAGGCGAAGTAGCTAATCTTAGCTAAACACTTTGGAAGGCCAAGGCGGGCAGATCGCTTGAGCCCAGGAGTTCAAGACCAGCCTGGGCAACATGGCGAAACCCTGTCTCTACAAAAAATACAAAAATTAGCGAGCCACAGGGGTGCAACCTGTGGTCCCAGCTACTTGAGAAGCTGAGTGCTTGAGCCCGGAGGTCAAGGCTGCAGTGAGCCATGATCACACTACTGCACTCCAGCCTGGGTGACAGAGCAGGACCTTGTTTCAAAAATACAACTTGGCCAGGCATGGTGGCTCACACCTGTAATTTCAGCACTTTGGGAAGCCGAGGTGGGTGGATCACCTGAGGTCAGGAGCACACCACCAGCCTGGCCAACATGGTGAAACCCCATCTCTACTAAAAATACAAAAATTAGCCGGGTACAGTGGCAGGCACCTGTAATTCCAGCTACTAGGGAGGCTGAGGCAGGAGAATCGCTTGAACCCAGGGGGCGGAGGTTGCAGTGAGCCAAGATGGCACCACTGTACTCCAGCCTGGGCAACAGAGTGAGACTCCCTCTCAAAAAAATAAAAATAACAACTTAAAAACTCCTAATGGCTCTTATTTTTTAAGAAACCCTAGGCCAGGCACAGTGGCTCACGCCTATAATCCTAGCACTTTGGGAGGCCGAGGCAGGCAGATCACTTGAGGTCAGGAGTTCAAAACCAGCCTGGCCAAACATGGTGAAACCCCATCTCTACTAAAAGATACATAAAAATTAGCTGGGCGTGGTGGCGGGCGCCTATAATCCCAGCCACTTGGAAGGCTGAGGCAGGAGAATTGCTTGAACCCAGGAGGCGGAGGTTGCTGAGATCATGCCACTGCACTCCAGCCTGGGTGACAGAGCAAGACTCTGCCCCGCACCCCCAGCCAAAAAAAATAATAATAATAAACTCTAATACCAATTCTAATTCCCTACCATCAAGTAGGTCAGCTATTCACTGTCCACTACAACTACCGAAAATTCAGCTTTTCTTTTGCCTTACCTCAGGGGGCTCAATGAAGGCCAACCAATCCGATGCATGTGTAGGTAACAGTCCCATGGACTGGCACTTGTAAACAGCCAATGCCAAACCCATCAGGTTCCCAATGAGATAGACCAAACCCTGAAGAAACTTCTGGCTTGAACTTTCTAACATCTTGAAAGCTGTTGGGGTAACAGAAGTTGTCAAACAAAAAGAACTCTTTCCCCCAATATGAATCAAGCCAACCATATATTAAATTCATATAGACAGACCCATAGTAAGACAGCAAATAGGACCATTAAAGGCAAAGAGAAAACCATGGTAAGCACTATATTCCCCTCCATGCCACCACCATTACCCCACTCCCCTACATACCCGTTAGCCAAAAACTGTCCCTAAGAATTTGCCTTTAATTCTTTCTTTGAGATGGAGTCTTGTTCTGTCGCCCAGGCTGGAGTGCAGTGGTGTGATCTCAGCTCACTGCACCCTCCGCCTCCCAGGTTCAAGTGATTCTCCTGTCTCAGCCTCCCGAGCAGCTGGGATTACAGGCGTGTGCCACCACGCCCAGCTAATTTTTGCAGTTTTAGTACAGACAAGGTTTCAGCATGTTGGCCAGGTTGGTCCTGAACTCCTGACGTCAGATGATCCACCCGCCTTGGCCTCCCAAAGTGCTGGGACTACAGGTGTGAGCCACCACGCCCAGCCTGCCTTTAATTCTTCAAACTTGTGGAAGGGTTACTGTTTCGAGAATACTTACTGGCTGAAATGGCCATAAGTGCCTGAATGGGTCGCCAGGCCATCATACACACCATCATAGTAGGGAAGATGGAGATAGTATTGCCTGCCATGTACATGATGAAGAGGTTCATGGGAATCTGTTTGAGGGGACCCAAGGCGATGTCCCAGCAGCGCTAAAACAAACACACAATTTTAACCCTCTGATCACCACCCTTAGTCCCACATTTGCCATATCACTGATGCTAAATCACATGAACAGAATTCCCAATTCTCTGCTTCTAACTGAGCTGACTCCTCAATTATATGACCTCTTCCCTTCTCCATGTTGCCACAGGAGGGCTCTCTCTTCTACTAAAGATAAAAAGTACCATCATCATCTGTTGTACCTTTCCCTATAGGTTTTCCAGATGTCATTTTTTCTCCTGATTTTGGAAAAAAGATCTCCCTGCTTTTGTCCTAGTACTTCTGTATCTATCAATGTCCTATCTACAACTGAAGAAATAGATAAATCCACATAATGGGAGATTAGCACACCACAGTCAATAACTAATGGAACCATTGAACTAATTTAGTTCCAGAAAAAAATAATAGAATTAGCAGGTAAATCAAGACATAGAAGATTTGAATGACATTAACAAAACCCAACTGACATGTAATGCTGCAGTCAACAATTAGAGTTCACACTCTTTTCAAGCATAAGATATTTACAAAACTGACCACTCGCTGAGCTATGAAGAAAATGTCAATCTCAAAGAATGCAAATTGTACAAAACATATTCTTTGACTACGATATTAAACTAGAAATAATTTTATAATTAGAAAATCTCATGTTTGGGAATTAACAATGATACATGAAGAAATTATAATGGAAAACAGAATTGTATGATAGCAAAAGTACCACATTTTAAAACTTGTGGGACACAGCTACAGCTCTGAGAAATTTATAACCTTAAATACTATTAGGTTGCTGCAAAAGTAATTGCGGTTTTTGCCATTAAAAGTAATGGCAATCTGGCTGGGCGTGGTGCCTCACGCCTGTAATCCCAGCACTTTGGGAGGCCGAGGTGGGTGGATCACCTGAGGTCAGGAGTTTCAGACTAACCTGGCCAACGTGGTGAAACCCCATCTCTACTAAAAATACAAAAAAATTTAGCCAGGCATGGTGGCAGGTGCCTGTAATCCCAGCTACTCGGGAGGCTGAGGTAGAATTGCTTGAACCCAGGAGACAGAGGTTGCAGTGAGCCAAGGTCATGCCATTGCATTCCAGCCTGAGCGACAACAGCAAAACTGTCTCAAAAGAAAAGAAAAAAAAGTAATGGCAGTCTAAAAATAAACTAAGCATCCATTTCAAGAAACTAGAAAAAAAACCAAGAATTTTTGAAAAGATTAATAAAATCAATACTGGTGATGGGTACAGTGACCTGTAAAAATAAATGAAAATAACTTTTAAAAAATCAATACTGGTAAGCCGAAAAGGAGAGGAGACAAATATTCAACATCAGGAATGAAAAAACGAACATCACAGATCTTGCATATATGGAAGTGATCATTATTATGAACAACTTTATGTTAATATATTTGAAATTTTAGGAAATCGGTAAGTTCCTAGAAAAAATGTAACAAAATGACAGCAGAAATTAGAAATATAAATAGCCCCGGGCAGAGCATGGTGGCTCATGCTTGTAATCCCAGCACTTTGGGAGGCCCAGGCGGATGGATCACCTGAGGTCAGGAGTTCAAGACCAGCCTGGCAAACATGGTGATACCCTGTCTGTAACTAAAAATACAAAAATTAGCCGGGCAACTGCAGAAATCTAGATGAAGGATGGTGGCTTGGATCGGGATGAGAGGTGAACAGAGCAAAAAGTAGTAAGGAAAGTCAACAGACTATCCTGACAGTTGGATGTGTGGTGTAAGGGAACTAGAATAGAAAAAGATCACTTCAACTGGAAGATGTTGCCACCAAAAGATAGTTTTCAACCTACTTTCTTATACCTTAGGTTCCAAACATCTTTTATTTTTCAAACTGTTAAGCACTTTTGTAGGTGATATATAAAATACCGAAATACCAGTCTCAAGCAGTTTAGTTTCCAAATATTCAGGATAAGAGCTATCTACGTTAATTCCACCTGGGAGAAGAGGATGGGTGTATAAGTCAGGACTGGCCCAAGGACTACGGTAACATCTATACCTCTGTACCTTCTCCACCAGGATCCGGTCTGTCTCTTGCACGCTGGTATCAGGCACTTGCTTGTCCAAGTAACCGACTGGGTAGAGAGAGTCTCCCTGGCCACTGCCCCGGTCACTTCGACCCCTAAAAAACCAAACCAAGAAATTAAAGCTGCAAACTCCGACACTTCTTATCCCACATTTCCTGATCTACCAATCATAGGAATAAAGATCTTCAGATGCACCTACTCAGAATAGACCAAGCCCCCTCGTGTGTTCCTCAGTCCCTTGACTTATCAGGAGGACTGATGTAAGCATTCTTTGAGCACAGAAACCTTCCGGGTAGGAAAGCCGCTACCTCCCCAGGTGATGTCTGTGTGCCACCCATCTTTTTCAAACTTATGCCTGAGGGCTCAGGTCTCATTACTCTGGTGCAGTTCTGGGATGAACAGTGATGTACAGCTTGCCCAGGTGCCTCACCGGCTGCCTCCTCCAGGCCCGCTTAGCTCAATGGCCCACTTGAAGCGCCGGCCTCGGTTAGCCACCAGACCCCCCTGGGCCGTCATGGCAACAGCTGCGTCCTACAGCCTCGAAGCTTCTCACTCCAAAGCGTACTCCGCAACAGGCCCACTGGCGTTCCTCGCTTTGTCGCACTGTCGCACTCTGCAAATGCACTTCCGGCGCGTTAATACAGACGTCATTTCCGCCCCGGAAATTGGCGGCGTTGCGGGTTGAAGAGTCCGGTTTGGATTTAGAAAATCAGGGAGGGAAAAAAAAGCAGGCAAGACTTAGTGCTTCTTAAAGCCACTTCCCCGCGCTCCCTTTTTGAATGTACTCGTTATATGTTCCCTGACCTCTGAGGTGCACTTCATGGGGCTGAAGGAAAGTCCCTACTGACTCAGCGTTAAGAATTGGTGGGCGGATCAGCTGAGGTCAGGTGAAACCCCATCTCTACTAAAAATACAAAAAAATTAGCCGGGCTTGGTGGCGGACGCCTGTAATCCCAGCTACTTAGGAGGCTGAGGCAGGAGAATCGCTTGAACCCGGGAGGCGGAGGTTGCAGTGAGCCGAGATCACACCACTGTACGCCAGCCTGGGCTACAGAGTGAGCCTCCGTCTCAAAAAAGAAAAAAAAGAAAGAAAAAAAGAATTGAAGCCAAGAAAAGCTTCTTAACCTCCTACGCGCTCCCTGGAACAAAAGATTCAAATCCTGGATTTAAATCCTAGCTTGACCTTGAGCGAGTTACCTAGTAGTTTCTGAGTATTGAATGTCCACTGTGTCCCAGGAGCTCGGTGTTTCTTTTATTTCACTTGCACAGTAACCTTGCGAGGTAAACAGTTTTAACCACATTTTGCACAAAGGCAAGGCGACGTTGTGGGCATGGAAAGGGACATGGGCTCGGTATTCAGATAGCCTACGTTTGTTGTTGTTGTTGTTGTTTGTTTGTTTTGGCTTTGTGTTTTGAGACAGGGTTTCACTCCGTTGCTGAGGCTGTAGTGCCGTGGCGCTATCACGGCTCACTGCAGCCTCGACTTCCCGGGCTCAAACGACCTTCCCACCTGAGCGTTCCGAGGAGCTAGGACCACAGGGCGCGCCACCACGCCCAGTTTTTTTGTTGTTTTGTTTTGTTTTGTTTTTGTTTTTGTTTTTTTGAGACAGTTTAGCTATGTTGCCCAGGCTACTCTCAAACTCTTGGGTTCAAGTGATTCTTCTGCCTTGGCCTCCCAAAATGTCGAGATTACAGGCATGAGCCACTGCACCCAGCAGATGGCCTCCTTTTGAATCCTGGTTTCACCACTTAAAAATTGTATGACCTTGGGCAAGTTAAATCAACTGTGTTTCAGCCTCTTCATGTAAAAGTTGGATAATCTACCCATTTTCAAGGCTTGTGAGATTAGTGCCCACCATATATGTGGTGTTTGGTTAGTTGGTTGGTTTGAGACGGAGTTTTGTTCTTGTTACCCAAGCTGGAGTGCAATGGCACGATATCAGCTCACTGGAACCTCCGCCTCCAGGGTTCAAGCGATTCTCCTGCCTCAACCTCCCAAGTAGCAGGGATTACAGGCATGCGCCACCACGCCCAGCTAATTTTGTATTTTTAGTAGAGACGGGGTTTCTCCATATTGGTCAGGCTGGTCTTGAACTCCCGACCTCAGGTGATCCGCCTGCCTGGGCATCCCAAAGTGCTAGGATATGTGGTGTTTTTAATGATGTGTCACATCATTACCAAATCACACCACTGATGTGTTTTTAATGACATGTCATTAAATAATGTATGTCATTCTTTAAAGTGATTGGGTTTTGTATTGAATTGTATACCTTTTTCATAATTTAGCCTATTATTGGACATTTGTTTCCTGTTTTCCTTCCTTTTATAACCAGTGTTGCTGTGAACATATCTGTCTGTTTTATTTCCTAAAGTTATAGTCCTAGAAGTGAAATTGGAATTGCTGGATCAAAGAGTATGCATGTTTTTAAAGAATTTTCATTTTAAATGCCCACCAGGAGCCAGGCATGGTGGCTCACACCTGTCATCCCAGAACTTTGGGAGGCTGAGGCAGGAGGATTGCTTTAGCTCAGGAGTTCAAGACCAGCCTGGGCAACATAGCGAGACTTGTCTCTGCAAACAACAACAAAAAGAATTAAAATGCCCACTAGGAAAAATGGCACCATTTACATTTCACAGTGTAAAATTTTTTTAATAGTTTGAAACGGTACTATATTATTTTTTAATTTGTATTTTTTTGACTCCAAGTTATTTGATATGACTGGAGTTGGGGGGAAGGAGATGCTGTGGGAGGTAAAGTTGTAAAAGGCTTCCTTGGCCAACTAAACAGTTGGGACTCTTGAAGATGATAGTGATGTAGAGAGGCTGAAGATTGCCACCTCCACTTTGTTTTCTGATTTTGAAAACATGTTCATAGCAGACTGCTTAAACAAGGCAGAAATGGAAGTCTTTTGCCTCTCCGGTCCATCGTAAAATGTGTATCTATCTGATTGTAGGAAGACCTAACTATAGATTTTTTGCTCCTTTCTGCTTTTTGTCTTTACCATGTTCTCTCTGATGAACCTTACATTCATCTCAAGCTTCTGACCCTACTGGGCATTCCTCTTTGTTGCATTATATTCTGCATAATAGCACTGACCACGTTGCATTTTGTTTGTTAACGTCCCCTAAGCCCTTATCTCTACCCCTCTATAGGCTACCCTAAATCCCCTCAGGTCAGAAGCTATATATTATCTTTGAGCCTGTTGCCTAGAACATAGAAAGTATGGAATAAATGTTTAGAGAATGTGAGTAAATTAAATTGAAAGTAAACACCAAGATGTGAATGTACTGTAACTATACTTACACAAAATAAAACATAAAAACGGATATACATTGTATTGGGGCAATGATTTTCATGCAATTTTGTCTATTTTTCAAGATAATCTTATTACACTTTTTTTTTTTTTTTTTTTGAGAGACAGAGACTCACTCTGTTACCCAGGCTGGAATGCAGTGGCACGATCTCGGCTCACTGCAACCTCCGCCTCCCAGGTTCAAGCAACTTTCCTGTCTCAGCCTCCTGAGTAGCTGGGATTACAGGCGCCCACCACCACGCCCTGCTCATTTTTGCGTTTTTAGTAGAGATGGGGTTTCACCATGTTGGCCAGGCTAGTCTCAAACTCCTGGCCTCAGGTGATCCGCCCATCTCGGCCACCTAAAGTGCTACGATTACAGGCATGAGCCACCACACCTGGCCTTCTTATTACATTTTAATTTTAAAAAAAAATTTTTTTTTTTGAGATAGAATCTCGCTTTGTCGCCAGGCTGGAGTGCAGTGGGGCGATCTCGGCTCACTGCAACCTCCGCCTCCCAGGTTCAAGCAATTCTTCTGCCTCAGCCTCCCAAGCAGCTGGGACTACAGGTGCGTGCCACCACGCCAGGCCAATCTTTGTATTTTTAGTAGAGACAGGGTGTCACCATATTGGCCAGGCTGATCTCGAACTACTGACCTCTTGATCCACCTGCCTCAGCCTCCCAAAGTGCTGGGATTAAAGGCGTGAGCCACTGCGCCCGGCCACATTTTAATAATTTTTTTTTACTTATTACTTTTTTGAGACAGGGTCTCACTGTGTTGCCCAGGCTTGTCTCCAACAACTGGGCTTAAGCAGTCCTCCTGCCTTGGACTCCCAAAGTGCTGGGATTACAGGCATGAGCCCACACCTGGCCCTGCTTTAATAAGTTTTAAATGAACACTTTTGAAAACATTAAGTTAGTCATTTCATTCATATATTCCTTCTATTTAAATACTCCCCTACTTGTTATAAAAGTGTGTAAACTATAACCGAAATTAAAATTGCTTTAGGCCAGGTGCTGTGGCTCACGCCTGTAATCCCAGCACTTTGGGAGGCTGAGGCGGGTGGATCACAAGGTCAGGAGTTCAAGACCAGCCTGGCCAAGATGGTGAAACCCCATCCCTAGTAAAAATACAAAAAATTAGCTGGGCATGGTGGCAGGCATCTATAATCCCAGCTACTCAGAAGGCTGAGGCAGATAATTGCTTGAACCCAGGAGGCAGAGGTTGCAGTGAGCCAAGATTGTACCACTGCCCTCTAGCCTGGGGGACAGAGCAAGACTGTCTCAAAAAAAATAAAATAAAGAGTTGCTTTGGCCTAAGTGGGGTACTCTGGATCATTTATTTCTTTATCCTAGGAATCCTCATAGTATTATTTGTGAAACTGTGTTCCAAAAAATGAATACATCAAGACTAGGCTGAGGATGGTTCCAAGATTAGATAAATTTGAGAAATTCTACATATTATATTCTGCACACACACCCAAGAGAGTCTTAGTGCTGTTAATATAACATGAAAACAACAAGAAATGGTTCGGTAAAGAATCTCCTTTAATTTTGTTTCCCAACCTACTTGAGTAAGGAACCAGTTTTTTGGGTTTTTTTCCTTAGTACATTTGTTAACATCCAATAGAATCAGTGTTCCACAGCATACAGTGAGGGCAGTTGCTGTATATGCATGCTAGAATTCTTCAGGAGAAAGATGAAGTCTTCCCTAGAAAGCTTTGCTTGTTATTTTTTAAAATATTAGAAGATCATTAAAAATAATAGGTTATTTATGGAAATGGAGCTTCAAGTTGAAATTAAAGTTTTAAAGTTTTTGCACAAATTTTGTATAAGATTTTCCAGGCCTGGTATGGTGGCTCACACTTGTAATCATTGTGCTTTGGATGGCTAAGGTGGGCAGATCACTTGAGGCCGGGAGTTTGAGACCAGCCTGGGCAACGTGGTGAAACCCCGTCTCTATAAAAAATATAAAAATTAGGCAGGTGAGGTGGCTTGTATCTGTAGTCCCAGCTACTTGGGAGGCTTAGATGGGAGGCTCACTGGAGCCCAGAAGGTCAAGGCTGCAGTGAGCCGAGATCATGCCACTGCACTGTAGCCTGAGAAACCTGGATTGTAATCCTGACTCCAAATGAACTGCATGATTCACTTTGAATTAGGGATTCTCTTGACTTTAATTTCTTCATTTATAAAATAAGGGATTTATACTAGATTATTTCTAAGGGTGCCTTCTAGTTCTAAAATGTATCATACTTGTTTTTTAAAAAAACATATAATGCATACTATTCTTTCCATGCACATACACCCGGAAAAAAAGACTCAAGTAAGAGACACGTAAAGGAATAATGGGATTTCAGATAATTTATTAAAATCGTGCCTTCCTATAGTTTTCCTAGGTCTCTGCATTGTGCAGGTACTACTTTTGTAGTTAGAAAAACATAAATATTATTAATTATAACATGACATATTCTAAACATAGAAGTGTAATGGTTCTCTGTTATGAATACACATGAGAATCAACTTGAGAGCTCTTAAAAATATTGATGCCTGCCAGGCACGGTGGCTCACGCCTGTCATCCCAGCACTTTGGGAGGCCGAGGCAGGCCTATCACCTGAGGTTAGGAGTTTGAGACCAGCCTGACCAACATGGAGAAACTCCGTCTCTACTAAAAGTACAAAATTAGCCAGGCGTGGTGGCGCATGCCTGTAATCCCAGCTACTCAGGAGGTTGAGGGAGAAGAATCGCTTGAACCCGGGAGGCAGAGGTTGCAGTGAGCTGAGATCATGCCATTGCACTCCAGTCTAGGCAACAAGAGCAAAACTCTGTCTCTCAGTCTCTCTCTCTCGGCCTGGGCATCAGTATTTCTTATGGCTCTCAAGGTGATTGTGCTGTGCAGCGAGGATTGAGAACAGCTGATCTAAAGCATTTTGTTGCTCTAAAATAACAAGGTTTGAATTTACACAACATAATCTAAGCAGACAGTCAGATTTTAAGAACCTTGTTGTATGCATCCCACTGGACTGAATCTGAATTGGAAAATGATGGAATATTGATGTAATAAAATAAATATTGTTGGGCGCCGTCGCTCACGCCTGTAATCCCAGCACTTTGGGAGGCCGAGGCCAAGGTGGGCGGATCACGAGGTCAGGAGATCTAGACCATCCTGGCTAACACAGTGAAACCCTGTCTGTACTTTTAAAAAAAAAAAAAAAAAAAAAAAATTAGCTGGACGTGGTGGCGGGCGCCTGTAGTTCCAGCTACTCGGGAGGCTGAGGCAGGAGAATGGCGTGAACCCGGGGGGCAGAGCTTGCAGTGAGCCGAGATCACGCCGCTGCACTCCAGCCTAGGCGACAGAGCGAGACTCTGTCTCAAAAAAAATGAATAAAAATAATAAATATTAAAATTTTCCTTACTTTGTGCCTTTGAGCAAATATGATTTTAATTAAAGAAAGTATAAAAAGGCAAACCACAATTCCATAACTCATAAGTTACCTTGTTTGACTTTGTAGAATTTGTGCCACCTGCACAGTTGTTGTGTTTTTGTATTTCATCCTTTACCTCTTCCTAAGACCCAAGAAGCTATTTCATGCCATTCGTCTCTGAACAGTTGTATTTGCATTGAAACTTAACAAGAAAATTTTCTATTCAAACAACCAGGTTTGCAAGAATGGATCCCTATTGGTGGGGGCCGGGGGTGGTGGAGCTTTTATAGATATGTCTTAAGTTTTTAGCCTATACCATTTCACAATGTCTATATAATAATTCTATTTGGCCATCCTTCCTGGGACAACCAGTTTGTTTAGTGTGCTCTAAAAGCTCCTAAGATTCTTTGCAGCTTCAAAAACAAATCGGCTTCCATTGCAAATCCCAGTTATTTGTCTTATTTTAACTCTACTATCATTACCTTCTAAACAAGACCAACTGAAAACTATTTCATTCATGACACAGTTTACTCTGTATCAGTTGTGTGGGCTAAAGAAGAAACTTTTTTTTAATCCATTTTGACTGTTTGCATTTCAAACCCCTTTAGTGAAAAAACATTTTGTGTAAGATCTTAGCTTGCTAGTTACTGTTGGGGGTACCACATCATTTCTACACAGATTACCTTTTTTTTTTTTTATTTCTATTTCATGGCTCTGCAGTATTATGAAATGCCCTTGTCAGCAGCGACATGAACTAGTACTATGCTGGGGGAAGATGTTGTAATAGTACTAGTACTATTGACATGAACTAGTAGTATGGTGCTAGGGGAAGATGTTGGTAATACTATTCTTCCTTAGCAGTTACCTTTCCTTCATTTCAGGAGGCCTATTGTCCAATTCACATTTTAACAAGTTCCCATTATAGCAGCTTCCCTCCAGCACTTACTTAGGAAGTTGGAAGGGCCGCCATTCCCACAGATCTCATTAATGGATAAGAATGACAACCATAGCATGAGTCATAATGATGCATTACTAATGGCCTAACAGGTCTCTCTCCAAGCTTGGTTACTCTGGATTCTTTTTGGTGATTAATTTCAGCTATCCTGAAAGTGGGCTATACTGTCTGTACATCAAGTAACTGAACCACCAGGAAAGGTTCTTTGGGGCATTTTTTCCTATGTGCTAATTTTAAAAGGCTTCAATCAGTTTAGATGTAAAGCATTGTTTTATAACCTGAATCTTTTTTTTTTTTTTTTTTTTTTTCTGAGATGGAGTTTTGCTCTTGTTGCCTACCTAGGCTGGAGTGCAATGGCAGGATCTTGGCTCACTGCAACCTCCACCTCCCAGGTTCAAGCCATTCTCCTGCCTCAGCCTTACCACATGCCTGGCTAATTTTTTGTATTTTTAGCAGAGACAGGGTTTCACCACGTTGGTCAGGCTGGTCTCGAACTCCTGACCTCAGGTGATCTGCCCACGTCGGCCTCCCAAAGTGCTGGGATTACAGATGTGAGCCACCACACCTGGCCATAACCTGAGTCTTTTAAAGGAGGATTGTTATGGACTGATTGAGTGTATCCTTCCAGAAATCATATGGGATGATCCTAATCCTCTACAGGATGGTGTTTAGAGATGGAGCCTTTGGGAAGTAATTAGAGTTAAATGAGGTAATGAGGGTGGATGTCTCATGATAGCATTGCCCTTATAAGACACCCAAGAGCTCTCTGCCAAGGCCAGGGAGCATTACTGCCTGAGCTCTGCCTCCCATGAGATCAAGGGGGGGCATTAGATTCCTTAGGAGCTCAAACCCTACTATGAACTGAGCATGCAAGGGGTCTAGGTTGTGTGTTCCTTATGTCTTAATGCCTGATGATCTCAGATGAAACAGTTTCATCCTGAAACCTCCCTCCCTGCCCAACTCACATAAAATTGGTCCTTGGTGCCAAAAATGTTCGGGACCACTGGTTTAAAGCACCCAGTATTTCGTTATGGCAACCCAAGCAGAATAATACAAGGATGAAATGAAATTCAGAAGACTTGGAGAACAATAGGTATCTTTTAGTAGTTGAAAGATCAATAAAGTCATGCCTTAAAACATGTACGTAAATGTAGAGTTGTTTAATTTGCTCATTATGTAAACAGGAATGAACTAAACACTGTCTATTGACTTCCTTTTTTTACTTCATCTATTTTGGGTATCTTCCATGTGTATCATGCAGATCTCCCTTATTCTTTTTCAAGGCTGCAGAATACAGATGTGAGATAATTTAATTAGTCCCAAATTGATAGACATTCAAGTTGTTCCCATTTTTCACTATTACAAAAAATGTTGCTGTGAACATCCTTGGGTACTTGTCAACACATTTCTGTAGGACAGTGATACAATTAGGATTGCTTTTCACAGTTTATACAGTTAAAATGTTGATGGGTTCAAATAGGCTCTCTAAAATGTACTAACTTACAGTTCTAAGGGTTTCCTGATTAAATTATTTCTAGAGTCTTTCAGTGAATTGAGTAATTTCCACCCCAAAGTTCATATCCACCCAGAGTCTCAAATCTGATCTTTGGAATTAAGATCTTTGCTGATACATTTGTTAATATGAGGTCATACTGGACTACAGTGAGTCCTAAATCTGATGACTATAGCATCCTTATATGAAGAGAGGTCACACAGACACGTAGGGAAGAAGGCCATATGATGAATGGAGACAGACTGGAATGATGCAGCTATAAGCCAAGGAAACTAGGAAGAGGAGGCAAAGGATTATTTCCTACAGCCTTCAGAGGGCGCATGGTCCTGTTCCGGAGGCTGGATTTTGGACTTCTAGCCTCCAGAACTGTGAGATAATGTACTTCTGTTGGTTTAAGCTATTCAGTTTGTGGTACTTAGTCACAGCAACCTTTAGAAACAAATACATCTCTTTCTAAAAGAGAGTCCATTCAGATACATTAAGGGTTAGCTTAAGGAGAAAATGATAACAATAATAACAAGTAAAATAATATTGCCATAGTTTCAGAATTAAATCCTAGACTTTAAAACATTTACACAAAAAGTTTTACTTAATGTCCTAATTGCTATGATTGGTTTCTTTAATAAAGTGATTTTTTAAAGTATCTTTAATTTAAAAGCAATACATTTATTATATAAATGAGAAATACAAATAGGCAAAAAAGATAACCAACAAATCCTATCATGCCAAAAAAAAAAAAAACTTTCATAAGCATTTTGATTTAGATGTTTCCAGACTTTAAAAATTAATATTCAGACTTATTTAATACTGTGTACTGTTTAATAACATGCTATTTCATGAAGAGCCATATTTTTACTTTTTAGAAAAGGCACAGGAAAAAGGATGAGTACATTTTTATTTCGATTTTTAAAAATGTTTCTTATAGCTCTGCCAGATTTTCAGGCCTGTTGCTTTCATCCAGCTCTGACCATGAGGCACCATGCCTAATCCGGCTTCCTCACTCCTCTCCTCCCAGCCTGCTGCTGGAGCCATACCCTCTTCCCCAGGACCTGGACTAGTCCTGACACTCTTCTTAGATAAGAATAATTCTTAATATTTGTATTCTCCCATTTAAAGGATTAAGCATTCAGATAAGTTTGGAAAACACTGCATGTATCTTTCTTTAAAAATTGTCTACAAATGTTAGGTTTTTAAAGAAGGAGAAGTGCTCCAATAAAGAAATATTTGTTTACTTCAGCAGTTACCAAACTTCTGTGGCCAAGGAAACCACTTTCCTCTTTTTGTCTTCTTCTTTGTTGAACCTGTCAACATCTCTTAGAACTGATGTTCTGAAGAACACAGAGCTAAGTTGGGGAAGTAACTCAAGCCAGTTTAGGTTCAGGCTCAACTGTGTTCCTGCAAGAGCAGTTCTGCCTTTGTGTCTGGCTCCCAGAAGTGTCTCACTAATCTTTCCAGTGCTCCTATCTCTTGAGGCTAGGGACCTGCCTTGCTCTTTTAAGTCCTCTTCCCAAGGACTTTCTGCTTCTGATGATTGTTGCCCTGGCTAACTGCTAGCGCATTTCATTTCCTGGCTGCCTGCTCCCGAGGAACTTCTCTGTACTTCACCTGTTATGGGGTCCCAGTTGTACTGAACACCTCCCCTCCCCCCACCACCTCCACCAGCAACTGCATACATAATTGGATTTGTTTTGCATATGATCGGACTTTTTCAGGTACCCTGTTCTGTTTACCAGGCCATCAGCATCACAGTGAGCCTGTTCCTTGCCTCCTGACCCCACCCCCAACATTGACACTTCACCCCCACCCGCACCCTGACCCCCAGGTAGTCTAATTCCAGGACTTTCCTTTTCCAAGGCAGCAGTCAACTGTACTGTGTTCTTCTCTATCTTGGAAAAATCACTAAATGGGTTAATTAGGGGTGTGGGGTGTTTTTCAGAGAGAGACACAATCACTGCTCCAGGCATTGTTGTATATGTTGTATATAGGTTCTACCATTTCCCAGCAGCCCCTGAGAGGCGAGTGTTATTATCCCCATTGCACACTAAGGTAAAAACCGGTATCAAAAGGGCCCAAAGGCAGCAATCTAGGCTTTAGAGAGAGATGAGCCTTGCTCCAAGGCTAGTCTAACATGCTGCCCCCACCACGTTCCACCTGGTGACAGTATAGCTAATTGCAGGAAATGTGCTTGCTGGAGGAGAGATGGTTTCTTAAGATTCAGATTTGAAAGTCTATAAATATCAAACATTATCATAGTCATAAATGTTTCTGGGTCACCTGCTTCTCAGTTGTTCGGTTATAATAGAGGGCTGTAGATGTATCAGAAACAAGCTATCTTAAAAATAGGATCCCCTATCACTCAACACCTCCCTACCACCCACCCTTCACACCCCAAAAAACACTACCAGGGGTTTGGTTTTGTTTTGTCTGGGGGAGGGGTTTGCTTACTGCTGCTGCCACCAAGCAGGGCATCAGTATATGGTGGTGTTTGAAATAATCTTGTAAACTGGGAGTGAGATGTATTCATTTCCACTGCTACTGCCTTATCTGAAATGTTTCCTACTGCCATACTTCCTTCCACAGCCTGCAAAGGAAGGTAGGGAAGGGAGGAGCAGAAAAAAAGGGACTGACTTCTCACTTTGACTGCCAAAGTCACCTGCCTAGAACTTTCCAAAGGTGCTGAGGCTGCAGTGTGGAATGGATGAGCTGTTGCTGTCTTTTAGGTCCCTTCAGGCATTGTCCTCAGTCAGGATCAGCATCGGTCTCAGTCGATGAGAATGACGTACAATGCAGTAAATGATACGGCTCCTAGGACCCTGGACTGAACTACACTTTTATACCTCATGTTCTTGCCATCAGTCTTTCCTCCCTACTCCTAGCCATCCAGCGTCCTGGTGACAAATCAACTCCTCTTCTTCCTCTTCTTCTTCTTCTTCCTCTTCTTCTTCTTCTTCCTCTTCCTCTTCCTCTTTTTCTTCTTCTTCTTCCTTTCTTCTTCTTCTTCTTCCTCCTCCTCCTCTTCCTCTTCTTCTTCTTCCTCCTCTTCCTCTTCTTCCTCCTCTTCCTCTTCCTCTTCTTCCTCCTCTTCCTCTTCCTCTTCCTCCTCCTCCTCTTCCTCCTCCTCCTCCTCCTCCTCCTCCCCCCCTCCTCCTCCTCTTCCTCTTCCTCCCCCTCCCCCTCCTCTTCCTTCCTCCTCCTCCTCCTCTTCCTCCTCTTCTTCTTCTTCTTCTTCTTCTTCTTCTTCTTCTTCTTCTTCTCCTTCTCCTTCTTCTTCTTCTTCGTCTTCTTCTTCTTCTTCTTTGTTTGTTTTTAAGAGAATGTTTTTAAGAGACAGGGTCTCGCTCTCTTGCTGGAGTACAGTGGCATAATCATAGCTTACTATAATCTTGAGCTCCTTGGCTCAAGTGATCCTCCCACCTCAGCCTCCCAAGTAGCTAGGACTACAGATATGTGCCACCATGCTGGACTATTTTTTAATTTTTTTGTAGAGATGAGGTGTTGCAGTGTTGCCCAGGCTGGTCTCAAACTCCTGGCCTTAAGCGATCCTTTCACCTTGGCCTCCCAAACAGATCAATCCTTCTAAAGAACTGACTTAGTCATTCCCCTGCTCAATTGTCTTTGCTGTCTCCTTGCACCTCAAACCCTTTGCTTGATAATTCCAGGGCTTCGCAACCTATCAGGTGCCTTACATACCTTTTCAATCTTCACTCTTGTGACTCTTCCAAGCACTTTTCCCTCCACTCAAATCAGAATAGACTGCACTACTATAACTTACTTTGCATTTCCCCCTCTGTCTGGAACACCCTGTTTGTCAAAATCCTCTCCAGCTCATCAGGCCCAGCTCCACCATCCCTCCCCTGCTTGCCATCAAGCAGTGTACACAGGACTGCATGGCAGCTCTTTTCTCGTGTGGGTCACTCTACACACTGTCCTTGAATGATTCTGCACCCCATAGAGAGGGGGATGTGAGGCTGGAAGGCTAGCTTAGCTGCCTGTTCTCTCGGAAGGAATGAAGGAATGGCCAGAGGAGTAGACTCCCTTGGAGACTGCCCACTGCGAAGCCTATCAGTGAACCACCTTTTTGTACACAAGCACTGATGTAGGGATTTTTTTAATGTATGGGCTCTACTTTTTTTAGTAAGAATTCAAATTTTATTGAGCCCCAAGGGGGAAAAATTCAACTTTATTGATAGCAAAAGTATCAATGAAGAAAGTTGCCTTGCATTTTCATCACTAAAATGAGAGTATTTGTATATATTCCAAAGTAGCAATGCAAGGGTAGGTTTCCTTATTTTTATGTGAAATTATGAAAGGTGGGGGCCTGGGCTGCCCATCACTGATAGAAACTTTATAACTTGGCTCTGGAAATCTCCTGCCTGAGATCCTGTGCCCTAACAAGCTCCAGGAATGAGAATATCAAGGTTCCTCTCTGGCCTCCAGCAACTGGAGGCCTTGCATTAGCTGAGATTCTTCTGTGTTAACACAGCAGATTCCCTGAGTTCCAGGATGCCATTACTTGTCTTACCTCTTCATTTAGCCTCCCTTGAGGATGAGGATCTTCTAGTACGCTCTTTTTACTCTATTCTTCTGACGAGAGGCCAGCACCGTGCCTTCTGCATAGCGGGTCATCAAGAAATTCCTGTTTATGATGATGAAGAAACGACTTGAGAGAAAGTGACTGCACCCATGTGTGTTGAATTTTTATTTTCTTTAAAACAACACACCTACTTAATGGAGGTCATATTCAGGAAATATTCTTCATTGTACATCCATGGAACCTAGGGCTCCAGCTTCCTTTACTCACCTAGCTGGACTCTCTCAACAGTACCACCTGTTAACAGATGTGGCCCCACACATAGGCATGTATGTGCCTGCTTATGCTTTTGGTACAATCGAGAAGCTCTGAAAGGTGTTGCTTATGCAAAATATCCTAAAACTATTTTCCCACTGCCCTAAAGTCCTGCCTCAATTTTCACCATTACTTTTTTTTTTTTTTTTTAAATAAGGGCTCTGTTACTAGGGAGGAAAAATACATAAAGTTTTAACAACCTGATGACATCTTAGTTCTGGTCAGTTTATCTGACAGGCCTCCCATTGCTCGGAACTCCCACGGCATTTAGGAGATACCTTTTATCACGGCAGTGTATAGGAATGATCTCTTTTCCTGTGTTTCCAAGCCATTGTAAGCTGCTTCGGGTGATTTCCAGCACCAGGCACAATTTGCCTGGCACCTGGCGGGCCTTCAAAAAGATTGTTAAACCAAACTTAAGCAGCCTGCTTCCTAGGCAAGCCTTGTAGAGTTCCAAATGAGTGCCTGAAAAAGCAAGGCAAAGATGTAGTGTTGTGGTGAGGAAGTGTTCCATCAAATGCACTGCTTGACCGGTTTCTGCAAGGGGCGAGAGAACTACCATAGACAAACTTGCTCCTGTCACAGCTTGGCTAACCTTGACCAGTGGCTTATCTATGAAAGTGAGCAGCCCGGTTCTAATGAAGAGAATTGCCGTCAGTAATGAAAAGTTCATCATCTACAGACCCAACCCTAACCTCATAATCTAGTGTTCCCCATCCCAACAAGACTGAACCGGCTTCCTGAGGACAGGTTCTGCATCATGTACATTTCTTGTATTCTTAAGAGTCGAGCACAAAGTTTGGCACATAATAGGAACTAAAAAAATGATGACTAACAAATATGTAGTGCTTACCAAATGCCGGGCACTCCTCTAAGCATTTCATATGTGTTAATTCATTTAATCCTCACAACACTAAGAGGCAGATACTATTGTTATTATCCCCATTTTACAGGAGGGGAAAGCAAAGCACCTAGGAGTTTATGTGACTTGCTCAAGATCACACAGTTACACAATCCATGCTTTTAGAAACTATGCCTTAGTGCGTTTATTAGTATCATTTTTATTTTTATAGAGACGGGGGCGGAGGTGGGGGATGGGGAGGAGTTGTCCCCATGTCGTCCAGGCTGGTCTTGAATTCCTGGGCTCAAGCAAACCTCTTGCTTCGGCCTCCCAAAGTGCTGGGATTACAAGTCTAAGCCACTGTGCCAGACCCTTAGTGTATTTAAACAGGTGTGAATGAATAAATCTCTCCCGGAACCATAACTTTATAGGAAATTGTTTGCACCTCCTGGTACACCACTAAGGCACGGTCTCCCACATTAGGTTGTCCCTAGCGCAAGGTCGGTCATTCGTTGACCTTTACCCACCCTCCGTTCCTATCGCAGTATTACTTCTCGCGCCATAGCAAGCCTACCGTGCGTAGCTCTGGCCACCAGGGGGCACTGTGGCCACACGTCCTTTTCCCCTCCGGCGCTTCGCGACCCCCGGAGGGGCGGAGCCAACGTTGGGCAGAGCCCGCGAGACGCCCACAGCGCCAGCTATCCCGGCGGGCCGCGCGCGCGGCCGCGTTTGAATGGCCCTGAGTGGGACTCGGCCCAGAAGCTGAAGGACGCTCTAGGCTGCCGGGCGCGGATCGTCAGCGCCGAGCCTGGGCTAAGGCGCCGCGGTACAATGAGGCGCCGGTAAGTGACTGCCGAGCTGGTGCGAGCCCCGCGCCCGCAGCTGCCCTGTCCTGGCAGGGCTTCTCCAGCCGGGTTTGGCCGCGCCCTGGGCCCACCTGCAGGCCCCGCGGCGGCCTCGGCTCGGCCGGGCTCGCGGCAGGGCTGCGGGGTCGCGGGCCGGGGTGGCAAGGGCGGGGCTGAGCCCCTCTGCTGGCCGCGGCGGGGAGGGTCAGGCGGCGGGCGCTGGGGGGCTCCAGGGGCCTGGGCCGGGAGAGGCGTGGACGGAACTGTTGTCACTTATTTATCTTCGGGTGGAGTCGACAGCTGCACCCGGGGAAGGGGAAGGACAGAACGAGTGTGGGGCGAGCTGTTTTGAGGACAGGTTTTCCGCAGAGCGCCTAGGCCCGGCCCAGGCATTTCCTTATTTTCCGACGGGTCCTCGGATTCCTGACAGATGAGCTTTTGTTTCGCAGGACAAAAACTTGACGTTATGCATAAGAATTGTCGGTTGCAACTTTAAAAACCTTATTGTATTTTCTGAAAAGTTGGTCTGTAACAGTATCTAGGCTTTTACTACGCTCTTAAATTGCTTAAGTATGGAGATAACAAAGAGTTTTTTTGTGGCTTTTAAAGCTCCTTGAAAACAGAGGTACCTATGTCAGTTTCTTTGCTGATTAAAAAAAAATTGTAAGAGAAATTAGTTCTGTAATCATCATCAGTTCAGCACTCGCGAGAATTATTAGAAACTGGTCCACCTAATAGCTTAAATCTGCTGGTTTTTTGGAGTTTCTTTGGATAGCCAGCTTCAGACTTGAATTGAAACATCATCCATTGAGGCTTTTACTTGGCTAATAACTAATATTAGCCAATAATACTATTAGCCAGTGTGATGATAAGGATGGACAATATTTATTTTGTGCTTTCTATGCCCTAGGCGTATGAAGAGCTTTGCTTTGGGACAGATACAGTTATCCCCATTTTGACAGTGAAGAAACTAAGGCACAGGGAGTTTTAGTATCGTAACTTGTACCGTGCAGGGTTACATAGCTAATATAATTAACACCCAAGCACGCTGGCTCCACGCTTTTAACTCTGCTGCTCTACTACTGCCTTTATCTGTGGCTCTTTTTAGTTTACAAAGCCCTTTCATTTCATTTACTTCAACTTCGGAGACCTGAGTGTGCTTTTGTGTACACATACATTCATTCACACACCATTCATTCAAGTGTTCTGCTCTTGATGATTATACTTAAGGTTTGTGTCTGAACAAAAAATCCATTGACTATTTTAAGATAAATGGAGTTCATAAGTTTTATGTGTGTGTTATAATTTATATTTTGAATTCCTTTATGTCCTTTCCTGAAAGTTTTGAAAGTGTTAGTCTTAGCAACTTATGTATTACTTTAAAATAAAAAATTATATGTTAAATGTTTTCACCCC
Organism: Chlorocebus sabaeus; assembly: GCF_047675955.1. Classification (NCBI taxonomy): domain Eukaryota; kingdom Metazoa; phylum Chordata; class Mammalia; order Primates; family Cercopithecidae; genus Chlorocebus; species Chlorocebus sabaeus. The sequence continues at coordinate 10,003,808 of NC_132929.1, read as the reverse complement.
TAAAACTTATTGAGTGGTTATTCTGTGCTCGAAATGGTTATACTTAAACTAATACCTCCTTGACAAGGAATAAAGTTCAAAAGCAAAATCACTTAGTAAGAAATCAGCAGTTTACACTTATTTATAGCAGAGCTTTTAAATGTTGTTCATCAGTCACAAAGCTTTTGATTGCCTGTATGCCCAACAGGGTGGTAGACCCAACTGGCTATACAAAAGGAATGTGCCGCAAGAATGACACTATGGACTTTGGGGACTTGGTAGAGAGTGGGAGGGAGATGAGGGATAAAAGACTACACATTCGGTACAGCGTTCACTGCTCGGGTAATGGGCGCACCAGAATCTCAGAAATCACCACTGAAGAACTAATCCATGTAACCAAACACCACCTGTTCCCCAAAAACCTATTGAAATAAAAAATAATAAAACTTAATAAAATAAGAAATGTGCCAGAGCAACCAACCTTAGGGAGATTAATCTAGTTTGGGTTATGAGATTAAAAACAAAAAATATGCATGACACTCTTCATTAGTACAGTGGATGAATGCAGAACTGAACTGGGTAAAGCTTCTGCAAAGAACCAACAATTGGAGGATTTACGTAGGGCACTGAATAGAAGGGTGGATGGTGGGACTAGGCAAGTTTGGTAATCCTGGCACTTTGGGAGGCCAAGACAAGAGGATCCCTGGAAGCCAGGAGTTCGAGAGCAACCTAGGCAACATAGCGAGACCACATCTGTACAGAGAATATAAAATATATATATATATTTTTTTGAGACGGAGTCTTGCTCTGTCACCCAGGCTGGAGTGCAGTGGCCGGATCTCAGCTCACTGCAAGCTCCGCCTCCCGGGTTTACGCCATTCTCCTGCCTCAGCCTCCGGAGTAGCTGGGACTACAGGCGCCGGCCACCTCGCCCGGCTAGTTTTTTGTATTTTTAGCAGAGACGGGGTTTCACCGGGTTAGCCAGGATGGTTTCGATCTCCTGACCTCGTGATCCGCCCGTCTCGGCCTCCCAAAGTGCTGGGATTACAGGCTTGAGCCACCACGCCCGGCCGAGAATGTAAAATATTTTGCCAGGCATGGAGGCACGTGCCTGTAGTCCCAGCTACTTGGGAGGCTGGGGTGGGAGGATGCGTAAGCCCATGAGGTCAAGGCCACAGTGAGCCGAGATTGTGCCACTGCACCTCAATGCAGCAACAGACCAAGACCCTGTCTGTAAATATACAGTAAGTAAGGGTGGATGGGCCGGGCACGGTGGCTTACCCCTGTAATCCCAGCACTTTGGGAGGCCGAGGCGGGCAGATCACTTGAGGTCAGGAGTTCAAGACCAGCCTGCACAGATCACTTGAGGTCAGGAGTTAAAGACCAGCCTGGACAACATGGCAAAACCTCATCTCTACTAAAAATAAAAAATTAGCTGGGCGTGGTGGCACACACTTGTAATCCCGTTACTCAGGTGGCTGAGGCATGAGAATCGCTTGAAACTGGGAGGCAGAGTTTGCAGTGAGCCAAGATCGTGCCACTGCACTCCAGCCTGGGTGACAGAGGGAGACTCCGTCTCAAAAAAAAAAAAAAGGGGGGGGGTGGATGGGGAATTTTAGTGAGGAAACACTATATTCAAAGACTTGCCAATGAAAATGATTTTTCTGGTTTATGTTTTGTTTTGTTTTGACGCAGAGTCTCGCTCTGTTGCCCAGGCTGGAGTGCAGTGGAGTGATCTCAGCTCACTGCAACCTCTGCCTCCCAGGTTCAGGCGATTCTCCTGCCTCAGCCTCCCGAGTAGCTGGGACTACAGGTGTGCACCACCACGCCCAGCTAATTTTTGTATTTTTAGTAGAGGCGGGGTTTGGCCATGTTGGCCAGGCTGGTCTCGAACTCCTGACCTCAGGTGATCTGCCCACCTCAGCCTCCCAAAGTGCTGGGATTACAGGCATTAGCCACCGTGCCCAGCCTGTTAATATTTTAATGTGATTATTTCTTTCAAGTCTTTTTTTATGCTGATAACTATTTTTCTTTTTATAAAACTGGAATTTTGCCTTTTTCTCTCTGTGAAATTTTTTTTGACTCAGCACATCATGTATATGTTCCATTCTTTTTTTTTTTTTTTTTTTTTTTTTGAGATGAAGTCTCGCTCTTTTGCCAGGCTGGAGTGCAGTGGTATGATCTCAGCCCACTGCAAGCTCCGCCTCCTGGGTTCAACCAATTCTCCTGCCTCAGCCTCTCAAGTAGCTGGGACTACAGGCGCCCACCACCATGCCCAGCTAATTTTTGTATTTTTAGTACAGATGGGGTTTCACCATGTTGGGCAGGATGGTCTCAATCTCTTGACCTTGTGATCTGCCTGCCTTGGCCTCCCAAAGTGCTGGGATTACAGGCGTGAGGCACTGCGCCAGCCAAAAACTTTTTTTTTTTTTTTTTAATTTGCTCTCTTTCCACAGATTCTGAGAAAAATGCTCTTTTTAATGGTCATAGTATTTTTTGTGCGTGTTCTTTTGAAACTGGGAATTTTGCTTTGTATTCCAAAGAGACATTTTGAAGGGAGAAATATTGGAACATAGTAGATTATAGAAAAAAATGGAGGTAAAAGTCTATGGCATCTCCAAGGTTTTTTATCTGGGAGGCTAAAGAATGGTGGAACCACTGAATTAAGTTGGGATTCTCATCATTTTCTTAACATGTTAACTGCCATTCACAGAGACCCATAATGAGATTTTAATGAAGATTTTAATGACGACTCTTGATGTCTATCGTTTACATTCTTCCTAAAACTCCTAAAATTAATTTTCCTTGATTTTATTCTTTCTTATTTTATTTTATTTCTTTTTTGAGATGGGGTCTTGCGCTGTTGCCCAGGCTGGAGTATAGTGGTATGATCTTGGCTCACTGCAAGCCTTCGCTTCCCAGGTTCAAGCAGTTCTCCTGCCTCAGCCTCCCAAGTAGCTGGGATTACAGGAGCACACCACCACGCCTGGCTAATTTTTATATTTTTAGTAGAGACGGGGTTTCACCATGTTAGCCAGGCTGGTCTTGAACTCCTGGCCTCGGGTGATCCTTCCACCTCGGCCTCCCAAAGTCCTGGGATTACAGGCACGAGTCATCACACCTGGCCTCAATTCTTTCTTAGCAAGCCTTGCCCTTTCCCTTTTTTTGGAAAGATTTTTCAAAATATTTTTTTCTATTAGAATACTAAATAAGGCTTAAATTTGGTCATGAGTCTTCACTTTGAGAGATTAGACTAGTTTTGATTTGTTGAAATGTATAGATTGCTACCTTTTTTTTGTTGTTGTTTGGTTTTTTTGAGATGGAGTTTTGCTCTTGTTGCACAGGCTGGAGTGCAATGGCGTGATCTTGGTCCACTGCAACCTCCGCCTCCCGCATTCAAGCGATTCTCCTGCCTCAACCTCCCGAGTGGCAGGGTTTACAGGCATGTGCCATCACACCCAGCTACTTTTGTATTTTCAGTAGAGATGGGTTTCACCATGTTGGTCAGGTTGGTCTCGAACTCCTGTAATCTGCCCACCTCGGCCTTCCAAAGTGCTGGGATTACAGGCATGAGCCACCGCTCCTGGCTCCAGATTGCTACAGTTTTACAAGCAAGAGGTGAGTAGAACTCCTTTATCAAGGGAGTAGGAATTATCTTTAAAAATTCTTGTCCAGGTCAGGCACAGTGGCTCACACCTGTAATCCCAGCACTTTGGGAGGCCAACGTAAGAGGAAAGCTTGAGCCTAGAAGTTTGAGACCAGCCTGGGCAACATAGCAAGACACCATCTCTACAAAAAATTTTAAAATTAGGGCCGGTGGGTCATGTCTGTAATCCTAGCACTTTGGGAGGCCAAGGTGGGCAGATCACGAGGTCAGGCGATCGAGACCATCCTGGCTAAATCGATGAAACCCCGTCTCTACTTAAAATAAAAAAAATTAGCAGGACATGGTGGCACATGCCTGTAGTCCCAGCTACTGGGGAGGCTGAGGCGGGAGAATCACTTGAACCGGGGAGGCAGAGGTTGCAGTGAGCAGAGATCGCACCACTACCCTCCAGCCTGGACGACAGAGCAAAATCTGTCTGAAAAATAAAATAAAATTAGGCAGGTGTAGTGGCATGTGCCTGTAGTCCCAACTCCTTGGGAGGCTGAGGTGGGAGGATTCCTTGAGTCCAGAAGTTGGAGGCTGCAGTTAGCCATGATCATGTCACTGCACTCCAACCTGGGTGACAAAGCAAGACCCTATCTCAGGAAAAAAAAAAAAAAGTAACAAGATGCATCATAACATTACACCTGTCAATGTTATATTGATGTTTTATCAGTCATCATACTTCTGGATCTATGTTAGTTAATTTGGTGCTTTCTGGAAAATGTATTTAGGAATATAATGTTTTTTAATTAAACACTTTAAACCTAATACAAATGGTACTTTTACTAGGAGCATAGCATCCACTTTTTAAATCGGAAGGGTGTAATTTGACTTTTCTTTTTTTTTTTTTTTTTTTTTTGGAGACGCAGTCTTGCTCTTGTCTCCCAGGCTGGAGTACAGTGGCAAGATCTCAACTCACTGCAACCTCCACCTCCTGGGTTCATGCTATTCTCCTGCCTCAGTCTCCTGAGTAGCCAGGATTACAGGTGCCCACCACCACGCCCGGGTAATTTTTGTATTTTTAGTTGAAACGGGGTTTCACCATGTCAGCCAGGCTGGTCTTGAACTACTGACCCAGGTGATCCGCCCACCTCGGCCTCCCAAAGTGCTGGGATTACAGGCGTAAGCCACCGTGCCTGGCGTAATTTGACTTTTCTTTGCCAGGTTCAAATGTTGTATTTACTCTTTCTTGCTCGCTAAGTATTTTTTTCACTACCAGCTTAATACCCCTTAACTTTGGAGACTTCTGCATTGTATTTACCATTCTTGTTCTTGCGGCATCATGAGGGTAGAAATGAGAGAAAAGGTCTTCTGAAAGGACTCCCTTTTTGGCTTCCTGTAACCACATCTCTTTCTTTCAGTTTTATATACTGTCTGAAATTCTTTTTGCCTTGAGCAAGTCACCCAGAAGCCTACCACCTGTGCATGAGTCATGAGGTGCTCATTCTGGCATCTCCTCTGCTCACTAGCACACTCTTAAGATGCACAGCTTGGTGTTACCGTGGGAAAGGCACTATTACTGTAAGTCACAATGCTAAGCCTGTTAGTAACTAAGTGTTCTTGGGCGAGTCATTTAATATCATCTGAAATTATCTCCAAGGTCCTTTACAACTCTGAGAATCTGTAAAATAGTTACTTTTGGAGGGAGTTCTTTGGGGAGGAGGGAGACCTGTGGGGAAGAAGCCTCTGGATAGTCTTTTACATCTTACTGTGATTCATCGTAGATTATTTCTTCTAAAGGCATTTTTAAAAGCTATTTATATGATAGGGTTGAAGAAGAAATCTTAGGATGGAATTTAAAAGTCGATAGAATATAAGCTTCAGTACAGCAGGGATTTTTGTTTTGTCCACTGATGTTTCCCTAGTGCGTAGAACAGTAATTAGTCTGTAACATGTACTTAATATTCGTTGAACGAGTAAAGAAATGAAGGAATGGGTTGCTGGGGAAAGACGAAGTTTGTTGGAGTACTGCGCAGATGCTCCGAGTATCTTGAAGGAATTAAAAATACAAACCAATCAGAGTACAACCCGTAATTCCTACAATATGAAAATACCTCCCAGCAGTAGCAAAGCGTCTGTTGTTCACTTAACTGCCTTTCAGAACTATTAAGCGATTACTGCCCTGGCTGCCCCTCTTACTCACAGAGTAAGATTTTGACCATCACCACATACTTAAGTGCCAGCTTGACATTTCAGTATGCATTTTACTCTTACTTTCTTTTTTTTTTTTGTTTTTGTTTTTTTTTTTTTGAGGCGGAGTCTTGCTCTGTAGCCCAGGCTGGAGTGCAGTGGCTGGATCTCAGCTCACTGCAAGCTCCGCCTCCCGGGTTCACGCCATTCTCCTGCCTCAGCCTCTGGAGTAGCTGGGACTACAGGCGCCCGCCACCTCGCCCGGCTAGTTTTTTGTATTTTTAGTAGAGACGGGGTTTCACCGTGTTAGCCAGGATGGTCTCGATCTCCTGACCTCGTGATCCGCCCGTCTCGGCCTCCCTAAGTGCTGGGATTACAGGCTTGAGCCACCGCGCCCGGCCACTCTTACTTTCAAAAACCTATGTCCTAGCCATTCCCTGTGCCACTTAATATAATCAGTAACAGTACATTTACTGTTGTAGCAAAAATGAATTATGTATATTGATTAAAATTTGGCCTTTCATCCATGGAGGATTCATGGCACAGCAGTTAAAAACTGGCAGTCTTCAGGCGCGGTGGCTCACGCCTGTAATCCCAGCACTTTGGGAGGCTGAGGTGGGCAGATCACAAGGTGGAGAGAACGAGACCATCCTGGCCAACATGGTGAAACCCTGTCTCTACTAAAATACAAAAAATTAGTTGGGCGTGGTGGCGGACACCTGTAGCCCCAGCTACTCAGGAGGCTGAGGCAGGGGAATCACTTGAACCCGGGAGGCGGAGCTTGCAGTGAGCCGAGATTGCGCCACTGCACTCCAGCCTGGCAACAGAGCGAGACTCCGTCTTAAAAAAAAAAAAAAAAAAAAGTCCCTCTTCACCTTCCTGTTGCACAACTGCCATATAAATAATCGTCAAGAATAGTTTTTTCACATGTAATTCATATACAGAATTTCTCCGTAAGTCTATTTTGTCTACAAGATAAAGTCCAAATTCCTGACCTAGCATTCAGCGACTTCTGCCTTTCAGCCAACCTACCTTTCTATTCTTTTCCCTTAGAGTGGCCTGGACTCAATAATTACTTAATTATTGAATAGTTGGTATAGAAAATAAGGAAACAAAAAGCAGTTTTTCTTGCCTACAAAATATGTTCCCAGTTGAAGAAAGTCTGGCAGATGGTTTTTCAAGAAGCCTGTATGGGTGGCATTCATTGTTTGAGTGAATTATTCATTTAGTGAAAAATAGCATTAGAGACAAGAATTCCTTAAAGCTCCATGTAAACAGTTTTTTCGATCCTTGTCAGCAGACCTGTTGGAAACTCGGTAATACAGTCTACCCTCAGCATCCATGGGTTATCTGTGTGGAAGCCATGAATACGGAAGACTGACTAGGGGACATGATTATCCACCAATCTTGGTATCTGAGGTGGTCCTGGAACCAGTCGTACTCAGCTACTGAGGGACAACTGTAATCAGAAGGGAATTAAATATGTGTATCTAGTGACATCAGTTTACATTGCAAGTAACCACTTAGTGGGACTGACTGAATCATTCTGTGAGCTACCGCATTGCTTGAACACTTCATCAGTTTGGATGGACTAGGTGATTTTGCAGTAACAAACAGCACCCAAATCTCAGTGGCTTATTTCAGAGGTTTATTTTTCCTCAGTTCATGTTACATATGAACTGTCTGGGCCAGTGCTCCTAGTTTTCCTTGCTTAGCAATGTGGACAGGGGAGCCTTAACTTTCTGGCCTGTTGTTGGTTGCCTGTTGTTGGTTACCTGTTGATGGTTAGAAGTAAGGTAATGGGAGTGAATCACACACACTGGCTCTTTTTTAAAAAAATTAAGTTTTGGGGTACATGTGCAGAACATGCATGTTTATTACGTAGGTATACACGTGCCATGGTGGTTTGCTGTACCCATTAACCCATCATCTGCATTAGGTTTTTCTCCTAATGCTGTCCCTCCCCTAGCCCCACACCTGCCAGCAGGGCCCGGTGTGTGATGTTTCCCTCCCTGTATCCACGTGTTCTCAATGTTCAACTCCCACTTATGGGTGAGAACATGCAGTGTTTGGTTTTCTGTCCTTGAGTTAGTTGCAGTGAGCTGAGATCATGCCACTGCACTCCATCCTGGAGACAGAGCAAGACTCCATCTCAAAAAAAGAAAAAGTAGATACCAGAATAGGTGTATCTATTCTAGGTACAATGAACATAGTTCGTGCTCTCATGGAGCTAGCAGTCTAGTGAGAGGTCGTAGGCAATAAGTGCATAAACTGATTTCCAGATGGTGATAAATGTGGTGGGGGAAAAATACAGGGTACTGCTATAGAGAATGATTGTAAGTGAGGATGGGGTTATTCTTGATTGGGTGGTGAGTGCTTGGGAGGAATATTTTAAGCAGAAAGAATGGCTCAGCCACAAAATGAAAATAAGTTTGAAATGTTGAAGGACAGAAGGCCAGTGTGGCTGGAGCATTTAGGAAACTATTGTAGTCTAAAGGAGTTGGTGGTTTGGTCTAGAATGGTGGTAATGGAAATGGAAAAAATGGACAGCTTAGGAATATATTATAAAGGCAAAGTCAACAAATTGGATGTAGGTAATTAAGGAAAAAGGAAATCAAGGATGAATCCTTTATTTCAAGCTTCAGAAATAGGGAGGAGGATGGTTCTGTTTACTGAGTTAGGGACTGTTGGAAGGAGCAGATTTGAGCGGGGGGACATTAAGGGTTCTATTTTTAATATGTTAAATTCAAGAATAGATGGCTGTTGGATATCCATGTGGAGTTGAGTAGTAGGCAGTTGGAAATTTGAATCCAGAGTTTATGTGAAACAATGTGATGAGAGATTTTATTTTATTTATTTACTTTTATTTATTTATTTATTTATTTTGAGACACAGTCTTGCTCTGTTGCCCGGGCTGGAGTATAATGGCACAATCTTAGCTTACTGCAACCTCTGCCTCCCGGGCTCAAGCGATTCTCCTGCCTCAACCTCCCCAGTGGCTGGGATTACAGGTGTTTGCCACCACGCCCAGCTAATTTTTGTATTTTTAGTAGAGATGGGGTTTCACCATGTTGGCCAGGCTGGTCTCGAACTCCTGACCTCAGGCGATCCACCCACCTAGGCCTCCTAAAGTGCTGAGATTACAGGCCTGAGCCACCGCGCCTGGCCAATATTTTATTTTTCAATGAAAGTTAATATGTTAATTTTTGTTATAGTTAAGTCTTGGACTTAGGAGTCGTATTTTCTTGAGCCTGCGTATGATTCTTCTGTTGGAGAAGAAGGTGTTCCCTAAGAGAAGAGGCATTTTCAAACCTTAATACACGTTCTGATTTCAGCCCAGGAGATATGGTGGTGCCCAACCACTGTAACTGATAGGGATGTGATACAATCCTCACAAGTTTTGGAACAAGAAAGGTTTAAGAACCGTTGTTATAAAAGGATTCTGAATGTCTCTGGCATCATTTTTGTTGATTTTTTTAATTCTTAAAGGATGATCTACCCTTTTTTCCAAGGCTTAGGATATACTTAACCCTGCTGACTTCTTGTACTTTAGAAATTAGGCACAAGTGTCATAGGGTGGTGACATTAGTCCAAATAATGAAGATAGAGTTTTTGAATTAATTTATATTAGCTCGTCGTTTTGAGAGTTGAATACTATTTTACTGGTATATCTGCTCATATGCAGAGAGTCTTATTGGTTTTGAAAGTATCAGAAATACCTTTAGTAGGCAAACAAGGGTCAAAACTGATCCTTAAAGTGACAGTGTTTTATGTATGTATGCATTCATCCCTCATGTGGGTGATTGGTTCCAGGACCTCCCAATGATATCGCAATCCTAGGATGCTCAAATCCCTGATATAAAGTGGTGTAGTATTTCCACATAACCTTTGCATATCCTCCCATATACCTTAAATAATTTCTAAATTATTTGTAATATCTAGTACAATGTAAATGCTATGTAAATAGTTGTTGTATTATTGGGGGAATAGCGACAAGAAAAATAAGTCTACATATTCAGTAGAGATGTATTTTTTATCTAAACAGTTTTGATTGGGAATTGGTTGAATCCACAGATTCTGAACCCACAGATACAGAGGGCCAATTGTATATATTTTTCCATTTTTGAGTCCAAGAAGACAGATAAAACAGAATCGAGTATTTTTTGCTCCCTGTTGAATATTTCCAGAAAATACTGAGTTATTCTAACAGGGAAAGTAAATTGGAATTTGGCGAATTCACCAAAACACGCTAGAATAATCATAATCATCTACTTCTAGGTGTAAGAAGCCCTAAGTCTTCCCAAAGATACAGGTGTTTATATAGCCATTTAAGAAAATATTTATATAATACTACTAACACATTATAATTAAGTTAAAACATACTTGCACATTATACAAACTTCAAAAGGCCCAAAAGAGAAAAGTCTTCTCCCTTTACCCCCCAGCCACACATATCCTCTCACTAGAAGTGACCGTTGTACCCAGTTTCTCTTGTATCCTTCAAAAGATATTTAGTGAATATACAAGTAGTCCCTCACAGACACACACTTTTTAACCTAAGTGGTAACATAGTGTTTTGCTACCTTACTTTTTTCTCCCTACTTCCCAGTATAAGGCATAGTTATGTTTTTTAAAAAACCTGTAGGTCCGCAACTATGGATGGTGATAAACATCTACCTAGTTCTCTAACTTTATTTTCCCACTATTAGTCGAAGTTCCCTAATGTAGTAAACTCAATGGACTTGATTAAAACTGAGGAAGAGGCTGGGCACAGTGGCTCGAGCCTGTAATCCCAGCACTTTGGGAGGCCGAGGCTGGCAGATCACGAGGTCAGGAGATTGAGACCATTCTGGCCAACATGGTGAAACCCTGTCTTTACTTAAATATAAAAAGTTAGCCAGGCATGGTGGTACGCACCCGTAATCCCAGCTACTTGGGAGGCTGAGGCAGGGGAATCGCTTGAACCTGGGAGGTGGAGGTTGAAGTGAGCTGAGATTGCGCCACTGCCCTCCAACCTGGCGACAGAGCAAGAGTCTGTCTCAAAAAAAAAAAAAAAATCTGAGGAAGAGGTAGTAGGAAAGCTAATTCCCACTTGGCATCTCTTTTGTAATTTTTATTTCAGGGTATCTCACTCATAAGAAAGTTGGAATTCAGTTTGATCTAAATTGATTGAAATGACACAGTATTGTACCCACTTAATCTCCAAACATCTATCTTTATTTTCATGCTTGATCTGCTTCCCTGAGTTTGACGTTTCTCAAATCAGCTTTCAGTGGGAAACTGAATTAAGAGAAGGTGGGGCGGGCCTGGTGGCTTACACCTGTAATCCCAGCACTTTGGGAGGCCAAGGCAGTGGATCACGAGGTCAGACGTTCGAGACCAGCCTCGCCAATATGGTGAAACCCCATCTCTACTAAAAATACACACACACACACAAATTAGCCAGGCGTGGTGGCACGCACCTGTAATCCCAGCTACTCAGGAGGCGGAGGCAGAAGAATAGCCGGAACCCGAGAGGCAGAGATGGGAGTGAGTCCAGATGGTGCCACTGCACTCCAGCCTGGGAGAAAGAGGAAGACTCCGTCTCAAAAAAATGAGAGAGAGAGAAAGTGGTGTGATGAATCATTCAGGAAATAGTAAGCCGTTGAGATGACAACTTTGAGTTGTTCGGAGTATGTGAGACGTGAAGCCAGCTGGGCTTCTGGGTGGTGTGGGGACTTGGAGAACTTTTTTGTCTAGCTAGAGGATTGTAAATACGCCAATCAGCGCTCTGTGTCTAGCTAGAGGATTGTAAATGCACCAATCAAGATTCTGTAAAAATGGATCAATCAGCACTCTGTAAAGTGAACCAATCAGCACTCTGTAAAATGGACCAATCAGCAGGACACAGGCGGGGTCAAATAAGGGAATAAAAACTGGCCACTGAGCCCCAGTTGCAACCCACTCCGGTCCTCTTCCACGCTGTGGAAGCTTTGTTCTTTCCCTCTTCACAATAAATCTTGCTGCTGCTCACTGTTTGGGTCCGCAACACCGTTAAGAGCTGTAACACTTGTCATGAAGGTCCTCCAGCTTCATTCTTGAAGTCAGCGAGACCATGAACCCACTGGAAGGAAGAAACTCTGGACACATCCGAAGGAACAAACTCTGGGCCATGAACCTACCTGAGGGAAGAAACTCTGGACAAACCATTTGTAACACCGTTACAGCTGTAACACCGTGAAAGTCCACGGCTTCATTCTTGTTGTCAGCAAGACCAAGAACCCATGGGAAGGAGCCAACTCTGGACACATATGGAATCAGGATGAGGGGACTTAGTTTTATGATTTGAATATTTAATAGGGTCAGGCTCTGTTAATTTGGTAAATCTATATTCTGTTGTTTTTTTTTTGAAACAGGAGTCTTGCCCTGTCACCTAGGCTGGAGTGCAGTGGTGCAGTCTAGGCTCACTGCAACCTCCACCTCCCGGGTTCGAGGGATTCTCCTGCCTTAGCCTCCAGAGTAGCTGGGACTCCAGGCTCATGCTACCACACCAGGCTAATTTTTGTATTTTTAGTAGAAATGGGATTTTACCATGTTGGCCAGACTGGTCTCAAACCCCTGACTTCGTAATCCGCCCACCTCGGCCTCCTAAAATGCTGGGAATACAGGCATGAGCCACTGCGCCTGGCCAGTAAATCTATTTTCTTTGTAGGAATAAACCTAACAAGTGTAGTAGACAATACAGGTAACCTGATGGGGTACCCTTTTGCTGGACAGTACATGAGTAGCACTGGCTGTATTTGTCTCTGTTTCTCTTTACTCTTCTTCCAGTGTTCACCTCCTCCCCAGAATCCATGCCCCATTTAATTGACACATTCTTTCAAAATGGTAACCTTCAATCAGATTAAATGGGATTAAATGAGTGCAAAACAAAACTAGCAAGGTCAACAGAATGTATCATTGCTGTACCCATATAATAGTTTCTCATACTGTATAAAAAGTACAGTTTAACATTCCATTTACCTTGTTACTTTTTGACTACAAGTCTTTGCTGCCCTTGCCATTCCCCCTTCCCAATTCTTGACTAAATATACCTAAAAAAGGAATATCACATTTATGGAATTGTGTAATCTTACTTTGAATCTGGTTTAACATTAAACTGTGGGGTTTTTGTTGTTGTTGTTGTTGCTCTTTGTGATAAGTTCCACCTGCCGTACACTGGGTCACATGATCTGCTTAGCGCAAAGTGTTTTTTGGGAACACTTTTATAGTAGTTATGGAAATAAATTTTACACATTGATTAAAATGTAGAGAAACACTCATTGAGATTACTCAGCAAGTCCTGCTGGACTAGAGGCTGTTACTTTCTGTAAAATGACTCTCTAAATATCTTTGCTTCAAACCACTATCTACTATTTCATAGTTTAAGAGCAGTTTTGTTTGTTTGTTTTCCCTAAACTCTTAGATAAATCCTCAGGGATATCTCAGTGCTTAACATATTGTATCATAATTGCTTGTTTGACTCTTTCTCCCACTAGAAACTGGGATGATGGTGAGAATTTCACAGCAGGAAAGGTTGGGAAGTTTAAGGGTCTGAACAGGAGTTAGGTAGGAAAGTACTACATGCTATGATGTAGCTGTATATACCACCAAAAATTTTTAGAATGGTTTAGGTCACTGAATTTTATAATTTTACAATTATTTCATATTCCTTTACATAAGTTAAGAATTTGTATGTTGCAAGGCTTAAGAAGTTTTAATTTATCAGTTCCTATTAGCATATTGTCCTCTTTTTGTGTCAAGAAAGGAAACTCGGCTGGGTGCGGTGGCTCACACCTATAATCCCAGCACTTTGGGAGGCCGAGGTGGCGAGTAGATTACCTGAGGTCAGGAGTTTGAGACCATCCTGGCTGACATGGTGAAACACTGTCTCTACTAAAAATAAAAAAATTAGGTGGGTGTGCTGGCATGTGCCTGTAATCCCAGCTACTAGAGAAGCTGAGGCAGGAAAATCTCTTGAACCTGGGAGGTAGAGGTTGCAGTGAGCCGAGATCATACCACTGCACTCCAGCCTGGGCAACAGAGCGAGACTCCATCTCAACAAAAAAAAAATAAACCTCATTCTTTTATTTAAAATGTAATATTTTTTACTGTTAAAAATTGATAAAAGCCAAAGACAACAATTCAATCTTACCCTTATAGAAAAATAAACAGAAAAAAGGAATGTAATACCACTATTTAGAAATAACCCTTATCCTTTCATGCTTTTCTCTGTGCTACATATGCACATACAGAAACATACAACAAATTTAGGAACTGATATTAAAGTTTGCTGACACGACGAATCATGTTTCTTACACCAAAGGCAACTTGCCTCATAGGTGATGTTTGTGTATAACTTGATAATAGCTAACATTTACAGAGGGATTTACAGACATTATGGTAAGTGGATTATTTAATCCTCACAGGATTATTCTGAAAATAGGAGGTTAGGTAAGTTGCCTAAGATGGTGCATAACTAATAAATGGTTAAAACAGGACTAAAACCCAGGTAGTCTGACTCTAGGACTTATATTTCTCTGTCACACTATACTGCCTAGTCTTTTCAGTTTAAACATGTAAGAAAAATACAACTTCACATTAAATTTTTCAAAAGCAAACTAAAACATGACATTGTTCATTGTTTGTCAAATTTTCAAAGGTAAAAAACGTTGACAAGACAGAATCTTGCGTTATCATGGATGCAAATGGTGGTTCTCCACCTCTAGTAGCAGGAGTCTAAGTTGGAAAAACCTTTGTAGAGAGCAGCAGTTTATCTCTGCCACATTTGCCAAGCTTCTTAGTTCCCAGTGTAGTGAAGACAGCAATTGGAAATAGGGATTTAAAATCTATTGTTTCCATGAAGTTAATTGTATAGCTTTGGGTAGTCTGGACAAAGGCAAATGCTCGAAAAACTGTATATCAAATAAGGTGTAGGTTAGACAGCTAAACATAAATGAAGTAAAACTATAACGGTGCAGGATTTTGTACTGATAATGTATCAAGTTCTTGAGCCACTTTAAATAAGCCCAAACTAGAAATTATAGATGATGCATTATACATCATGTTTAGATTCCTTTCTTTCTTTCTTTTTGAGATGGAGTCTCGTTCTGTCACCCAGGGTGGAGTGCAGTGGTGCAATCTTGGCTCACTGCAGCCTCTTCCTCCAGGGTTCAAGTGATTCTCCTGCATCAGCCTCCCGATTAGCTGGGACTACAGGTACCTGCCACCATGCCTGGCAGGTTTTTGTATTTTTAATAGAGACTGGGTTTTGCCATGTTGGCCAGGTTGGTCTTGAACTCCTGACCTCAAGTGATCCGCCCACCTCAGCCACCTAAGTGCTGGGATTAACAGGCATGAGCCACCATGCCCAGCCATTTTTAAATTATTTTATTTTATTTTTGAGACAGAGTCTCGCTCTGTCGCTCAGGCTGGAGAGCAGTCACGCAGTCTCTACTCACTGCAGCCTCCACCTCTTGGGTTCACACGATTCTCCTGCCTCAGCCTCCCAAGCTGCTGGGATTACAGGTGGGTGCCACCATTCCCGGCTAATTTTTGTATTTTTAGTAGAGACGGGGTTTCGCCATGTTGACTGGGCTGGTCTTGAACTCCTGACCTCAGGTGAGCCATCCCACTTGGTCTCCTGAAGTGCTGGGATTACAGGTGTGAGCCACCACACCTGGCTGATTTTTAGTTTTTAAATTGAAATGTTTAAGATACATGTGTAACATCTTTTTTTAATGAATCTTTTTATTTTATTTTTTCTTTGAAGCCAGAATGTGCTTACCCCTTTCCAGTTTTTATTATTTTGAGACACATTTTAGATAAGCATGCACACATAGTTTAAAAAAATCAGATACACATTGATTTCTCATATAGCAAGTAAGGTAAAGATTTATAAATCAAATGTTCATAAATCACAAAGTTACTTTTAGGACCCTAAATTTTTTTTTTTTTTTGAGACGGAGTCTCGTTCTGTCGCCCAGGCTGGAGTGCAGTGGCCGGATCTCAGCTCACTACAAGCTCCGCCTCCCGGGTTTACGCCCTTCTCCTGCCTCAGCCTCACGAGTAGCTGGGACTACAGGCGCCCGCCACCTCGCCCGGCTAGTTTTTTGTATTTTTTAGTAGAGATGGGGTTTCACTGTGTTAACCAGGATGGTCTCGATCTCTTGACCTCGTGATCCGCCCGTCTCGGCCTCCCAAAGGGCTGGGATTACAGGCTTGAGCCACCGCGCCCGGCCAGGACCCTAAATTTATTTCCATTTATTATCAGTTTCCATGTTGCCATAACTATTTTGTATATTCCACAAAATAGAATTGCTTTTGAGGAATGCAGTGTGGTTTGGAGAATTCCCAATACATAGTCATTTGATAGTTAAAATTAAAAAAAAAAATTATTCGTGGGTTTTCTTTTGTTTTTTTGGGGGGGTGGGGGTAGGTTTGAGATGGCGTCTCGCTCTGTCGCCCAGGCTGGAGTGCAGTCATGAGATCTTGGCTCACTGCAACCTCTGCCTCCCAGGTTCAAGCAGTTCTGCCTCAGCCTCCTGAGTAGCTGGGATTATAGGATACAAGTACAATTTTGCTACATTGATATATTGTATGTGGTGAAGTCAGGAGGTTCAGTACATCAATCATTAGAGCAACACACATTTTACCCATCAAGCAAGCTTTCATCATCCACCTTCCTCCCACCCCTACCTCTCTGACTCTCCATTCTCTATTATTCCACACTGCTTTCATATGTACACATTATTTTAAGTGAGGACATGCAGTATTTGTCTTTGTGTCTGAGTTGTTTTACTTGAGACAATGGCCTCCAGTTCCATCTATGTTGCTACGAAAGACATTATTTCATTCTTTTTTAAGGCTGAATAGTATTCCATATTGTATATATACCATATTTTCTTTATCCAGTCCTCCGTTGATAGACATGGGTTGATTCTATATCTTTCCTATTATAAACTGTGCTGCAATAAACATATGAGTACAGGTGTCTTCTGGATATAATGATTTATTTTCCTTTGGGTAGATACCCAGTAGTGGGATTACAGAATCACATAGTGGTTCTATTTTTAGTTCTTTGAGAAATCTCCATGTTGTTTTCCATAGAGGTTGTACTAATTTACATTCCCACCAATAGCATATGAGTTTGTTTTCTCCATGTCCTTCTCATCTGTTACTTTTTGTCTTTTTAATAGTAGCCATTCTGATTGGTGTAAGATGATATTTCATTGTAGTTTTAATTTGCATTTCTGTGATTAGTGATATTGAACATTTGTTCACATGCTTCTTGGCCATTTATCTTCTTTTGAAGAATGTCTATTCATGTCCTCACCCTGTTTTTTAATGGGATTATCTGGGGTTTTTTGTTTGTCTGATTGTCTGAGATCCTTATAAATTCTGGATATCGATCCACTGTCAGATGTATAGTTTGTAGATACTGTCTGTTCAGTTTGTTGATTCTTTGGTTATGCAGAGCCTTTCCCTTCCCAACCTGAGATATATTCTGGGATGCTTCATTGCTTCTTAAATTTAGATGAACTGCTTCTGCGTTTTTAGTAACCTGTATCTATTCCTCTTTTATAGCATTCATTATTCATGTTCATTGGCTTCCTTGTCATTCGTCCCCACTAGATTGTAAGCTTAGAAATAAGAATGTACTTATTCATCTCTTGACACATAGTAGTGCTGAATCAGTACATGCTGGATTGAATTCATATACTTCCTTTTAATTGTTTGAGAAATGAACCCTAAAATACCAGTACTGAAACATACAAAGGTAACATTAGATTTTCTCTTTTGAACAGAATTTGTGTGTGATATTAGTAAGAGATAATAAAATATTTTTGTTTACTTTTTGAGTACATTTCAGGGAACAAAGGAGAGGGAAGAGACAGATTTAGTTAGCTTTGTGCCATCTTTATTAAGACTTATTGTTTAGGAAACTGGCTCCTCTCTATCAAAGAGTAAACGGGTTTTTTTTTTTTTTCATTTTTTTCATTTCATTCATTTTAAATGAATGACTATTTTGTAGTGACCTCTGATCATATTTTGTGATACCAAGTTTTTTAAACCTTTGATACTTGATAGACTTTCCAAAAGCAAAATTACGAGTTCTAAGATCAGTCTTTTTGCCTCAAACTTTTTTGGATATTGGGTTCCCTGAAGTCCAAGAGAGACTTATTAGGCTTATTTGGTGTTAGATTTATAAAAGGAGGCATTATCAAATGTGAGGTGGTGTTTAACTTTCTTTGGATTATACTTATATAGATGTGGTATTAATATGTGTTCCAGGGCCGAGCGCAGTGGCTCACGCCTGTAATCCCAGCACTTTGGGAGGCTGAGACGGGCGCATCACCTGAGGTTGGGACTTTGAGACCAGCCTGGCCAGCATGGCAAAACCCCATCTCTACTAAAAATACAAAATTAGCTGGCCATGGTGGCACATGCCTGTAATCCCACCAGAGGCTGAGGCAGGAGAATCGCTTGAATCCGGGAGGCAGAGGTTGTGGTGAGCTGAGATCACACCACTGCACTCCAGCCCGGCAACAGAGCAAGACTCTGTCTCAAAAAAAAAAAAAAAAAAGATGTGTTCCAAGTTGTATGAAATTCCTAAAATTCTGATGTCTTAATTATTATTAATATGTCAGTTATGACTTCTATGTTACATTTTTGTATGCCACAAAAGTAACCAAATGTCCTTGTCAATTGTGCCTGTCCTGAGATTTTTGTCGTCCACAATTGTTTTGCTTTGATTCTTTCCAAAAAGCAGCTGACAGTCAGCTATAATCCAGGGCTTACTTCTTTGAGGAGTTCATGAAAAGGACTGTTGAATGCAGACCTCTGATAACTTTGGAAATTGTGCCATGAGACTAGAGAGAAAACTTCCAGGACTAACCAAAAGGCTGATGTGTTCATAAAAATTACTAACCCAGTATGAAGCAGAGCAGGAGCTGATTGCATGGACAGAACTAATGGAGAACTGAAATGATTTTGTACAGCTTTTTGTTTGAAACACTGCTGATACTTTATGTTTTGTTTTTCAGAGTCTGGAAAACTTTTTTTCTTCCCCCTTTTTGAGACAGAGTCTCACTCTGTTGCCCAACCTGGAGTACAGCGGCACAGTCTTGACTCACTGCAACCTCCACCTCCCAGGTTCAAGCAGTTCTCATGCCTCAGCCTCCCAAGTAGCTGGGATTACAGGCATGTGCCATTATGCCTGGCTAATTTTTGTATTTTTAGTACAGATGGGTTTTCACCATGTTGGCCAGGCTGATCTTGAACTCCTGAACTCAACTGATCTGTCCGCCTCAGCCTCCCAAAGTGCTGGGATTACAGGTGTGAGCCACCGCACCCAGCTCATTTGAGCTATTTATAGCCTTTCACAGCTGAGTATACAGAATTTGAGGTGAATTTCTCCAGAATTCATAAATTATTTGTGAAAACTCTTTTTTTTTTTTTTTTTTTTTTTACATGGCATCTCGCTCTGTCACCCAGGCTGGAAGGCAGTGGCGTGATCTTGGGTCACTGCATCCTCCACTTCCCAGGTTCAAACGATTCTCCTGCCCCAACCTACGGAGCAGCTGGGATTACAGGCACCTGCCACCACACCTGGCTAATTTTTGTATTTTTACTAGATACGGGGTTTCATCATGTTGGCCAGGCTGGTCTCAAACTCCTGACTTCAAGTGATCCACCTACCTTGGCCTCCCAAAGTGCTAGAATTACAGGCATGAGCCACCATGCCTGGCCTGTTTGTGAATATTCTTTAATTTGTGGCAATGTGGTTGTTTGCATAAGTTCAGTAAGAATCTGTTTTCTTTTATAATGGGACACCGATGGAGGAACCGGTTATTTTTCCAGGACTTTGACTGAAATGGCCTGGTGACAGGTTCCAGCCCTTTTAGAAGAGCCTATGTGGACAATGATTTTTGCTGTACTTTGTATGGGTAATCAGGCCAAGTATAGTTGGACTGAAGCTTATCTTACAGGTGGCTTGGTTCTGCTGTGATTTACCTTTGGTGGAAGTGGGGGACTGGAGAGAGAAATATTGTATTTCAGAGGAAAAGTATAGTATTAGATTAACCTTTGATTCCTGGGCAGCCATGTTGTTATGGGATCTCTGGGGTGTAGATTATTCTGGCCAGAACCTCTGTGGCTGCAATGCCTTTGCCAAAGTTCTTGTCCTATTGTCCAGGAAGAATGAGGTACACAGGCAAGTGAAGGGTGAAGAATAATTGTATTTAGTGTTAGAACAGCTCAGAGGAGTGGGTAGCTCCTCTCTGTAGGCAGGTCGTCCAGTTGAGTGTTCAGCTCTTAGCAGAGAGGAGGCCCTGGAGAGAGTGGCTCCTCTCTGCAGTTGAGTCATTCTGACGTCTCTGCGGGTCTCTGAAGCACTCAGCAGATAGGGCAGCTTCTCTCTTCCGCTTGGTCGTCTCTGCAGCATTCAGCGGAGCGGGTACTCCTCTCTGCAGCTGGTGGTCCCATCTTCTCCAGCTATCAGCAGAGAGGATACTCCACTCTGCAGCTGGTCATCCTCTCCTGTCATCTCTCTGCCATCTTTATCCTCTGGCGTCCGCCGCCCTGCTGTGACTGAGCCCAGGGCTTTTGTGGACCTCAGAGGGGAGGAACTACATGCCATTTGGTCCCTGGGCTGCCATGGGTGGGCCCGGAAGAGGCACCATGAGTCCCCATTCTAGTCCTCGGGACTGGCAGCCCAGCCCCCTTCCTTCAGGTCCTCCCTGGCCTGAGGGTGGGGCCTTACTGGGGACCCCACCCCCTTCCACCCAGGACTCTTGTCTGTCTCCCGCTGCCATTCATGGCCCTGGGGCTTGGCCTCAACCCTGCTCTCAGATTAGAGCAGGTGCTGGGAGTGGAGAGACGCCAGGCAGTGGGAGCAGACACCCCTGAGCCTGCAGGGATGGGGAGGGGGATCCTTCCTGGGATGCCCAAGAGTGTAGACTGCAGAGACGCCCTGGTCCTATGCCTGGGAGGACAGCCGCCGCTGCACAGGGGAGCTCCTACCCTGCCAGTTTGGAAGAGGCAGGGCTCCCGCCTGTCCCCAGCTAATGCCTGCTTCCTACAGAAGGAAGCCCAGGTCTGCAGCCATGGGTGCAGTGGCTGCAGCTGCACCACGGAAGGCAGATCCTGCCTGTTCCTGGCTCCCCAAAGAGTACAGGGAGGCTGGGATCCACAGCTGCAGTGTGGGCGGCTGTAGCCCACCTGGGCGGGGCTCCTGCTTGCTCAGTAAAGCAGGAGACCTGGGTCTGCAATTGCAGCGGCATGGGGACCTCCTGTCCCAACGCAGAAGGGGCGGGGCTCCCACTGGCTCCATGGAGTGTGCAGCTCCAACCTCTCTTCCCTGCTGCAACTGGCATGATGTCAGCAGCCACTGTCATCAGTGTGGTCACTCATGGTATATAGCTGCCCACAGTGCCGCTCCTCAGCATGAAGCAGCCAGAAAGATCAATGACCAGACTTCCCATGATTGAGGGACTGATAAGTAGAAAGGAGGGTGCTGAAATGGATGTTTACGGTTTCTTTCAATAAACATAGAAATTGACCCTCCCAGTCTTAAAACTTTGAGAAAGTAACTCTTGTCTTTTATGAATTCCTTTCTCAGGAAACCAACCGTCAGACCTCTCAGAAAGTATCATGGAACTAAAACTTACCAGATCATAGCATCTGGACAATGAGACACCAGGCCATTTATCTGTCATGATTGCCCAAGTGGCCACCTGCTTCCTGTTAACCAACTCTTCTTTCTTACCCCTCCCTAATTCCTGTTTTCCTGCATGCAGTTACATTTCTTCCCTGCTATATAAACTCCTGATTTTAGTTAGTCAGGGAGATGGATTTGAGACTGATCTTCCATTTCCTCAGCTGCAGCACCTGATTAAAGCCTTCTTCCCTGCATTTTCTCTGATTGGCTTTCTGTGTGCCAAGCATCAGGACCTAGACAAAACCCCTGGTGTTCTGGTAACAGTACTTTGAGTGTGATGATTCATTCGTTCACTGAAGGTTATATCTATAGGTATACATTTATATTAACTAATAATCATTGATTTAAAAACTACATTGCAAACATAAATATATAAAATGCAGTTGCTGCCCAAGAGAAGTTTTGCAGTCTGTTTAGCAAGAGGAGACACACCTGGATTAGTTAGTGCCCAGTCATATCTTACCTTTAGGCCTTCAATTATTTGTAGATTGTTAAAAGTCTTAAACTGTGCAGTATTCACTAAGTACAAAAAGAGATAGTGAAGGAAGAAATCAACGAAGACAGGGATCAAGAAGTCCTTCAGAGGCTGGCACAGTCGCTCTTGCCTGTAATCCCAGTACTTTGGGAGGCCAAGGCAGGCAGATCTCTTGAGCCCAGGAGTTTGAGACCAGCCTAGGCAACATGATGAAACCCCGTCTCTACAAAAAATACAAAAATTAGCTGGGCATGATGGCAGACACCTGTAGTCCCAGCTACTTGGGAGGGTGAGGTGGCAGGATCACTTGACCTTGGGAAGTCAAGGCTGCAGTGAACTGTGATCATACCATGGCACTCCAGCCTAGGCACAGAGCGAGACCCTGTCTCAAAGAAGTGTTTTAAAGAGGAAGATTTGAACTCAGTCATCAAGAGAGGCTATGATGGAGTGGAAAGGAAGGAAGGAGAAGTTTCAGACAGAAGAAACACTTTGTTTTAATAAAAATGAAAGAGCTAGTTAAGTGGGAAAGCTGGGAATTTGAACATGGATCTGTTTGACCTAATCTTTTTAGCTGCACCAGCGCTTAAAAATTTGGATGAGTCTTTAATTTTTTACCCAGACTGTAAGTTGTGATACCTACCTGCATAGTAAGTAGAAGCTTTCCAGAGAGCTGGGAGGGGCAGAAGGAGCCTGGAGGCCTTTGCAAATTAAGTTTTAACTCCCATTGGCCTGACAGCACAGCATTACCCCACGTCATTGCATACAAAGGGCATCCTCAGTCCGCAGGGTCAGCGCGCACAGCCGGGAGCAAACAAAACCGGTAGGGCTGGCCTTGGTAGTCACCAGTCAAAACAAAAATTCCAGATACTTTGAGGAATGTTTCTGGCAACTCCAGGATTGAAGAGTAACCAGTTTCCTGCAGACAAAAGAATGGATGTGGGCCAAGAGGCGCCATATTTCTCAGCTCTGTCAAGCAAATGTCAAGTGTCCAAGGAGTCTAGTGAAAAGCCATGGATAGCTTGTGCTCTCTGCCCCAGTTTCTTTTAAGTCAGATTATTGAGGTGTCCTTTCCATGAGCTTTGGCAGTTGTGTAATCACCACCACAATCAAAATACAGAACATGTCCCTGTCCTCAAAAAGTTTCCTCTTATCCTTTTGTAGTCAACTTCCTTCCTGTCTCTGGCAATCACTGATATTTTTCTTATCCATATTTATTTTTTAGAATGTCATGAAAATGAAGTTGTGTAATATGTAGCCTTTTGAATCTGGCTTCTTTCACTTAGTATTAATGCATTCGAGACTTACCCAGGTTGTCATGTTTATTAGTAGTTCATTCTTTTTTATTGCTGAGTAGTCATTTCTGTAGAAAAAAATCATGAATAAATCAGTCTAGGACAGTAAACATTTACCTCAGGTGGGGTGAACATACATCCCAGTATTCCTGGGACTGATCTGATTTATGCCTATTGTCCCAGCATAATTTTCAATAACTCCTTTTACTCTCAAAAGTGTCCTAGTTTGGATGATAAATTCTATGGTCACTCTAAACAAGGGCATACCAAGATGTGATTATATTTCACTTGCTTTACAATGCTGTCAAATTTGCCTTCTGGAACACCATAATTGTATATATTTATATTTCTTATAAATATTATTAGTGATAATAGCAGTAATAACTTACATGTAATCTCATTTTGATTTTCACAACAATATTCTCATTTTGCATTTGAGAAAACAGATTTAGAATAGAATAAATGACCTGCCAAAAATCATGAGCTAGAAAGTGATAAAAACTGCATCCTCTGTTTATATATTCAGCCCTTAATCTCTCATATTAATTGGGAGGCATTACCGTGTATTGGTTAAGAATATAGGCAGTGGAGACTGGGTTCCAGTGCAGACTCTTACTTTATTCGTTGTCTAATCTCAGGCAAATTACTTAATCATTTTATGCCTTTATTTTCTTACCTATAGAAGATATTATGTCTACAGTGCCTACACCTGGCATATGGTAAATTTTTGATAAAGTCTCGCTGTTATTTTTAATGATACCGTTAACACCATCATAGTGGAATCTTTCCTCGGCAAAATGCTTTCTCCTCCCCATCCCCATATATATATACACATATGTGTATATATATACACACATACACATATATATATGTATACGTGTGTATATATATACGTATATATATGCTGGAATGTTTTGTGTTTTCTCCCTTCTAATTTAAAAAATTAATTGTTAATCTTTAATAGTAATGTCTCTAATTATGAAGACCTTCAGTATTTAAGAGGTGAAAGAGTAATACGATCTGAAGAAAAATGAGAGTATGTCTTTGATATTTAGATAAATAGTTTAGTCTTGATGTAGCAAAAAAAATTCCAAAAACTATGTGTCTCGGAAATCTACATTTTTCAAATTTTATATGTATCTGCTAAAATAAAAATAAGATAGGATGATGGCTAAGTTTGGGAATCATGGAGTAAAATTGTGCCAACTTCTTAGGGCCTTTTTAATGTACTTAAATTCCAGGAAATAGTTTAACGTGCAGCATATCCAAATGTACTTGAACACAATAGAGCATCTGTTAAAATCTATAGCACTACTTGGGAAATTCTGTAGTAGTGTTTTACCATGAACGCTATAGGTATTGATTGTATAGGTTGATTTGCAAGGACCAGGAGAAGACTGGTGGCAGGAAAATCAAATAATTGTTACGGTGATTTAGGCTTGAAGTTACGGGGCTGTACTTCTGACAGTGGAAAAAGGAAGATCTGAATGGATCTGTGAAATATTTTGAAGGAAGGTTTTTTGTTTGCTTTGCTTTTCTTTGGTTTTTTTTGGAGACAGGTCTCACTATGTTGCCTAGGCTGGTATCAAACTCCTGGGCTCAAGTGACCCTCCCGCCTCGGCCTCCCAAAGTGCTGGGATTACAGGTGTGAGCCACTGTGCCCTGACTAAAAGAAAATTTGAGAAGACTTAGTGATTTGTTAGAAGGAGGAGAAAGAAGTCAAAATAACTCCCGTGTTTCCAGTCTGAGAGAAGTTTGCCAGTCATTTCAATTGTGACAGCTAGGCAGGGCAGCAAGTTGGTTTGACATTGAAGAAATTTGTTTTAGATGTGTTTACTTGGACCTAGTAGTGGCTGACCCAGGAGCCAAATACAAAGAAATTAAGGAAGACCTGGGTCAAGAGAAATAACTGAAGCCCTGAAAGCATATTTCATCAATTTTAGTAGAGAGAGGAGCTGCTGGAGGAAAAGGAACCAAAAAAATGGTAAGGGAACAAGGAGACTTAGGACAGCTGTGTCGTATGAACAGAAAGAGTCAGGGAAGGGCCATGAAGTGACAAAAGAGCTAAATGGTGATGAAGAATGAGCAATATCTTTAGAATTGGCTTGGCTGACTTTGATGAGCATCATCAGTGCTATAAAGGCTCCTATATAGGTTTAATTCAAGATGCATTTTTTTTTTCAGATGAGAGAGCAAAATAAAAGCAAGATTACAAAGAGTTAAAGAGAAAATGGAAGCTAAAAAGCACTCATTGTAGAAATTTGGCAGGAAAGAGAAGCAGAGAAAGAGTATAGTAGTTGATCAGGGAAATCTGATCATGTTTGAAAGCAGAATGGGGGAATAAGTTCAAAGGGAGAAATCAAAGATTTTTAAAAAGGGTTTGTGGGAGCAAAGTCCAGATTGAGGTGAGAAACCAAGACCTGAGAAAGTTAGATGAAGTTGTCCTAATCTTGGAAAAGTTAAAATAGATGCTTCTTATGAAATATTACCTCCATGTATTGGCATTTCCATCTTTTTTGCTTGTTTACTATAAGGAAGTTATACGATTAAGCCACGTTTTATAAGACAGTGATCTCATTAAGTTAAAATATTTATTTCTTCAGATTATAAAAATAATCCATGTTTGTTGTAGAAAATAGAAAAACATATTAAGTGATGGTGGGGGGGAACACCCATAATCCCACCAGCAATAAATAATTTCTGTTAATGTTTTGATAGACCTTTTTTGAATGGATAGATCTTACCTATATGTCTTTTGAAAAACCTGGATCATACTATGCATTTAGTTTTCTATTCTGCTTTTTAAAATACTGTTGCTAGCCAGGTGAGATGTTGTGTGCCTATAGTCGTGGCTATTCTGGAGGCTGAAGTGGGAGAATCTCTTGAACCCGGGAGTTCGAGGTCAGCCTGGGCAACATATGAGACTTTCTTAAAAAATAAGCAAAAAAAATACCACTGCTGTGGTTTCAGTGTGCGCTCCAGAGTTCATGTGTTGGAAACTCAATCCCCATGCAACAGTGTTGAGAGGTGGGACCTTTAAGAGGTGACTGGGTCATGAGGGCTCTGTCATGAATGGAGCAGGTTAATTATTGTGAAAGTGGGTTTGTTATAAAAGTAACTTTGGCCCTTTTGCTTTCTGTTTTGCCCACTTATCCTTCTACCTTCCACCATGGGATGATAAAACAAAAAGACCCTTGCTAGATATGGGCCCCTCAGTCTTGGACTTCCTAGCTTCCAGATACAAAATAAACCTCTGTTCTTTACAAATTACCCAGTCTTAGCTATTCTGTTGTAGTAGCACAAAATGAGTTAAGACAACCATTATTTTCAGACTTTCCTCCACTTCACAAAACAGCCTTTGAAAACAGTGTTTTTAATATTCCATTGTAAGCACCAGTCCCACTGAGATCAGCCTTGGCTTTCTTAGATCCGTTCTTATCACCTTCTTTTTTTAACCTGATCTGTATTGCGTTATGAAACATAAGAACTACAGATAATACGGTTATTGAAATGCTGCACATGTTGAGAGTCTGGCCACTGAATTTAGGAGGAAGGAATCAGTACATATAGGCCCTAAAGATTATCCCAGAAAAATCTGATGTTTACCTTCTCTTCCTCTCTCCTTCACTGAAATCCTTTTTTTTTTTTTTTTTTTTTTTTTTGAGACAAAGTCTCGCTCTGTCGCCCAGGCTGGAGTGCAGTGGCGCGATCTCGGCTCACTGCAAGCTCCACCTCCCGGGTTCAGGCCATTCTCCTGCCTCAGCCTCCTGAGTAGCTGGGACTACAGGCACCCGCCACCACGCCCGTCTAATTTTTGTATTTTCAGTAGAGACGGGGTTTCACCGTGTTAGCCAGGATGGTCTCGATCTCCTGACCTCATGATCCGCCCGCCTTGGCCTCCCAAAATGCTGGGATTACAGGCGTGAGCCACCATGCCCGGCCTACTGAAATTCTTAAGAAAAAAGTTCATGCTCACTTTTGCCTTCCATTGTTTACATGGTAGCCGCCTCATGGGAAAACTTGTGATAAGGCCCCATGAATCTCCTGGTGGGCCTTAGAAAAGGGAGGAAAGGGTTACCTATGTTAGATGAAGGAAGGATGGTGGATAGCTTATAGCTTATGTTCACCTGTCCACCTGTTGTTATCTCCTCAGAAAAATTAGTACTGTCATCTTATTTGGCTTGAATCTGCTATTTAAAGTTTGGTTATTCAGGATTGAAAATGTTTAGTCTAGTTGAGAACAAATTGAATTCAATTAATGAAAATAGAAATGTGGTTGAATGGCATGGATTCTACGTCCTGTGATCTGCTATTAACTGTCTTTGGGTTAGTTACTTGACATCTCTGGGTTAAAAAAAATAGGCTAAAGCTTTTATGTTCTAAAACCCTTTTATTTCTTATTTATGTGTTGTATTATAGTGGTTATAAACTGTTTTCAACTTCAAGATTCTTGAGAGATAACTACACATACCCTTTGCCATAGTGGGAATGACTGTGTAGTAGTAACTGGAGGAGAAGGTTTCTTTGTACACAACCATGCTTTGATTTTTCAAGAGGAGGAATGAAATTGCCTCGTGAAATTACAGAGTTAAATACAATGTAAGTGATAAATATATTGTAGTATATCAATGGAAAAAGAAAGCTTAATTTGATCTTGAGCTGTAACTTAAGGTGTTACAAACAGAAGTCTAGATGTGATCCATTCCTGTATGATGAGTTTTTCTCATTATTTTAAGTAGATATGGAGTATGTGAACACTTTGAGCTGTTTAAATCTTTTTTTTTTTTTTTTCTTTTTTCGAGACGGAGTTTTGCTCTTGTCACCCGGCCTGGAGTACAGTGGCTCACTGCAACCTCTGCCTCCCGGGTTCAAGTGATTCTCCTGCCTCAGCCTCCCAAGTAGCTGGGATTACAGGAGTGCGCCACCATGCTCAGCTAATTTTGTATTTTCAGTAGAGAGGGGACTTCACCATGTTGGTCAGGCTGGTCTCAAACTCCTCACCTCAAATGATCCACCTGCCTCGGCCTCCCAAAGTGCTGGGATTACAGGCATGAGCCACCGCTCCCAGCCTAGAGCTGTTTAATCTTTTGGCAGCCGTTGTAGTAGATTATATAAAAAGATCCCTTTTCATTTTTCTGGTAGGTGATAGCTACTACAATTTATCCCTCCAATTCCTACTACATGCTTCTGTTTTTCTACCTTCTCAAGACAATACCCTAAGGGGTATTACCAAACACTGTGTTGTCTTTAAGAAAATATGCACTATATCCAGTGTTCAGGATAGTTATATATAGTTAGTATATTGGCCCCTTCTCAATCTTTTATTCTCTTAATGCCTTATTTCTTTTGTTCCTTTTTTTTTCATTAAAAGGCTATCATTTCCAGTTTCTATAATCAGTGTCTTCAACCCCTAATACCATTTGAGATTCTTCACTTTTTTGTGTATTATCAAATAGCACTTCAAAAGCACATAGAGGCCTGAACCGTTGCTTTAAACTAGTTTCAGTTGCATTGTCAAATGCTCTTGGTGGAAAAGGGATAATCCTATATTGTTGCCCCAACAAAGGTGCTATCAAACACATAAGACATGAAACAAAATGGAATTTGTAGTGTATAATTCCTTTGCAATGAGACTTTACCATTACAGTTATGATTTCCTTCACTCTTTTTAAAACTTCATTGAAATATAATTTATATACCATAAAATTCACCTGTTTTAAATGTACATACCAAAATGTACAATTTACTGATTGTACATGTATTGTAAGTGTACACAGAAATGTGCAGTTGGCAACCCCAGTATAATTTTAGAACATTTCCATCCCAAAAAGAAACCTTGTGCCTATATATACAATTATTCCCACTCCCATCCTAGTCTAAGACAACCACGAATCTACTTTCTATCTCTATAAATTTTATTTTTATAGACATTTTCATTTAAATTGAATCATGTAATATGTGGTCTTTTATGTTTGGCTTCTTTCACTTAACATAGTATTCAAACATATGGTATATGTAATGGTACTTCTTTTTTTTTTTTTTTGAGACAAAGTTTCACTCTTCTTACCCAGGCCGGAGTGCAGTGGCGCGATCTGGGCTCACTGCTGCAGCCTCCCAGGTTCAAGTGATTATCCTGCCTCAGCCTCCCAAGTAGCTGGGATTACAGGTGCCTGCCACTATGCCCAGCTTATTTTTTTTCTATTTTTAGTTGAGATGGGGTTTCACCATGTTGCCCAGACTGGTTTCGAACTCCTGACCTGAGGTGACCTGCCCACCTCTGCCTCCCAAAGTGCTGGGATTACAGGCATGAGCCACCATGCCTGGCCACTTCATTCCTTTTTTTTTTTTTGAGACGGAGTCTTGCTCTGTCACCCAGGCTGGAGTGCAGTGGCTCTATCTCAGCTCACTGCAAGCTCCGCCTCCTGGGTTCACACCATTCTCCTGCCTCAGCCTCCCGAGTAGCTGGGACTACAGGTGCCCGCCACCACGCCTGGCTAATTTTTTTTGTATTTTTAGTAGAGACAGGGTTTCACCGTGTTCAGCAGGATGGTTTCTAACTCCTGACCTTGTGATCCGCCCGCCTGGGCCTCCCAAAGTGCTGGGATTACAGGCATGAGCCACTGCGCCCGGCCCTTCATTCCTTTTTGTTGCTGAGTAATATTCCGTACAGATATACCACATTTCTTTTATTCATTCAGCAGTTGATGGACATTCTGGTTGTTTTGTGCTTTTTGGCTATTGTGAATAATGTTATAATATTTGCATACATACCTTTGTTGGGACATATGTTTTTGTTTCTTTTGCATTTTTATGTAGGAGTTGCTGGGTCATATGATAAATCTGTATGTAATATTTTAAGAAACTGCCATGTTATTTTCCAAAGTTTGAATGTATTCTTACATTCCTGTAGTAATGCCTGAGGGATCCAGTTCTTCTACATCTTTCTCAACATTGTTATTGTCTGTCTTTTTTAGTATAGCCATTAATGGTTATGAAGCATTATCTCATTGTCTGTGCAACAGGTTTGCAAGTAGTTTTGACTTGCATTTTGTATTGACCAATGGTGTCAAGTCCTTCATTCTTAAAAAGTTTTAGAAAACTATTTTAGCCTATGAAGAAGTAAAAATGTCTCCCATATGAAACAGGGTAGACTATCCATAATTGTACATTATCATCTAGAGGAAAAATTAATTTTATAGTTTCTTTAAAAACACATACAGGTTGAGTATTCCAAATCTAAAAATCCAAATCTGAAATGGTACCAACTCTGAGGCTTTTTGAGCACTGAAATTTTTTGAGCACTCAAAGGGAATGCTTATTGAAGCATTTGGGATTTGGGATTTGGGGTGTATAACCAGTAAGTATATAATGGACATATTTCAAAATCTGAAAAAATCAAAAATCCAAAACAGTTCTGATTCCAAGCATTTTAGGATTTCAGGTAAGGGATACTCAATCTGTATGTACATATATATTA
The DNA here is from genome assembly GCF_047675955.1 of Chlorocebus sabaeus. Lineage (NCBI taxonomy): Eukaryota > Metazoa > Chordata > Mammalia > Primates > Cercopithecidae > Chlorocebus > Chlorocebus sabaeus. The sequence goes on along the minus strand of NC_132929.1, from coordinate 9,973,067 downwards.
TATATGCATGTGTGTGTGTGTTGCTTATTTTATATTTGTATTATTTTTATTATAATCGAATCTTAGTATGTTGCCCTGGCTGGTCTTGAACTCCTGCACTCAAGCAATCCTCCTGCCTTGTCAGCCTACCAAAGTGCTGGGATTAGAGGCGTGAGTCACCACACCTGGCCTGCTTTTTAAAAGTTAATATTTGTGGCCAGGCGGGGTGGCTTACACCTGTAATCCCAGCACTTTGGGAGGCTGAGGTGGGTGGATCACTTGGGGTCAGGAGTTCAAGACCAGCCTAGCTAACATGGTGAAACCCCATCTTGACTAAAAATAGGAAAATTAGCCGGTTGTGATGGCGGGCACCTATAGCCCCATTGAGGCAGGAGAATCGCTTGAATGCGGGAGGCAGAGGTTGCAGTAAGCCGAGATCGCACCACTGCGCTCCAGCCTGGGTGACAAAGCGAATTAAGAAAAAAAAAGTTAATATTTGCATGATGCTTTTTTTTCCCCCTTCTTTTTACTTTCTATATGCCTATATCATTATTTTTGAAGTGAGTTTCCTGTGGACAACATAGAGTTAGATCATGTTTCTGAATTTGATAATCTCTGGCTTTTAATTAACTAAATGACTTTTAGACCATTTACATATAATGCAGTTATTGGTAGGTCAGAGCTTAAAGCTATCATTTTATTTTTTGTTTTCTGTTCTCTCTGTTCTTTGGTTCCCCTGGTTTTATTTATTGATTTGTTATTTTGTTTTGTTTCCCTTTCTCCAGGTTATGTAAACATGTTTCTCATTCCATTTTGATTTCCCTGTAGTGTTTTTGAGTATAATTCTTGATACAGCTTTTTCAGTGATGGCTCTAGTTATTACATTACACATACATATCACAGTCTACTGATGTGGTCATTTTACCAGTTTGAGTGAAATGTAGAAATCTTACCTCTTTTTATGTGCCTTTAACCTCCACCACTTATCCTATAAAAGTCTCAATTAGTTTCTTAGTTACCTGTATTTTGAACAAAATCAGATAGTGTTATAGTTTTTACTTCAACAATTAAACATAATTTGGAAAACTCAAGAATGAAACTCTGTTGCGTTTTCCTATATTTTTGCTCACCATTTTCTGTCTCCCTGGTGTTCCTAGATTCCTTCTTTCATCATTTTGTTTGTTTTTTGTTTGTTCATTTGTTTTGTTTGGCTGGAGAGAACTTTCTGTAGTCATTCTTTTAGGGTAGATCTGCTGGTAAAAAATTCCCTTAATTTTCTTTCATCTGAGATTGAGAACATAGTTTTCTCTTCATTCCTGAAGGATATTTTTTCTGCAGATAGGATTCTGGGTTGACCCTTCTTTTCTTATAGTACTTGAAAAATGTGCCATTCCTTCTAACTCTTTCCCAGTGGTCTCCATCTCCTCTCTAATGAACACCAGGTATTATGAATTAATTTCGTTTTTGTGGATACTTCTTTCCTTACCCTTCTAATGTGCTCTGATGTGTACTGGTTTTCCTCTACTTCTGGTGCACAGCCTTCATCTTGGGACGTTCTTTCATAATCATCCTGGGAAATCCCTTCCATATATCCTATTGGATTTCCATTTCTTATCTTTCTATATTTTGGTTTATCCTTCTCTTATTGCTTACTGTGAAGAAATTTTGGGGAACTCTGCTATGTGAAGATACCTTTCTCCTACCCTCACACTTGATACTTTGGCTGGATATAAAATTTAAGGTTGCCTGAGAATTTTGAAGTCTTTACTCTCTGTCATTTTTACATGACCACATTTGGGTTTTAGGATTTATTTTCTATTTGTTTGTATATTTTCACCTTATCTAGCTTCCCTACTACTCTGAAATTTAGCAGTAATCTACCTTGTAGGTCTATTTTCATCCACTGTGATACCCTTTCCATCTAGAAATTTATATCCTTCAACCTTGTACAGTTTTCTTAAATTATCTATTTGTTTGATTTCTCCTTTACTCTCTTGTACTCTTTCTAAAATTCTCTTTATTTGGATGTTAGTCCCTCTAAGCCAGTCTTCTGATTTTTTTTGTTTTTCTTCCTGTGTTCTGGGAGATAGCTTCAGGTTTCTCTTCCAACTTCTCTTGAGTTTTTTGCTATCTGTATTATGTCCCATTTTTAATTATTATTATTATTTTTTTGAGACGGAGTCTTGCTCTGTCGCCCAGGCTGGAGTGCAATGGTGTGATCTCGGCTCACTGCAAGCTCCGCCTCCTGGGTTCATGCCATTCTCCTGCCTCAGCCTCCCGAGTAACTGGGACTACAGGCACTGGCCACCACGCCTGGCTAGTTTTTTGTATTTTTGTTAGAGACGGGGTTTCACCGTGTTCGCCAGGATGGTCTCAATCTCCTGACCTTGTGATCTGCCCGCCTCGGCCTCCCAAAGTGCTGAGATTACAAGTGTGAGCCACCACGCCCAGCCTATTTTTAATTTTTAAGAGTATTTTTGTTAGGGTTTTTTGGTCTCATTTTTGTTTTATAGATGCAGTTTATTCTTTCAAAGATTTTTTAAAAGTTAGATTTATCAGAGTACAATTTACATACAATAAAAATTCACCCTTTTTAGTGTATAGCTCTATTAGTTTTGATAATTAGGTAACCACCACCTTAGTTGACATATAGTTCTTTGGAAACAGACCACCATTGATGTTAGTATTTTAGAGGGTGTGTCTGTGTGTGTGTGTGTGTGTGTGTGTGTGTGTGTGTGTTTTCCTATAAGACTGGTCAGAGTTCCTAAGAAAGTATCCTCTGCACTCTTCCCGGGAGTATATAAGCCTGGTTGGAAGCCTCTGTGAGGCAAGGAGTAGAAAGAAGGTTAGTGATCTCAACATTTAGTATGTAAACTTTCACTTGATCCCCCTTTTTAGAATATGTTCCTAGGCTGGGTGTAGTGGCTCACACCTGTCATCCCAACACTTGGGTAGGCCAAGGTGGGTGGATCACTTGAGGTCAGGAGTTTGAGACCAGCCTGGCCAATATGGTGAAACCCCATCTCCACTAAAAATACAGGAATTAGCCGAGCATGGTGATGGGAGCCTGTAATCCCAGGTACTCAGGAGGCTGAGGCAGGAGAATCGCTTGAGCCTGGGAGGCAGAGGTTGCAGTGAGCTGAGATCGTGTCACTGGACTTCAGCCTGGGCAATAGAGTAAGATTCCATCTCAAAAAAAAAAAAAAAAAAATGTTCCTCCCAGGGACTCGGTTTTATGTTTTCTAGACAATAAAACTTGTTTTTTTACTGGAATGAGGAAGAGAATCTAGTGAGCCAACTGTGTTCTAAATGGCTGTTCAATCTATCTACTTGTTCTTAGGGTTACCTTTATCTCTATTTCTTTTATTTATTTGTTTATTTTTTATTATTATACTTTAAGTTCCAGGGTACATGTACACAACGTGCAGGTTTGTTACATAGGTATACATGTGCCATGTTGGTTTGCTGCACCCATCAACTTGTCATTTACATTAGGTATTTCTCCTAATACTATCCCTCCCCCACCCCCACCCCATGACAGGCCAAGGTGTGTGATGTTCCCCGCCCTGTGTCCAAGTGTTCTCATTGTTCAATTCCCACCAATGAGTGAGACCATGCAGTGTTTGGTTTTCTGTCCTCCTGATAGTTTGCTGAGAATGATCATTTCCAGCTTCATTCATGTCCCTGCAAAGGACATGAACTCATCCTTTTTTATGGCTGCATAGTATTCCATGGTGTATATGTGCCACATTTTCTTAATCCAGTCTATCATTGATGGACATTTGGGTTGGTTCCAAGTTTTTGCTATTGTGAATAGTGCTGTAATAAACATACATGTGCATGTGTCTTTACAGTAGCATGATTTATAATCCTTTGGGTACATACCCAGTAATGGGATCACTGGGTCAAATGGTATTTCTACTTCTAGATCCTTGAGGAATCGCCACACTGTCTTCCACAGTGGTTGAACTAATTTACACTCCCACCAGCAACGTAAAAGCATTCCTCTTTCTCCACATCCTCTCCAGCATCTGTTTCCTTACTTTTTAACGATCACCATTCTAACTGGTGTGAGATGGTTTCATAGTGGTTTTGATTTGCATTTCTCTGATGACCAGTGATAATGAGCATTTTATCATGTCTCTGTTGGCTGCATAAATGTCTTCTTTTGAGAAGTGTCTATTCATTTCCTTTGCCCACGTTTTGATTGGGTGGTTTGTTTTTTTCCTGACAATTTAAGTTCTTTGTAGATTCTGGGTATTCACCCTTTGCTAGATGGGTAGATAGCAAAAATTTTCTCCCATTCTGTAGGTTGCCCGTTCACTCTGATGGTAGTTTATTTTGCTGCGCAGAAGCTCTTTAGTTTAATTAGATCCCATTTGTCTATTTTGGCTTTTGTTGCCATTGCTTTTGGTGTTTTAGTCATGAAGTCCTTGCCCATGCCTATGTCCTGAGTGGTATTGCCTAGGTTTTCTTCTAGGGTTTTTATGCTTTTACATCTAAGTCTTTAATCCATCTTGAATTAATTTTTGTATAAGGTGTAAGGAAGGGATCCAGTTTCAGCTTTCTACTTATGGCTAGCCAGTTTTCCCAGCACCATTTATTAAATAGGGTATCCTTTCCCCATTGCTTGTTGTCAGGTTTGTCACAGATCAGATGGTTGTAGATGTGTGGTGCTATTTCTGAGGCCTCTGTTCTGTTCCATTGGTCTATATATCTGTTTTGGTACCAGTACCATGCTGTTTTGGTTACTGTAGCCTTGTAGTGTAGTTTGAAGTCAGGTAGTGTGTGATGCCTCCAGCTTTGTTCTTTTTGCTTAGGATTGTCTTGGCAATGCAGGCTCTTTTTTGGTTCCATATGAACTTTAAAATTGTTTTTTTCCAATTCTGTGAAGAAAGTCATTGGTGGCTTGATGGGGATGCCATTGAATCTATAAATTACCTTGGGCAGTATGGCCATTTTCACGATATTGATTCTTCCTATTCATGAGCATGGAATGTTCTTCCATTTGTTTGTGTCCTCTTTTATTTTGTTGAGCAGTGGTTTGTAGTTCTCCTTGAAGAGATCCTTCACATCCCTTGTAATTTGGATTCCTAGGTATTTTATTCTCTTTGTAGCAATTGTGAATGGGAGTTCACTCATGATTCAGCTCTGTTGGTGTATAGGAATGCTTGTGATTTTTGCACATTGATTTTGTACCCTGAGACTTTGCTGAAGTTGCTTATCAGCTTAAGGAAATTTTGGGCTGAGGCAACGGGGTTTTCTAAATATACAATCATGTCATCTGCAAACAGGGACAATTTGACTTCCTCTTTTCCTAATTGAATACCCTTTATTGCCTGATTGCCCTGGCCAGAACTTCCAACACTATGTTGAATAGGAGTGGTGAGAGAGGGCATCTCTGTCTTGTGTCAGTTTTCAAAGAGAATGCTTCCAGTTTTTGCCCATTCAGTATGATATTGGCTGTGGGATTGTCATAAATAGGTCTTATTATTTTGAGATATGTTCCATCAGTACCTAGTTTATTGAGACTTTTTAGCATGAAGGGCTGTTGAATTTTGTTGACGGCCTTTTCTGCATCTATTGAGAAAATCATGTGTTTTTTGTCGTTGTTTCTGTTTATGTGATGGATTACGCTTATTGATTTGCCTATGTTGAACCAGCCTTGCATCCCAGGGATGAAGTAGACTTGATCATGGTGGATAAGCTTTTTGATGTGCTGCTGAATTCGGTTTGCCAGTATTTTATTGAGGATTTTCGCATTGATCTTCATCAGGGATATTGGTCTAAAATTCTCTTTTTTTGTTGTGTCTCTGCCAGGCTTTGGTATCAGGATGATGCTGGCCTCATAAAATGAGTTAGGGAGGATTCCCTCTTTTTCCATTGATTGGAATAGTTTCAGAAGGAATGGTACCAGCTCCTCTTTGTATTTCTGGTGGAATTCGGCTGTGAATCCATCTGGTCCTGGACATTTTTTGGTTGGTAGGTTATTAATTAGTGCCTCAATTTCAGAGCCTGTTATTGGTCTATTCAGCAATTCAGCTTCTTCCTGGTTTAGTCTTGTGAGGGTATATGTGTCCAGGAATTTATCCATTTCTTCTAGATTTTCTAGTTTATTTACATAGAGGTGTTTATAGTATTCTCTGATGGCAGTTTGTATTTCTGTGGGATCGGTGGTGATATCCCCTTTGTCATTTTTTCCTGCATCTAGTTGATTCTTCTCTCTTCTTCATTGGTCTTGCTAGCGGTCTATCAATTTTGTTGATCTTTTCAAAAAACCAGCTCCTGGATTCATTGGGTTTTTGTTTTTGTTTTTGTTTTTGTTTTTGAAGGATTTTTTGTGTCTCTATCTCCTTCAGTTCTGCTCTGATCTTAGTTAGTTCTTGCCTTCTGCTAGCTTTTGAATTTGTTTACTCTTGCTTCTCTAGTTCTTTTGATTGTGGTGTTAGGGTGTTGATTTTAGATCTTTCCTGCTTTCTCTTGTGGACATTTAGTGCTATAAATTTCCCTCTACACACCGCCTTAAATGTGTCCCAGAGATTCTGGTGTGTTGTGTTTTTGTTCTCATTGGTTTCAAAGAACATCTTTATTTCTGCCTTCATTTCATTATTTACCCAGTAGTCAATCAGGAGCAGGTTGTTCAGTTTCCATGTAGTTGTATGGTTTTGAGTGAACTTCTTAATCCTGAGTTCTAATTTGGTTGCACTGTGGTCTGACAGGCAGTTTGTTGTGATTTCTGTTCTTTTTACATTTGCTGAGAAGTGCTTTACTTCCACTTATGTGGTCAGTTTTAGAATAAGTGTGATGTGATGCTGAGAAGAATGTATGTTCTGTTGGATTGGGGAGGAGAGTTCTGTAGATGTCTATTCGGTCAGCTTGGTGCAGAGCTGAGTTCAAATCCTGCATATCCTTGTTAACCTTCTGTCTCATTGATCTGTCTAATATTGACAGTGGGTGTTAAACTCTCCCATTGTTATTGGGTGGGAGTCTAAGTCTCTTTGTAGGTCTCCAAGAACTTGCTTTATGAATCTGGGTGCTCCTGTATTGGGTGCATATATATTTGGGATAGTTAGCTCTTCTTGTTGAATTGATTCCTTTACCATTATATAATGGCCTTCTTTGTCTCTTTCGATCTTTGTTGGTTTAAAGTCTGTTTTATCAGTAACAGGATTGCAAACCCTGCTTTTTTTTTTCTTTCCATTTATTTGGTAGATCTTCCTCCATCCCTTTATTTTGAGCCTATGTGTGTCTTTGCACATAAGATGGGTCTCCTGAATACAGCACACCGATAGGTCTTGACTCTTTCTCCAGTTTGCCAGTCTGTATCTTAATTGGGGCATTTAGCCTATTTACGTTTAAGGTTTATACTGTTATGTATGAATTTGATCCTGTCATTGTGATGCTAGCTGGTTATTTCACCTGTTAATGAATTCAGTTTCTTCCTAGCATCGATGGTCTTTGCATTTTGGCATGTCTTTGCAGTGGCTGGTACTGATTGTTCCTATCCATGTTTAGTGCTTCCTTCAGGAGCTCTTGTAAGGCAGGCTTCGTGGTGACAAAATCTCTGAGCATTTATTTGCTTGTCTGTAAAGGATTTTATTTCTCCTTCATTTATGAAGCTTAGTTTGGCTGGATATGAAATTCTGGGTTGAAAATTCTTTTCTTTCAGAATGTTGAATGTTGGCCCCCACTCTCTTCTGGCTTGTAGGGTTTCTGCCAAGAGATGTGCTGTTAGTCTAATACACTTCCCTTTGTGGGTAACTTGACCTTTCTCTCTGGCTGCCCTTAACATTTTTCCCTTCATTTCAACCTTGGTGAATCTGACAATTAAGTGTCTTGGGGTTGCTCTTCTTGAGGAGTATCTTTGTGGTGTTCTCTGTATTTCCTGAATTTGAATGTTGGCCTGCCTTGCTAGGTTGGGGAAGTTCTCCTGAATAATATCCTGAAGAGTGTTTTCTAACTTGGTTTCATTCTCCCTGTCACTTTCAGGTACACCAATCAAACGTAGATTTAGTCTTTTCATGTAGTCCCATATTTCTTGGAGGCTTTGTTCATTTCTTTTCACTCTTTTTTCTCTAATCTTGTCTTGCTTTATTTCATTAATTTGATCTTCAATCACTGATATCGTTCCTTCTGCTTGATTGAATCAGCCATTGAAACTTGTGTATGCTTCACGAAGTTCTCCTACTGTGGTTTTTAGCTCCATCATGTAATTTAAGCTCTTCTCTACACTGGTTATTCTAGTTAACCATTTGTCTAACCTTTTTTCAAGGTTTTTGGCTTCCTTGCGGTGGTTGAGAACATGCTCCTTTACTTGGAAAAGTTTATTACCGACATTCTGAGGCCTACTTCTGTCAGCCTGTCAAACTGATTCTCCATCCAGTTTTGTTCCCTTGCTGGTGAGGAGTTGTGTTCCTTTTGTGGAGAGGAGGCGTTCTGGTTTTTGGAATTTTCAGCCTTTCTGCTCTGGTTTCTCCCCATCTTTGTGGTTTTATCTACCTTTGGTCTTTGATGTTGGTGACTTACGGATGGGGTTTTGGTGTGGATCTCCTTTTTGTTGATGATGATACTATTCGTCTCTGTTTGTTAGTTTTCCTTCTGACAGATAGGCCCTCAGCTGCAGGTCTGTGGGAGTTTGCTGGAGGTCCACTGCACACCCTGTTTGCCTGGGTATCACCAGCGGCGGCTGCAGAACAGCAAACATTGCTGCCTGATCCTTCCTCTGGAAGCTTCGTCCCAGAGGGGTACCCACCTGTATGAGGTGTCTATCGGCCCCTACTAGGAGGTGTCTCCCAATTAGGCTACACAGGGATCGGGTACCCACTTGAGGAGGCAGTCTGTCTGTTCTCAGATCTCAAACATCATGCTCAGAGAACCAATGTTCTCTTCAGAGCTATCAGACTGGGAAGTTTAAGTCTGCAGAAGTTTCTGCTGCCTTTTGTTCAGCTGTGCCCTGCCCCCAGAGGTGGAGTCTGTAGAGGTTAGCAAGCCTTGCAGAGCTGCAGTGGGCTCTGCCCAGTTTGAGCTTCCTGGGCCACTTTGTTTACCTACTCAAGCCTCAGCAATGGCAGACGCCTCTCCACCCGCCAGGCTGCTGCTTCACAGGTCTATCTCAGACTGCTGCACTGACAGTAAGCAAGGCTCCGTGGGCATGGGATCCGCCAAGCCAGGCGCGGGATAGAATCTCCTGTTTGCCATTTGCTAAGACTATTGGAAAAGCGCAGTATTTGGGCAGGAGTGTCCCATTTTTCCAGGTACCGTCTGTCATGGCTTCCCTTGGCTAGGAAAGGGAAATCCCCCGACCCCTTGTGCTTCCCTGGTGTGGTGACACTCTGCCCTGCTTTGACTCGCCTTCTGTGGGCTGCACCCACTGTCCAACCAGTTCCAGTGAGATGAACCAGGTACCTCAGTCGGAAATGCAGAAATCACCCATCTTCTGCGTTGATCACCCTGGGAGCTACAGACCGGAGCTGTTCCTATTAGGCCATCTTGGACTTATCACCGTCTCTACTTCTTGATGTCCTTGGTATTGCCAGTTCCTGAACTTTTGGGGGATTCTTCATTTAACTTTCCTCATTGCCAATTTAGGATCTGGCTGTCTCATATCTGCTGAGCCAGTTACCACTTTTATTTATTTATTTATTTATTTATTTATTTATTATTTTTTTGAGATGGAGTCTTGCTCTGTCACCCAGGCTGTAGTGCAGTGGCATGATCTCGGCTCACTGCAACCTCAGCCTCCCGGGTTCAAGTGATTCTCCTGCCTCACCTCCCAGGTAGCTGGGATTACAGGTGCCCGCCACCACGCCCTGCTAATTTTTGTATTTTTGTAGCAACAGGGTTTCACCATGTTTACCAGGCTAGTCTCGAACACCTGACCTCAGGTAATCTGCCTGTCTCAGCCTCCAAACTTACTGGGATTACAGGCATGAGCCACCACACGTGATCCAGTTACCACTTTTAGCTTTGCAGTTTCCAAAATGTTGTTGCCATCACCTGAACTCCTGTCTTTGTCCTCATGGGTTTTATGTCTTTATAAACCTTTTATTGTCATTTATATCGGGTTTCAAGGAAGGGTAGAGGTAATTGCATGTGTTCAATCCATTATCTTTTTAACTAAAAGTCCCCTTTATTGAAAAAGAAAAAATCTTACATTGTAGCATTGTGGACAAGACGCTTTATGATCTGACTTTTATCTCTGGCCTCATTTAACTGGCCCCCAGCATAAGCTCCAGCCACAAGTATCTGCTTAAGAGACTGCCAGACAGTGTTGCTTCATGCCTTTCAGTTCTGCACATGCTATTTTCTCAGTGTGCTGTTTGTGCTTTAAGACCGTTCTTGGTTAAACTTTGCTGATTTGTCTGAGTGTCTTTCTGTCAGAGTACTTATTGTATTATTGCAGTTATTTATTTACTTTTCAAAAAATCTCACTCTAGTGGTTTCTTAACCTGGGATAGAGATGGAAGGGTCATCCATGAATTAGCTGTAAGAAATATTAGAAAATGCTGAAATTGGCCGGGCGCGGTGGCTCAAGCCTGTAATCCCAGCACTTTGGGAGGCCGAGTCGGGCGGATCACGAGGTCAGGAGATCGAGACCATCCTGGCTAACATGGTGAAACCCCGTCTCTACTAAAAATACAAAAAATTAGCCGGGCATGGTGGCGGGCGCCTGTAGTCCCAGCTACTCGGGAGGCTGAGGCAGGAGAATGGCATAAACCCGGGAGTCGGAGCTTGCAGTGAACTGAGATCCGGCCACTGCACTCCAGCCCGGGCGACAGAGCGAGACTCCGTCTCAAAAAAAAAAAAAAAAAAGAAAATGCTGAAATTATTTGTAAAATTTCATTGTGTATGTTCATATTTTTGGAGAATTGAGAATATGCCTCAGAAATACTTGTGGAGCTTTTAAAAAATATAATTGCTTTGGGCTCCACTGCAGAGAGAGACATACTGAGTTACAGTCTCTTTAAGTTAGGACCCACAAAAATCCATTTTCAAAAAATTTTCTAAATGATTCTTTAAAACAGGACCTCTGAGCATTGTCTACATTAACACCAGGGCCTGGCTTATATTAAATGCTTAGTAGATATTTAAAGAAAGAATAAGGGAGGAACTTAAGTTCAGGGCATGAACTGAAATAAATTTCCAATGTGAAACCAGAGTGCAAGTGAGAAAATCCCAAATTTCCTCTGTTATATAAATTAAGTCATAGCATTTGTTTCCATCACCACCTTCTCTTTACACCCTCTTTAGATGTAATTAGTAAAATAGGAGGGCATGGATTTTTTTTTTCCCAAAGGTAGAGGAGAACTTTGGAGAGCTGTCTGCAAAAATGAAAGAAGAATTTAAGGGTTAGGCATAGGACAAGTCAGTTGTATGTAGTCCAATTTTGGTTCCTCTCATTGCTTAGGGTTGTATTTGACCCAGTGATTTAGTTGCACAGTTTTAGGTTTCTGTACATTTGGATGTCATAGATACCACTATCTTATATACCTTATTTCATAACCTGTGCATTTAATAAATGGCTAGTGAGATAGAAAATGGGGAGATTGATGTATTGCTTTGGCAAAAATAATAATAATCATACATACATACATACAATATTATTGTAACTGGTTCCAACTAAAGAATGAGGACAACCTGGTCACAGTGGCCCACACCTGTAATCCCAGCACTTAGGGAGGCGGAGGTGGATGGATCACCTGAGGTCAGGAGTATGAGATCAGCCTGACCAACATGGTGAAAACCCATCCCTATTAAAAATATATAAAATTAGTCAGGCATGGTGGCACAAGCCTGTAATCCCAGCTTCTTGGGAGGCTGAGGCAGGAGAATCGCTTGAACCCAGGAGGCGGAGGTTGCAACAAGCCAAGATCATGCCATCGCACTCCAGCCTGGACAACAAGAGCAAAACTGCATCTCAAAAAAAAAAAAAAAAAAAAAAAGAGTGAGGACAGAAAGAGCCTTAATTTCCTGGAATGCCTTGCCTTGTGCTTCCTCTATGTTTAAGGTTTTAAAAAAATTGTAAATTAAAATTATGTCCTCTGCCTTTTTTATGTAGCATTGTGCTATTGTTGTATGTTTGTGTGTGTGTTAAAAATGACCAGGCTCTTTTTGCTTTTTTAATTTTCTATTTTATTTTATTGTCTAGGTACTTAAGAGATTATGGCATCGGAAACCCACAATGTTAAAAAACGGAACTTTTGTAATAAGATTGAGGATCATTTCATTGATCTTCCTAGAAAAAAGATCTCTAATTTCACTAATAAGAACATGAAGGAGGTAAGTCTATGGTTTCTAGAAAACAGATAAGACAATTTAAACAGTCAGGTCTCTAGATACCTCTGGTTGAATTGTTTAAACTAAGTGGGAGGATAATAATTCTGCTTAATCTCCCAGAATTAAGTTGAATTGGTGAAGTATAACCAATGTCCTTCTTTTTTTTTTTTTCTTTGTTAGGTCTTAACCATTGTATTTCTATACGCTCTAAAGTTTTTAGTCGGGCTGGGCATGGTGGCTTATGCCTGTAATCCCAGCATTTTGGGAGGCCTAGGTGGGTGGATCACCTGAGGTCAGGAGTTCGAGAGCAGCCTGGCCAACTTGGTGAAACCCTGTGTCTACTAAAAAGACAAAAATTAGCTGAGCATGGTGGTGGGTGCCTGTAATCCCAGCCACTTGGGAGGCTGAGGGAGGAGAATCACTTGAACCTGGGAGGTGGAGGCGGCAGTGAGCTAGATCGTGCCATTGCCATTACATTCTAGCCTGGGCACCAAGAACAAAACTCTGTATCAAAAAAAAAAAAATGTTTTTTTAGTCAGTATACTGTTTCAATATGATATAGTTTAAATATTTTAGTTAAAGAGGAATTTCAGAGGTGCTTTGTGTTCACTATTGTAAGGTTCATTAGCACTGGTATACTTTCATTTAAACCACATTCAGGCCAGGCTTGGTGGCTCATACCTATAATCCCAGTACTTTCGGAGACTGAGGCAGGAGGATCACTTGAACCCAGGAGTTCAAGCCCAGCCTGGACAACATAGTGAGACTCCATCTATACAAAAAAAAAAGTTTTTTTTTTAACTAGTCAGGCGTGGTGGCATGCACGTGTGATCCTTAGCTACTGGGGAGGCTCAGGTAGGAGGATCACTTGAGCCCAGGGTGTTAAGGCTGCAGTGAGCTGTGTTCATACCACTGCACTTCAACCTTGGTGACAGAGCAAGATCCTACCTCTAAAACAACAACAGCAACAGCAATAAGAAAAGAGATTAAAATTTAACTCACTTGTTAAGCATCCTATAAGTTACAGTATAATTTGCGACTAGTGTGTGTGGAAAATAGGGAGCTGGATATTGTATTAGTCCATTTTCATGCTGCTGATAAAGACATACCCAAGATGGGTAATCTCTAAAGAAAAAGAGATTTAATGGACTCACAGTTCCACGTGAGAGAGGCCTCACAATCACGTCAGAAGGCGAAAGGCATATTTTACTTACATGGCAGCAGACGAGAGAATGAGAACCAAGTGAAAGGGTTTTCCCCTTATAAAACCATCAGATCTCGTGAGACTTATTCATTACCACAGGAACAGTATTGGGGAAACCACCCCCGTGATTCAGTTATCTCCCACTGAGTCCCTCCCACAACACGTAGGAATTATGGGAACTACAGTTCAAGATGAGATTTGGGTGAGGACACAGCAAAACCATATCAGATATGTTGCTTCGCCAAAAATAACTACATATGATGTTGTATGTTGATTCAGACTACAGAATTAGAACAGAGAAAACATTAATCTGAAAAACTTACCTGTTGAATTTTAGATTTGTTGATATCAATCACAAAATTCACATAAGTATTAATGAACTTAAATATGCCTCAATTATTAAGTACGATGAATTCTGAGTTCCTCTTCAAAGAACCAGTATGTCAGTATGTTCAGCTTCCTTATATTTTGTTCTCCATTTTAAAGTTTAACTTCCTCGTTCTTTATGCCTCCTTGCCCCTAGTTTCAGTAAACAACCCCCTTCTAGCCTTTATACTCACATATTTAGAGTTGTTAGTCATCCTTAGTCACCTGCTCTGTCTTTAGTCATTTTTAGTCACCTGCTCTGTAACCATCCTTCCCACTGAAACTGCTCACCCTGCCACTCCAGCTCATACCCCTGCTCTCTTTAAAATAGCCTATCAGAATTAGTTTAGACTGTGTTGTCCAACCCTAGCCAATAGGGGAACGACACAGCAGTAGGGACTAGCTGCGTTAGGGATAAGTACCCCTTCCCCTCCCTTGTCCAGTGTGATTTTGCGACCACTCCAGGTGCACCCTTCTGCAGAAGTAAATTGCTTTGCTGAGAAAGCTTTTTGCCAGAGTGCTGATTCTTCTCTGCGGCATCAAACATTTGTTTCTAACAAATTTGGGGGCCCGTCCGGGATTCCCATTCTCCTCTGGGGAAGGGTCTCTGGTCCTCTCCCATGAGGAGGCATGCCGCTCAGCCTCTTGTGGCGTCCTCGGGTAAGGAATCGAGGCACACCCAGTGTGATGAATAAACCTAGACTTTCAGCAACACAGGAAGAAACAGACCAACAACTTGGGGGAAAAAGAAAAAACATCACATACCAGGTAACCCTGTGCATAGACCAAGGTAAGAAACATCACAAGAGTGACAAAGTATTTCCTTGGTGGTCGGGGTATCCTGGAGGTTGAAAGTGCGTGAATGAGACGCACAATTGAGTGCAAAGCGAGTGTTGAGTCTGGATTTGTGGTTTTGTAGTCACCTCATACAGCTTAGGGCAGCCCTCCTGTAAAGGAGTCTGGGTTGGGGTTTTATACCAACCCACCAATCCCAAGAGGGATTTAACGCTTCTCTGGGAAGCGTCTAAGCTTCTCTGGGAAGCAGCCAGAGAAGGACAGAGCAAAAGTAGAAGAATGCGAGAAGCCTCTAGCAGGGGTGTTGAGCCTCTAGGAAAGGAAGGCAAGAAATCTCCAGTAGTGGGGATTGAGCCTCACACAAACCTCCAGTAGTAGGGAAGGCAAGAAATTTCCAGTAGGGGAAATTGAGCTTCACCCCAAAAGTCGAGAAATCTCCAGTAGGGGAGATTGAGCCTCACCCCAACACCATCAAGATGGGAAATACCCCAAGTAAGGTAAGGGATAAAAAGGATAAAGCTAGCAACAGTAATATTCCCCCTGATAGTCCCGTAGGCCTAATGTTGAAATATTAGAAGAATAATGAAAAGACCTTAGAGAAATGATAAAAAGAATTTGAGAGTCTAAACCCCGCATCCAAAACATTATAAAAGGTTTCAATAACAAGGAAAAGATGAAAGACCTATACAATTCCTAAAAAGACTCAAAGAGCAAATGAGAAAATATGTAGGTCTAGAATTAGAAGATACCACCCACCCCCCTGCCCCCGCAGATGAAGGATGTTAAAGCTTCATTTTGTAACTAATAGTTGGCCAGATATTAACAAGAAATTATAAAAGATAGAGAACTGGGAAGGTAGATCTTTAGAAGAGCTTCTAAGAGAACCCCAAAAAGTATATGTAAGAAGAGATGAAGAAAAAAGAAGGCAAAATTCTGCTATCTACCATACAACAAAGTAACCAGGGGGCAGAACCTATAAGGAACCTAGACCCCCACTCTCCAGGCAATATGAAGGGTATGAAAGAGTAAAGCCAGAAGGCTCAAAGGTAGAAAAGAAAAAAGGACAGAACGAATGTTTCAAATGTGGAAAATCAGGTCACTTTAAAAGAAAATGTCCCAAAATGAGAAAAGGAAGAAAAAGTCATCCACTTAGAGCTTTTCAGGAAGACTAGGGAAGTCAGGGACTGTATATTTTTTTGAGTCCTACCAAGAGCCCTTGATAAATTTAGAAGTGGGACCTAAACTTGAGTTTATTACCTTTTTAATCAACTCAGGAGCAGCTCGCTCCTCAGTTTATCTTCCATCTAGTGTAACTTGTTCACAAGAAGAACTTTTTATCTCAAGGGAAAAAAGAGAAGGATTTAGAGCAAAACTCTTAGAGGAGACAGAAGTGAAATATAAAAGCTGATCAGCTAGCATCAAATTTATTAATTCCGGATGCAGGGACAAATCTATTAAGAGATTTAATGCTAAAATTAGGCTTAGGCCTCCAAATCAATCGGAACATTCCTCCCCTTCCTAAACTTGCTCTACACCTCAGACAAAGAACACATTCATCCCAAGGTATGGTCAAAAGACAGGAATCAAGGAAGGTTACAGATTCTTCTGATTCACGTTAAATTTTTAAAACCCTAGGGTAATAGTAAAGAGAAAGCAACACCCTATTCCTTTAAAAGCCAGGGTAAATTGAAAACCTATGATTGAAGGTCTTCTCTGTGATGAGCTTCTTGAACCCTGTATGTCTCCCTATATAACACTCCAATACTGCCTGTAAAGAAGCCAGACAGGTCATACCAGTTAGTGTAAGACCTCAGAGCTATTAATTAGATAGTCCAAACCACCCACCCTATTGTTACTAGTAACTGTCCCCGTCCTAGCTTTACCTTACCCTAGAACTGCCTTTTCATCTCTTTGTTAGTGTAAACAAAAGAGTAGCCTTAGGACTACTTACTCAAAAACATGAGGGCCACCAGCAGCCCATAGCCTTTTTGTCAAAAATTCTTGACCCTGTAATCTGAGGGTGGCCTAAATGTATTCAATCTGTAGCAGCAACAGCCCTATTAACAGAAAAAAAAACCAGAAAATTAACTTTTAGAAGGAACCTCATTGTCAGTACACCTCACCAAGTCAAAAATATCCTTAATCAGAAGGCAGAAAGGTGGATTATTGACTGAAGAATTTTAAAATACGAAGATATCCTGTTAGAGATAATTTAACACTAACCACTGGTAATTCACTTAACCCAGCAGGTTTCCTGACTGAGAATCCAAATTTAAAGAGACCTGAGCATGAGTGTTTAGATTTAATTGGTTACCGTTCTAAAGTTAGACACGATTTAAGAGAGACCCCTTTCAAACGGGGCGGCACGTATTTGTAGATGGCTCTTCCTGGGTAATTGAAGGAAAAAGACATAATGGGTACTCGGTAGTCGATGGGGAACTCCTTGCAGAAGTAGAGTCAGGAATACCACCCAGTAATTGGTCTGCCCAAACATGTGAATTGTTTGCATTAAATCAAGCCTTAAAGCACCTGCAGAGCTAAGAAAGGACTATTTCTACTGATTCCAAACATGCCTTCTGGGTAGCTCACAGCTTTGAAACAAAAAAAATTAGACTGAACGAGGTCTTCAAAGGCCAAGACCTGGTCCACAAGGAATTAATCACTCAAATATTAGATAACCTCCAGTTGCCAGAAGAAATAGCTGTTGTCCATGTCCCAGGACATTGAAGAGGTATCTCTTTTGAAAGCCAGGGAAATAACCTTGCACGTCAAATAGCCAAACAAGCTGCCGTTTCCTCTGAAATGCCTGTTGTTCACTTAACCCCTTGCCTTCTTCCCCTAACTGCAGTTCCCATCTTCTTTCCCACTGAAAAAGAGAAATTCATAAAATTAGGGGCTAAAGAAAATTCAGAAGGGAAATGGGTGTTACCAGACCAAAGAAAAATGTTATCCAATCCCCTTATGAGAGAAGACCTCTCTCATCTGCATCAAGGGACTCACTGGGGGCCTCAAGCTATGTGTGATACAGTCCTTTGGGTTTATGGATGTGTAGGAATTTACGCTTTGGCATGACAGGTTACAGATAGTTGCCTAGTATGTACGAAGACTAATAAGCAGACCCTCAGAAAACCACCTCTTAGGGGAAGGTATCCGGAATTAAGACTGTTCCAAAGTATCCAAGCTGATTACACCAAGATGCCCCCAATTGGTTGTCTAAAGTATTTACTAGTAATAGTAGATCACCTTACTCATTGGGTAGAAGCTATTTCCTTTCAAGTGCAACTGCTAATAATGTAGTCAAAACATTAGTTGAAAATATTACACCCAGGTTTGGATTAATAGGAAACATTGATTCAGATAATGACATTTCACTGCACATGTCATTAAGAAATTAGCCCAGGTACTGGATATAACATGGGAAATCATACTCCCTGGCACCCACCTTCATCAGGAAGAGTGGGAAACAAAAATGAACCAAACTCTAAGAAGCCACTTAAGCAAATTTTAGTCTTAGAGACTTGGTTGCCATGGACTAGATGCCTTCCCATTGCCCTGTTGAGAATCTGAACTACTCCTCAGAGAGATGTCGGCTTATCTCCTTATGAAATGTTGTATAAGTTGCTCTATTCGCACTCCACTGCTGACATTCCCAAGTTCGAAACAAAAGATCAGTTTCTCAGAAATTATGTCCTTGGTTTATCTTCCACTTTCTCTTGCCTCAGAACTAAAGGTCTTTTAGCACAGGCACCACCCCGAGAGTTTCCAGTACACCAACATCAGCCTAGGGACCACAGCCTCGTCAAAAGTTGGAGGGAAAGAAAACTCGAACCAGCTTAGGAAGGACGCTGCCTAGTGCTTCTAACCATTGAGAACACAGTTAAAACAGCAGAAATAGGATGGACTCATCACACCCAGGTCAAAAGAGCACCACCTCCTCCAGAATCATGGACAGCTATTTTAGGGCTAACTCCAAACAAGCTAAAGCTAAAACGGGTTTGATCCTCTTATGTTGCATCTCTTTCTTTTTCCCATCTATTGCCAGTCATCTTGTTATTAATGTAACTAAGTCGAGTTCACCCCAAACTATTACCTTTGATGCTTGCCTTGTGATGCCCTGTGGAGATGTGTCAAACCAGAGGCAACTCTTCACTTTGGAAAAGTATCTTTGTCCTTCCCAGCTCTTCTCAGACTGGAATTCTGTTAACTGGGATAAGTTAGTTTGGGAAGAGTTGGACGGAGATTCCAGTATAAACTGAGAGTCTTGCCCTCCCAATACAAAACTTTTATGCCATAGTTGATCCAACATTCTGTGGACCACTAAAGAGCAAGAATAGACTGCCCCAACCAGTAGTTGTAATTTCCTAAAGCCATACATTCATTTTACTAAAGGAACAGCTTCCTCTAACTGTCAACTAAACCAATGCAATCCAGTACAGGCTATTATCTCAAACCCTCTAAGTTCTTCCCCTTCTCTAAGCCAGTTCCCTTCTTTAAGCCGGTTTTATAGTATGGAGGCTGAGGTTTCAGGAGCAGACCCAAATCCTTTGAAATACTCTTCATTGCTCCCCCACCACCTACACCTTCCCCTAAGCCTTCTTCCAGAACCTCCCACAACAAAACTGTTGTTCTTCCTCCATCTAATGACAAGACCAAGGTAGCTATTGTAGAAGTCAAAGACCTAAAACAAACTTTGGCAATTGAGACAGGATATCAAAATACAAATGCCTGGTTGGAATAGATTAAATATTTCATCCACACTTTAAACAAAAGCAATTGTTATGCTTGTGCACACAGCAGGCCAGAGGCCTAGACTGTCCCCTTGCCACTATGATGGTCCTCCAGTCAACCAGGCATGGGCTCTATGGTAGCTCTTTTCCAGGATTCCACAGCCTGGGGTAACAAGTCGTGCCAAGCTCTTTCTCTGTTATATCCCAAAGTTCAACACCCTGCAGGTCAGCCGAGGGCCATCCAGCTTCCGTCTCCCAACACTGAGTTCACTTTGTGTCTCTCATGAAAAAGAGGAAACTTAGCATCCTTTAGAGACCTAAAAGGATGCAGTGAGCTTAAGACTTTCCAAGAGCTCACCAACCAGTCAGCCCTTATATACCCCCGAGCAGATGTATGGTGATACTGTGGTAGACCTTTGCTGGACACTCTGCCAAGTAACTGGAGTGTCACTTGCGCCCTAGTCCAATTGACTATCTGTTTCACCCTGGCATTTTATCAACCAGAGAAACTAAAAAAACACAATGTCATAAAGCAAGGGAAGCCCGTTATGGGTCTTTCCACTCCCACATTTATTTAGATGCAATTGGAGTCCCATGAGGAGTACCAAATAAATTTAAGACCTGAGATCAAATAGCTGCTGGATTTGAGTCAATATTTTGGTAGGTGACAATTAATAAAAATGTAGATTAGATATATTACACCTATTACAACCAACAGCAGTTTATTAACTATACTAGATATGCTGTTAAAGGAATAGCTGAGCGATTAGGGCCTACTAGCCAGATGGCTTGGGAAAATAGAATGACCTTAAACTTGATATTAGCAGAAAAAGGGGAAGTTTGAATCGTGATTAAAACTCAATGTTGTACCTTCATCCCAAACAATACCGCCCCTGATGAAAGTATAACAAAGGCGTCTCAAGGTCTAACTGCTCTGTCAACTGAGTTAGCAAAAAACTCAGGAGTAAATGACCCCTTCACAGGGTGGCTAGAAAAATGGTTTGATAAATGGAAAGGGATCATAGCCTCCATCCTTACTTCCCTTGCGATTGTAGCAGTAGTACTTATCCTTGTTGGATGCTGCATCATACCTTGCATCCACAGGCTAGTCCAAAGACATATAGAAACAGCCCTTACTAAAACTTCTGTCAGTTCCCCTCCACTGTATTCTGACAAGCTCTTTCTTTTAGAAAACCAAGCAGAACAGCTAAGCCAAGACATGTTAAAGAAGTTTGAAGAGGAGACCTATAAAATTCAAAAGGGGGAAATTGTTAAGTACAATGAGTTCTGAGTTCCTCTGGGAACCAGTATGTCAGTATTGTCAGCTTCCTTCTATTTTGTTCTCCATTTTAAAGTTTAACTTCCTTGATCTTTACACCTCCTTGCCCTTAGTTTTAGTAAACAACCCCCTTCTACCCTTTATACTCACATATTTAGAGTCCTAGGTCATCCTTAGTCACCTGCTCTGTCCTTAGTCATCCTTAGTCACCTGCTCTGTAACCATCCTTCCCGCCAAAACTGCTCACCCCACCACTCTGGCTCGTACCCAAATAGCCTATCAGAATTAGTTTAGACTGTGCTGTCCAACCCTAGCCAATAGGGAAATGACACAGCAGTAGGGACTAACTGCATTAGGGATAAGAACCCCTTCTCTTCCCTTGTCCAGTGTACTCTTGTGACCACTTCAGGCGCGAGTGGCACCCTTCTGCAAAAGTAAATTGCCTTACTGAGAAAGCTTTTTGCCGGAGTGCTGATGATTCTTTGCAGCACCGAGCATTTGTTTCTAACATCAACTATCTACTTTCATTTTTCAGGTTAAGAAATCTCCAAAACAGTTGGCTGCTTATATAAATAGGTAAGAGTTTCTTTAAAGTTTGTGGTAAACAACAAATATGGAAGCTAGGTAAGGATGACATTAAGGGAAAAAATAAGCATTCTCTTGTCATAATAATAATAAACTTATAGTCAGACAGCTCCTTTGTGCCAGTATCTGCACTAATAAACACATCAATATTGTCTCTGCTCCTTACAACAGTCGTACTCTGTAGATAACATTACCCCTAACAGCTGATGAGAAAACTTAAGATCAGAGAAGTTAAGTGATTTGTTCAGAATCATTTAGCTAGAAAAGTGGTAAGAATGACATTCATTCTCAGATCTGCCTAACTTCTAAAGGCACTTTCTACAAAACCACTGGTTTTCAAAGTGTGATTTGAGGACCTGGGGGTCCCTAAAGACCATTCATAGAATTTATGAAGTCAGAATTACTTCTATAGCAATACTAAGACATTGACTGTCTTCATTCTCTTTTTTGAGGGCATAATACAATTTTTCAAGAAGCTATATGCCATTTGATATCACAATAGACTGAATGGAGAAGCAGAAATGAGAACCCAGCTGTCTTTTGTTAAATCAGATATTAGAGATACATAAAAATGTAAAACAGTACCATTCTTCTCATTTTTAAACAAGTTATTTTAGAAAATATGGGATTTTGGTAAGATAGTCCATGTTAGTATTAATATGTAATTAGTCTGTTGTTTGAATGAATTAACATGTTTTTAAATTTTGTTTTAGTTTTTACACAGTAAATATCAACAGATATTATTCACATAAAAAATTATTTTGACTGGGCATGGTGGCTCAGGCCTGTATTCCCAGCACTTTGGGAGGTCAAGGCAGGTGGATCACAAGGTCAAGAGATTGAGATCATCCTTGCCAACGTGGTGAAACCCTGTCTCTACTAAAAATACAAAAATTAGTTAGACGTGGTGGCACGCGCCTGTAGTCCCAGCTACTCAGGAGGCTGAGGCAAGAGAATCACTTGAACCTGGGAGGCAGAGGTTGCAGTGAGCCGAGATCACATCACTGCACACCAGCCTGGCGACAGAGCAAGACTCTGTCTCAAAAAAAAAAAGATTATTTTGAGTCATTAATAATTTTTAAGGGGGCAAAGCATCCTGACACCAAAACATTTGAGAACCACTATATTAAACCTTGAGGGTTGCTCTATTGTGTTCTGTCTTACTCAAATAAATTAATATACTTCAGCTTGAACTTTAAAATATACAAACTTGCAATCTTATTTGCTACTTTGTTAGGAAAAGATTAGGTTTCTAGAAAATGTTGTGATTTTCTTACTCCCAGAATAGCCTTTAATATTTCATTTTTAAAAGCATTCTAGTTATTATGTCTGTCTTCATTTTTATTTGGTATAAAATGTCATCCTTTACATTGTCTTCCAGATAATTTGTAATTTCCTTTTTACTTTCCTCTTCAACTCAGAATTAAGATTTTTAAAATTCTACTTCAAATTTTAGTGGATTACAATCACAAAATATAGCCTATTAATTCTCTGTTTAAAACTTTTAAAGGATTTCATATGGTTCTTTTTCATTTAAGAAAATAAATTCTTTTTACAGAACAGTTGGACAAACTTTGAAAAGCCCAGATAAACTTCATAAAGTGATCTATCGCAGAAAGAAAGTTCATCATCCCTTTCCAAATCCTTGTTACAGAAAAAAACAGTCCCCTGGAAGTGGGGGCTGTGACATGGCAAATAAAGAAAATGAACTGGCTTGTGCAAGCCACCTGCCTGAAAAATTACACCATGATAGTCGAACATATTTGGTTAACTCCAGTGATTCTGGTTCTTCACAGACAGAAAGCCCATCATCAAAATATAGTGGGTTTTTTTCTGAGGTAAGTCTTTTCTCTAAGTCATGTCTAGTTTAACTTTGTTCCTGTTATAATCTTGATTTTTTTCTTTGCCATATTCCACTAGGAGAATAATTTGCCACCTATTGAATGTAGACTTATTTGAGTCATAGTAACTCCCTGAGATTAGCCAAATTTGAATTAATAATTTATTCCATTTCTCTAAGATGGGATGAAATGCTTAACAGGCTGCTAAAACTATCCAGAATGACAAGTTAGCCAGGAGATATTTAAGGAAGGGAAAAGGAGAAATCTTGCCTAAAAAAGTGGAGCACTAGGCCAGACACAGTGGCTCACACCTGTAATCCCAGCACTTTGGGAGGCCGAGGTGGGTGGATCACGAGGGTTAGGAGTTTGAGACCAGCATGGCCAACATGGTGAAACCCCATCTCTACTAAAAATACAAAAATTAGCTGAGCATGGTGGCAGGTGCCTGTGATCCCAGCTACTCAGAAGGAGGCTGAGACAGGAGAATCGCTTGAACCTGGGAGTTGGAGGTTGCAGTGAGTTGAGATCGCACCATTGCACTCCAGCCTGTGCAACAGAGCGACTCCGTCTCAAAAAAAATAAAAATAAAAAGAAGGACAACATCTGCAGGCAGATCACCTGAGGTCACGAGTTCCAGACCAGCCTGGCCAACATGGTGAAACCCTGTCTTTACAAAAGTACAAAAATTAGCCGGGCATGATGGTGGGTGCTTGTAATCCCAGCTGCTCAGGAGGCTGAGGCAAAAGACTCACTTGAACCTGGGAGGCAGAGGTTGCAGTGAGCCATGATCGTGGCATTGCACTCTAGCCTAGGCAAGAGAGCATGACTCCATCTCAAAAAAAAAAAAGTGGACCACTGAAGCCAGTTATCCAGACACATTTAGCTGGGCTCTCGAAATTGCCTAGTTAAAGCATAGTTCAGGCAAACCTTCTGTGGTTTGCTGCTCTTCTGGCTTAAGCAAAACTGGTTGTTTTAAGAGACTCAAAAGCGTTTTTGAGAGTGATAGAAATATTCTACAACTGGACCTGGCCAACATGGCAAAACCCCATCTCTACTAGAAATACAAAAATTAGCTGGGCATGGTGGCACACTTTGGGAGGCCAAGGTAGGTGGATCACTTGAGGTCAGGAGTTCAAGACCAGCCTGGCCAACATGGCAAAACCCCGTCTTTACCAAAAATACAAAAATTACCCAGGCGTGATGGTGCACACCTATAATACCAGCTACTTGGGAGGCTGATGCTCAAGAATTGCTTGAACCTGGGAGGCGGAGGTTGCAGCGAGCCAAGGTCATGTCACTGCACTCCAGCCTGGGTTACAGAGTGAGATTCTGTCTCAAAAAAAAAAGTGGACAAAGGACACAACAGACACTTTTCAAAGGAAGACATATATGTAGCTGACAAGCATATGAAAAAATGCTCAGCCTAAATGCTAAACCTAAAATCACTAATCATTAGAGAAATGCAAATTGAAACCACGACGAGATATCTCATACCAGTTAGAATGGCTATTATTAAAAAGTCAGAAAATACAGATTCTGGCAAGGTTGTAGAAAAAAGGGAACACTTATACACTGCTGGTGACAGTGTAATTTAGTTTCAGCCATTGTGAAAGCAGTGTGACAATTTTTCAAAGAACTGAAAACAATCTCATGATTGGATGTATACCCAAAGGAATATAAAACATTCTACCATAAAGACACATGTATGTGTATGTTCATCACAGCACTATTCACAGTAGCAAAGACATGGAATCAATCGAAATGCCCATCAGTGATAGACTGGAAAAAGAAAATGTGCATATACACCATGGAATACTATGCAGCCGTAAAAAGAACGAGATCATATCATTTGCAGTCACACAGGTGAACCTGGAGGCCATTATCCTAAGTGAACTAATACAGGAACGGAAAGCCAAATACTTCATGTTCTCAGTTGGAGTGGAAGCTAAACCCTGCGCTAGTGCATATGGACACAAAGATGGGAACAACAGACATGAGGCCTACCTTAGGGTGGAGGGTGAGAAGAGAGTGAGGATCAAAAATCTACCTATCGGCCGGGTGCGGTGGCTCAAGCCTGTAATCCCAGCACTTTGGGAGGCCGAGACGGGCGGATCACGAGGTCAGGAGATCGAGACCATCCTGGCTAACACAGTGAAACCCCGTTTCTACTAAAAAAAATACAAAAAACTAGCCGGGCGAGGTGGCGGGCGCCTGTAGTCCCAGCTACTCGGGAGGCGGAGGCAGGAGAATGGCGTAAACCTGGGAGGCAGAGCTTGCAGTGAGCTGAGATCCGGCCACCGCACTCCAGTCTGGGCGACAAAGCGAGACTCCGTCTCAAAAAAAAAAAAAAAAAAAAAAACCTACCTATCAGTTACTACACTTACTACCTGTGTAACGAAATAATCTGTACACCAAACCCCTACAACATGCAGACTACCTGTATAACCTGCACATGTGTCCCTGAACATAAAATAAGTTTGTTTTGTTTTGTGTTTTGAAACAGGGACTCTTGCTCTGTCACCCAGGCTGGGGTGCAGTGGTGCAATCTTGGCTCAGTGCAACCTCCACCTCCCACGTTCAAGCAATCCTCCCACCTCAACCTCCAGAGTAACTGGGACTACAGGCATGTGCCACCACACCCAGCTAATTTTTGTATTTCCTATAGAGATAGGGTTTTGCCATGTTCCCCAGGTTGGTCTCAAACTACTGAGCTGAAGCGATCAACGTGCCTCAGCCCCATCCTAAAGTGCTGGGATTACAGGTGTGAGCCACTGTGCCTGGCCAGTATAAAAGTTTTTTTTAAAAAGTTTCAGTTGTGCATTTTAAAAACTACCACAGTGAGACATCTTTCTCAAGAACCCCCAAAACGTTACATTCTCAATTTCACTACTTTTTGCTAAACCTTACATTTAATAGGTTTATTGATTATTCTTGTGTCATACCTGTTTTCTTGATTGACCAGTACCTGCTCTAAAAACCTAAATCTGAAAGTGATACCATAGCATCTTAGCCAAGTTAAAATACATATAACCATTGACCTAGCTGTTCCAATTGTAAAATTAATTTTAACAAAAGTATCTGTACAAGTGCACATATTTACATACCTCAGGATGCCCACTGATGCATAGTTTTGATAGGTAAAAAGCAGAATCTAAATAAATTATGGTATATAAAGACTAGAGAATGTGCTGCTGTTTTTTGTTGTTGTTGTTGTTTTTAAGAGATGAGGTCTCACTGTCTCACTGTCTTTCCCAGGCTGGACTCAAACTCCTGAGCTCAAGTGGTTCTCCCACCTCAGCTTCCCAAGTAGCTAAGACTGTAGGCACACAGCACTGTGCCAGGCTATGCTGTTGTTCTTTAAAAGTGAAGTTGGGCCTGGTGGAGTGGCTCATGCCTGTAATCCCAGCACTTGGGAGGCCAAGGTTGGTGGATCATGTGAGGTCAGGAGTTCAAGACCAGCTTGGCCAACATGGCAAAACCCCATCTCTACTAAAAATAGAAAAATTAGTTGAGTGTTGTGGTGGGTGCCTATAATCCCAGCTACTTGGGGAGGCTGAAGCAGGAGAATCACTTGAGCCTGGAGGTGGAGGTTGCAGTGAGCTGAGATCGTACCACTGCACTCCAGCCTGGGCAACAGAGCAAGACCCTGTCTCCAAAAACAAGCTTGATCTATGTTTTGACATTGAAAAGTGTTCATATATTATAGGTAAAAAAGGTTTTGAACAATATAGATAATGACTTTTTCAGAGTGGTTATATGTGTACTTAGTTTGTCTTTGTCTACAAAATGGTCAGGAAAGATACATATCAGTCTGTTAACTGATTATTTCTGCGGAGGGATATTGGATGTTTTTGTGGGCAGGCAGAGAGTATTTTTATCTTACATAGTTCTGTGTTAAACACATTAGAACAGGAAAATGACACTTCATTACATAACAATAAATAGATAAATTTAAATGATACTACAACACTTGTCAAAAACTGAGTTTTTGTGATTCTCATGCCATTCATTTGGTAATGACTAGCGTAGATGTTTACATTTTTCTTTTATCCATGTTATAAATTAAGTCCTGGTTTATAGGTCAGCTAAAAATAATTTTACAAATTATTGGTTTTTAAAAGAAAAACGGTAGCTAGTAAAAAGTATAAACGGGTCTTAAATTTGTTCAGATCATTTGTTTACTATGGTCAACTGCAGTATTCCTTTTAGTGGGCCAGTAAAAGGAGTTACTTTTGCATAATATTTAACTATGTCTACCAGAACGATTTAATAAAACAATAGTTTCATACCCTGTTTCAGTATGCTTTTTAACAAATCAGATTATTGCGTTTCAGGTTTCTCAGGACCATGAAACAATGGCCCAAGTTTTGTTCAGCAGGAATATGAGATTGAATGTAGCTTTAACTTTCTGGAGAAAGAGAAGCATAAGTGAACTTGTAGCTTATTTGTTGAGGTAAGTGTGACGTTTTATCCTCTTTGTTCAGTCACTGTTTTTCTGAGACAAGGTCTTGCTTTGTCATCCAGGTTGGAGTGCAGTAGCACAATCATGGCTCACTGCAGCCTCAACCTGCTGGGCTCAAGCAGCCCTCCCACCTCAGCCTCCCGAGTAGCTGAGTACAGGCGCACATCAGCACACCTGGCTAATTTTTAAAAAAATTTTTGGAAGAAATGAGGTATCATGTTTCCCAGGCTAGTCTCAAACTCCTGAGCTCAGGTGAACCTTCTTCATTATTCTAAACTGCCTATATGTAGCTTCAGTAGAGACAGTGTGGCTTACGTTACATTCGTCACCCATCTAAGAGTAACCAAAATACAGAAAACAGTGTTTTATCAGATTGAACAAACCTGTTACCTTTTCTGACTGCCATTCTTACCTGTAAAACTAAGAGATAACAATATGGGAAAACTAACCTTCTAAAAATCCCGTTTGAGGCTAGGTGTGGCAGTTCTTGCCTATAATCCCAGCATTTGGGGAGGCTGAGGTGAGAGAGTCACTTGAGCCCAGGAGTGAGAGACTGAACAACATAGCAAGACTCTATCTCTACAAAAAATAAAAATAATTAGCCAGGCACAGTGATGCGTGCTTGTGGTCGCAGGTACTTGGGAGGATCACTTGAACCCAGGAGTTGTAGTGAGCTGTGATTATGCAACTACATTCCAGCCTGGGCAACAGAATGAGACCCCGTTTCTTGAAAAAAATATTTTTAATAAAAATAAAAAGTAAACATCCCTTTTGAGTGGGAATTTGAAGCATTACTTTCCTCATTGTATTTAAGTCTCTCAAATGTTACCTTAGGGAAGCCTTCTTTGACCACCTTATTTTAAAATACCTATTACTCCACTCCCTATTTCCCTTTCCTGTTTTATTTTTCTCCATAGCACTTACATCAACTTGCTCTATATGTCTTATGTCTAGTTATTTGTTTATTACCTGTCTCTGCCCCACCCCCCAATCCCCACACTTGCTCACACACTGGAATACAAGCCCTGTCATTTTTCATTGCTCTATCCACAGACCTGACTCATTGTAGATACTGACATTGGTAAATGAATGAATTTCTCAAATGCAGTGTGAATAATCATAATATGAAAGTAAATAAGGAAATCAGCTCTCTAAGGCAATGCTATTCTTTTTATACTCTCAGGATAGAAGATCTTGGCGTTGTGGTAGATTGCCTTCCTGTGCTCACCAATTGGTAAAAACAATATTTTTCAGAAAAAAAGTAAGATTAAAGGAGGTCAAATTATGGCCCATCTATATTTTTATAACTTGGTATTTATTTTAGTTTACAGGAAGAAAAACAATATATCTCACTTGGCTGCTGTGTAGACTTGTTGCCTCTAGTAAAGTCACTACTTAAAAGCAAATTTGAAGAGTAAGTGCTAATCTGAATCTTGATTCATTTTTCTTTTTCAACATCCTTGATTTTGTGCTTTGTGGGTACATAGTAGATTGGGCTCCATGAGACATACAAGGTTTCTGTTTTCAAGAAGCTAATAGTACAATTAGGAAAAGAGTATGAAATGACTAAAGGACAATTATAAAAGCATCTCTAAACAAATTACATGAAATATACTTTTGTGAAATAGATCATGAAGGTAACAACTTTTTAAAAGGGAAGAGACCAATGTGTGTATGTGTTTTTTGGGAAGGAAAGTATCATCTCTTATAAAAAGGGTTCTTAGATGAAAACACTTGAATTTTGTAACAAAATGTCATTTCAGATATGTTATAGTTGGTTTAAACTGGCTTCAAGCAGTCATTAAAAGGTGGTGGTCAGAACTATCATCCAAAACAGAAATTATAAGTGATGGGTGAGTATACCTTTAAAGATAAACTCATGCTGAAATTTTCTTCAGGAAAGCAGCTTGATTAAACTAGGTAATAATTTTATCCCGTTTTCATCAGTGTGTGGTATTTATTCTCTTCATATTCAGAGCGATACTAACTTAAGAGACTGTTCATTTGTGAAAACCACACCTGGAAGTTGAATTCCAGAGCCTCCTAACCCTCTGTATTCTGGCACAACCCTACCCTTCATTTTAGAAGAAAAACACAATAGCGGTTTAATCCTCCTCTTCATTATATGAGTAAGGGATGGAAAAGAGATGCCCATAGTTGAATAAGGAATGGAGGCACCCTGCAGGGTCCTTTAGCCTAGACATTAACCTGAAAGTCTGGTGTCGATGTTTATAGTTCTAAAAACTATATTATTACTGCCTTGATGTGAAAATTGTGGGTATTCTACTAGAGTATAGCCAGATTATCATGAAACCACAGAAAAATATCTCCCAACAGTTTCCTTAAAGTCCATAATTTTGGGCCAGGCGTGGTGGCTGATGCCTGTCTGTAATCCCAGCACTTTGGGAGGCCAAGGCAGGCAAATCACTTGAGCTCACAAGTTTGAGACAGCCTGGGCAACATGATGAAACCCCGTCTCTACAAAAAATACAAGAATTAGCCAGGTATGGCAGTGTGCGCCTATAGTCCCAGCTACTCACGCTGAGGCAGTTGGATCGCTTGAGCCCAGGAGGTGGAGGTTGCAGTGAGCCGAGATGGCACCACTGCACTCCAGCCTGGCGATAGAGCCAGCCCTGGTCTCAAAAAAAAAAAAAAAAAGTCCACAATTTCTTTTATAGGCTCTCAAAATTTTCTACTTCACACCCGAGCAATGTCCAAATGTTCCAAATGCCTGGTCATTTTCTTACCTGCTTTGACAACTAAATATTTTCTTTCTTTTTTTAATCAAAATCAAGTACGAAATTTTATTAATTTTGGAATTGACAAAACATCTTTTGTTTTTTCCAAGAATTAATTAAATTGGAGGTGTATGGGGGTATTATGTGAATAAACCTTTAATTTTCATGACTGACATGTATTATTCTAAAAGTTATTTGACTTTTTTTAAAATTTCCATGTTCCCGAATGTTTTATTTCAAATAGCATCATTTTCTCCTGATAAATACCTGAAAAATTTTAGAATCGTTTTTATTATGCATATTTAGGATGAAAGTTTATATCTTAATATATTTGCTTTCTCATTTTTCTTCCTTTTTTTTGTTTTAGAAATATAAAAATTTTAAAACAACAATTAAGTGGATTATGGGAACAGGAAAACCATCTTACTTTGGTTCCAGGATATACTGGTAATATAGCTAAGGTAATCTATATTTAAGCTTATAAACATTAAAAATTAGAAATAATATTTTACATTTATTAATGAATTTTTCAAGTCTCTGGGCAGAATAATTTGGTACTGTTCTGATGTCTAAAGTCAATTTCATATTTGCAAATGCTTCAGGTCCTCTGGGTGTAACTGTGACCTTGGCAGCAAGCACAGGAATTGGCCATTGAACATGTTTCATGTACAGCCCCTGAAATGCTATGCTAGAGGATATTTACAGAGGATTTTAATCAGAGAAAAATATTTGAAAAAATTTTGAGAATCCAATAAGGAAAGCATCAGAAAACAAGATGAGGAACTCAGGAAACAAGGGATAAGGAACACAATTAAATGGTTTTGGAGATTAATTTTTACTTTTGCTAATGTTATGCTTTTTGAGAAGGTAAACTATTTAAATCACAGTGAATTTGACTTTGGTCTTTATTGATTTATCTCTTAAAGGAAAAAGTAAAAATTACTAGTTTGAATTTTAATATTTAAACTCCAGAAAACATTGGTAGTTAGGCCGAGCACAGTGGTTTACGCCTGTAATCCTAGCACTTTGGGAGGCCAAGGCAAGCAGATCACCTGAGGTCAGGAGTTTGAGACCAGCCTGGTTGGTGAAACCCCGTTTCTACTAAAAATATAAAAAATTAGCTGGGTGTGATGGCACGTGGCTATAATCCCAGCTACTCGGGAGGCTGAGGCAGGAGAATCGCTTGAACCCAGGAGGCGGAGGTTGTGGTGAGCCGAGATTGCGAGCCATTGTACTTTAGTTTGGGCAACAGAGTGAAATTCCGTCTTAAAAAAAAAGAAAAAACATTGGTAGTTAAAAAATAATTGAAGAAAAAATTGTAATTCAGAAATACTTTTACTCTATTACTGGGCATACTGCTATCATAAATGGGCATTAGTCAGGAATATAAAAAGCATTCTTTGGTTTTAAGTATATATATATTTCTATATATAATTTCTAAATATACAAATAAATATATATTTAAATATATATTTAGATAAATAAATATATATATAGAAATGTATATATATTTCTAAATAAGAGGATTTATGTCATGGACCTAGTTACAAAATTTTTCTCGTAGACAAAACAACTACTTAGAATTCAGGGGAAAAATAAATATAATGCTAAGGGAAACAGAGGCTTGGGCAAACCCAGGTATCCTTGAGGGATAATCTGGTTTCTACTCCAAGATCATAAGTTCACATCTTACAGGAGACAGATGCTTTCAGGGAATGAATCTAGCTGAGGGAAGAAAAGCAAATGGGAGTGATACCAACAGTGACCAACCAGAAGCTTATCTCCTGTCAAAGTGACAGCCGCAAAGGAACTCTGGCCATTGCTATGGAAGACCATGGCCCCCCCGCCAAAAAAAAAAGGTCTCAGATACCTTCAAAAATAGAAGCAAGGCCGGGCGCGGTGGCTCAAGCCTGTAATCCCAGCACTTTGGGAGGCCGAGATGGGCGGATCATGAGGTCAGGAGATCGAGACCATCCTGGCTAACACGGTGAAACCCCATCTCTACTAAAAAATACAAAAAAAAAACTAGCCGGGCGAGGTGGCGGGCGCCTGTAGTCCCAGCTACTCGGGAGGCTGAGGCAGGAGAATGGCGGGAACCCGGGAGGCGGAGCTTGCAGTGAGCCGAGATCTGGCCACTGCACCCCAGCCTGGGCGACAGAGCGAGACTCCGCCTCAAAAAAAAAAAAAAAAAAAAAAAATAGAAGCAAAATGATACATCAACCAAGTTTGTTACCACCCTGTGGGATTTTACTCTATAGAACTGTTTTTTTGGTTTTTGTTTTTTCTGAAACGGAGTCTTGCTCTGTCGCCCAGGCTGGAGTGCAGTGGCACGATCTCGGCTCACTGCAAGCTCCGCCTCCCGGGTTCACACCATTCTCCTGCCTCGGCCTCCCGAGTAGCTGGTACTACAGGCATCCACCACCACGCCCGGCTAATTTTTTGTATTTTTAGTAGAGACAGGGTTTCACCGTGTTAGCCAAGATGGTCTCGATCTCTTGACCTCATGATCTGCCCACCTCGGCCTCCCAAAGTGCTGGAATTACAGGTGTGAGCCACCGTGCCTGGCCTATAGAATTCTTAATGATGAAAATCTTATAAACAAATCAATTTCCTAGGAGGTTTTTGTTGTTGTTTTAGGTTTTTAGAGCATACATGACCAGTATTACCTTATCTAAAGGGGTGTTGCATTCTGTATAGAACTAAAAAATGATTGTTCCTTATGACTGAAATTTGCTTTCAATCAGAATTTTTTTTTTTTTTTGAAACAGAGTCTTGCTCTGTCACCCAGGCTGGAGTGCATTGTCGAAAGCTCGGCTCACTGCAACCTCCGCCTCCTGGGTTCAAGTGATTCTCCTGCCTCAGCCTCCCAAGTAGCTGGGATTACACACATGCCTGGCTAATTTTTGTATTTTTAGTAGAGATAGGATTTCACCACATTGGCCAAGCTGATTTCGAACTTCTGACCTCAGGTGACCCACCCATCTCCACCTCCCAAAGTAATGGGATTACAGGTGGGAACCACCACACTTGGCCACAGTCAGTTTTTTGCAAAGGGAGAAGCTTTATTGTGAATATGACTTTAAGGTACTGTTTATTATTGAGGACAATACTGAGTGATTAAAAGTTCAATGTGAGGTTTCTTAAGTTATGATGAGACTTTATTACAAAATTAAACCATCAAATTAATTTGTAATTTTTTGAGTATAGAAATTGAAAGAAGAGGGCCAGGCAAGGTGGCTCATGCCTGTAATCCCAGCACTGTGGGAGGCCACGGCAGGCAGATCACGAGGTCAGGAGATCAAGACCATCCTGGCCAACATAGTGAAACCCCATCTCTACTAAAATACAAAAAATTAGCCGGTTGTGGTGGTGCATGCCTGTAGTCCCAGATACTCGGGAGGCTGAGGCAGGAGAATCACTTGAACCCTGGAGGTGGAGGTTACAGAGAGCTGAGATCACACCACTGCACTCCAGCCTGATGACAGAGCAAGATTCTGTCTCAAAAAAAAAAAAGAAATTGGAAGAAGAGGCTGTTGTCAAGCTGGGTTCAAGTGAATATAGCACTGATAGTAAACAGCACTGATAGAATTTCTGTGAATGTTAGCTATGAAAGCAGAGTTGTTTGAGCATAGGAACTAACACATTCATTTAGCACTTAGCAAATATTTATTGAGCACATACTATGTGCCAGGCCCTGTGCTGAACAACTGCAGGTAAAAGCACTGAACAAGACACATCTTTTACCCTCAAAAGGCCACAAAAGGAAACTAAGGCAAATTAAGCAACAAGAAAAGAAAAGAAAATGGTTTGTTTTTGTGTGTATTTACTGTACTGTCTAATGAAATGTTTTTGTTTTATCTTCTAAGGATGTAGATGCTTATTTATTACAGTTACATTGAGAGATTTCATCTACTAAAGAGCATTTGGTTTTTCAAAACATCCCTGAACTGTGTAATTACAAAAAAAAAGTCTCGTCTGAGAACTGTGAACCGTGGAAGAAATCAAAACTCTTTTTTCTTTTAAAAAGCCACATAATGAAACCACTAATGAAATCCCAACAATCTACTTCACATTGAAGTGGAAAAATATCCAAAAGGAGCAGCTTCAATTTCATTGAGGTGAAAGTGCACTATGAAGATTATTCACCTTTGCTGCATTTGGGAGTTATATGGTTATTTGGTAACATTAAGAACTACTGGATTTTAATGCAATCCTGCATAAAAATATAATTTATACTATGTGAAAAAGTAAGACAGGACTTATTACTAGGAACCACCAAGACCAATCATCATTAACTTTTTTAAGATTGTGTTTTATTAAAAAAAAAAAAAAAAAAAAAAACACTTAAATGTGTGCAGCTATTTTCTTATGTTGGAAAGACTGAAAGTTTAAAACATGAAAAAATCAATATTAAACATTTTTTGTTCACACTGAGATACTGTGTATGTAAAATGCCTTAATTATTAATAAGCCAATATGTTATGATACCAATATCTGTTTTAAAAAACTAAAAGCAACCAATGCTTCTGGCATGATAAAATCATGGAATTAAATCAGGGGTTTACATTCTTGTAGAATGTTCTTGAAACACTCTCTGCACCATTTTTAAAACTTGAGAATAGTTTTAGTATCTCTGATATTTTTTGCCAGAATCATCATGTCATGTATGTATGTGTTATCCCTATCTAAGGAAAAAGGTGAATATGTTTTTGTATGAATGTTTAACTGGAAGTGTCCATGGACTTGGCTAATTTATATTTACTTTTTATTGTACATAGATTTCTAATATTTTTCATTCCTGTATCATTTAAACTTCCTTCATTTGAGTAAATTGACTAAATATTTCTATTTTTTGCTTTTTTAAATTCTGATTTTGTATGAATTCTAATTCTTTTTCACTACATATGTTTTTTTAAAGAGTTACATACAGTGATTTAGAGTGGTTTACAGTTAATGCTGACCTTGTATTTTAAATTCCAACACTTTGTGTCACTACCTCCTCTAATGGTTAGTATGATATGCTAGCAGACTGTATGAGGTCTTTTTTTAAAATGCCATTTTTAGTGTCAGTGAACCAAATTCTGGAATGTCTTAACAGCTCTAAATCTTACTTGTCTTGAAGATGATTGGGGTTTAATACCACTGCCGGTGGTTCACACTTCATCCCATCCTTAATATGCCTGACAGCCATCTGAGCAAAGGTTTTTAGTAATTGAATTTCTCTGCAGTAGTCCTTCAAGCACTTGAATGTAAACCTTTAGCATTTACCCGTTTAATGACTACTGATATGAATCACAAGCAAATTTCTTGCTTTAAAAAGTTATGTTTCACTGAATTATGGTTTTGTGTAGCTATATTTTATATAGCTAGATATTCCTTACAGTGAACATGAATTGTAATAATTATTTCCTTAAGTCTTTAGATTAGAATAATTTCAGATTATTGCACTTCTGTGATTTGAGAAGGTGAGTTATTTAAGAGGCCAGTTTTCAGGACATGGGAATTTGAATTGTAAACCTGTTATCTCTGTGTAACTTTAACATGATAAAATATAACCTTTCTTTGTGCTTATTCCTGTAGTTATCACTGTCTTATGTAACTGTTTGAACCAGTTAACTTGGTTGGAGTATGGTGCTAAAGAGGCTGTGGACAGGAGTTTGATGCTTTTGTAGGTTCATTAACTTTATGTACACACAAAATATTTTTATAGCTATTGATTTCACCTTCCCTCAGGTATCCATCTCACAAATTCAGGAAGACGGTATGTATAGCTTAGCATAAACCTTTCGTCTCAAATGGAAACATTACTCAAATAATGGGTATATGTGATACTGTAGACTTTTGATCTAACGTTTAAAATAATAGATTCAAAATAAGATATCTAAAATACTGTGTAATGTTTAGTTTCAAAGTATTAAGTAATATTACATCAGATATTTTTCATATTTTTCTCTGGGTCATATCATTGACTAAACTGTATTTTCAAAAATCAAACTTCAATAAATCAGACTTCAGAAAAATTAAGTGTAAGTACAAAGGACATATAAGAACAGGTATTATATTGGTAACACACCTAAATTTAGGTTTTTTGAAGGCATGTAGATAATACTTTATCTTACATACTCAGAGCTATTTATAAGTCAGCAGAGTTTTTAGCTTACAAAGATTATTGAGTAGTATATACTCCTAATTTCTGTTCTTGGCCTTTGCAGTTTCCTTAATACCTGCCTCTCTCAGTTATTGAATTGATTAGTATTAAGTGATTTTTAAGATTCTTGGATAAATGTTATTAGCTAAATAAGTATTTTTGAACACTTATGTTGCTATTAAGCCCTTTCATGCTACAGCATTTTCATTAGAACAGTGTTGATCTCCAGGAAGAGCCAAAGAGAGTGTTTACAAAGATTTGGCTGTTGTATTGACCTAGATTAGGACAATTACTGTCTGTCGCTGCTAATTTGTTGCTGTGCTGCTAAGCAGTATACAGAACGGAGGGACTACCCGAGGTCTATATTCCTTCTTGGTCCTTCCATCTTAGGTTTTCTGTGCTTGACTTGGCTAACTTTGCAAGTATAGGGGCAGGTAGTTTATTGAGGTGATAGAGGGTTATCAGATAATTTGCTTCTACTTGGGACAAAGTAGATAAGTTTTGTAATGGGTGATCGTGATGAGAATAATGGTTAAAAGTTAGGAAGTAAGTATCATTAGATGGCTTTTAAAATTAATATTTGGCAATGATTGCCAAAGGCAATTGGCACTATTTACATGAATCTTGAGATGTGAGAATTGGGATGTAAATATCTCTGTCCATTTGGGGGAATCACAGATACCAGCATTGAACTCTTAAGGGCTCCTGAGGAATTAAATCCTAATGCCTCTAAATTTACTCAGTACAAGTCATGTCCTAACCTTAACCATGGTTGTGTGGGTTCAAAGCTAGGTTTCTGACCTTTGAAACAATAGTTTTCTCAAACTTAGAACATTTCTATATTTTGCCAAGTTGTTCATATAATTAATAATGGATAACTAATTGGAGTAATGATTATTAGCTACTAAATGCTGATAATAGAAGTCATATTTAAATGCTTAGTTACTTAAGTTAGTCAAGGACTCTGAAAAAATAAGGTTTAAGTTAATAATTTCATCAGTCATTTCTAGTTATCTTCTTATTTAAGAACAAGATGGTAATGCAGTTGCCTTTGTTTATTTAAATAGAAAAATTTAAATTAGGAGAAAATGACCCAACTAGAGCAATGTGTTTGGACACACTACTTCTTATCTTTCAATATAGACTTTTATTTTCTGGATTACCATAGATGGAAATAGTATTACTGGACATATGTTGGTAGGTATTTACTTCTATGTTTTTTCTTTTTCCTTTAATTTCGAATACTTCTAGCTACAAAAATTGTCAAAAACTTTGCAACACACTATACCTCCCACTTTTTTATTCTGTAACAGGATTATAGAACAAAAATTCAGGCCAGGCGCAATGGCTCACACCTGTAATCCCAGCACTTTGGGAGGCCGAGGCAGGCAGATCACCTGAGGTCGGGAGTTTGAGACCAGCCTGACCAACATGGAGAAACCTTGTCTCTACTAAAAATACAAAATTAGCCAGACGTAGTGGCACATGCCTGTAATCCCAGCTACTTGGGAGGCTGAGGCAGGAGAATCACTTGAACCCAGGA
Source organism: Chlorocebus sabaeus (assembly GCF_047675955.1). NCBI lineage: Eukaryota > Metazoa > Chordata > Mammalia > Primates > Cercopithecidae > Chlorocebus > Chlorocebus sabaeus. The sequence continues at coordinate 9,935,124 of NC_132929.1, read as the reverse complement.
GGCAGAGGTTGCAGTGAGCCGAGATAGCGCCATTGCACTCCAGCCTGGGCAACAAGAGCAAAATTCCTACTCAAAAAAAAAAAAAACTATCCCTCCCTGAACACCGTATGCTTCTAATTTTTCATCTACTTGATTGATTCAGTAATAGCACCAACTATAACAAGGAAAGTAAGTACTGCATATCATATATCCAGTATACTGAGTCCATTTTCCAATGCTATATTTAAAACATGTAGATACTGCAATTTTCTCTGAGCCAAATCATTGACTTAAGAGTATCTCCTAAAATCAAACTTCAATAAAATCTCAGTACAACTACAAAAAATATGTATACCAAAGTATTTTATAGACAGTAATTGGTCATAAAAAAACCAAAAGACATAGCTGCTCTGTACTAGTAATTTCATAAAAGGGGCCAAGGTGCAGTGGCTCACACCTGTAATCCCAGCACTTTGGGAGGCCGAGGCAGGCAGATCATGAGATCAAGAGATCAAGACCACCCTGGCCAAAATGGTGAAACCCCATCTCTACTAAATACAAAAATTAGCTGGGCATGGTGGCACGCACCTGTAGTCCCAGCTACTTGAGAGGCTGAGGCTTGAATCGCTTGAACCCAAGAGGTGGAGGTTGCATTGAGCTGAGATCACACTGCTGCACTCCAGCCTAGCGACAGGGCGAGACTGTCTCAAAAAAAAAAAAAAAAAAAAAAAAAAATTCATGAAAGTGCAGCCTCATAGCTGACAATACATTTTTCATAGCAAAGCTTGTTATAATTTCTTTTATATATAGAATTGTTACTCTCTGAACTAAGAAGTTTTCAGATGGGAGATGCCAGGAATCCAGATAAGGATTCACTCCCCAGATAGTGTTGATTATTAAGCTTTACAGTATATTCTGTATTTTCATTTAGATTTAAACCAGGATTTGTCTAAAAAATGTCCTGGACCTGGACCTGCCCAGGACAGTTGTGACACTGGATTTACACCAAAGGTACAGGGAGTTAACGCAAAGCATTTTCTAGGGTAAGAAAGAGTTGTCATGGGAGTCCTGGAATACACTGAATCACCAGAATTACTTGCTTCCAGAATTATTCTATTGCATTTATCCACAAAACCTGAAATAAGCCTGGATTTGAATTGGACGTCATTTTCCAGGAGTCAAGGGTAGAGTTAGCAGTCAGGCCCAGTGGCTCACGCCTGTAATCCCAGCATTTTGGGAGGCTGAGGCGGGCAGATCATAAGGTCAGGAGTTTGAGACCATCCTGGCTAACATGGTGAAACTCCATCTCTACTAAAAATACAGAAGATTAGCTGGGCGTGGTGGCGGGTGCCTGTGGTCCCAGCTACTTGGGAGGCTGAGGCAGACGTTGCAGTGAGCCGAGATAGTACCACTGCACTCCAGCCTCAACTACAGAGCGAGACTTCGTTTCCAAAAAAAAAAAAAAATTATTATCTACATTATTCATAGTTTCCTTTTTTTTTTTTTTTTCTGTTAACGGAGTCTCGCTCTGTCAACTAGGCTGGAATGTGGTAGCACAATCTCGGCTCACTGCAAGCTCAGCCTCCTGGGTTCGTGCCATTCTCCTGCCTCAGCCTCCCGAGTAGCTGGAACTACAGGCACCCGCCTCCACGCCCAGCTAATTTTTTTTGTATTTTTTCGGTAGAGACGGGGTTTCACCATGTTAGCTGGGATGGTCTTGATCTCCTGACCTCGTGATCTGCCTGCCTTGGCCTCCCAAAGTGTTGGGATTACAGGCATGAGCCAGCACGCCTGGCTAGTTTCCATTTTTTTTAACTTACTAAGTTAATAACAGCAAAGCAAATCAACAGAAAATTAATGCTCTTCTAATTTTTTGAATTAAAATAGTTTGTGATTGTTTGGTTTTGTCATTTAGGAGCTTTTTAAAGTGATGATAAAATTAGTTTTTTAAAGATAACTGCTCGTAAGTTTAGTTACGGGCGGGGCAGCTCACATCTGTAATCCCAGCACTTTGGGAGGCCAGGGCAGACCAGTCACTTGAGGTCAGGAGTTTGAGACCAGCCTGGCCAACATGGTGAAATGCCAATTCTACCAAAAATACAAAAATTAGCCGGGTGTGGTGGCAGGCCCCTGTAGTCCCAGCTACTCCGGAGGCTGAGGCAGGAGAATGGCTTGAACCAGGGAGGTGGAAGTTGCGGTGAGCCAAGATTGCGTCACCACACTTCAGGATATGCGACAGAGTAAGGCCCTATCTCAAAAAAAAAAAAAAAAAAAAAATACAGCAATGAAAAGAAACCTAACATGTTAGGTGTTTAAGAAAATCCAATAGTATTGATTTAGGACCGTGTTGTTGGCATGGTCTGATAATCAGCCATTTCTGCTGTGTCAGGCTCCATTTTGTAGTTAATAAGTACAACTGCATTCTACAAATCTCCAAGATATGAAATGCAAAAGATAGCTTTGAAAGTTTCTGAAGACTTCTGTGTAGAAATTATACTTTGACAAACTATTCAAACTACAGTTCTCCTTAAATTTCATCAGTTATTTAAATATTGACAAGTTGGCCGGGCGCGGTGGCTCAAGCCTGTAATCCCAGCACTTTGGGAGGCCGAGACGGGCGGATCATGAGGTCAGGAGATCGAGACGATCCTGGCTAACATGGTGAAACCCTGTCTCTACCAAAAAATACAAAAAACTAGCCAGGCAAGGTGGCGGGCATCTGTAGTCCCAGCTACTCAGGAGGCTGAGGCAGGAGAATGGCGTAAACCCGGGAGGCGGAGCTTGCAGTGAGCTGAGATCCGGCCACTGCACTCCAGCCTGGGCGACAGAGCGGACTCCGTCTCAAAATAAATAAGTAAATAAATATTGACAAGTTTAGAATTAATAAAAGCTACCGTAATTATAATGATTGATGTGCTTGGTGTCGTCTTCAAGAGAGTAGCTAATGTTTTAGTATCGTATTACGTCATGTATCTTACGATTTGCTTAGACACATGATAGACTTTTATAATTGGAAATAAGTGAATACAGTATGACTTTCTTCTGTATCTATATTAGGTAGTGGGACCTAACAGGTTTTAGAAAATATAAGTTGATGTGGAAGGACTCATAAGTTTTGTGTTTAAATGACATGAAACTTGGTGCTTCTTTAGAAACGTTAATGCAACTGTTGTGTAGTGTGATATTTGAGAAACTGCATTATATCTTTGAAATCAAATACTTCAAAATATATTTATAAGATGTACACAGCTTCCATGTGCTCCTTGTAGCAGCTGGCACATTCACATTTGTCATGACACACATGGCATGAATTTCAAGCCTGCTACTTTTTTTTTTTTTGGAGACAGAGTCTTGCTCTGTCACCCAGGCTAGAGTGCAGTGGCACGATCTCAGCTCACTGCAACCTCCACTTCCCGGGTTCAAACGATTCTTCTGCCTCAGCCTCCCGAGCAGCTAGGACTATAGGCACACACCACCATACCCAGCTAAATTTTGTATTTTTAGTAGTGATGGGTTTCACCATGTTAGCCAGGCTGGCCTCAGACTCCTGACCTCAGGCAGTCCACCCACCTTGGCCTTCCAAAGTGCTGGGATTACAGGTGTGAGCCAGCATGCCCACCTGGCCTGTTACTTTTGTCTCTTAATTAGTCATTTGTTTCATCTTTTCTTTTAAGAAAAGAGCAACAGTTGACTGTATAGCGGGAAAAGCTTCCTCCAGTACATTCCAGTAATGTTTATTAGCAGTTATGTGAGTAAGTTGTAACAACCATTATAAGCCAAGTGTTAAAGATAACAAAGAAACATATTTGGTCCAACATTCAACAAGTAGGTTGTAAGTAGCAACTACAACTTAATTGTATATTAAAGTTGCATATAAAGAACAGAGCCTCAGGGAGCATGGGGGAAAAAAAAAAACCTCAAAATTAAAGATCAATCTATGGAATTTTTTTTCTTCAAGTTAGACTAATAAATCTCTTTTCTTGTTAGTCATTCTGATAATACAGCTCTCTAAAGTCATATTTCAGGTTTCCCAAAACTTTTATTGGAAAATTAATAGTTTTATGTCCCAACTGATGTTGATAGGTGTGATTGAGAGTATGTCTAAATTTCTCTGTTTATTGCATGTCCTTGTTTCTAGATGGTAAACACAGGCATTGAGCTGCCAGATACTTGGTGTGTAATAAAATGTCAACAAGTTGAGGTAGTGAGGCTCTCCATAATAAACAGATTACTTGCTATATGCTTGTTAGTGTTAAGTGCAAAGGTAAGGTGCAGTCCCTACCCTCAGAAAGTTGTTTTAAAATACTAAATGTATTATGTTTCTAAAAGCATACTATTTTGGAAAAGACTTTGAAAGCTTTAGTTCTAACTTACACTTTTAGGAAGATCCAGATCTAAACAATTTCAAACTCAAATGTAAAATGTAGTATTGCATGTCATAAAACCAGTTTTTTCTTTATATATAGTATGTTACTTTTTTCTCCATGACTGGCTACAGAAGGAAGCTATTTGCACTACTATCAATAGGACCCTCAGAACTTTATAATCAAAACTCAAGTAATAATTAGGTTTAATAGAGAGTTTTGTATACCATGGCCATCCCTGTTTATTTCTAAGTTAGATATATGATATTCATACTTATATATTGTTCATTGTCCATACTGTGATGTCTTTTGAAAATAATAGCATCCAGTGGACTAAGGTACAACTTTCAAGGGCACTTTGTCTTAGGTTCCTTCTTCCTTCCCTACACATTGTAGAATGGGTAGCTGCTGGGAAGTTTTCCCTGCAAGAACTTGACGTGGAAAATTCCTGATTGCATCATTTCCAAATCATCTTTTTTCTTGGCTATAAATTTCAAAAATTGTTAAACATCTTAATGTTCTTTGGCATCACACAATTATTATTTTCACTGAAATGATGACTATCTTGTTTAACCATTAATACCTTTGAAGCCAGAGATGTTCCATTGGAGAAACTAATTCAAATTTAAACATTTGCTAAAAAAAAAAATAATAATAAGTATTTCTACTTCTTTTATGATAATTTGCTTTTTTATTTTCTCCTACATGCTGTGTACATCCTTGTTCCTATTTAATTTAGATTCTAAGTCCAGTAGACTATACACCCTTCAGTGCTTGTGTCCTGAGTTATATTGAGTAAATAGCTACTTGGTAAATTCTAAGTATTGGTTTTTAATTGTTTCTTCAGGAGTTGTTGCAGCAACATTCTTTCTAAATTGCTACTTTTGGCTCTTCAAGAAAAAGTGACATTTTAATTATAAATGATATACAAAAGCAAAACTATAGACAGAGCTCCTTTGGGCTTGTTTTTGGGGGTTTCGTGTTTGTTTTGTTTTGCTTTGTTTTAATAAAGACAGGGTCTTGCTATATTTCCCAGGCTGGTCTTGAACTCCTGGCCTCAAAATATCTTCCCACTTCAACCACCAAAGTGTTGAGACTACAGGCATGAGCCACTGCACCCAAACACCATCATTTTTTACACAAAGAACTTTATATGTAAATTATGTAAAATCATAGCCTTTAAATATACCCATCTCTCACCTCCTCTTCTCGGTGTTATAAAATACTATTACCTGGTGAAATCGACATTGTACAGTGGTTATGCAGTGACTGGATTGTATTCCTAATGCACAAGATGAAAACATGTCAAAAACACTCCCTTTTTTATGGGTGTGTGGTTAGCCTAGAAGAAATACATTTCCTGAACTGTCTCCAACGAAATTAGTGAACTTTTAACTCCACAGTTGCATATGTCCTGGATATTTATTTGAGTTTTTCCTTTTAAGGAATCAGAAGGAAGCTCTTCCTTAGCACATGCAGAGTCATAAATACTGTAACACAGGGGAAAAGATACTGGTATAGGATTAGGGGACCCTGAGTTTTAAACACTTAAAATCAAGGCTCAGAGATTATCTGGTGAAGTAGTTTTATGTACTTGGATTACGAGAAATGAGTCTGACTTCAGCTCAACATCCCAAAGTAGTAATAGGCCCTATTCCACGATAATAAAGTCCTCAATATACTGTACAACTTCTGCTTTGACACCACAGTGGAAAATTATCTTAAAATTATGCCAAATGTGGAGACATTTAGATTTTATGTCATCTGAAGCCCTTTTTATATTCCTGAAGGCTGGCCTAGAAGCTGAACTAAATCCTTAATCCTTAACAAACTTAAGCTCCTTCACTATAGCCTGACCTGCCCCATTTTGTATACTTAAGATATTAAAGATCTCAGTAAACATACAACAGCTAGTTAATTATAAGTTTTGAATTTCTGTATTTATAGAAACATTGCAACACTTTATTTGGAACAGCATTCAATGAATGCAATGCCTTCTAAAGGGATTTGCTGAATCACTTGATCTAGTTTGTGATCCATTCAGCACTTTCACAGAACTTAAACATGTGTGTGAAAGCATCAGCACAGCTGTAGTTGTATCCCATAAGCACATTTTTTACTCCTACATTCAAATCTTGATTCCTACTCATGAGGTTTTTCAGCATTTTATACCTGTTTACTCAAAACAACTTGCCTAAGTCAGAGCTTTACAATAATCGGTGATTTTTTTTTTTTTGTCCTCACCCTTTATTTTTCTCCCAAGAGTTAGTGTTTGATTGCAGCTTTACATCAATAAACATTTTTTCTGATTACTTGACTTCTTGATATTGTACATATATGTGTTATTTCTGCAATCAAAGATAATGCTAAAGAGCACAAACATTTCACCCTTTCTAGAAAGAAGCCCTTGCTGTAATTGAGAAGAAAAAGTTTTTCTGGAGATTTATAATAATAGCTAACACTTACCGAATACTGCCAAATAGTGATCTAAGTCCTCACAACCACCCATATGGTAGGTATTATAGTTGTCCTTAAGAAATGAAAATTCAGAGACTTTAACTGGTTTGCCCAAGTCTGTACACTTAATAACTGTCAAAGCAGGCAGCCTGACTCCAGAGTTTATGCTCTTAACCATTCAGTTATGTTCTGGGATAACTTAAAGAAGGGTGGAGGTGGAGCAGTCTTAGCAATATTTGTTGTTTGTTTGTTTGTTTGTTTGTTTAAGATGGAGTTTCATTCTTATTGCCCAGGCTGGAGTGCAGTGGTACGATCTCAGCTCACCGCCACCTCCACCTCCCGGGTTCAAGCAGTTCTCCTGCCTCGGCCTCCCGAGTAGCTGGGATTACAGGCATGCACTACCATGCCCAGCTAAATTTTGTATTTTTAGTAGAGACGGGGTTTCTCCATGTTGGTCACACTGGTCTTGAACTCCCAACCTCAGGTGATCCGCAACACCTCGGCCTCCCAAAGTGCTGGAATTATAGGCGTGAGCCACCATGCCCAGCAACAATATTTGACCTTTGTTTTTTTGTTTGTTTGTTTTTGAAATGGAGTCTCACTGTCACCCAGGCTGGAGAGCAGTGGCACAATGTCGGCTTCAGGGTTCAAGTGATTCTTCTGCCTCAGTCTCCTGAGTAGCTGGGATAACAGGCACCCGCCACCACGCCCAGCTAATTTTTGTATTTTTAGTAGGGACGGGGTTTCACTATGTTGGCCAGGCTGGTCTCAAACTCCCGACCTCACGTGATCCACCCGCCTTGGCCTGCCCAAGTGCTGGGATACAGGTGTGAACCACAGCTCCCGGCCAATGTTTGACCTTTGAATATGTCACTTCACTAAGTAGGCATTACTGCATTACTGTCACCCTGGACATAGGTAAATTTTGTATTTCTTCAAATAATGTTTATTCTCTCAGGATATGTGTCTAATATTTGTTTCTTTTGTATGATGCATGTTAAACTTTATATGAATGCTTTAATCTGTTTCTACCATGTCTCAGATGTTCTTGATAGGAATAATTTTACAGTATTTAAAATATATCTTAACGTGTTCATTCCTGCTTTATTAATACTTTTAACCATGTATCTTGGCTACTAAAGCACCATACCAATTCATTCCTGCTTTGTGCCTTTTGAACTGTAAGTGGAGCAGGAAAAAGTTTCATTTAAAATGTATTTTGCTAAATTTAACAAGAAATCAAATGTATTTCCTGCTTATATTTTTTCTTACTGCAGAGGTTTTAGTATATACCAAACTCCTTTGCATCAAAATGGCAAAAATCTAATCTGAGGCTTATAATAATATTTTGATACCCTAATAAAGGTAAGCAAAACCATTTAAGAAAATTGATGTTAAAATAACCCAAATAAGCCTGTGTCTTAAGGTAGACAAAAGAAACAATTATGTTGCTTTTGTATTTAAAGTAGTTTCTCTTTACTAGAGTTTACTAGATAATTTGTCTCATTGTACATTCTTTGTATATGTGGAAGGTATTCCTTATTCTAATGTAACCATAAAGCAGAAAATCTGTAACACAGTAATATGGAAAGCTCTTTCCTCATTATGTTTGTAAATAGGGCACCCTAAAGTAAGAATAACAACATGAAAATAAGACTCCTAATCTGAAGGTAAAGTTAAGAAATGATACTGGCTTCCTTCCTAACCTTAATTTCTTAAATTTGAAGGCTTACACTTTTCTCCCCGCCCCACCACCAATAGTATTATTAAAATGAACAGGAGAAGGCCGGGCGCGGTGGCTCAAGCCTGTAATCCCAGCACTTTGGGAGGCCGAGACGGACGGATCACGAGGTCAGGAGATCGAGACCATCCTGGCGAACACGGTGAAACCCCGTCTCTACTAAAAAATACAAAAAACTAGCCGGGCGTGGTGGCGGCGCCTGTAGTCCCAGCTACTCGGGAGGCTGAGGCAGGAGAATGGCGTAAACCCAGGAGGCGGAGCTTGCAGTGAGCTGAGATCCGGCCACTGCACTCCAGCCCGGGCGACAGAGCCAGACTCCGTCTCAAAAAAATAAAATAAAATAAAATAAAATAAAATAAAATGAACAGGAGGTTAATTTCCTGGGAAATATATTGCCAAGGATACATGTTTCATGAGTGGGGTCTAGGATTTCACAAAAGGCCGTCTCCTTTGATCATGGGAAGCTTCAGGATGAAGAATCAATTAACAACATGTTTCAGTTTTCCAGCTCATCCTCCAAAAGTGAGCCTGGAGACTGTACTCTGAAGTCACGTTTCAAGACTCGTTTTCTTACCCTCTCCTCTTTTTATCTGGATGCTATTTCCTGGTATGCTAGGTGTTAGGAATACAAAAGTCAGAGTTGTCCTCTGCCCTTAAGCAGTTTACAACTTTAGTTGGAATAGTGTATTAGGCTCAACAGTGGAGGGGGATGGAGGACTTTCTGAGCTCCCAGAGGAAGAAACATAAACCAACTGTGGAAAAAGAAACCAGGAAGAAAAGATTCACAGAGGTATCCCAAGTTAAAGGAAGATGAGAATGAGCTAACTAGTTGGCGGAAAGGAAGCCCCAATACAGTAACCAGTGTGTCTGAAGGCTTGCAAAAGTTACATTGGAAGGTGACAGGCATATACATTGGGCCAGTTAGTAAACATTTTGTGAGCTTTGATTATATTATTCCAAGTTCTTATATTTGAATCAATATTTGATTATTCAAAACAAGTAAATTTTGTGAAAGTCTTGTCTTTTAGACAACTCATTCTGGCAGTAGTGTAAAAGGAATTGCAGGGAATTCAATGGAAGCAGAAAGCTCTGTTAGAAATCTGTGAGGATAAGTCCAGGCCAGTAGGTGTGAAGCCCTGAACTAAAGCAGAGGCAGTGGAATAGATAGGAAGGAGGTTAAGGTGGGCATTGTATAATAAGTGAGTGATTGGTGTTCCGGTTATCTGTCTAGCTATGCCCTAAAACATTGGCATATATGCAAGATTGCGAAGACAAAGACAACATAGAAAAATTTATTGTATTTCTATGCAGAAGCAATGAGCAGACTGAAAATGAAATTAAGGAAGTGATTCCATTTATAATAACACCAAAAAGAAATAGGAATAACGCCGGGCGCGGTGGCTCAAGCCTGTAATCCCAGCACTTTGGGAGGCGGAGACGGGTGGATCACGAGGTCAGGAGATCGAGACCATCCTGGCTAACACAGTGAAACCCCGTCTCTACTAAATATTACAAAAAACTAGCCGGGCGAGGTGGCGGGTGCCTGTAGTCCCAGCTACTCGGGAGGCTGAGGCAGGAGAATGGCGGGAACCCGGGAGGCGGAGCTTGCAGTGAGCCGAGATCTGGCCACTGCACTCCAGCCTGGGCGACAGAGCAAGACTCCGTCTCCAAAAAAAAAAAAAAAAAAAAGAAATAGGAATAAATTTAACAAAAGCAGTGCAAAACTTATACTTTGGAAACTACAGAACATTGTTGAAAGAAAATAAAGAAGACTTAGATAAGTGGAAAAACATGCCACGTTAATGGCTTGGAACACTTAATATTAACATGGTAGTACTCCCAAAATTGACCTGCAGATTCCATGCAATCCCTGTCAGAATTACAGCTGACTTTGCAGAAATCAACAAACTGGTCGTAAAACTCATGGAAATGCAAGGGAACTAGGATAGCCAAAACAATTGAGAAAAACAAATTGAAGGACTCACACTCCTGATTTCAAAACTTACTACAAAACTATAGTAATCAAGACAGTGATAGTGGTGTAAGAACAGACATATATGTCAATAGAACAGAATTGATAGTCAAAACAGCCCTCACATTTGTGGTCAGATGATTTTCCTCAATGGTGCCACAACAAATGGGGAAAGAATTGTCTTTTCAGAGATGATATTGCTGGAACAATCAAACATCTACATGCAAAAGAGTGAATTTAGACCCCTCACATGTAAACAAAAAATGAATCAGAGATCTAAGTGTAAGTGCAAAAACTATAAAACTCTTTTTTTTTTTTTTTTTTTGAGACGGAGTCTAGCTCTGTCGCCCAGGCTGGAGTGCAGTGGCCAGATCTCAGCTCACTGCAACCTCCGCCTCCCGGGTTCACGCCATTCTCCTGCCTCAGCCTCCCGAGTAGTTGGGACTACAGGCGCCCGCCACCTCGCCCGGCTAGTTTTTTTGTATTTTTTAGTAGAGACGGGGTTTCACTGTGTTAACCAGGATGGTCTCGATCTCCTGACCTCGTGATCCGCCCGTCTCGGCCTCCCAAAGTGCTGGGATTACAGGCTTGAGCCACCGCGCCCGGCCAAAACTCTTAGAAAAAAAACATAGGTTTAAATCTTTGTGACCTTGAATTAGTCAGTGGTTTCTTAGATATGACAGCAGAAGCATAAGCAACCCAAAAAAGATAAATGGGGCCAGGCGCGGTGGCTCACGCCTGTAATTCCAACACTGGGAGGCCAAGGTGGGTGGATCACTTGAGGTCAGGAGTTTAAGATCAGCCTGGCCAACATGGTGAAACCCATCTCTACTGAAAGTACAAAAATCGGCCAGACATTATAGTGGACGCCTGTAATCCCAGCTACTCAGGAGGTGGAGGCAAGAGAATCCCTTGAACCAGGGAGTTGGAAATTGCAGTGGGCCAAGATCGCACGACTGCACTCCAACCTGGGTGACAGAGTGAGACTCCCATCTCAAAAAAAAAAAAAAAAAAAAAAAAGATAAATTGGACTTTCTCAAAATTAAAAGTTTTTGATAAAGGACTTATATCTAGAATATATGTAAAGAGCTACTACATTTGTATAAAGAGCTATTCATACTACATGTATATAAAGAACTCAATAAGACAACACAACTGTAATACGGACAAAGACTCTGAATAGGCAGACTCTGAATAGTTTGGAGACTCTGAATAGTTCTCCAAAGAAGATATAGGTGACCGGCCGGGCGCGGTGGCTCAAGCCTGTAATCCCAGCACTTTGGGAGGCCGAGGCGGGCGGATCACGAGGTCAGGAGATCGAGACCATCCTGGCTAACCCAGTGAAACCCCGTCTCTACTAAAAAATACAAAAAAAAAAAAAAAAAAAAACTAGCCGGGCGAGGTGGTGGGCGCCTGTAGTCCCAGCTGCTTGGGAGGCTAAGGCAGGAGAATGGCGTGAACCCAGGAGGCGGAGCTTGCAGTGAGCTGAGATCCAGCCACTGCACTTCAGCCTGGGCGACAGAGCGAGACTCCGTCTCAAAAAAAAAAGAAGATATAGGTGACCAATAAGCACATGAAACGGTGCTCAACATCATTTGCCATCAGGGAAGTGCAAACCAAAACTGCAGTGAGATACCACTTCACACCCACTAGGATGACTCTCAACAAAAAGACTGATTTTAACAAGTGTTGGCAAGGATGTGGGGAAATTGGAATCCTCATACATTGCTGGTGGGAATGTAAAATAGTGTAGTCACTTTGGAACATAGTCTAATAGGTCCTCAAATGGTTTAACAAGGTTACCATATGATTTAGCAATTTCACTTCTAGATACCCAAGAGAATACCAAGAGAAATCAAAACGTGTTCACCCTAAAACTTGTATATGAATGTCCAAACCAGAATTATTTATGATAGTCAAAAGGTGAAAAACACCCAAATGCCCATAAGTGATTAATGGAAAGATAAAATGTATATTCAATGGAATATTATTTGTCAATAACAAGGAATGAAATACTATACATGCTACAACATGGTGAACCTTTAAAACGTTATGCTAAATGGAAGAAGCCAGTCGCAAGAGACCACACTGTATGATTCCATTTATATGAAATGTCCAAAATAGGCAAACCTGTACAGACAAAAACAGCAGATTAATGGTTGCCTAAGTATGTATGGATGGGAAAATTGGGGAGTGACAGCTAAGGGGGCATAGAATTGGGGGGTAATGAACGTGTTCTAAAATTGTGATGGATACACAACTCTGAATATATTAAAAGCCATTTAATTGTATACTTTAAGTGAATTTTATGGTATGTGAATTATGTCTCAATAAAGCTATTTGAAAGAAAAACTTAATGGCAGATTGGGCATGGTGGTTCATGCCTGTAATCCCAACACTTTGGGATAACTTGAGTTTAGGAGTTAAAGGCCAGCCTGGGCAGCATAGCAAGACCCTGTCTCTTTTTTAAAAAATTAAAATGAGCTGGGCATGGTGGTGAGCAACTGTACCCCTAGCTACTTGGGAGGCTGAGGTGAAGGATCGCTTGAGCCCAGGAGTTTGAGCCCGCAGTTTGAGTTATAATTGGTTTTGGTGGGTGTTTGTGCACCACTGAGACAGAAAAGTGCTACAGATTAGTGTTTCCTGGTTTGAGTATTAGAGCAAGGAACAAAGAAAAAAAATAGAATGGCATCAGAATTCTCTCTAAAAAGGGGGCTGCAATCATTTTGTGCTGAGTTTTGTTTTTTTGTTTTGCTGAGGTTTTAACACAAGGATTAAGCTGTTAGGGTGCTTCTCGCCCTGAGACGGCAGAATGAAAATTGAGACAAGAACATTCTCCTGCTGCAGTCAGGCAGCCCTCTGCCAGCCTGTTTCCTGAGGATTCCCAGGTTCCCATCACCATGTGACCTGCTCCAGCAGAGGAGTGAAGGATGGTAGTCTAGGTCAGGAGTGTCACAGCACCGTGAAAAGCCCAGGGATCTGTCATTTACTCTTCAAGAAGAGTAATTATAATTTGAAATACTTTAAATGACATGTTTTTGGAAGGGGAGAGGCACCTGAAATAAGCATAATTAGGGGCCCTCTGGCAACTCTCTTTTGTTCATATTGAGGATGAAATCCTTTGGGTTGAGCTGTTTAGAATCTACTACTTCACTTTTTCTGTCTGTATCAACACAAAGGTTTGGGAAAGTACAAACTCCAAATCAAATTTTCAGGTGTATTGTTGCTGACAGACTATTGAGTGCATAAATGCTGTTATGTAAAATCATGCCTTCATGGAAAACAGACAAAACAGACCCCATCACATGTTCCTGCTGCATGAGGCTTTGTGGGCTCCATTGGAAGATACACTTTTTTTTTTTTGAAACAGAGTCTCGCTCTGTCACCCAGACTGGAATGCCGTGGTGCGATCTCAGCACACTGCAAGCTCCGCCTCCCGGCTTCCCGCCATTCTCCTGCCTCAGCCTCCCAAGTAGCTGGGACTACAGGCGCCGCCACCACGCCCGGCTAATTTTTTTGTATTTTTAGTAGAGATGGGGTTTCACCGTGTTAGCCAGGCTGGTCTCGATCTCCTGACCTTGTGATCCACCCACCTCGGCCTCCCAAAGTGCCGGGATTACAGGCATGAGCCACCGCGCCCAGCCACACATTTTTTGTTTTAAGTAAAAAATAGTATAAAGCATGTGAGTGGAAGGAGTGTGCTTGTGTGTGTTGCTTTTGTTTATGTTACTCTTTTTGCTGGCTGCAGCTGGTTAAGTGTTGATTACTTCAGTCTGGAGGAACCTGGGAAAACATGATCTTCGCACTTAGGCTAGTAGTTCAGGCAATATATATCAAATACCACATTTGTTCAAACACTTCATAAGCTTTCTGTGAACAGAATTCCTTTATTGTTATCTACTAATTGAATAGTTTTCTTACATTGACAAAACTGCTGTGTTCCTCATATTTTACAGTTAGTTGGGAATAGATAGGCTTTAACGAGATATGGGGAGAAAGCATCAATAGCTAGCATAGAAAACGAAGAGCCCATCCCTCTTCAACTTTACTCAGTCTGCTCAGATTTAATGATATCAACTTACTGCTGCTAGTGACCTAACTGGAACTTCCTGGCACCTTATATGGTTTTAATAATTTCAGAAATTACTGTATGTTACCTTTTTTTTTTTTTTTTTTTTTTTTTTTAAGAGGCAGGGTCTCTCTCACCCAGGCTGGAGTGCACTGCTGTAATCATAGCTCATGGCTCACTGCAGCCTCAAACTCCTGGGCTCGAGGGATCCTCCAGCGTCAGCCTCCTGAGTAGCGGGGACTGCCCAGCTAATATTTGTTTTGTTTTGTAGAGACAGGGTCTCATGATGTTGCCTAGGCTGGTCTCGAGTTCCTGGACTCAAGCAATCTTCCTGCCTTGGCCTCCCAAAGTGCTGAGATTACCATTGTGAGCCACTGTGCCTGGCCACTAGCCTCTTGTTGTCGTTGGCCTTGTTTTCTACCCTCATCTCATCTCAACGTCACACACATACATCCTCCACTGTGTGCCAGGGTACTCTTAGGCCATTTGGTTGGACACACCCTGCAATTTATTCCAGGCCTTCCAACTTACTGTTTTTTCTGCGGAGAACACTCACTCCTGTCTCTGCCTTTTTCCTTCATCCATCCTCCCACCTTCTCTGAAAATAACTCTTTCTTGAATCTTCAAGTCTTAGCTTGTTCTTACCTTCAAATTTTCGTGCTCCGTGCTCCTTCTTTGTGCTCTGAGTGTATCCTGTTCTTCCCCCATCACGGTACTTAAGTATAATTGGCTATACTAAATTTTACTTATTTACCTGTCAGTAGCCTCTTAGGTAGGATCAGTGTTTGTCTAACACTGTTGTAAGTCCAGCTCCCTGCTCTGTGCAACCTAAATATAATAAATGTTCAATAACAATTTTTTGAATAAATGCAGAAACAAAGGAACAAAGAGCTGCTGGGTGTTTATACTAAACTAGAATATTCAGACAAGACTCAGGTACCTGTTCCTATCAGTCATTCATCCTTCTTGGCTGTAGCCACCAACCAGCACCTGTTTTTCTATCAAAAGAAGATTCATTCTGTAATAGAATTCCTGTAACAGGACCCTGCCATGCTGTCAGTGAGCATATCTGCAAACCCTCTGTTACTGCCATTAGGATTCACTCCTTCACACATGGATCATTAATTGTAAGACTGCATATTTTGTTGCAGAATTAATGTAAGGTACTCACTCTGTATTGGTACCCAGCACAGTACGCTTCACAGTTGCATTGTTCCCTAGATGTGTGCTGATAATTATAACACCCCGGGGATCTCCAGCAGCTCATCAGGATCTCTGCCAGGAGATCTCGCATGAAAGCCATTGTCCTCACCATATTGGTTATGCCTCTGACCAGCTCCCAGAGAAGGGCAAAAGTGGGAAGCTGAGCGACTCTATTATCAGCACTGTCCGCCTCTGTTCAGGGACTTTACTGCTGACATCTAGGACGTTTCTGTCCTCGCCTCACCCCTACCCTTACCCATTTGGAATCATAAAGTAGGAAATAAAAAGTTGTTCTTATAGATAAAAATTAAGGACCTTTGAGAACCAGAGTTGCATAAGTCTAGGATAGGGCAGTTGAGTTTCTCCACTGGAAATGTAGTTGAAGATTCTTTATCTGAAAATTGTTCGTTTTAATGTAAGACGTCAGAGCACTATAATTAAAAAACTATGGTTAATGCTGTTTGCTGATTACTATTACCACTTTTCAGTCTGGTATTACAGACGTATGTCTTCATCACCATAAGACTAATTTTTTTTTTTTTTTTAAAAAGCATTCTGGTTTTGAGGGATAACTTTGGCCTAGGATATAAAACCAGTCTCCTAAATCTTTGATTTCCATAGCTTGTGACTGCTGTGTCTGCTAGAATATGAAACAGGTGGCCATCTCACGCCATTCATTTTCTTCCGTAAAATGATCTCCCTATATGATATGGAAGCATTTTCCCAAGTAAATGATATAAACACATTAAGAATGAAAGAGACTAAATATAATTACTTACTTTAAAATAGATAAAACATTTGTTTGTAGTGTGTGTAATACACACACTTGTATGTTTCACCCTTTCCAGAACAAATATATTGCCACAGAAAGCTTAATATGTTCATATTAAGTTGATCCTGTTTCTAATCCTGCATTAATCACAGCAAAGTCACACTGAAATCATCTAGTAATTAGTCAACATAATAGTTCCCTTTTTTTTTTTTTTTTTTTTTTGAGACAGGGTTTCACTCTTGTTGCCCAGGCTGGGTAATGGTGCGATCTCAGCTCACTGCAACCTCCACCTCCCGGGTTCAAGTGATTCTCCTGCCTAAGCCTCCCAAGTAGCTGGGATTATAGGCACCTGCCACCACGCCTGGCTAATTTTTGTATTTTCAGTAGAGACGGGGGTTTCACCATGTTGGCCAGGCTGGTCTCGAACTCCTGACCTCAGGTAATCCACCCGCCTCGGCCTCCCAAAGTGCTGGGATTACAAGTGTGAGCCACCACACCTGGCTGATAGTTCCATTTATTGATTGCTTTTCACTTGCCTATGGCTGTGGTAGGTGCGTTACATTCTCTCATTTAATCCTCATACAACCCTGGGAGATAAATAAGTACTCTAGTTCCTTTTTCCAAATGCAGAAACTAAGGCTCAACATGAAGCCACTTGGACAAGGTCTCACTGCTAGTAACGGACACAGCCAGGATTCAAACCCTGGTTTCACTCCAAAGCCTGTGTGTGTGTTCTTAACCCCTGCACTATTTTAATTGTTGAGTCAAAGCTAGACAGAAATGTGTTAGTATTGTGATAAATGGACATATAATTTCTGCTTCTGGAAAGTTGCTAATGACTGATAGCCACAAAGGAAGCATTATGCTTTGTTTTCTAGACTACTTATTTAATACAAATACTATTCCCCTGAGATAGGCCAGCAGCTCTCAAATTTGCAGCACATCAGAATGACATGACAAGCTTGTAAACATGGAACTGCCCAGGGCCCCATTCCAGACCAACTGAGTCAGAATCTCCAGAGGTGGGGCCCAGGCATCTGATGTTTATTACGCTCCCCAGGTGATTCTCACACACACATAAGTTTGAGAATCACTGAGGTCTGTGAGTGGTAGGGTTTTGTTGTTGTTTTAGGAATTATAATTTTCAGGTTTGTCAGTTTAGTCAAGGTCTCACAGGAAGTTTGGGAATAGCAAAATTATAACTAACAAATTATAATCATCTTGTCTAATTTTATAGTATAATTGTCAGTTGGCAACATCTGCAGTATGACCTATTGTAATAGAGCTCATTGAATTTTTATTTTTTTTCTCATTGAAAGATTCTGTATCCACAGAAATGGAAAAAAAAAAAAAAATCCTAAACTATATGTGGAATCACAGAAGACCCAAAATAGCCAAAGTTATACTAAGCAAAAAGAACAAAACTGGAGGAATCACATTATCTGACTTCAAAGTATACTACAGAGCTGTAGTAATCAAAAGAGCATGGTACTGGCATAAAAACAGACCCATAGAGCAATGGAACAGAATAGAGAACTCAGAAACAAATCCACAAACCTACAGTGAACTCATTTTCAACAAAGGGGCCAATAACATACACTGGGAAAAGAGTCTCTTCAATAAATGGTGCTGGGAAAACTGGATATCCATATGCAGAAGAATGAAACTAGACCCATATCTCTCACTGTGTACAAAAATCAAATTAAAATGGATTAAATACTTAAATCTAAGACTTCAAACTATTAAACTACTGCAAGAAAACATTGGGGAGGCCAGGTGCAGTGGCTCACGCCTGCAAACTCAGCACTTTGGGAGGTCAAGGTGGGCAGATCCCTTGAGCTCAGAGGTTCAAGAACAGCCTGGGCAACATGGCGAAACCCTGTCTCTACAAAAAATACAAAAAATTAGCTGGGTGTAGTGGCTTGCGCCTGTAGTCCCAGCTACTCAGGAGGCTGAGGTGGGAGGATCGCTTGATCCCAGGAGGTGGAGGTTGCAGTGAGCCAAGATCAAACCACTGCAATCCAACCCGGGTGACAGAGTGAGACCCTAAAAAAAAAAAAAAAAACAACCTTGGGGAAACACTTTCGGATATTGGTCTGGGCAAAAATTTCTTTAGTAATACCCTGCAAGCACCGGCAACCAAAGCAAAAATGGAATGGACAAATGGGATCACATCAAGTTAAAAAGCTTCTGCACAGCGAAGGAAACAATCAGTAAAGTGAACAGACAATCCGGAGATTGGGAGAAAATATTTGCAAATTACCCATCTGAAAAGGGATTAATAACCAGAATATATAAGGAGCTCAAACAACTCTATGGGGAAAATAATAATCTGATTGGGCAAAAGATTTTAATAGACATTTCTCAAAAGAAGACATACAAATGGCAAACAGGCATATGAAAAAGTGCTCAACATCACTGATGATGACAGAAATGCAAATCAAAACTACAATGAGAAATAATCTCACCCCAGTTAAAATGGCTTTTATCCAAAAGGCAATAACAAATGCTGGCGAGTATGTAGAGAAAAGGGAACTCTTCTAACTGTTGGTGGAAATGTAAATTAGTACAACCACTATGGAGGACAGTTTGGAAGTTCCTCAAAAAATTAAAAATAGAGCTACCATATGATCCAGCAATCCCACCACTGGGTATATACGGCCAAAGAAAGGAAATCAGTATATTGAGGAGATACCTGCACTCCCATATTTATTGCAGCTCTATTCATCATAACCAAGATTTGAAAGCAACCTAAGTGTGCAGCAACAGATGAATGGATAAAGAAAATGTGGTACTTACACACAAGGGAGTACTATTCAGCCACAAAAAGAATCCTGTCATTTGCAACAACATGGATGTAACTGGGGGTCATTGTGTTAAGTGAAATAAGCCAGGCACAGAAAGACAAACATCACATGTTCTCACTTACTTGTGGGATCTAAAAATCAACACGATTGAACTCATGGACATGGAGAAAAGAAGGATGGTTACTAGAGACTAGGAAGGGCAGTGAGGGACTGTGGGGGTGGTGGGAATGTTTAATGGGTACCAAAAAAAAAAATAGAAATAATGAATAAGACATAGTATTTGATAGCACAAAACGGAGACTATAATCAATAATTCAATTTAACGTTTAAAAATAAAGATTTTGGGAGGCCGAGGTGGGCGGATCACGAGGTCAGGAGATCGAGACCATCCTGGCTAACACGGTGAAACCCCATCTCTACTAAAAATAGAAAAAATTAGCTGGGTGTGGTGGCGGGCACCTGTAGTCCCAGCTACTTGGGAGGCTGAGGCAGGAGAATGGCGTGAACCCGGGAGGTGGAGCTTGCAATGAGCCGAGATCGTGCCACTGCACTCCAGCCTGGGCGACAGATCGAGACTCCATCTCAAAAAAAAAAAAAAAAAACAAAACAAAGAGTGGCCGTGCACAGTGGCTCACGCCTGTAATCCCAACACTTTGGGAGGCTGAGGCGGGTGGATCATGAGGTCAGGAGTTCGAGACCAGCCTGGCCAACATGGTGAAAACCCATCTCTACTAAAAATACAAAGTAGCCAGGTGTGGCGGTGGGCGCCTTGTAATCCCAGCTACTCAGGAGGCTGAGGCAGGAGAATCGCTTGAATCCGGGAGGCAAAGGTTGCAGTGAGCTGAGATCACCACTGCACTCCAGCCTGGGTGACAGAGCAAGACTCAGTCTCAAAAAAACAAACAAACAAAAAAACCAAAGAGTATAATTGGAATGTTTGTAACACAAAGATAATGCTTAAAGGAATGGATACTCCATTTTTTATTATGTGATTATTATGCATTGCATGCCTGGATCAAAATATCTCATATAACCCATAAATATATATACCTACTATGTACCCAGAAAAATTAAAAATTAACTTTTTTTTTTTTTTTAAAGATTGTGTATTAGTGATAACAGCTAGCACTCTGTTTTGTATGTGTTTCATCTTTTTCACTTGGCATGTGAGAAATGATGGTGGTTTTTCTGTAACCACTATTAATAAACTCTCAGTCAGTTTAAAACAACAACTGTTCAGACTCCAAATAAAGAACCACAAAATCCCAAGATTAAAGTGATCATGCACAGCCATATGTTACTTGAATTCTGTTTTACAGCATCTCCACCAAGTGGCTGAGTGGCTTATTCCTGAAATTCCTGGCCATCCCCTGGGAATGATCTATTCTGTCTGACTTAGCTCTTCCTTATAATAAGATTTAATCTATTTCTCTAGAGCTTCCATACATTAGTCCTTTTTTAAACCTTCTTATCAGAACTTCTTATCAAATCAGCCAAAACCTTTACTCAAGAAGATGACTCAACTGCAGTTTTGTGGAAGTTCACAGGATGCCATCACTATCTGATGTAAGCTATGTTTATTCCATGGCCAGGTCATCTGTCAGGCTATTTTCTGTACAGTTGCACACGTAATTATAGGACTTAGGCTGGGTGCGGTGGCTCACGCCTATAATCCCAGCACTTTGGGAGGCTGAGGCAGGCGGATTACTTGAGGTCAGGAGTTCAAGACCAGCCTGGCCAACATGGTGAAACCTGTCTCTACTAAAAATACAAAAAGTAGCCAGGCGTGGGGGTGCACGCCTGTAGTCGCAGCTACTTGGCAGGCTGAAGCAGGAGAATCGCTTGAACACGAAGGTGGAGGTTGCAGTGAGATGAGATCACCCACTGCACTCCAGCCTGGGTGACAGAGCCAGACTCCATCTCAAAAAATAAAAATTATAGCACTTAAAGTAAATTCATGATTTGTATTGTTTCTTTATGAATTTTAGTAATTCTTTATAGAAACATTTTTTTCTTGGGTGTTTAAATATAGAGGCTCAAATGACAGAAAAAGGAATGTGATCTTATATTCTGTCAAAGCACTCTAAGTGTTCCATTTATATTATAATTAGCATGTAGTGACCAGATTTAAAGTTTAAGAAGTCATTTGCTTTGTTTATGAGTTGTTCAGAACTTTCTAAAAACCCTGTGGTTGTTAACAGGTATCTTCTAAATGAAAAATATATTGTACATCTGGTTCCTGTGATTCACTTGCTCCTTTGAAGCTAGAAAGAAAAAGAACATTTGGGCCCGGCACAGTGGCTCTCACCTTGGGAGGCCAAGGTGGGCAGATTGCCTGAGCTCAGGAGTTCGAGACCAGCCTGGGAAACACCGTGAAACCCTATCTCTACTAAAAAATTGGCCGAGCGTGGCGGCGTGCGCCTGTAGTCCCAGCTACTCGGGAGGCTGAGGCAGGAGAACCGATTGAACCTGGGAGGCGGAGGTTGCAGTGAGCCGAGATCACACCACTACACTCCAGCCTGGGCAACAGGGAGAGACTCCATCTCAAAAAAAAAAAAAAGAAAAGGAACGAAAAGATAAAGAACATTTGGGTCCTCATTACCCGAGAACTCCTAACACTCGTTCCTCGAGGTATATACACTTTTTTTCACCACCTTACCAGAACTTGACTTAGAGCCCAAGAAAAGAAGGGAAAATGCATTGCTAACCAGCAGCCCAAATGATTGCCATTTACCCTTCAAAGCTCTGCATTCAATTAGAATCAAATGCAGGCAGCAACTAAGATAACAAGTCAGGGGAGTATTGGGAAGGGGCATTTTCCTGGTAGGCCTTCCTTGCTGTAAGTATATTTGGGTATAAGTCTGAATATTAGAGGAAAAGCCAGACCCTACTATGACCATTCAGATAGACCAGCCAGGTAGAGCACTGAAAACAGTAATCACAGATGGAAATGCCGTGATATACTAGCATAAAGAGAATTTGCAGTTTGATTATAACTTACAATGAAAGTTATGAGATATGCACCCAGGAGACCGTCCCTTCTCCAACATCCTTTGTCCTGAGGTAGAATGAGAGGCCAGGATTTTCCCGTTTCCCTTGAGGCTTCCGGTTTTGCTCCTGTTCTGAATCTTCTTTTCTGAAACTGTAGTGATCTGTTCTTGTCACTCTTAGCCCATCTATCCTAGATATTTTGCCCCCCCTTCTTTAGCATCTGGTTCTAGCTAGTCTCCTACCCTTACTGATGACATCTAGATTCAAGTTGATTCTTCAGGTTTAAAACAAAGTACAGAAAAGAAACATACATATGAGTCACTTGTATTTGTAAGAGAAGACTATGAACTTATAGACATGTGCTGACAACTAAAAAAGTCCCCTGTGGGAAGTTATATATGTATACATCTGCGTTAGCAATGAGGGACTGAGTGATTGATACTTGAACTGCAATAGTACCGGTGTTAAAGTCTGACTTTTGGGAAATTATAGACCAAAATGTATCCATTTGTATCATTAAACTTTCTAGGGTTAAGACCCCACAAACTAACAGAGTACACCGTTTTTATAATTAAAAAACAAGAAGAGGCAGGATGTGGTGGCTCACGCCTGTAATCCCAGCACTTTGGAGGCCAAGGCGGGCGGATCACTTGAGGTCAGGAGTTCGAGACCAGCCTGGCCAACATGGTGAAACCACATCTCTACTAAAAATACACAAAATTAGCTGGGTGTGGTGGCGTGTGCTTGTAATCCCAGCTACTCTGGAGGCTGAGGCAGGAGAATCGCTTGAACCTGGGGGTAGAGGTTGCAGTGAGCCTAGATCGTGCCACTGCACTCCAGCCTGGGCAAGGGAGCAAAACTCTGTTTCAAAAAACAAGCAAACAAACAAACAAACAAACGCAGCAATGGAAAATTATGACCAACTCACAACAACACTGCTGATCCAGTTTCAGACTGCATCCTGTCTGAAAATCATAGGAATTCCAGCTATCTGCCTCTGCCCATTAACTGTGGGAGCTCGGCAATCTGCCAAGTATTGTACGGCTGCCAGTCTTACCCGTAGAATTCTGAATTAGAGTCTTCCACAAACCAAGGCCAGCTTTCCCATTAGGCACAGGAGATACAGGGCCTGGCGCCAATGATACTTTCAGGGCTCCACAAAAATGTCTTAATTCCTTTTAAAATAAGAAATAAATAACAGTGAATATACAATAATGAATCTGCCTGTATTTATCCTTATCTCAGTGCAGTAATAAAATAGAATTTTTAATTTTTTTATGAAGGAAAGTGATCTACAAAGGCAAAAGTCCTTAGGACCCCCCGAAATTGTGACTAGCCCTGTGGTAGACTCTCATACCCTGCTAATTTAGCTCATGAATACCAAATTGACATCCGTAGTAAGTCATAAGATACAGCATTGTTGTGAGAATGAAAAGAATGAGATCCTGTAGTGCTATGTGAAACTTTATGGAGCTGCTTGTCATATGATAAAAACTGAAAAATAATTTATATTTTAGCATCTGAACTGGAGACTCCTCACAGCCCACCCAGGAACAAAAGGCCGTACATAATCTCAGGTCTCCTCCTTTCCTACTTAAAGTGGGTCCAACCACTGGTAGCATGAAGGAACTTCTTAGAAATGCAGAACCTGTTGGGCCAGGTGCGGTGGCTCATGCCTGTAGTCCCAGCACTTTGGGAGGCCAAGACAGGCGGATCACCTGAGGTCAGGAGTTTGAGACTAACCTGGCCAATGTGGTGAAACCCTGTCTCTACTAAAAATACAAAAATTAGCCAGGCGTGGTGACATATGCCTGTAATCCCAGCTACTCTGGAGACTGAGGCAGGAGAATAGCTTGAACCCAGGAGGCAGAAGTTGCAGTGAGCTGAGATCACACCATTGCACTCTGCCCCGGGCGACAAAAAATAAAAAATAAACTTAAGAACCTCAGGCCCTATCCAGGCCTTCCTAATTAAAGTGTACATTTTTTACAACATTAGCAGGTGATATGCATGTATGTGAAAACTGAGAGGTGCTGTCAGTTTTAGAAGAATCTATACCTAGGAAAATATTCTCCATTCTAAAAAAGAGGACTGGCAAGGCACAGTGGCTTACGTCTGTAATCCCAGCACTTTGGGAGGCCAAGGCAGGTGGATCACCTAAGGTTAGGAGTATAAGACCAGCCTGGCCAACATAGTGAAACTCTGTCTCTACTAAAAATACAAAAATTAGCAGGGCATGGTGATGTGTGCCTGTAATCCCAGCTACTAGGGAGGCTGAGGCAGGAGAATCACTTGAACCCGGGAGGCAGAGGTTGCAGTGAGCCATGATCACACCACTGCACTCCAGCCTGGGTGAAAGAGCAAGACTCCATCTCAAAAAATAATAAAATTAAATTAAATAAAGGAGAAGGCCGGGCACGGTGGCTCAAGCCTGTAATCCCAGCACTTTGGGAGGCCGAGACGGGCGGATCACGAGGTCAGGAGATCAAGACCATCCTGGCTAACACGGTGAAACCCCGTCTCTACTAAAAAATACAAAAATCTAGCCCGGCGAGGTGGCGGGCGCCTGTAGTCCCAGCTACTCGGGAGGCTGAGGCAGGAGAATGGCGGGAACCCGGGAGGCGGAGCTTGCAGTGAGCTGAGATCTGGCCACTGCACTCCAGCCTGGGCGACAGAGCGAGACTCTACCTCAAAAAAAAATAAATAAATAAATAAAAAATAAATAAATAAATAAATAAAGGAGAAGACTGCTCCACAAGCAATATCGATACAATAGATTTTCTTGACCCCTTTGTAGAACTCATGACAGGGGTCCCCCATTTACTCAGCCCGCTCTGTTCAGGCCCTTGCTGGATGGAGCACATGAGCAGAGGAGTGTGGGAATCGGCCGGTCATTTCAGCACCAGCAGGAGCAAACTCTGTCTGCTAGGGTCCGCAGCCATGCTCCACCCCTTGCTGGAGGGAGTGCACAGGAGAGTGAGTGCAGGAGCCAGCACACTGCTTTAGTGCTGGCAGAAGTGAGCTCCTTGGAGGCCCCACAGCAGTATCCAGGTGGGAGTGCCTGTGACCCCAAGGCCTTAGAGGGCGGGTTACAATGCTCGCTTAGCTCTGCCGTCCACAAACAGCAGTGTGTTACCAGCTCAGTGGGCATTTTGCCTCATTGAGTGGGGTGGCTGCCCTTCACCAGCGAGGGCAAAGGGCCAGTGTGACAGCCTTTTCAGCTACCCGCACTTGGTGCCTCGTGAATTCTCGTCCAGTGCCCAGGGGGAATGAGGTCACACAGAAGAACTGAAGGATGGCAAATGCAGAGAATTTCATTGAGCAACAAAAGCAGCTCTGAGCAAAGAGGAGAGCTGGAAAGGGATGGGAAGGGCAGGTTGCTCTCCCCTAAAGCCAAGTGATCTCTCTACCTCTCTCTTCCGAAGTCAAGTTTCCTCTTTCCAACGTCCAGCTGTCATCTTTGAAGTCAGGTGACCTCTCCCTGACATCAGCTGCTTCTCTTCTCTACTGGCTGAGTCTGGGATCTTTACAGGCACAGGACAGCGTGTGGGACGGGCAGTAGGTGGTTTTGGAAAAGGCAGCATTCAATTAGTAAAAAGACATTATTCAGAAAGAACCAACTGAGAGAGAGCGGGGACACAGGGATGGAGGTTCTCACTTTGGGCCATGAGTTTCAGGCTTTTGAGCTCAAAAGTGGGGTTTTGCCAGGGACCCGCCCCTATCTGCCCAGAGTTTATCTGCCTCCTGCCTCTATCAGCATGATTGAGTAAACAAACACATCCTTGACCAACAACTCTACCCACAGGACATGAGTAGTCTAGATCCCACAAGAAGCAGAGAAATCTCCCAACAAATGCAGAAAAGGTAGTCGTAAAAAGACAATAAGAAAACTACAAAATTCTTAGAAGAAAACATATGGGGAAAGCTTCATGACAATGAATTTAGAAATGATTTCATGCCAGGTGTGGTGGCCCATACCTGTAATTGCAGCACTTTGGGAGGCTGAGGCAGGCAGATCACTTGAGCTCAGGAGTTCAAGACCAGCCTGGCCAACATGATGAAACCCCACCTCTACTAAAAATACAAAAATTAGCCAGGCATTGTGGCCCGTGACTGTAATCGTAGCTACTCAAAGGTTGAGGCAGGAGAATTGCTTGAACCCGGGAGGTGGAGGTTGCAGTGAGCTGAGACTGTCCCACTGCACTCCAGCCTGGGCGACAGAGCGAGACTCCATCTCAACAACAACAACAACAATGACCAAAAAAATAAAAGAAATTATTTCTTAGACATGACACACCAAGAAGAGCACAGATAACCAAAATAAAATAAAAACAACATTAATTACATCAAAATTAGAAACTTCTGTGCATTAAATAGCACAATCAAGAGTGAAAAAGCAACCTGCAGATGGAAAAAAATATTTGCAAATCATACATTCTATATGAAGTTAATATTCAAAATATATACAATACTCCTACAATTCAAAAACAAAAAAATCCTATTTAAAAATAGGCTAAAGGCTAGGCATGGTAGCTCACACCTGTAATTCCACCAGTTTGGGAGGCTGAGTCAGGAGGATTGCTTGAGCTCAGATTTGAGACTAGCATGAGCAACATTTTTTTTTCTGTCTCCACAGAAAATAAACAATTAGCCAGGTGAGTTGGTGCATGCGTGTAGTCCCAGCTACTTGGGAGGACGAGGTGGGTGGATGGCTTGAGCCCAGGAGATTGAGGCTATAGTGAGCCATGATTATGCCATTGCACTCCAGCCCGGGAAAGTGAGCAAAACCCTGTCTCAAAAAGAAAAAGAAACACAACAGAAAATACTAAGTGTCAGCAAGGATGTGGAGAAACTTGTGTATTGTTGGTGGGAGTGTAAAATGGGGCAGCCACTATGGAAAACAGTGTGACAGTTTTAACAAAAACTGAAAATAGAATTACTATATTATCCAGCCATTCCACTTCTAGGTATATACCTAAAAGAAGTGAAGGAAAGCACTTGAACAGATATTTGTATACCTATGTTCTTAGCAGCATCATTCACAATGGCCAAAAGGTGGGAGCAACCCAAGTGTCCATCGACAGATGAATGGATAAACAAAAATAGTACATACATTCAATGTAGTTTATTCAGTCTTTAGAAAGAAAAACATTCAGACACATACCAGAACATGAATAAACCTTGAGGTCATTATCCTGAGTGAAATAAGCTATTCACAAAAAGACACCTGCTGTATGATTCCACTTGTATGAGTTAAAGTAGTCCAATTCAACGGGTGTGGTGGCTCACACCTGTAATCCCAGCACTTTGGGAGGCCGAGTTGGGTGGATCACAAGGTCAGGAGTTCCAGACCAGCCCGGCCAATATTGTGAAACCCCATCTGTACTAAAAATATAAAAATTATCCAGGAGTGGTGGCCGTGTACATGTAGTCCCAGCTACTCAGGAGGCTGAGGCAGAAGAATCGCTTGAACCTGGGAGGCAGAGGTTGCAGGGAGCCAAGAACATGCTACTGCACTCCAGCCAGGGTGACAGAGCAAGACTCCGTCTCAAAACAAAACAAAACAAAAAGGTAGTCAAATTTACAGAGGCAGAAAGAATGGTGGCTGCCAGAGGCTGTCGGGAAATGGGGAGCTTAACGGGTAAAGTTTCAGTTTTGCAAGATGAAAAAGTTCTGGAGATTAATTTTACAACAACGATAACTTAATACTTACAACAGTGACATACTTAACACTACTGAAATGTACACTTAAAATGTACACTTAAAAATAGTTGGCCGGGCGCGGTGGCTCAAGCCTGTAACCCCAGCACTTTGGGAGGCCGAGACGGGTGGATCACAAGGTCAGGAGATCGAGACCATCCTGGCTAACACGGTGAAACCCCGTCTCTACTAAAAATACAAAAAATTAGCCGGGAGAGGTGGCGGGCACCTGTAGTCCCAGCTACTCGGGAGACTGAGGCAGGAGAATGGCGTAAACCCGGGAGGCGGAGCTTGCAGTGAGCTGAGATCCGGCCACTGCACTCCAGCCTGGAAGACAGAGCGAGACTCCGTCTCAAAAAAAAAAAAAAAAAAAAAAAAATAGTTGAGATGGGCCGGCTGCGGTGGCTCACGCCTGTAATCCTAGCACTCTGGGAGGCCGAGGTGGGCAGATCACGAGATCAGGAGATCGAGACCATCCTGGCTAACACAATGACACGCCGTCTCTACTAAAAAATACAAAAAATTAGCCAGGCATGGTGGCGGGCACCTGTAGTCCCAGCTACTCGGGAGGCTGAGGCAGGAGAATGGCGTGAACCCGGGAGGCGGAGCTTGCAGTGAGCCGAGATGGCACCACTGAACTCCAGCCTGGGTGACAGAGTGAGACACTATCCCCCAACCCCCGATAAATAAAAAATAGTTGAGATGGTTAAATTTTATCATCCACCCATTTGCACATTGATGATAGTAAATTTTTATTTTTTTTTTTGAGATAAGGTCTTGCTCTGTTGCCCAGCTGGAGGGCGATGGCGCACCTTAGCTCACTACAGCCTCTACCTCCTGAGTTCAAGTGATTCTCCTGCCTCAGCCTCGCATGTAGCTGGGATTACAGTGGTGTGCCACCATGCCCTGCTAATTTTTGTATTTTCAGTGGAGACAGGGTTTTACTATGTTGGCCAGGCTAGTCTCGAACTCCTGAGCTCAGGCAATCCACCTGTCTGGGCCTCCAAAAGTGCTGGGATTACAGGTGTGAGCCACTGTGCCCAGCCCACAGTTTTTTTTTTGTTTGTTTGTTTGTTTTAAGTAAAACCCTAATAGAGGCATGAAGGAGATCCAGCTTTTGCATTTATGTAGAGATATAAACAGAGCACTAATGCTTTATAAGGGCTGGCATGTGAGGCAGCAACAGAGACTATATAAGGAGGGCTTAGGATGTCGTGTGTGGAACTGGAGTTTACTGTGCTTAAGTTCTGTGACTGGTCTTAGAGCCAGTCCTTTAGCCTGTGTCCCTCATAGTGCACTGAACATCTCCATACCTGTACCACAGGCCATTTGAGAAGCGGGGTTCACCAGGCCAGCAGAGCCTAAAAGCACAAAGCATAGTCAGTGCAACATAACTCCTTCCCCCTAATGCTTTCACTTCTTAGTTACTCTTGTTCAGTTACAGTAACTAACAATATTTACAGTTTAGCATTTACAAAGCACTTTAGAATATCTTGGGATGTTTACAATTTTATAACATTTCTTAATATCAAAGATTATTGCCTCCTCTTCATGTTTATAAGTTATTTAGCATATCTTCACACTTTCACAATTTATTTTACTTATGTTTTTCACTGAATTTTGGTGGAAGGGACGAGAATTTAGAGTAAAATGAGGAAAGTGAAATCCTTCCATTATAATTTATATTTGCAGGACACTGAGGCAAGTTAGGATTCATCTTGAACTCCCTCTGAGAATGATGGATGACCCATCCGATTTCAGAGGACTTCATAGGGAACTTCAGAAAGCCAAATCCATAGTCCTAGTGGATGACAAGCATTTAAAAATATTATGGGAATTGGCTCCAGTTTACTGGAGTGAAAAAGATTAGCTAGTCTACTTGAAGTAAATGAGATTTGAAAACTTAAAGCTCAAAAATCACTTAAAGTAAATGGGGTATCTGGAGATTAGCACAGCTGAAGTTTCCCAAGCATTCTGCTAGTGTTACTCTATTTAAAAAAAAACACCAACCCATTGATTTAAATAAAAAAGAGAAGTGGCTAAAGGTATAATCCTCGTTACTTTGTAGTCATACCTTATAACTGACTAACTCTTCCATGTAGATAGCCAGTGTGTGCAGAATAGTTTAAAAAGCACCACTACATCAGTGCCGACAAGCAGAATACTGAAAGAGAGGGGGAAAGGCCGAGACGGTCCCCGAAGATGTTGCTTTAAATGATCATGAAAAGTCCAGATAAAGATGATAACTGGTTTTTCACAGATTCCAACTTTAAGAGTTCAAAGTAAATTCTATTATACATTTTTAGCAAGTTTACTTCCCCTCTTATTTTGAAAAGTAGCTTTATACTTCCCTGACTATGAAAATGTTGCCAAAAACAGAAACTTAAAAAGAACGCTGAATAAAAAAGAAATATTACCTGTAAACCCCAGTTAATTTCTGTTGGTATAATCGAACATTTATACAAATTCCTAAAGCATGGGTTTTGAGATTTGTTTCTGTCCCTATCTTTGTTCACCCCCTTGTGGCCATGATATGAAGTCAAGAGTTAGGCAGCAAAAAAGAGGCAGAAAAGTGAACGGCTTGGATAGTAAACTGATCACTTCTTACTTTAACACTATTTGCAATAATAAACATATGTAATTCTACTTGAAATACATATGGGTCAGGGTCTTGGCAGGAAAGAAAGGGAACACTCAAAAGGGGCGATTGTAAACTATCCCTTTATTAAAATTGTTGAAGTACTGGGAGCATTAAGAGAAACTGCAAGGGATGTGTTACTGATAGCTCCCATTGGCTGAACCTAACAGGAAGCCAGAAGGAAATGGAACTGAATTTTTGCAGCCCTTAAAGGTCCACCCTTCCAGGTCACAAAGCAGGGTAAGAGTAGAAAGTGATCTGGCTGGGCTGGGTGCCATGGCTCACACCTGTAATCCCAGCACTTTGGGAGGCTGAGGCAGGCAGATCACAAGGTCAAGAGATTGAGACCATCCTGGCCAACATGGTGAAATCCCGTCTACTAAAAACACAAAAATTAGCTGGGCGTGGTGGCGCACACCTGTAGTCCCAACTACTTGGGAGGCTGAGGCAGGAGAATCGCTTGAACCCGGGAGTCGGAGGTTGCAGTGAGCTGAGATCACGCCACTGCACTCCAGCCTGGCAACAGAGCAAGACTCCATTTAAAAAAAAAAAAAAAAGTGATCTGACTAGACAAACTGAGCCAGTCCAGCACAAAATCTTTCTAAAATATTTTATTATGATTATAGTTTATTTTATAAAGCATGAGTCCAAGGGCTACAGTATGGGAAAACACACAATTTGGAGTTGAATCTTATACAATTCCTCTGGCTACCTGGAAAATAGTAGAGATAACAGAATTTTGCACTACCTGAAAACACTACTCAGGCTTTTCTTCTCCCTGTAATGCCTATAGAGGTATAAGCCTGGCATATGAGCAGTTTGAAGCATTGGATAATTTAGTATGAGTGACAATAAGGGAAGGGAAGAAAGGAAGGCAGAAATGGGGATACAGAGACCTCAGTTACTGCTCA
This sequence comes from Chlorocebus sabaeus, assembly GCF_047675955.1. Lineage (NCBI taxonomy): Eukaryota > Metazoa > Chordata > Mammalia > Primates > Cercopithecidae > Chlorocebus > Chlorocebus sabaeus. The sequence goes on along the minus strand of NC_132929.1, from coordinate 9,903,520 downwards.
CTGCTGGTCCTCTTCCACCTTTTGTCCCACTGAAAAGTACACTTCCCAGCTGCTGCGGGGGGTATTATGATGAGCACTGATTACCTGTTAGTCAAACTGAACAAGTGTCAAGGCCGGGCGTGGTAGCTCACGCCTGTAATCCCAGCACGTTAGGAGGCCGAGGAAGGTGGATCACCAGAGGTCAGGAGTTCAAGATCAGCCTGGCCAACATGACGAAAGCCTGTCTCTACTAAAAATACAAAAAATTAGCCGGGTGTGGTGGCGGGCATCTGTAGTCCCAGCTACCTGAGAGGCTGAGGCAAGAGAATCATTTGAACCATGAGGCGGAGGTTGCAGTGAGCCGAGATCACGCCATTGCACTCCAGCCTAGACGACAGAGTGAGACTCTGCCTCAAAAGAAAAAAAAAAAGAAACTGAACAAGTGTCTAAGATACCACCATCAAAGAAGGGTCACCAAACATGTACAGAAAAAAAAAAAAAAAAAAAAATCAGGAAACTTGGGATGAAGCTGTTTTTATTTCAGCATTATTTCTAAATTTTGCAATTTATGAAATCATTTATGAAAAGTAAAATTATATTCATAGTTTAGAAAGTGTAATGATCAGAGAGCTGTAGCACATTATAATCTTTTGTCCCATTCCATTATTTCTCAAATGATCTTTTTCCTATGGTTCCAAAAATGCTTACTTCTGCTCTGGTTGGGACTGAAACAAGGGTCTGTCTCAGGGCTCAGCTCAACATGTACTGATTTTAAAATCAGCATTTGGAATTTTAAAATCAGGATTTTGAGCCTTTTATCCTTCATGATAACTATCATTGGCTGAACACATGGCTTTATTCCTCTTTAGCTGCTCTCCATTAATCCTACAATACAACTTAGATTTAATTCACCATATGGCTGAAGAGGGAATAAAAAACCAAGAGGAGGCCCGGCCTGGTGGCTCACACCTGTAATCCCAGCACTTTGGGAGGTCAAGGCAGGCAGATTACCTGAGGTCAGGAGTTCGAGACTAGCCTGGCCAACATGGTTAAACCCCATCTCTACTAAAAGTACAAAAATTAGCCGGGTGTGGTGGCACACCTCTGTAATCCTAGCTACCCAGGAAGCTGAGGCAGGAGAATTGCTTGAGCCCGGGAGACAGAGGTTGCGGTGAGCCAAGATGGTGCCACTGCACTTCAGCCTGGCTGACAGAGCGAAATTCTGTCTCAAAACAAACAAGAAGGGCCAGGCATGGTGGCTCACGCCTGTAATCCCAGCACTTTGGGAGGCCGAGGCAAGTGGCTCACCTGAGGTCAGGAGTTCGAGATCAGCCTGCCCAACATAGTGAAACCCCATCTCTACTAAAAATACAAAAATTAACTGGGTGTGGTGGCAGGTGCCTGTAATCCAGGCTACTCGGGAGGCTGAGGCAGGAGAATTGCTTGAACCAGGGAGGCGGAAGTCACAGTGAGCCGAGATCACACCACTGCACTCCAGCCTGGGCAACAAAGAGTGAAACTCTGTCTCAAAAAACAAACAAACAAAAACTGAGATATCACTTTTAATTTATTTGCTTGGCAAAAATAACATTTGATAGCTCATTATTGGTGAGGGTATGGAGGAGCAAGTTATCCTACACATTGCTGGTGAGAGTGAAAGTTGCAACAACTTCTGTGGAAGAAGATTTCACAATATCATCAAAATTACAAAGGCACGTACTCCTTGATCTAGCAATTCTACTTTCTACTAGTACTAATTATGCTACATATATACACCTGTGGAAATCACATGGCAAAAGAAATTCACTTCAGCAAAATCAGGAATAGTAAAATAGGCCACAATCTTAATGTTGCTTGATAGAGAATCAGTCCATCCATAAGCTGGGACATTTTACAGCCGTAAAAAGGAATTATGAAGCTCTTTATGTACTAATAAAGGATGATTTCCAAGATATATTAAGTAAAAAGAGCAAAGTGCAGAATTGCATTTATAGCATGCTGTGGAAATATATATGTAAAACACAGTACACATTATAGTTATATATAATCATATGTTAGGTAATACATTATTATATATTAGTGTATTTTATATTAAACAATAATTTTATTTCTAGAATGTTATTTGTATATAAGTTAAATAAATATATATTTTGCCCCTTTTTTCCACACAACTGGTAGCATACTATGTATATACATATATATGCATGTATGGATTTGTTTTTTAACAAAAAAAACTACAAGTATTTTTTTGTCTTTTCTTTTTTTTTTTTTTTTTTTTTTTAGAGACAGGTCCTGTTGCCCAGGATGGAGTGCAATGGCTATTCACAGGCCTGCTATCATAGCACACTACAGCTTCAAATTCCTGGCTTTCCTGGCCTCAACTGATCCTCCTGCCTCAACCTCCTGAGTAGCTGGGAATACAGTCATGCCGCTGTGCCTGGCCTTATTTTTAACGTATATATTTTTCTGTAGACAGTTGACTATCTGTGGAAGAATACTCAGGAAAATGGCAACCCTGATTGCCTCTTGAGAATTAGGTGACCAGGGAGAGAAGTAGGTGGGAGTGTTTTTTTTTATACTCATACCTTTTGAATATTGTACCATGTGACGAAGTCTATCGGATAAAGACCACCAAGGACACACCTGCAGTCAAGTTAAGTTTATGAGCTTGCTGCTGGAAGGAAGACTCCACACCAGAGAAACCAAAGATATAACAGTAAGAGGGAACAGAAAGAAACTTTTTTATTTTTTGAGAAGGAGTCTCACTCTGTCGCCAGGGCTGGAGTGCAGTGGTGCGATCTCGGCTCACTGCAACCTCCACATCCCAGGTGCAAGCGATTCTCCTGCCTCAGCCTCCTGAGTAGCTGGGATTACAGGCACCTGCCACTATGCCCAGCTAATTTTTTTTTTTTTTTTTTTTTTGTATTTTTAGTAGAGACGGGGTTTCACCATGTTGGCCAGGCTGATCTCAACCTCCTGACCTCATGATTCGCCCGCCTTGGCCTCCCAAAGTGCTGGGATTACAGGTGTGAGCCACCGCACCCGGCCCAGAAAGGAACTTTTTTTTACAAGATTTGGGCTTCTGTTGAATGACTGAGGAGAGTCTAGGGAAGCCAAGATTGGCTCTGGATCGGGTATCTCAGCAATCTGTTCGGAGGCACGAGGAACAAAGCGAAGTCATTGGTAAGGAAGCGGTAATCACTGAAAAGAAGAAGGTTGTTAGGTGTTTTGCAGGTGTGGTGTGGCGTTGGGAAAAAGTTTTCTGATGGCCTTGCCACTGGCCCTGTCTGTGTCTAGTAGGTACATCGCAGTCTGATTAAAATCAACACTATCTTTCCTTTCTTGCTTCTGAACTGACTTTTTTACTTTCTTAAACTGGAATGTCTTATCTATTCAAACACTAAGGCATATTTTAAAGTAAAAAGATTGAAAATAAACCTTCTCCATACACTTCTTGAGCCTGAATTACCAGTTCCCTAGCAAATAAGAGATTTATTTGGCAGACAAGAAAGTCAAATGTGTGTGTGTGTTGTTTTTTGTTTTTTTTTTTCTGAGCAGTACTGCTCCTTCCAGCGATCAAATATGAAGAAATAACTATCTTCAGCAAAAAGATGAGGGCAAGTACCTCAGGGCTGCAGTAGCTGATGCCAGGGAGACTGGAGTACAGGGGTGGCTCTGGGCACCACGTCCCCATCCCCTGCGAGGGCTGAGTACTTGGCTCTTGAATCTCTTTTTTCAATTGCTGTTACTCTTTCTCAGGATGCTAACTCTAAGAGTGCACAAGGCTAAAACATGCATTGCCCTCAATAGGAATCTGCAGTAAAAACAGCGATGTTTAGGGCCGACAAAGATCTTGGGCAAGTCACTTCACTTCCCACCATAAAGAAAACGAAAGGACTAGAGCAAATGATGTCTGAAATCTTGGCAATCAACATTGACAGCAATCAACCCCTGCTCTCCTCCCCAGTACAACCTTGTTATGTTCACAGTAAAGCAATCACGACAGGAAGAATAGTGTAGCATCACATAAATTGTCTTCCAACCCTTTTCACTAGAGGCAACCCTTAGTTAACAGTTACATGTTTCTGCAGCTATTTTTGTTCAGAGACAGTATCTCCTTCCCATTTCCTATTTAGGAAAAAAAAAAGTGTAGCTCGCTGCCTGTACTCATTTAATTTTACATAAATACCCTCTTTGAGGCTGAAGCAAATCTGACTGATTTTCAATGTGAAAATAAAATATAAAAACTGTTCTTGGGGCTAGGCGTGGTGGCTCACGCCTATAATCCCAGGACTTTGTGAGGCCCAGACGGGCAGATCACCTGAGGTCGGAGATCAAGACTAGCCTGACCAACATGGATAAACCCAGTCTCTACGAAAAATGCAAAATTAGGTGGATGTGGTGGCGCATGCCTGTAATCCTAGCTACTAGGGAGGCTGAGGCAGGAGAATCGCTTGAACATGGGAGGTGGAGGTTACAGTGAGCTGAGATCATGCCATCGCACTCCAGCCTGGGCAACAAGACTGAAACTCCGTCTCAAACAAACAAACAAAAAAAAATGAAAGAAACAAACAATGACAACAAAACTGTTCTTGGAGTCCTTTTTTTTTTTTTTTTTTTTTGAGATTGAGTCTCGTGTCACCCAGGCTGGAGTGTAGTGGTGTGATCTCAGTTCACTGCAACCTCTGCCTCATGGATTCAAGCAATTCTCCTTCCTCAGCCTCCCAAGTAGCTTGGATTACAGGCATGCACCACCACACCCAGCTAATTTTTGTATTTTTAGTAGAGACAGGGTTTCACCATGTTAGCCAGGCTGGTCTTGAACTCCTGATCTCAGGTGATCCATCCAGGTCGGCCTCCCAATCTTGGAGTTATTTCTAAACAGCACTTGTCTCTAATCCTAATGGAACAGATGTATATGATGATCGGTATTTAATAATTTTTTTTCGTGTGGTAAATTTCAAAGCACGGAACAACACAAAGCGGAACATCACATTCAGCACAAAAATAGCGTGTTTCTTTCCGGATCCTTTTGCCATCCTTGTCGTATTGGGAGCAGCAAATTTTGCAGCGACCAGTTGGATTCTGTTTCCCTGACGTTGGTGGTATGCTCTTGGGGAAATGTCTTCCAGACAGACGAAGAGGTGTGACATCATCAGAGCACGGACGACCTCGAAGGTGTTGCTGCCCTGGCTTGTGATGCTTTTCCAGCATTCTTTCAATCAATGCCAGTCTGAAGTTTATATGGCTCATAGTGTGCTCAGGATTGTCCTTCTTGAACAGGATGTAGGAGTTCAGCACTGTAATGTGTAGAAGGTGGTGAAAGAATTTCTTATACCAAACCTTGTGTCTTTTGCGCTCAGATGGATAAGAAGTAAGCATCTGATCAGCCGAGTCCACCGCTCCCATATTCTCGTTATAATCCACAATGACACGTGGCTTTTTAGTTTTCTTTCCATTTCTGTTGTTTACTTCAATCACAGTATCATTGTGGAATGTTGACAACATTGTCACCTCCTTCCCATCACACCATTTCAGTGCCATCAGTTCACCACAGAATCTGGCTACAGTCGTCCCCTTTGCAATCCTTTTTTTCAGATCATTTGGAATCTGTTTTCTGTTCAAACGAGCTGTCCCAACTGCATCAGTCCTATTTTGATGTAATTCTCTGAAAAGCATGGGAGATATATTAAAGTTATCGAGGAAGACACAATACCCTTGGCCAAGAAGGTCATTGACCAAGGTAAGAACAATGCGCGATGATTTCAGGCCGTCGGCTGAATCTTTCAAATTCATACCAGGCCCTGTGTGAACAAGCGCATTCCACACGTAACCAGATTGACTTTCACAAAGTACATACAGCTTCAGACCAAATCGTACTCGTTTTGTCGGGATGTACTGCTTCATTGCTAAGGGCCCCTTGAATAGCATCAGTGATTCATCAACTGCAATGTTTCTGTTTGGAGTATATACAGTTGAAAATTTATTGACAAGAAAGTCGAACACAGGTTTGATCTTCTGCAATGAAATATGGGCCTTTGATTGACCAGCAGATACAGAAGAATTGTTGACAAAATGCAGGCACCGAAACAAAAGTAAAAATCTTTCACCAGTCATAATTTGCCTGAGATAAGGTGTATCCAAAAGAGGCCTTGTTGACCAAAACATCTCCAGCTCAGGTTTCTGCACAATACCTTGCAGTAACATTACTGCAAAAAAGACTTTGAGCTCGTCATTGTCAGTGTCTTTCCATTTATCCATTCGCGAAAATCCTTTCGGACCCGGTGGCTTTGAAGCCAACAAGGCAGCTTGGGCATTTGTTTCTCTAGTAATTTTTGAAACTAATTCCTCAGTAAAGAACAGTTCAAAATACTGCAATGGGTCAGTGATATCACTGACATCAACTTTTCTGCCAGGTGTGCCGGTAAAGTCATACCTTTGACGTGGAATCATAGCACGAGCTGACCATTTCATAGAGCGCCCTGAGTCAGATGATGTAGGGCTCTTTCCATCAGATTCTAAATGGGACAGAGGCCTGATCTTATCGTCTTCTAAAGCACTATCCGAAAAAGTATCGGAATCGTCTATTTCCGAAAAATCAGATTCATCAAATGAATCTTCAGCCAGCAACTGTTCGAGACCGGTATTACCATCACGCATAGGAATGCTACGTTTTCTAGGATTTGACATTTCGGCGATCGAGAATTTACTATATTTTGTAAATGGAAATACCACTACTAAAAACAGAATGCTATAAACAGAATGATGTCTTTTGTTTCAAAAGTCAATATACCAGAACCATGCGAAAATAACAGAAGCGAGATATTTCGTGGCAAACTTTGGGAGTAAGGTTGTGACTGTAATCCACGAGTTATCTCGGCGTAAACGCTGCAGTCGCCGCACAGCAGCGCGTAATCAAGGGGCTAAGGAGAAATGGGTCAAACGCACATAGAAGCCTTTCATCTCATACGTCTTGGGGAGTCTCTAGAAGTTTTTTGAAAGGTCTCTTCCGGATGGTGTTTCTCCCGAAGCCAGTCTCGTCATCTTTTACTCCCGTGAGGTCTTTGGCCTCCGTGGCTGCCACAGCAACACACACTTGACTTTCAACCTCATGGGCAGTCCCCTTCATGGGCACTTGACACACGCTCTGTGCGCCGCCTTCCAATCCAGAGTGCCGGGAGTTTAGGGCAGTACTTCCGCCTTACTTCCGCCTCGCTAGTCGATCGGCCATGATTTCTTCCCTCTGGTTGGATCCCACAGCTTCTGACAGAAACGGGCGCCCAGTGATGACAACATCAAGCCGCCGGCGGCGGCGGTGGCGGCCGGGAGACTGGGAGGGCTTCCGGGGCTGCCGGCCTGAGTGTAGAGCTGCTGTCATGGCGGCCGCTCTGTGGGGCTTCTTTCCCGTGCTGCTGCTGCTGCTATCGGGGGATGTCCAGAGCTCGGAGGTGCCCGGGGCTGCTGCCGAGGGATCGGGAGGGAGTGGGGTCGGCATAGGAGATCGCTTCAAGATTGAGGGGCGTGCAGTTGTTCCAGGGGTGAAACCTCAGGACTGGATCTCGGCGGCCCGAGTGCTCGTAGACGGAGAAGAGCACGTCGGTTTCCTTAAGTGAGCATCCGGAGGGCAGCGGGAAAAAGGCTGGGATGGAGGCCGGACAGGGACCCCACCAGGAGAGTTAAGTGTCAGGACAGGACAACGTCGCTGTCTCAGACTGAAGGGGAGGGTGCCGCTAACGGTCTATGCCGGGAGACCTTGGGAGGCAGTCGGATGCCTTCCCTTTCCCGGTCCTCTACCTCTGGAATGAGCGTGGCAGGCGCTCACCCCCTGCCATGGTCAGAGCATGGAGTCAGTTATTTTCAACCTTGTTTTGGCCCCATGTGGGGACGATCATTCCTGGGCCCTGGGGACAAGTGGACCTTTATTAGTCTCTTGTTGGATTCTTTCTTTTATATCTCATCTGGTTTCCCGAGAACCTAGTCGTTTCTTGCGTTCACTTCAGTCTTTTGGTAGCTTGATATTATGTAGAAAGATGCGACACAGGTGGGAATTCTCAAAACCCAAAGGGCTTCTAGTGACGACATAGACTGGGAGGCTAATGTTACTGCTTCTAAAATTAACAGGCCCTGAAATCCCTAATCAAAGCACTTTTTTTCGTTTGTTTGTTTTGGCTTGGGGGTGCGATTGTTGTTCTTTTTTACACTTGAATTCATCGAGGGATTTGCTATGTATCACCCTTGTCATTTATGTCAGACTAGGGTTTCTCTACATTGCTTTCTTCTGTCCTTTCGTGCTGTTAGTGGAAGTGGGATTTCTGTCTATATTAAAAGATAGGACGAATTTGTTAGCACTAGTTTTGCAGCAGCCTGCTTTGGAAATGTCTAGGCACACCTACGTTGGTTTAAATCTTTCTACCCTTACTTAGTAGGTGAAACTGTAAACTGAAAGAAAATAATTAGGAAGTGTTTCCTTTGGTGGGTTCGTACACCAGCAAATGGTATCTGAACATCAGACAACTTAAATGTGGACATTTAAATCCAAATCTGATTTACATATTTGTTCAGATCATCTAAGTGCCCTTGAGTGGTCATTCCAACCTCAGATTAATAAGTAGTGACAAATTTACAACCAGTATTTTACTGCCATCTGTCATTAAGAATCTGGCATTAGGACATTCTTTAGAGTTTACCCCAATTAATGATGTTTTAATGATATAGTTCTCATAAAGCTTTAGGAATGAGCCTTAATTGACCATTTGGCCACTCTTCTGCTGTATACAGTTCTTTTAAAAAGCAGAGCTTTGCCGGGCGCGGTGGCTCACGCCTGTAATCCCAGCACTTTGGGAGGCCGAGGCGGGCGGATCACAAGGTCAGGAGATCGAGACCATCCTGGCTAACATGGTGAAACCCTATCTCTACCAAAAATACAAAAAAATTAGCCGGGCGCGGTGGCGGGCGCCTGTAGTCCCAGCTACTCAGGAGGCTGAGGCAGGAGAATGGCATGATCCCGGGAGGCGGAGCTTGCAGTGAGCAGAGATCGCGCCACCGCACTCTAGCCAGGGGGACAGAGCGAGACTCCCTCTCAAAAAAAAAAAAAAAAAAAAAAAAAAAAAGCAGTGCTTTTAGAAAGCTACAGAGCAAAACCTGTCTCTCAGGAAAAAAAAGTTGATGGAGAATTAATATGAGGAGTTTATGGTGATAATCTTATTGGAAAAGGGGTAGGTAATTTGTATTGTAGCTGTTCTGCATGACTAGCACAGAGCTTTGACTTACATTTATGCTTATTGGAGGTGGCTTAGGACTTGGTTAATGGAGGTAAAGGGAATTGGGCCTGAAGATTCCTCATGCCATTTCTTGCTATCATCACAATATATATAAGCCATAATTTATTTAACCAGTCCTCTGTTTTTTTTTTTAACATAGTAATATTATATTCTATACTTTTTTGAACTTTTTATTATAGAAATTTTCAGACATGCATAAAATAGAATGGCATTCTGCTGTTTTGTTTCATGTCTTTTGTGTACCTTCATTAATTTTTTTCTGAAATATTTTTAAATGGTTCTAAGCATAATATGATTTTACTTGTAAAAGCATTATTACGTATCTCCAAAAAATAAGGACTTAAACAAAAACCACATTACCATTATTGATTCAACAAAATAATCATGCGTTAATATCATCTAATAGTCCCATTTTTATGTTTCCTCAGTTATCTCAAAAATGTTTTTTATATAATTGTTCTTTCAAATCAGGATCCAACAAGGCCTACCTACATTTTGTAGAGTACATTTTTAAGGACAGACTTAAATTTTTTTTTTTTTTTTTTGAGATGGAGTCTTGCTCTGTTGCCCAGGCTGGAGTGCAGTGGCACGATCTTGGCTCGCTGCAAGCTCTGCCTCCCAGGTTCATGGCATTCTCCTGCTTCAGCCTCCCGAGTAGCTGGGACTACAGGCGCCCACCATCATGCCTGGCTAATTTTTGTATTTTTAGTGCAGACGGGGTTTCAACGTGTTAGCCAGGATGGTCTCGATCTTCTGACCTTGTGATCCGCCCACCTCGGCCTCCCAAAGTGCTGGGATTACAGGCGTGAGCCACTGCGCCTGGTCACAAATTTTAAATTTTGTATTGCAAACTTCATGTTATTTTTCTTAAGTAAAATGTTTACCTTAGAATGATAAATATATTTACTTTTTAAAAAATTATTTCTGATATTATTTGTGTTCCACCATCATCAGTTTGTTTTTTTTCTGGATCTAAAAAAATGTTTTAAAATTGGTTGAGTCAGGGCTGGGTGTGGTCAGGAACTCCAGAGGTCAGGAGTTCAAGATCAGCCTGGTCAACATGGTAAAACCCTGTCTCTACTAAAAATACAGAAAAAAATCAGCCGGGTGTAGTGGCGGTAGTCTGTAATCCCAGCTGCTAGGGAGGCTGAGGCAGGAGAATACTTAAACCCGGGAGGTAGAGGTTGCAGTGAGCAGAGATCACCCCATTGCACTCCATCCTGGGTGACAGAGCAAGACTCTGTCTCAAAAAGAAAGAGAGAGAGAGAGAGAGAAGGGAGGGAGGGAGGGAAGGGGAAAGGAAGGAAGTAGAAAGGAAAAAGGAAAGGAAAGGAAAGAAACGAAGAAAGAAATTGGTTCAGTCAGGGTCCCATTAAGAAATAGAAGCTGCACTCAAATTAGAGTAATTCAAGGAGACTTTAATGAAGGGACCAAACAGTGTAGTAATGCTGTGGGGAAACAGCCAGACTGTGCAGCACCCTGGAGCTTACAACCTCAAGGTTATTATCACCATCTCTAATCCTGAAGGAAGAGGAGAGTAGAGGTTACTAGAACCTTGAAGGGAAGAAGGCCTGCATTGAAAGACACAAGCCAGTCCCTTGACACAGCCAGTCAGAGGTGGCCTGTCAGTGAGAGAGCTGGGGGGAAAATACACTAAGCTCGTTTTCTTTCCTTCCTCCAGTCTGCAAAGAGGAGAAAGGCAGAGAGTGGATCTAAAGGGCAAATGGAAGATGTCCAGCCCAGGCATAAGTTAACTTGTTTACATTTCAATTCTGGCTTAGTTTAGTGTGTGCTTTGGAGTAACATTTTTTCATCTTACTTTTTTTTTTTTTTTTTGAGACGGAGTCTCTATCTGTCACCCAGGCTGGAGTGCGGTGGCTCAATCTTGACTCACTGCAACTTCCGCCTCCCAGGTTCAAGTGATTCTCCTGCCCAGACTCCCGAATAGCTGGACTACAGGCGTGTGCCACCACACCCGGCCAATGTTTGTATTTTTAGTAGAGATGAGGTTTTATGGTATTAGGCAGGATGGTCTTGTCATCTTACTTTTTAGTAACTATAGTGGATATCATCAGTATTAGTTATTCCTTTAACTATGAAAGAGCCTATGAAGATTTAAGAAGCATTATTTTAATATATTATTATAATATTTGGAATTCTCTGATACAGTTGATCATTTTAGAACCATTTGTTTTCCTGAAACAGAAACTTTTTTTCTCAAAATAGTAGTTTCTCATTTTTCAAACAAATTAATTTTGATCTGTGAAATGAAATTACCAGCTCTTGATAGAATGGTTTTCTAAGTCTAGGAAGTTTAGAAGAAATCAGTAAGGAAAAGATGGATGTTTTTAACTACATAAACATTTTAAGCTTCTAGTAACCAAAGTAAATGGGAATTATTTATAGCAAATAGAACAAATGGTACTTAAATACCTTTTATTATTTGTTAAAAAGAACAGAAAACCAAAAATTGCAGATTAAAACTAGAACAAAATGCCTTTTTTTTTTTTTTTTTGGAGACAGTTTTCGCTCTGGTTGCCCAGGTTGGATGGCTCACTGCAACCTCTGCCTCCCAGATTAAAGTAATTCTCCTGCCTCAGCCTCCCGAGTAGCTAGGATTACAGGCATGCGCCACCTACACCTGGCTAATTTTGTATTTTTAGTAGAGGCAGAGTTTCTCCATGTTGGTCAGGCTGGTCTCTAACTCCTGACCGTAGGTGATCCGTCTGCTTCGGCCTTCCTAAGTGCCGGGATTACAGGTGTGAGCCACCGGGCCCGGCCTGCCATTTTTAATAGTAGGAAATTGTTTGCCAGGCGCGGTGGCTCATGCCTGTAATCCCAGCACTTTGGGAGGCCAAGGCGGGCGGATCACGAGGTGAGATCGAGATCCTTAGACCATCCTGGCTAACACGGTGAAACCCCGTCTCTACTAAAAATACAAAAAATTAGCTGGGCGTGGTGGCGGGCACCTGTAGTCCCAGCTGCTCTGGAGGCTGAGGCAAGAGAATGGCGTGAACCCGGGAGGCGGAGCTTGCAGTGAGCCGAGATCGCGCCACTGCACTCCAACCTGGGCGACAGAGTGAGATTCCGTCTCAAAAAAAAAAAAAAAAAAAAGAAAAGAAATTGTTGGGGGTGATTGGCAAAATTGGAACCGTAATATTGTAATAATAATGTATATTCAATGAAGACATGGCTTTAGAATGGGAATTGTGTGTCTGTCACCTGTCATCTCTACCCATAGAAGGAAAATAATTACTTTCTATGTCAGGCTTCTTTGCTACCCTGGAGTGGTCTTGGGGATTTTCAGAACCTGTTCAGTGTAATTACAGAAACTGAAGGCCGGGCACGGTGGCTCACGTCTGTAATCCCAGCAATTTGGGAGGCTGAGGCGGGTGGATCACCCGAGGTCAGGAGTTCGAGACCAGTCTGACTAACATGGCGAAACCCCGTCTCTACTAAAAATACAAAACTTAGCCGGGCATGATGGGACATGCCTGTAATCCCAGCTACTCGGGAGGCTGAGGCAGGAGAATCACTTGAACCCAGGAGGTGGAGGTTGCAGTGAGCTGAGATCATGCCATTGCACTCTACCCTGAGTGTTGCATAGAGATTCTGTCTCAAAAGAAAAAAGAAAAGAAACTGAAGCATAGGACAACTTTTGCCAAGGTTTTGTTTGTTTGCCAGTTGCTTTTAATGTCATTTTTCAGGAGAGTTGATTTGGGAATTAGCAAATAAGTAAAGACTAAGCTGTTTTTCTAAACATGATTTTCATTTTTCCAGGACAGATGGGAGTTTTGTGGTTCATGATATACCTTCTGGATCTTATGTAGTGGAAGTTGTATCTCCAGCTTACAGATTTGATCCCGTTCGAGTGGATATCACTTCGAAAGGAAAAATGAGGTGAGGGCACCTGATTTAATTTTTGCCAAAAGCGAGGCTACTGAATACCTTAGCATATATTCCTTTTAGAATTAATAGTTTAGATGGAAAATTCTTTTTATTTAAACTACCACTATTCCTTAAAACATTTAAAATATCCTTATGTTTATTTAATCTGAACATTGAAAAAATTGTAAAGTTGAGCTTCTTGCTCAGGCTTAAAATTTATTTTAAAGCTCCTAATATGATTGCATAAAGAAAAGGTAACATTACTTACTATAGGAACTAAAGCGCTATGAAAGTTATAATTGAAATATGATTATTAAGTTGGAAATAATCTAACTTTTCTAAAATAGAAATACTATTCATGACCTGTTTTTCGCTGGGATATTTTGATAATACCTCTTATTACCTATTTGATACTTCATTGATCTAGAAATTTCTGTAGTCCTTTCTTTATGGAATCTTTTGTGTTCAATGGAAATGTAGTATTTCTGGGGAAAACAATGGAGGCGAAAAGAACTATAGTCTAATTTAGACTGCAAGTGTGAAATAGCAAAACCTATTTGAAGTTGAAACATTTGTGTAGATATCTGTAGTCTTCAGAGTCAGCTTCCCATTGTAATAGAACAAATTTATTTATTTATTTTGTCTCATGGCAATAGCATCCTCTTTGGTCAAATCTGACCAGGAAATATATGAAGCAACTTTTAAGTGGTAATGTCTCTTCTTTAAGCTATCAAATATGACTCTATGTTGCAGTAATAAGGCACAGGTAATGCAAAGGCAAAAACCATTTCTGGAGGTGGAGGAATAATAAATAATTTTACTGCTGATCTTTTTGGTGTCTGCCCAGCATATTTAGACTGATTTGTAGAGACTCAAAATTGAGCTGACGCATGTTCAGTTAGCACCATAGTATTTACATCTGAATTAGTGTTTACTCCTAACATTTTTTCTTCTTTCTTTGCTTTCTTTGACATTGAAAGTTTTAAAAATGTAATATGTAAATATGCCATAATTCAAATAGAATGAGTCACATACGGAGCTGTCCCATCTTTTACCTTAGCTGCATGTTAGTCCATTGATGGATTTGCCATCATTTATATAACCGGCTGCTATTGATAGACAAGTCATGATTTCTTTCTCTTCCTTTAGCATGTGTACTAAACAGAGACAGTTATCAAGAGAATATTCTTTTTTTTTTTTTTTTTTGAGACAAAGTCTTGCTCTGTTGCCCAGGCTAGAGTGCGGTGGCACAATCTTGGCTCACTGCAACCTCTGCTTCCCAGGTTCAAGGGATTCTCATACCTCAGCCTCCCAGATAGTTGGGATTACAGCTGCACGCCACCATGCCCATCTGATTTTTTTTTTTGAGATGGAGTCTCGCTCTGTCACCCAGGCTGGAATGCAGTGGCATGATCTTGGCTCACTGCAACCTCTGCCTCCTGGTTCAAGTGATTCTTCTGCCTCAGCCTCCCAAGTAGCTGGGACTACAGGCACCTACCACCACGCCTGGCTAATTTTCGTATTTTTAGTAGAGACAGGATTTCACCATATTGGCCAGGCTGGTCTCCAACTCCTGACCTTGTGATCCACCCACTTCGGCCTCCGAAAGTGCTGGGATTACAGGTGTAAGCCACCGCGCCTGGCCTGATTTTTGTATTTTTAGTAGAGATGGGGTTTCGCCATGTTGGCCAGGCTGTTCTCAAACTCCTGACCTCAAGTGATCTGCCCACCTTGGCCTCCCAAAGTGCTGGGATTACAGGTGTGAGCCACTGTGCCTGTCCAAGAGAATATTCTTGATATTATCAGTAAAGTAATACTCTAATGCCACTAATAAGTATATTCTTAAAAACAAATTACTTTTACCCCCTACTTTTTAGAGAGACAAGGTCTTGCTATGTTGCGTAAGTTGGAGTGTAGTGGTTATTCTCAGGTGCAATCACATAGCCCGCTACAGCCTCACACTGACCTTTAGCAATCTTCCCACCTCAGCCTCCTAAGTAGCTGGGATTACAGGCACACATCGTATCCAGCTTCTTCGTTATTTTTGAAGTTAAATTATTGTCTTAGAATATTTTTTTGTCCAAATTCTGATGACATTTCTTGCTTTTGGCTATTTGGGGTAAGGGCAAAGCTTCAGTTAGAAGGTAGTACCTTGCATATATGTTTATAAATATATTTTGATGGAATAGATTGTTTTGAAGTAGATGAATTTTTTAAAGTATTGACTTTCTCATGTCTTTTTGGAAACATGAAGATTTTAAAAAATGTATATATAGACCAGGTGTGGTGGCTCACGCCTATAATCCCAGCACTGTGGGAGGCTGAGGCAGTTATATCACTTGAGCCCAGGAGTTGGAGACCAGCCTGGGCAGCATAGTGAAGACCCTGTCTCTACCAAAAAAAAAAAGGTTAAAAACTTAGCTGGACATGGTGGCACATGCTTGTGGTCCCAGCTACCTAGTAGGCTGAGGTAGGAGAATCACTTGAGCCTGGGAGGTTGAGGCTGCAGCAGTGAGCCATGACTGTACCGCTGCACTCTAGCCTGGGCAACAGAGCAAGATCCTGTCTCAAAAAAAAAAGTGTGTGTGTATATATATATGTGTGTGTGTGTGTGTGTGTGTGTATGTATATGTAAAATTCTTTTATGTTAAATCTGTTCCTTAAAGGAGTTATTCATGACTTTTTGTATATTTTAGAATTGTAAGCTTGGAAATGGGGGGGTACGTGGATCACAGTATATGTTATATATACTACTTTAAACATTTTTTTTTTTATATTGAAAACAATATTGGAGGGAATGAGAGCTGTTACACAAAAGAGAATACTTGTATTTTTTTTTAATCCTTTTTATTCTGGTTAAATTTTGAATAAAGTAGTCTCAGCAAATAGGAATATTGTTTTAAATATAGACGGTCCCCAGCTTACAATGGTTCAACTTAGAATTATTATTATTATTATTTTTTAAATTTGAGACAGAGTCGCCAGGCAGGAGTGCAGTGGCGTGATCGTGGCTCACTGCAACATCCGCCTCCCGGGTTCAAGCAATTCTCTTGCCTCAGCCTCCTGAGTAGCTGGGACTACAGGCACATGCCACCATGCCCAATTAATTTTGTATTTTTAATAGAGGCAGGGTCTCACCGTGTTGGCCAGGATGATTTTGATCTCTCGACATTGTGATCCGCCTGCTTCGACCTCCCAAAGTGCTGGGGTTACAGGTGTGAACCACGGTGCCTGGCCCTCAACTTAGAATTTTTTGACTTTACTATGGTGCGAAAGCGATACATAGTAGAGACCATACTTTAAGTACCCATAACAACCATTCTTTTTTTACGTTTAGGTCAGAATTTAGTAAGTTACATGAATTCAATAAGTTTCTTATTATAAAATGAGCTTTGTGTTAGGTGATTTTGCCACCTGTTGGCTAATGTAAGTATTCTGACCACTTTTAAGGTAGAAAAAATTGTAAAGTTGAGCTTCTTGCTCAGGCTTAAAATTTATTTTAAAGCTCCTAATATGATTACATAAAGATGTACTCTGATGACTCAGAGGCTGATACAGGAGAATGGCTTGAACCTGGGCGGCAAAGGTTGCAGTGAGCCGAGATTGCGCAACTGCACTCCAGCCTGGGCTACAGAGCGATATTTCGTCTCAAAAAAATAAAAATAAAACATAATTGGGGGTGGGACAGAGTAGAGAACAAAGTGGGATTCATATGAGATCCTAATTCTTTTTTTTGTGTGTGTGCGTGATGGAGTCTCACTCTGTCACCCAGACTGGAATGCAGTGGCGTACCCTCAGCTCGCTACGATCTCTATTTCCTGGGTTCAAGTGTTTCTCCTGCCTCAGCCTCCCAAGTAGCTGGGATTACAGGCACATGCCACCAAGCCTGGCTAATTTTTGTATTTTCAGTGGAGACAGGGTTTCACCATGTTGGCCAGGCTAGTCTCAAACTCCTGACCTCAAATGATCCACCCACCTCAGCCTCCCAAAGTGCTGAGATTACAGACATTAGCTACTGTGCCCAGCCTTGACCAATATTCTATAAGCATGCAGCATGAATGATAAATTAGTTTTGAATATATGTGGGATTTTCACTTCTGACATTTTGGCAGAGAAATGCTGGATAAAAATATGACAAACATTTTCTTTTATTAATAAATGCTTAGCTCCCTCCAAAACAAAGGAAATTCCTAGGGGATAAACTATAAACCACTTCGCCATCTGGAGACTTTGATATTCTCTAACCCAGAAGGCTTAGATTTAATTAGCGGTGTGCAGGGAGGAGGCAAGCCATGGGCTTGCTTGGAGTCAGAATTAGATCTAAAATTTGGTCCTCCCTTTGACGTCTGGTACTAAAATGCCGAAGGCCCTGGATTTTCAGAGGTAAAAGTCTGACCCTGGCCTTTGGGGGAGAAAGTCTCGCCTGAAAACTGATAGTTATGCTCCTATACTCATTACAATTTGGGGTATGAATTTATTACTTTCGGCATAATCCAGGAACTTCCAAGCTGAGCAGTGAACAAAATAGTTTCTGGTTATAATTCCCAAATTCCTGGCAGAAACAAATGCATAATCTCTCTGCAAGGAGATACCCTTTGTATCTTTTTACTTAAATAAAGGTAAATTAAATCTACTAACCAAAACCCAAGAAAACAGTCTACATTGAGTCAGCAAATAAATCAGACCTCCAAGAACTTTAAATAGTAGAATTATTAGATATAGACTGTAAAATAATTTAATATATATTTAAAGTACTTAAGGAAATAAAAGACTTCCATAGAAATGATATACCAAAATACGCTATAGATATTTGAAAAAAGAATAAAATAGAACTTCTACAATGAATGTAGGCATTGAAATGTACAACTAAATGGATGCGTTAAGAAACTGAGCAGAAGTTAGAAGAAGTGGGAGATAGATCAGAAAAGAAATTTCCCAGAATTCAACACAGCAGTGACAGTGAAATAGGAGAGGCAGTTTTCAAAAAGTAAAATGAATCATGTGTAAACATGGATGAGAATTTTGATTAACATTAGTGCATTTTTGGTGGAAAATGTAGTGTTACCTATAGCACTGTTGCAGTGCTTTCTTGCATTATAAAATTTTCTGGCAATATAGCCTTAAAAATTGGTTACATCCAATAATGCATTTCTTAGACCATCAAAAACATAAAATCCAGTATTTTTGTATCGTATAATGAAGTAAACTCATTACTAAATATAATCAAATAACTTTAGCACCAGAAGGATTCTAAAATAATTTTTGACATAAATGGAAGTTAGGGAACTCATTAATCCCACAGGCCTAGGTAATGACAGAGCTACAGCTAGAAGATTCCAAGTCTAGCGGTTTTTTCTCTGTGTTTTGCTGCATATTTTAGACATGTAGATAAAACTATTTTGGTCAGATTTTCAAGATCAAAAGTTTAGATTTTAAAGCATTTTGGAAAAAGCTGAAGGTGTGTGTAAGGCATTGCTAATATAATATAAGCAGTTCTTTTAACCAGTAATGTTTTTAATGGAATTCCTGTTGCTTTCCCCATGTTGCTTTATCAGAGCAAGATATGTGAATTACATCAAAACATCAGAGGTTGTCAGACTGCCCTATCCTCTCCAAATGAAATCTTCAGGTCCACCTTCTTACTTTATTAAAAGGGAATCGTGGGGCTGGACAGACTTTCTAATGAACCCGATGGTATGTATCAGGCCAAAATAAAGCACTTTACTAATACCTAATTTGCTTCTAGGCAGTGGCAACTTCAAACCCCTGTGAGATAGAAAGCTGAGGTCAGATTGGTGGAAGAAAGGATAATTGTGAGTAGTTTGCAGATTTCAGAAGAACAGTTGCTTTGGGAATACATAATGAAGAAAATAAAATGAGAATTGTACTGTAGATTTGATTATTGAAATGTGTAATAGAAATTGGATAAATGCTTATGATAACATATTTTACATTTCAAATAGAATAAGAATATTCAGTAAGTCAGTCATACCTGGAGCTGTCTCATTCTTCATACTACCTGCATATTTTTTGTTTTTTTGGTTTTTTTTTTTTGACTTTTTTTAGACGTAGTTTTGCTCTTATTGCCTGGGCTGGAGTGCTATGGAGCGATCTCAGCTCACTGCAACCTCTGCCTCCTGGGTTCAAGCGATTCTCCTGCCTCAGCCTCCCAAGTATCTGGGATTACAGGCATGCACCACCACGCCCAGCTAATTTTGTACTTTTAGTAGAGATGGAGTTTCTCCATCTTGGCCAGGCTGGTCTTGAACTCCTGACCTCAGGTGATCTGCCCGCCTCGGCCTCCTAAAGTGCTGGGATTACAGGTGTGAGCCACTGCACCTGGCCATACTACCTGCATATTATTGGTCCATTGATGAATGTGCCATCATTTATTAACCAGCCCCTATTGATAGCACAAGTAAGGATTTCTTTCTCTTTTTTTAACATGTGTAGTGAAGAGAAAAGTTATTCTATGGTAATTTAAGTTGGCATTCATAATTAGTTGGCATTATGAAACTGATGTTATGATACTCACTAATAATGAAACACTAATAGCATGCATTCTTTAAACATTTGTTTTTGTTTTTAAATATTGTAGGTACATAATAATGTACATTTATGAGGCACATGTGATGTGTTGATACAGGCATATGATGTGTATTAATCACATCAGGGCAATTGGGTTATCCCTCACCTTAAGCATTTATCATGTTTTTGTAAATGTTAGGAGCATACCAATTCCACTCTTTGGTTGTTATTTTAAAATATACAATAAATTATTGTTGACTATCATCAAGAAAGCAGTTTTTAGAAACAAATCGGCCTTTTCTTTTGCTGTTTTTAAAAATTGAATTGCTGTCTTAGAATTTATCTAAGTAGGCCAGGCGTGGTGGCTCATACTTGTAATCCTAGCACTTTGGGAGGATGAGGTGGGCAGATCACGAGGTCAGGAGTTCGAGACCAGTCTGGCCAACATGGTGAAACCTCATCTCTACCAAAAATATAAAAAGTTAGCCAGATGTGGTGGTGGGCACCTGTAATCCCAGCTACTCGGGAGGCTGAGACAGGAGAATTGCTTGAACCAGGGAGGGTGGAGCTTGCAGTGAGCCGAGATTGTGCCACCACACTCCAGCCTGGGGAACAGAGTGAGACTGTGTCTCAAAAAATAAAAATAAAAGAATTCATCTAAGTTTTGTTCATATTCCTTGCTGATAGCTATTTAGATCACACATGATCTATATTCGGAGGCTGTATATGCCCTAGAGAGGAATAAATTAGTACCTAGAATCTGTTGTCAGAGATGAAGAGGCAGGAGGGAGACTGGATGGAAGAAGTCAGCAGTGAAACTCCGGAGCTTATTCATCTTCCATGTTCTCATTTCTGAAATTCTGTGGAAGTGTATCTAGTGCTCCAGTGCGTGATGCTTCTAGGTCATTTTTCAAAACTGGTCTGCTAAAGTAGGTCAGTTTTCCAAGAACCACAGTCATCTGAAAAGAGCTGTTAGCTTGCCATTGGATCACTAATCGCATTGCCAGACTATACATTAAGAAAAAGCAAATAGATAGTTCCATTTGCAAACTATTTGTGTTAAATAACACAGTAAACTCTGCAAAAAGATAGGTGGGTGGCACAAACATACATACAGAAAACTTTTACATTCTATAATAGTCCACCATCGTCAGACAGACAGCACCTTGCTGTCATCAGAACCGGTTCAGTGGAATTGAGATGGTTGCTACTAGTGTTATTGTATAGACAACATTTAAATCTTTAATTTCACCTTGGTTGTTAAGTGCAGTTTTTGTTCTATTAACTGTAAAGTGGGGGAAAAATATTTTCTGGATTTTTTTTTTTTTTTTCTGCAGGTTATGATGATGGTTCTTCCTTTATTGATATTTGTGCTTCTGCCTAAAGTGGTCAACACAAGTGATCCTGACATGAGACGGGTAAGATGATTGTCCAGCTATGGATTTTTTTTTTTTTAAGAGACAGAGTCTCTGTTGCTCAAGCTGGAGTGCAGTGGCACAGTCAGTTTGAGTGGCCTCATCCTGGGCTCAAGCTATCCACCTGCCTCAGCCTCCCAAAGCGCTGGGATTATAGGTCTGAGACACCATGCCTGGCCCCATCTATGGGTCTTTGAACCATATTGTGATGTTTGCTCTATCCCATCGTAGCTGGGTGGCTTGGTTTTTCTCAATTTTATTCTAGTTCCCAAGCCAAATTAATTTAGAGGTTGTATTAACACAGTGTCATGTTCCTGGCATTTAATTAGTTGCTTCCATTAGACTAGATAAATTGTTAGTCCTGCCTGATTTAAAGGTCTGGATCTCTTTGTGTAGCTAAAACATCTTACTGGATCCTAGCCTCTTTATGTGCTTTACTTTTTAAATAGCTGAAATGTGTAATAATTCTGGTATACTTAATCTAAATATTTTACAAAATGATTGCTCCTATGATCTGCCTTTACTTTACGAAACTCTCTTCAGAGTACATACTCAGTTTATGTGTTCAGACACACAAAAGAAATTCAGATAGACCAAGGGGGATGGATAAGTAGAGGAGTGACCTTTGAATTCTGTACCACGAAACCATACTGGTTCAGCAGAGGGAGAGGATTTGCTAAGTAGGATGCTTGCAATTTAGTGCCACCACATTTTCTCTTTGAATATTGGCTGCCATTTGAACGCTTCATTTTTTTCAAAAAACAATTGTGCATTTTTCCATTCAACCATCAACAAGTATCTTCTGAGTTTCAAGGTTCCCCATTTTATTTAGTATATTGATGTGTTGACATTTTATTCATTCCTGAGTAAACATTTATTAATCAATTTCTAGGGTCTCGATACTGAGATACAGAAATGAATTATAGGCCATTCCTGTCATCAGTAGGCTCAGTCCAGTTAAATGTAGAAAATAGAATGGATTTATCAAATAGTCTTCTTGCTATCAGGATTTTGTGACTATTTCTTTTCTTTTTTCTTAATAGAAATTTATCTTATTTCTTAAAGAAATAAGGTAAATAAAAATGTTTGCTAAGGTAGTAGGTGATTACATTCTGTGGAAGGTAATAAGGTGTCTATTCCAAGCAGGAATGGCAGAAAAATATTCATAGGAAAAGAAAGATTTTTGATATTTCAAAATGTCTTATTGGTAAATGTTTGCATTTTTGTTTCAGTGTTAGACTGAAAGTAATACATGCTATGCATTTCTTGTATATGTTAAGCCAATTAACTGTGACATCAGTAGAAGGAAGCATCAGAAGTCACATTTGATTTAAGTTCATTCCGGCCGGGCACAGTGGCGCAGGCCTGTAATCCCAGCACTTTGGGAGGCCAAGGCAGTGGATCACCTGAGGTCAGGAGTTCGCGACCAACCTTACTAACATGGTGAAACCCCGTCTCTACTAAATACCAAAAAATTAGCTGGGTGTGGTGGCACATGCCTGTAATCCGAGCTACTTGGGAGGCTGAGACAGGATAATTGCTTGAACCTGGGAGGTGGAGGTTGCAGTGAGCCAAGATTGCGCCATTGCACTCTAGCCTGGGCAAGAAGAGCAAAACTCCATTTTAAAAAAAAAAAAAAAGTTCATTCCTTGTAAAGTGCTTTGCACATCGTAAGCATCGTAAAAAGTTGATTCAAGAGCTTCAGAAGCTCTCTTCCTTGGCACTGCCTGCAGAGGTGGCATCATCTCCTACTTGGCATCGTGGCTGCCCTCAGATCCTTTGTGAAGCCCAAGATCATCAAAAAGAGAGCCAAGAGGTTTATCTGGTACCAGTCAGACCAATATGTCGAAATTAAGCTTAACTGGCAGAAACCTAGAGGCACTGACAACAGTGTTTGTAGAAGATTCAAGGGCCAGATCTTGATGCCCAGCATTGGTTATGGGAGCAGCAAAGAAACAAAGTACTTACCAGCAAACTATGGCAAGAACAGAAAACCAAACACTGCATGTTCTCACTCATAGGTGGGAATTGAACAATGAGATCACTTGGACTAGGGAAGGGGAACATCACACACCGGGGCCTATTATGGGAAGGGGGGAGGGGGGAGGGATGGCATTGGGAGTTATACCTGATATAAATGACGAGTTGATGGGTGCTGATGAGTTGATGGGTGCAGCACACCAACATGGCACAAGTATACATATGTAACAAACCTGCACGTTGTGCACATGTACCCTAGAACTTAAAGTATAACAATAAAATAAAAATAAAAAATAAAAAAACCCAAAAAAACAAAGTACTTACTACCCAGTGGCTTCTGGAAGTTCCTGATCTACAACACAAAGAAACTGGAAGTACTGCTGATCTGCAACAAATCTTACCGTGCTGAGATTACTCACGGTGTTTCCTCTAAGAACCACAAAGCCATCTGGAAAGAGGAGCCCAGCTGGCCATCAGAGTCACTAGTCCCAGGGCCAGGCTGCACAGTGAGGAGAAGGAATCAGTGGCTCATGTGCATGTTTTATTTGTGTTTAAATAAAACCACAAAAACTGGAAAAAAAAAATAGAGCTTAAGAATTGAACAGATTTAAAAATAGAGTTGATATGTTTGCAGGGACTCAAGAGCTGTTACCATATACATTTATTTCTTAATTATTGGGGCACGTTAACATATTTGATTTATGTTTACAATATTTCTTTTTCTAGCCTTATTTGTAAAAGCACCTTCTCCTTTAAAACTTAGGAATAAATTCTACCTTTGTGGGAAAAGCTCAAGCTAATATCCTAACAGTGTTCAATTTGAAATGAAATCCTAGTGTTATGTTGTGTGCCTATAGTCCCAGCTGCCCAGGAAGCTGAGGCAGGAGGATCACCTGAGCACTATCTCTTAAAAAAAAAAAAAAAAAAGAAAAAAAGAAAAGAAATGATAGATAATGCAGTACTTGCTATCTTTTTCATGTATGAATGGACTAAAGTCAATTTTAAGTTCACTTTTAGAATGTCACTTAAAATTTAAATGAAGCAGATGTTACATTAATATTATATAACTATCAAACAGTACTTTATAGATTTTTGGCTCAATTAAGGGGGATGACAAATACTCAAAAGTGCCAAGTCCTATCCTGTTTTGCCAATGACTTGTTTGTAACAGTGTGATGCTTGCTTTAGAGTCTAATCGAAGTCACCCAAGCCATACAGCATTCATAGATTTACTACTGAGGCTTATAAATGAACTCGTAGAAATACAGAACTTATTTTCCAAACTTTACTGATACCTTGATATATAGTTAAAAATTAATATTCTGGTTATATACATCTAAAGAAAGCATGAACTTAAAAATGTACTCATTAAAACAATAAGAAAGCACTTTCAAAAAAAAAAGCACTTTAATCAGAAAACATAAGATAGGAATATAATCAAATATATTCATTATCAGAAAAAAAATGTTCTTTATTGGCCGGGCGCGGTGGCTCAAGCCTGTAATCCTAGCACTTTGGGAGGCCGAGACGGGCGGATCACGAGGTCAGGAGATCGAGACCATCCTGGCTAACATGGTGAAACCCCGTCTCTACTAAAAAATACAAAAAACTAGCCGGGCGCGGTGGCGGGCGCCTGTAGTCCCAGCTACTCGGGAGGCTGAGGCAGGAGAATGGCGTGAACCCGGGAGGCGGAGCTTGCAGTGAGCTGAGATCGGGCCACTGCACTCCAGCCCGGGAGACAGAGCGAGACTCCGTCTCAAAAAAAAAAAAAAAAAAAAAAAAAAATGTTCTTTATTAAGACAAGTAGAATCAAACCTTAGGCAATCATTTATTGGACATTTACTAGGAGTCAGAATGTTTAGTGGTATAAAGGAGGTATGGAAAATAGTTACTAATGATACATAGGTGAAGTACTATTGAGTATGATGTTGCATTATTCCCAGAACCAGTACCTTTCACTTGTTCTACTCCTTTACTTTTTCCTTAATAGGAAGTGTTAGGAGTTAAAAGACTCAAAGGATCCTACATATCATTGTGCCTTGTCTTCTTGCAGGAAATGGAGCAGTCAATGAATATGCTGAATTCCAACCATGAGTTGCCTGATGTTTCTGAGTTCATGACAAGACTCTTCTCTTCAAAATCATCTGGCAAATCTAGCAGCGGCAGCAGTAAAACAGGCAAAAGTGGGGCTGGCAAAAGGAGGTAGTCAGGCCGTCCAGAGCTGGCATTTGCACAAACACAGCAACACTGGGTGGCATCCAAGTCTTGGAAAACCGTGTGAAACAACTACTGTAAACTTGAGTCATCCCGAACGTTGATCTCTTACAACTGTATATGTTAACTTTTTAGCACATGTTTTGTACTTGGTACACGAGAAAACCCAGCTTTCATCTTTTGTCTGTATGAGGTCAATATTGATGTCACTGAATTAATTACAGTGTCCTATAGAAAATGCCATTAATAAATTATATGAACTACTATACATTATGTATATTAAAACATCTTAATCCAGAGATCAAATCATCTTTCTTTTTTTTTTCACTTAATGTTTCTTTTTTTCTGACAATTTTCTTCAATTATCTGAGGCTTGAAATTGACCTTTCCTCTTTAAAAGGGAGTGGTTGTTATTTTTAGACAGCATGCTCATGGTTTTTTTATGCGGCCACAGCTTTCAAAATTTTCAGTTCTACTGTGCCATTTAATTCCCTGATAATCTGAGGTGGAACCATATGTTGCTGATGTAGTTTCAATTTCTTATTATTACAGTTAGTTTCAGAGTATGGACATATGAATCACAATAGATCTTATCAACTTTTTTATTCTGGTTGCCATCTATGGTATTCGTTTTACAATTATTGAGTACCAGCTATGTGCTGTGATGCAAGGTAGAGTACAGATATGGATAATATCCAAGTGCTCCTTGATAGAACTTATTATGTAGGGAGGGAGGACAAATAGTAACAGAGAATGAATGGCCAGGGGAAAGAAGTACAACAGTAGGAGAGCCTTCTAGAGCCTAAGGATGGGGAATCCACCTTAGAGCTCCATATTGTAATAGAGATATATAACACAGGTAGCTTTTCAATCCCCTCATCTTTCTGATCATAGCTTCTCAGAGGTGTTAGAAGAGAAATTACTACTTTCTATTTTTTTTTTTTTTTTGAGACAGAGTTTCACTCTTGTCGCCCAGGCTGGAGTGCAAGGGCACGATCTTGGCTCACTGCAACCTCCGCCTCCCAGGTTCAAGCGATTTTCCTGCCTCAACCTCCCAAGTAGCTGGGATTACAGGCATGTGCCACCACGCCCAGCTAATGTATTTTTAATAGAGACAGGGTTTCACCACGTTGGCCAAACTAGTCTCGGACTCCTGACCTCAGGTGATCCGCCTGCCTTGTCTTCCCAAAGTGCTGGGATTACAGCCGTGAGCCACTGCGCCTGGCCAAATAACTACTTTCCAATCAGGAGTATCTCAAAAGTTTTTTATTTCAGTAAGTTGCATTTTCACACCTTTTCCTTTTGGGTTATTTTAATTAACTCTCAGGCCACAGTATTGCTTCTAGTCAAGGGTTCCTATTCGCTCCCATACTAAAGAACTCCT
Organism: Chlorocebus sabaeus; assembly: GCF_047675955.1. Classification (NCBI taxonomy): domain Eukaryota; kingdom Metazoa; phylum Chordata; class Mammalia; order Primates; family Cercopithecidae; genus Chlorocebus; species Chlorocebus sabaeus. Next base: position 9,876,851 of record NC_132929.1, on the reverse strand, counting down.
GTATTGTTATTAAATCAGTGAAAAAAACCAGAGTAGGTTCCAAACTCAATTTTCTCTTTTGTATTAAGTGCTATTGTTCATTTAAAAATGAGGTATGTGTTTTCTTTTAAAGAAATAAGTTCTGGGTTGGGCATGGTGGCTCACGTCTGTAAGTAATCCCAGTACTTTGGGAGGCCGAGGCGGGTGCATCACCTGAGGTCAGGAGCTTGAGACCAGCCTTACTAACAAGGTAAAACCCTATCTCTACTGAAAATACAAAAAATTAGCCGGGCTTGGTGGCAGGCGCCTGTAATCCCAGCTGCTGGGGAGGCTGAGGCAGGAGAATTGCTTGAACCTGGGGGAGGTGGAGGTTGCAGTGAGCCGTCACGCCACTGCACTCCAGCCTGGGTGACAAGACTGAGACTCTGTCTCAAAAAAAAAAAAGTTCTGATGCAGAACATTTTATTAAGTGTCTCTATTTATATTATATACACTGTTACCAAACTGGTTAAGCTCTGAATGATTATACGGGTAAACAGGTCAATGATAGAAATAGGTCTTTTAAAATCGAGTCATTTATTAAAAATAAAGTGTTAGAACACTAGCTAAATGTCATTCATTCAACTAGTATTCTAATTTTCACTTAAAATTAGTGTTTTAGGCTGGGTGCGGTGGCTCACGCCTGTAATCCCAGTACTTTGGGAGGCCCAGGCAGGCAGATCACAAGGTCAAGAGATCAAGACCATCCTGGCCAATGTGGTGAAACCCCGTCTCTACTAAAAATAAAAAAATTAGCTGGGCATGGTGGCACGTGCCTGTAGTCCCAGTTACTTGGGAGGTGGAGGCAGGAGAATTGCTTGAACCCGGGAGGTGGAGGTTGCAGTGAGCCAAGGTCGCGCCACTGAAATCCAACCTAATGACAAAGCGAGACTCTGTCTCAAAAAAAAAAAAAAAAAAAAAAAAAATTAGTGTTCTAATTTTCACTTTAACATTAAGTTTAAAAAAAGACATTCTCCTTTGTAATTCAAAGGAGACGTAGTAAGAGTCATATGACCAGAAATCATGTTTTAAAATGTCATAATTTACCCTGTGACATGTGTTTATCTGTGTAACAAACCTTCACATGTACCCTCAAACTTAAAACATAAATAAAAATTTGATAATTTAGATTGTCAATATTTGCACATGGAACACCTAATGACTAAGAAATTAGGAAGCACTTTGAAGGAAATTGCCATTTCATATGCTACATAAGAAACTGGTTATTTTACGTGGATTCTAACAGCATCTGAATATAATATATATCTCTTATACATTATATATACTCCTTATCATATTACCTTTGAATATAATATATACCCCAATGAAATGCTGTATCAGTTGTGTATGAAAATCTTATATATTCATAGAACCACCATCAAATGCTTAAGGTGCTTACAGGCACAGAAATGACTGTATATTATTAGACAATATGGGGTTTAGTGCAGAGCCCCTGGTTAACTGCTAACTTGCTTTGTGACTTTGAGCAAGTCACTTTCCTGGACCATGTCTTGTCTTGGTCTTTGTTCTATCTCTAGAATCTAGCATATAGGCACACCAATAAAAGTTTGTTGGATGAATAATAAATGGACCTTAAGTTTCCTCATCTATACATGGAAGGATTTGGATTAGACCTGTAAATTTCTTTTTGAAATTTCAAATATGAAACCTCAAATTCTGTTATACTTTTAACCCAGTCCTAGTATTTCCTACCCTTAAGAACCATATGATCACTGCTGGCTTTCTTATTTTACTTCATTGGGTTCTTTCTGCTATTTCCCATTTGGAACAAAGTATAGTTTTGTTCTTCTTTAGAGCCTTTGTTAGATTTGGTTTATATGTATCTCCTTTTATTTATTTATTTTTAAAAAATCATTTTATATATATATATATATATATATATATATATATATATATATATAAAATTTATTTTTCTTTGAGATGGAGTTTCACTGTCACCCAGGTTGGAATGCAGTAACACCATCTTGGTTCATTGCAGCCTTCGCCTCTCAGGTTCAAGCGATTCTCCTGCCTCAACCTCCTGAGTAGCTGGGATAACAGGTGAGTGCCACCACCCCTGGCTAATTTTTTGTATTTTTAGTAGAGATCGAGTTTCACTATGTTGGCCGGGCTGGCCCCAAACTCCTGATCTCAAGTGATCTGCCTGCCTTGGCCTCCCAAAGTGCTGGGATTACAGGCATGAGCCACCATGCCTGGTCACTATGTATCTTCTTTTAAATATAAATTTTGTGTTTTACAATTTTTCACATCTACTGAATTAAATCTGAATAGTGACTTTGTACAAAACAAATTTTGCTGTCCATTATTGCCAAAAAGTCCTGAGTGTCCAGGATGATTTCTCCAGGACATCTCTATTGCTCCCAAGTTTCAAACCGTTTTTTAGGAGCCAAAACCTCAGGATTTCACCCAGATCTGGTTCACATTTTGAAAAGATACAGGATTTTACCTAACCTGCCCTGAGTAGAAAACCATCTTACCATTTTTCCCTTATGTTTTCTCTGACAGGAGGGCAGATACTATCATACAGCATACTTCTCAGTAGTTGGAAGGGTTTGAAGGGCCTGATAAGCAATGTCCATAAAGAAGAAGGAGAGCTTTTCATTTAAGTAGTCACTCAGACTTTCAGGAAGTTTTGAGTGTTTTTTGTTTTTTGTTTTTTTTTTTGAGACAGAGTCTCGCTCTGTTGCCCGGGCTGGAGTGCAGTGGCACGATCTCAGCTCACTGCAACCTCCGCCTCCCGGGTTCATGCCATTCTCCTGCCTCAGCCTCCCAAGTAGCTGGGACTACAGGTGCCCACCACTACGCCTGGCTAATTTTTTGTATTTTTAGTAGAGATGGGGTTTCACTGTTTTAGCCAGGATGGTCTCGATCTCCTGACCTTGTGGTCCGCCCACCTCGGCCTCCTAAAGTGCTGGGATTACAGGTGTGAGCCACCACACCCGGTTTGTTTCTTTTTTTTTTTTAAGTGCTCAACTAGAGTACCTTTTGTTTAAAAACTGTTACTGAAAATATTTTTACTAAATATTTTAAACCACTATTTTCATTTTTGCTTGTTGCCGTTCAGATCACATATAGACATACATTTGCGTGGTTGCAATCATGTGTGTACCATTTTGTATTTATTTATTTATTTATTTATTTATTTTTTTTTTTTGAGGCGGAGTCTTGCTCTGTCGCCCAGGCTGGAGTGCAGTGGCGCGATCTCGGCTCACTGCAAGCTCCGCCTCCCGGGTTCACGCCATTCTCCTGCCTCAGCCTCCTGAGTAGCTGGGACTACAGGCGCCAGCCACCTCGCCCGGCTAGTTTTTTTTTGTATTTTTAGTAGAGACGGGGTTTCACCGTGTTCCCCAGGATGGTCTCGATCTCCTGACCTCGTGATCCGCCCGCCTCGGCCTCCCAAAGTGCTGGGATTACAGGCGTGAGCCACCGCGCCCGGCCCCATTTTTTATTTAAACCCAGGAAAAATTCTGCTAAGCACCAATTTCAGGTAACACAATAGAAGCTAGTGACTGAGTCCTTTAATTCAGTTCAAAGAGTATGTTGAGACAGGGCCAGTTGTACTGAGCTTTTCTGCAATTTAGGTGTGATTGTTTTCATTATTTAGAGTTTTCCAAAAAATTTATAAAGCTGGTGAGAATATCCATTTGGTTTAAATGTCTCTATTATTCAGGAGAACTTGAAGGTAGCTTTGGTAAAATTCAAATGGTGTCTGTAAATTATGGATATTGTTTTTATATTCTTGGTAAAAGATGAAGTATTGAAAATTTTAAAATGCTCCCCAAATAGCTCCAAATATTAGCTTATCCCTTTTGTTCATGGTAACACGACCTTAGTATGAGCGCCTAGGGGAACTGAAGCTTTCCACAGTGGCTTCTGTCTGGTAGGACTGAGCCAGCCAGGCAAGCAACCCTGAGAAGAAGAAGGAGTAAATTAAGGTCAAACAGTAAACTGGAGGAGTGAGTGGAACTGTAAAAACTAGCTATACACAGTATTTCCACAGAAAACTGTTGACAAGGCATTTAATTCCACTGAAATGTAATAATCTATTGATTCATATTTGTACCTCTTTTAGATAAATTTTAAATCAAAATTTTCATATATATGAATGTAAATTTATTTCATTCCCTTTTTAAAATATTTAAAAATAATATATAGAGATTGATTATATTCAGAGTATACAATGTGATTATTTGGTACAGATTGTATTATGACTACCACAATCAAATTAATTAACACATCCGTCATCACTCATGATATAGTTAAGATCCCTGAAACTTGTTCATCCTATAATTGAGAGTTTTTACCCTTTGGCCAGTATCTTCCCATTTCTCCTACCCCTCAACCTACCATTTCATTCTCTGCTTCCATGACTTTAATTTTTTTAGATTCCACATGTAAGTGAGATAAGGCATATAAGTTCTCGATGCGTTTATAATGATTAATATTCTTACTTTTCAGATGAGGAAACAGGTTAAACAATTTCCCAAACTCATCAGTGGGTAAGTGGTCTTAATCTAGAGAAAACTGTTAACTACTTTCTATAGTACTGCTCTCACATGCTAAACTGAAAAACATTAATATACCCATAGTCAACACATGGTATACATCTCTTCCAACCTGTCCACCCTCCTCCTACCTCTATTGGCATGATCTAGGGACTGGTCTCTCTCCTTCAGAACTCTCCTTAGAGAGAAAGCAGTGGTGTAGTCAAGAGAAATTGACTTCCAAGAGAAAGTAGTTGTAGTCCTAGTTTCTGGTAACTGGAGCTTTAGACACTAATCTTAAAGATGTTTCTAAAAGGCAAATCTGATGGGGTCACTCATCAATTAAACCCTGTATTGACTCTCTTGGACTTCAAGACAAACATCTTTGGCCCCTGAACACAGTTCCTTCAGACTCACTTCTTGCCACTTCCCTATATATCTCAAATTATTCACAGTTCCCCTCTGAAAACTCCATGCTCTCTCACCTCTGAGCCTTTTTGAGTATCTCTTCACTTCAACTCTCTACCCCATGCCTATTCTTTTCCCTTATCAACCTCTAACATCTTTTTTAGGACTTTCTACAGAAATCTTCCAGATGCTCATGAGGATCAGATAAGAGCCTCTTTGTCCCCCTTCATGCCTGCGCTTATCTTATTATATAGATACCACTTCATTTTCTGAGAGTACTTGTCTACTTCTCTGACCTCCCTACCTGGACCCTAAGCTCCTTGGACTATAAAGCACCAGTAGTACAACAGTCCTATCCTCAAGGAAGAGTAGGAAGAATATTAATCTCTCCTCTAAAATAGTTCTGGGGTGGCTGCCGTACATACAGCTCTATCATAGTGTTGGGATCCTAACTCCAATCATTAGACAAGGACAGACATCAGACACCCATGGTGAATTAAGTTTGTACTTTTCAGGGAATCACAAAGATACTAAGAATACAGGAAGAAACAAAAACCAGGAACCTTGCCTTGTAACCATCTCCTTTCTCAGGTAAGCATACTTATTTAGTACAGAATACATTGTGAAGTACCTATGCCACATATGTGCCAAGGGCTATTAGGTGAGGGGACATGATCATGAGCACAATAAGCATGAACTCTGACTTCAGAGCTGAGCATTTAGAGGGAGACACAGACACTGAATCAACCAAACACACGCAAGTATCTAATGAAAACCTTGATAGATGCTACCAAGAAAAAGTCATTTATAAGCTCATAAATGGGGAACCGGAATGGGTGTGTAGAGGGCAAATGTAAGAGCACTTCCATTAAAAGTGACTCATAGGTAAGATTGAAAGACTAGGAATTACTCAGGCTGAGGCTGAGAAGAGGGGGATAAGAATGAGGTGCTTCCTAGTCTGAGCTGAAGTGGGGGTGGGTCTGGAGCTTGGCTCTTGAAGGAACTGAAAGAACAGTACAGCTGGAGAGAAGAGAGGCATAAAAGGTAGGCGACATCGCCTGGTTGCATTGCAGGCCTGAACTCACCTTATCTTCTGGAGGACAATACCTTGATTCTCTCTGGAAAAATTGTAAGGGAAAGCCCTGTGTATGGTGTTCAGTGTGCTTGAGACGATGAGATGGAACTGAACACAGACTGGGAGCCAGGCCAGCTTGGGTTTGAATCTTGTGAGTAACATGGTAGTGACTGGCTAATGATCATTAATAATAAGTAAAGTGCTGAAGTCATAAGGCTCCTTCCAATGACTCCTGTCACTTCCAATCACTTCTAGTTGAAGCCTAGAGGTAATTATTCACTTTACCAAAGGATTCACTATAAGCATCCTTTAAATAGTACCCCCTAAGGCACCTGAAATAGATGTGATTGACACAGGCAAATCATGCAATTCTGGAGGGACTCCCTCTTATGGAGACCTGAAGCTGGCTGTGACTGGCTGTGATCATCTGGTCATGATCAAACTGAGCAAGGTCTCTGAGCAAACTGGTATATGAAAATCATTGCCAAGAAAGCCTAGAATCTTTAGTAGAAATCTCAGAGTCCCAGAAGCTTTGAGAGAATATGTTAGTTGGAGGAAAAATAAGCCTTGTCTTCCCTCCTCCTTTGTTCTCTGCCTACCTCTGGCCCAACCTCAAATCTTTAAATTTAAATGATGTGGCCCAGCAGAGGCCGGTGGCATAAAGATGGTTTCTCTCCCTCCATTCTCTTTGGAGCTGGTGGGAACTGGTTGGAAGGGAGGTTTCTGCTCTTTTCCAAAGCCTCTCAGAGCTCTCCTCATTCCTGGTAGGCCCTCAGCACTCCTACTGTGAACCAGCTGCTCCCGCCTTGAGACTCTGTCTTCACTGCTTTAAGCTGTGCTGTAATGTGTGTGATTGTATGTATTTGATTTTGAAAATTTGGAGGATTCTATGGAAAACTCTAATTTCTTTGTATTTCTACCTGACCTCTGCTCCTCCCTTGAGAAGGAGTTGGATTATGGAATAAGAAGTTTAGGGTATATCTAGACCGGGCAAGTCTTCTTTCTGAAAAGCACAGTACCTTGGCACATAGTCTAGGAACTGGGAACCAAACTGGAAAAAAAAAAAAAAAGATCAGAGGCCTGTGCTTGTGAGATCCTGTGAGTGGAATGTTGGATGTTATCCACATTCATCTTGTCATTCCTCAGTCACCCTTCCTCTTCAAGCCTATATGTTTAGGCTTCAGTGCTAGTTTTCCTTCTGTGCCAAAGAGCAAGGAATAAGAGGCCTGGAGAAGGAAAATGCTTGATCTTGGGGAGGAGCATGGCCTTCAGCCACCACTGGGGCAATTTTCTTTGTAGTTGCTGTAGTTGTTCCATCCAGCATTCTGTTAGTCTATGTCCCTAGAGGACAGGGACAGTGTCTTATTCCCTTCCACATCCCTAAGCTTTCCAAATAGATCAATAACTATTTGCTGAATAAATGAGTAACCAAACAAAGGAGTAACTAGATTGCCTAGCTGGTGATTCTTGGATATAAAAAGATGTTGAATGATACGGTCTGGCTCTGTGTCCCCACTCAAATCTCGTCTTGAATTGTAATCCAAATTGTAATCCCTACGTGTTGAGGGAGGGACCTCATGGGAGGTGATTTGATCATGGGGGCACTCCCCGCCATGCTGTTCTTGTGATAGTGAGTTCTCATGAAATCTGGTGGTTTTATAAAGGGTTTTCCCCCTCTTCACTCTGCATTTCTCTCTCCTGCTGCCATGTGAAGGAGGTGTTTACTTCCCCTTCCACCATGATTGTAAGTTTCCTGAGGCCTCCCAAGCCATGTGCAACTGTGAGTCAATTAAACTTCTTTCCTTTATAAATTACCCAGTTTCAGGTAGTTCTTTCTTTTTTTTTTTGTTTGTTTTGAGATGGTGTCTTGCTTTTTCGCCCAGGCTGGAGTGCAATGGTGTGATCTTGGCTTGGCTCACTGCAACCTTCACCTCCTGGGTTCAGCTGATTCTCCTGCCTCAGCCTCCTGAGTAGCGGGGACTACAGGCATGTGCCACCATGCCCAGCTAATTTTTGTATTTTTAGTAGAGACAGGGTTTCACCGTGTTAGCCAGGATGGTCTTGATCTCCTGACCTCGTGATCTGCCCGCTTCGGCCTCCCAAAGTGCTGAGATTACAGGCGTGAGCCACCACGCCTGGCCGCAAGCAGTTCTTTTTTTTTTTTTTTTTTCTGAGACAGTCTCACTGTGCCACGTAGGCTGGAGTGCAGTGGCACAGTCTTGGCTCACTGCAACGTCTGTCTCCCAGATTCAAGAAATTTTCCTGTCCCAGCCTCCAGAGTACCTGGGATTACAGGCACACACCACCATGTCCAGCTTATTTTTGTATTTTTAGTAGAGACGGGGTTTCACCATGTTGGCCAGGCTGATCTCGAACTCCTGACCTCGTGATTTGGCCTCCTAAAGTGCTGGGATTACAGGCGTGAGCTACTGTGCCTGGCCAGGCAGTTCTTTATAGCAGCTTGAGAACAGACTAATACAGTGAAGAAAAAAGGATAGAAAGGTGGAGGCATTTGCAGAAGGTGGCACCAGTGAGAAACAGAGAAAGAACAAATGATTGTGGGTAAAAATAAAACAAGAGTTACTGATTTTGAATGAAACATATTCATTGTGGGGATAAAAACCCTAGCACTTTTATTAGCACCTGTAAGAAATTTGTCAGGATCAAGTGATTCATTCATCCAGGTTATAAAAATAAATAGCCTAAGGTCCTTTTTTCCCCCTACCTTTATGTATCTGGAAGGAACCTAAGGTCTTTATTATGGCCTATTTTGAGATCTAAACCCTTATGGCTCCAGAAAGGTGATGGCGGGAATTAGGGAAAACAATATTTTTTGAAGAATTTTTGAGTTGGACTCTCCGCATATATACCTTCAGCTAGGCTCAAGATGTGCAGAACTAAAGACTCCGGAGGTCCTCCTTGTGCACATAGAAGGAGTTTGAAAATTTGGCTCCATACTTCTAGTTTTCTGTATTTTTTCATGTGAGGAGAGCAGAGGCAAACATGTATTTGAAATATACTAGGTAACTGTCCTATGCTGGTAGAGACTGCCTTGTTCTGCCACGTCTCTGTAATGTAGTTAAGGCCACTGCATATCTCTGCAGTGGTGTTTCTGAAATCCTTTTCATTCATTCATTCATTCATTCATTCATTCATTCATTCATTCATTTGAGATGGAGTCTTACTCTGTCGCCCAAGCTGGAGTGCAATGGTGCCATCTTGGCTCACTGCGAGCTCCGCTTCCTGGGTTCACGCCCTTCTCCTGCCTCAGCCTCCCAAATGGCTGGGATTACAAGTGCCCGCCACCAAGCTCAGCTACTTTTTTGTATTTTTAGTAGAGACAGGGTTTCACCATGTTAGCCAGGATGGTCTCAATCTCCTGACCTCGTGATCTGCCTGCCTCAGCCTCCGAAAGTGCTGGGGTTACAAGCATGAGCCACTGCGCCCAGGCAGTCCTTTCCATTCAATACTACCCATCACTGGTCTACAGTTTGTTCAACTATAAAAAAGGAAAGTGTTTTTCTTGTTTGGTTGTTATGATGGATTGAATTGTGTCCCCCCAACAGACAGATACATTGGAGTCCTAACTCCCAGTACTTCAGAATGTGACTGTATTTGGAAACAGTGTGTTTAGGAGGTAATACAGGTAAGATGAAGTCATTAGGGTGGATCCTAATCCAATGTGACTGATATCCCCAAAGGGGGAAATTGAGACATAGAGACCAACACCAAAGAGAGAAGATGATATGAGGAGACACAGGGAGAAGATGGACATTTAACAGCTGAGGAACACGAGACTACCAGAAGCTGGGAGAGAGGCCTGGAACAGATCCTTCCTCAGTTCCTTCAGAGGGATCATGGCCCTGCTGACACCTTGATTTCAGACTTCTGGCCTCCAGAACTGTGAAAGAGTAAATTTTTATTGTTCTAAACCACCCAGTTTGTGGAACTGTGTTACTGGACCCCTAGGAAACTAACACAGTTATTCTAAAATTTAAATATATATATATATATATTTTTTTTTTGGTTGTTGTTGTCGTTTGTTTTTGTTTTTGTTTCTGTTTTTGTTTTTTTTAAAGTTCCTCTGTGGACCAGGTGCAGTGGCTCATGCCTGTAATCCCAGCACTTTAGGAGGCTGAGGTGGGTGGATCACTTGAAGTTAGGAGTTCGAGACCAGCCTGGCTAACATAGTCAAACCCCATCTCTACTAAAAATACAAAAATTAGCTGGGTGTGGTGGCGTGCACCTGTGGTCCCAGCTATTCAGAAGGCTGAGGCATGAGAATCGCTTGAACTGGGGAGGCAGAGACTGCAGTGAGCCAAAATTGTGACACTGTACTCCAGCCTGGATGACAGAACGGGACTCTGTCCAAAAAAAAAAAAAAGAAAGAAAGTTCCTCCAAATGGTAATTGTTTTTTCTCAAGAATTCCCACTAGAAATAGTTCCTGCAGACTAAGCTGTACTGGGTTCATGTAACAGACATGGAAAAGGACAGAAGTAATCTCTTTCTAATCTACGTTTAGTTATGGATAAGAGCTCCCTGGCGAGGTGTGGTGACTCATGCCTGTAATCCCAGCACTTTGGGAGGCCGAGGCGGCTGGATCATGAGGTCAGGAGATTGAGACCACCCTGGCTAACACGGTGAAACCCCGCCTCTGCTAAAAATACAAAAAATTAGCCGGGTGTAGTGTTTAATGCCTGTAGTCCCAGCTACTTGGGAGGCTGAGGCAGGAGAATGGCCTGAACCCGGGAGGCGGAGCTTGCAGTGAGCCGAGATCTGGCCACTGTACTCCAGAGCCTGGGCAACAGAGCAAGACTCTGTCTCAAAAAAATAAATTAATAAAACAAAAAAATAAAATAAAATTACAAGTAATTTTTTTTTTTTGAGATGGAGTCTTACTCTGTCGCCCAGGCAGGAGTGCAGTGGTGTGATCTTGGCTCACTGCAGCCTCCACCTCCTGGGTTCAAATGATTCTCCTGCCTCAGCCTCCTGAGTAGCTGGGATTACAGCACACTGCCACACCCAGCTAATATTTTTGTATTTTTACTAGAGACGGGGTTTCACCATGTTGGTCAGTCTGGTCTCGAACTCCTGACCTCATGATCTGCCCTCCTTGGCCTCCAAAAGTGCTAGGATTACAGGCTTGAACCACCGTGCCGGGCCCAGGTAATTTTTTATTTGCTTATTTGTTTTCTCGGAATATATGTATTATTATTATTTTTTTAAAGACAGGGTCTCACTCTGTCACCCAGGCTGGAGAGAGATGGTGCCATCATAGGTCACTGTAACCTTAAACTCCTGAACTCAAAAGTTCCTCCCGCCTCAGCCTCTTGAGCAGCTAGGACTACAGGCGGGTGTCACCATGCCTAGCTAATTAAAAACATTTTTTTTGGTAGAGATAAGGTCTTGCTATGTTGGCCAGGCTGATCTCAGACTCCTGGCCTCAAGTGATCCTCCTGCCTTAGCCTCCCAAAGTGCTGGAATTACAGGCGTGAGCCTCTGTGCCTGGCCAGAAAATATGTATTAATATATTAATGGCTATATTATAACATATAGTGAATATAAAAGATAACCTAGTCTAGCTTTCTGAGTTAAAGACTTCATTTTGTTTCTGACTCTTATGGATAAGCCCTATCTTTTGGGTATGAAAGGACCTGTCAAAGGATTTTTTATTCATGGAAGTCTAGTTTCTTAGGGAGAAAGAGTAGTCCTCCAAATACCAGTTTAAATTTGTATCACTTTTTCTTCTTTGCTGTCTTCCAGCCCGGTGTTTTCCACTGCAGTGCACTGTATGGTATACTAGGGGGACTGAGCTGTAGTTAGTACATCGTGATCAATAGCTTTATGGATTTTGATTGAAAGTGGCTGGACTACAAACCCGTGTTTGGATACACATGGAACTACTAAAAATAAGCACCTGGCTGGACATGGTGCCTCACACCTGTAATCCCAGCACTTTGGGAGGCTGAGGCAGGAGGATCACTTGAGCTCAGGAGTTCGAGACCATCCTGGGCAGCATAGACCACATCTCTACCAAAAACAAAACAAAACAAAACAAACATACAAAAAAACTTTTGCTTGATATGGTGGCATGCACCTGTAGTCCCAGCTACTTGGGAGGCTGAGGCGGAAGGATCACTTGAGCCTGGAAGATGGAGGCTACCATGCCATTGCACTCCAGCTTGGGTGACAGAGCGAGACCCTGTCTCAAAATAAAATTAAAATTAAGCACCAACTCTCTAGGTAGTAATATTGGGGTAAGTGAGTTGAGTATGAGCCATTCTTTGTTGAAAGTAAGGGTGCCCATTCCTTTACTAGGACACCACTAAAGATCCATTCATGCAAGATAACCCTTGTCAGAAAATCATTGCCAGGGACTGGGAAAGTAACACCCTTTGGAGAACTATTCTTAGCAGGAGCATGAAGGCATCATTGGAGGCATCTGGTGGGTGGGATGAGGTTTGTTCAAGAGCCATATGAAATTAAAAGTTAGGACTTTTTGGACAGATGCATTGACACGAAGCACACTAACATAGGGTGATAGTCAAGCCCAGTGAGCAGAGTTAGACCTTGGCTTTCTTTGCCTAATCACAGATCACAGATAAATTTAAGGTTTTAACTCCAGTCTGTCCCACCTCATGCACAGTAATTCATCAGGGGAGATAGGGGACAGTGACATTTATTGCAGAATAATACTGGCTGTGCCCTCTTTGAGTATAATGTGAATATTTAACAGTGTCAGTCTTTTGCCTGTTATTAGTGTCTCCAGAGTTGTTCAACTTGTTCTACTTGGTGTATTCATAGCTCTCAGTATTAGTAGATGCTCCAAGACTTAGACTGTGTCTTCTTTTGTAGGACCCACATCCTTAGCTCGATGGAGAGCTCTAGCACCCTGTATCCAAGTGATCACTTCATAGAGGTACCCATTTATGCATAGCTTTGTAAACTGAGGGCCAGGGGAGTGGCTGTTTGGGAAGCAGTCATCACTATGTAAGAATCAAACCTTTATTTTTCTTGGTAGAAAGTCAGTAGATATTTTGTTAAACTAAAAACTTTAAAATAAAACTACATGGATATTTTAAAATATGGATACAAAAATGGCTAAAAGAGTTCGATTAAAAAAAAAAAGAAACAAAGAGGGGATAAACCGGAGACTGAAGAAAATTTGTTATCTACAGGACAGGGTGATTTGACTTTGTGTCCCCATCCAAATCTCATCTTGAATTGTAATTCCATAATCCCCATGTCTTGTGGGAGGGACCTGGTGGGAGGTAATTGAATCCTGGGGGCGCTTTTCCCCCAGGCTGTTCTCGTCATAGTGAGTAAGTTCTCACGAGATCTGATGGTTTTACAAGCATCTGGCATCTTCCCTGCTGGCACTCATTTTCTTTCCTGCTGCCCTATGAAGAGGTGACTTCGGCCATGACCGTAAGTTTTCTGAGGCCTCCCAAGCCATGCAGAACTGTGTGAGTCAATGAAAACTCTTTTCTTTATAAATTACCCAGTCTTGGGTATTTCTTCATAGCAGTGTAAGAACAGACTAACACACGTGGGAATGGGATGGAAGGGATAAAGGACAGAGTGACACATCTCTGAGTATATCTTCTCATATCGTTTTGATTTTCAACAATATTAATATTTTACTTATTCAAGAAAATGAAATTAAATAAACAGTTATGGGAGAAAACTCTAAAATTCAATATAAATAGGAACAAACCCAATTGATTTCAAATGAAAAATATAACCACACTGAATGAAAAAAATTAACAAAAGCAATTATTGAGCATAGTAATTTGAGTATATCCCTTCAATCTGAAGATTAAAAAATTATAAACAAATCTTGGAACTTTACTTAAAAGGTTAGTGTACTTAAAACATTGATCAATATTAACATCACCAGTAATGAGATAGAACATCATATGCCTCCCGATGTGATGCATTGAGAACATAATAACGCACTGTGATACTCTTGGCCCCCCAAAAACAATTAAACTGAATCTAATGAGGAAATATCAGATAGCCTCAAACTGATGAAATTATTTTTATTTACTTATTTTTCGAGATGAAGTCTTGCTCTGTTGCCCAGGCTGGAGTGCAGTGGCATGATCTCAGCTCACTGCAACCTCCGCCTCCCAGGTTCAAGCAATTTTCCTGCCTCAGCCTCCCAAGTAGCTGGAATTACAGGCACGCACCACCATGCCTGGCTAATTTTTGTATTTTTAGGAGATACGGGGTTTCACTGTGTTGGCCAGGCTGGTCTCAAACTCCTGACCTCATGATTCACCCTCCTTGGCCTCCCAAAGTGTTGGGATTACAGGAGTGTGCCATCGCGCCCAGCTGAAATTATTTTTAAAAATTGGATTGTAGGTGCTCTTAAAAAAATGACTATATCATGAAAGACAGAAAAGTTGTAGACAGATTAAATAAGTCTAAACATGACATGACAGCTAAATGCAATGTGTGATCCTGGATTAGATATTGAGCTGGAAAATAAATTTTTATAATGAACATTTACTAGTTTTCCAAATAGAAAAACTAGTAAAATTTGAGTGTGGACTGTAGATTACATAATAACATTGTAACAATGTCAAATTTCCTGATTTTTATATTTGTATTGAGGTTATGTAAAATAATCTTCTCCTTAAGAAATACACACTCTAAGGTCAGATGCGGTGGTTCATGCCTGCAATCCCAGCACTTTGCGAGGCCGAACTGAGAGACTGCCTGAGCCCAGGAGTTCAAGACTAGCTTGAGCGCCATGGTGAAATCCTGTCTCTACAAAAAGTAGAAAAAAATTAGCCAGGTATGGTGGCATGCGTCTGTAATCCCAGCTACTGAGGTGGGATCACTTGAGTCTGGGAGGTCGAAGCTGCCACTCCAGCCTGGGTGACAGAGTGAGACCCTGTCTTGAAAAAAAAAAAAAAGAATGAAAAAAGGAATACACACTCAAGAAGTATTTAGTGGTAAATTGGCAAGATGTCTGCAACTTACTCTCAAATGGTTGAGAAAAAATGTGTGCACACACACACATACAGAGAGAGCAGGCACAGGTGTGGCAAAATGTTAAGTGCAGAATGTGGGTGAAGGACATTAGGAGTCTTCTTATTACTCTTGCAAGTTTTCTGTACATTTTAAATGATTTCAAAAAAGGTTTGTTTTGTTTTTAATTGTTTCTAGCTTCTTTGACCATTAAACTTATTTCACTTCTTCCTCACACTCTCGATCTGGGGTCCTTATTGGGCAAGAGTTTACATTATCTTGAACTTTACCAGTAAAACGATATGAGGAAGATGGAAATTAGTATCACTTACAATGGGAATGAAGTGATTGGAGCACCAACTCTTTACATAGTTGAAGAGGAAATGCTGCTGCCCCTTTTGGTGCAGTCTCCACTTGGTAAAGGACTGTGGTTTGAGGTCTGCCCCACCTCCCTTGTCCCAGAGGGAAGGGAAAGCATTTTACTCACAGATCTCTTGTTATCATTATTTAATCTTAGTTTGGTCATTGGTAACTTAGAGGAAAGGAGGAATCACAAAAGGTAGCAAGAAGGACGTGTATCCATACTGTGTATCAATCGCAACTTTCTTGAAAGGCCAGGCCATGCAAAGGTGTGTGGGACTCCCAATATAGATGGATCTAATAAGTTACTCTGAAACAATTTTCTTAGTTAAATGCTCTGCACATAGTGGTTAAATTTCTTTAATATCTAGAATAGTGCTAGTACAATACAGAAAAGCAGCCCAGTCCCCATATCCTTTGCTGTAATTCCAGTATTTACAGTAGACAACTGGAGATTCTAATCCAGAGGTTGGGGTACAGATTTCGCAATTACAAAGAGCCGGCGTCAGTATTGTCTTCAGAGGACATTCACCAAAGGAGCAAAGCAAAGGCTGAGAATATTGACAAAATGCTTTGTTTAACCAAAAATTGAATGGAAAACAGATTCCCTGACAAGCCATCAAATTCAGAGTTGCGGGGAAACAAGTTACAATGATAGCAAAGTAACAGCATCCAGTAGGTAACTAGCCAAAGTCATACATAGTTTACTATAGACAAAGACTGAAGACTGGGGGCATAGAAGGCCTAAGATCTCAAGTCAGGCCATGCGCCTCCCACCCACCCACCAGGTCCCTGTAGTTTACAATTGGGTCTGTTCATTCTGAGGGCCCCACTAAAGCCCCTATTCTATAGAAGTCTAGATGTCCCTAGTAGTTTGGGATATTTTTTGTCTATGTCAAGAGGCATTGGTAGTCTGCAAAACTGGCTGCTTTCCAAAGCCAATGATAAAGAAAGAAGTATCGACCTCTCTCTCTCTTTTTTTTTTTTTAAGGCAGGGTCTTGCTCTGTCACCCAAGCTGGAGTGCAGTGGTGTGATCATAGCTCACTGCAACCTCTAACTCCTACAATCCTCCTGCTTCAGCCTCTGAAGTAGCTGGGTCTACAGGCACATACTACCATGCCCTGCTAATGCCCAGGTATTTAAAAAATTTTTCATAGAGACGGGGTCTCCCTATGTTGCCAGGCTGGTCTTGAGCCCCTAGGCTGAAGCAGTCCTCTTGCCTCAGCCTCCCAAAGGGCTGGGATTACAGGTGTGAGCCACCACACCCAGCAATACACTTCTTAATCCATTTCACAAAAGATGAACAAAAAGGGCCAAGTCCTAAGCAAGTGCAGAGCGTGTGAAGAGTACCCTCAGTGGCATCCCTTCCCGATTTGTGTTCTTTTGTTTAAATTAGTTTGTTTCACTCTCAACTGCGAATGGTGAATGCCCAACATGGGCTTAAGAGCCTATTCTCATGAAGGGATTTTCATCTTTGTCAGGAATCAAAGCCTTAAATGAAGACTCAGCTGTTTATCTGGAGCTGGTAGAGCAGGTTTGCTCATGAAGTTACACCCAGTTGGCATCACAGAGGCCCGAGAGCCTCTGTGCTGGAGAACTGAGCCAATTACTATTCCCACCCAATTTCTGGCAGGTGTCAACTTGCCCTTTGCAAAGTCTCAGCAGATGCACTACTTACAAGATGTTTCATGTCAACGTAATCTTTATAGGGGACCAGTCCCATCCTGCCCGAGATTCTACTACCCTGAAGCCTCCCTGGGACATCCTGTGAGAGACTGATTATCCTCTTCAGTCGTAGGCTGAAGCTCTCCCGTACTCAGGTACATTTCTAATTCCCAGGACAACTAAACCAGCTATTTTTCCATCCTCATAGCAAATGACACTGAAAAGGACCTGGCCTACACTAAGACTCATGAAGTCTGGCGATTTTTAAATCCAGCTGCAGATGTAACCAACAAGTTAAATAATGTCTGACAGGAGTGCTTCATCTTTAAAATCCTTGTTGTGCACCACACTATTGCTTCTTTGTGGACTTTTGTCCACAAAGGTCCTTTGATTCAGTTTGTTGATACACACTCAGATTTCAATTAAATGTGGTTTTTAATAATCCTCATGCTGTCATGCATGTTAACTGTTTTATTTTTATGCATTACTATGACCTACACTTTGTTTTTAAAAATGAAGCTTTCAGATCATTTTCAGCTTCATCGCACCCTCAAGTGTGCTTTTCTGGCCTTCTCATTTTTGACTGAATTTGGAGAGGAATGAAGAAGTCATTTTTAGGCCCTGATTTGAAGGACCTATCAAAAAAGAAAGTCTTTCCACCCCCACCCCACCCCGCAGCCCCCTGCTTGGAGGCAGCACAGTTGACCTGCTTGTGTCTTGGTGTGAATTGGGGATCTGAACAAGGGAAACGAGGCTGCAAAAGGGCTCTGGAAGAAGTTCAAAAGCAAATTTGTTTTCCACATTTTGCTCAGATTTGCCCTGTGAAGAGATTAGAAAGCAAGATCTCTGAAAACAATATAAGAACCTTAATTCGATAGCCTGGAGAAAATCTTCAGCCAGTGAAGGGCTCTTACACAATTAGTCTTCCTAAGAACAGAGCATAAATCAGTGGTTTCAAATGGGCACAAAATAGAATGCACAATATTTTTTTCAGATAAAAGAAAAAATTTCCACTGGCAAAAACTAGAATAACTGACTGTGGAGACTTTATTAGCAGAATAGAGGCCCCTGTAAAGGACTGGGTATGACCAGGTTTCAGTCCTTCCAGACGCTGGATTCTGAGAGGAAGGATGGTTCCCTGGAGATCAGCATGGGTTCAGTGAGTATGAGGAATTGGCATTGGATATGAAAGGGAAGAGCAAGACCTTCACTCAGATGTAGGGACAGGAAAACAAACCACAGCATAGACCACATAATAGCTGCATTATAGATAGTGATCAGTTTATGATGGTACATATTCTTAGAAGCCAGTCTTGTTAACAAGTGACACTGATGTACATTTTCCTGGTTCTCACTGGCAAAAGACAGCTTCATAGACACATACATATTGCACAAAATTCTATGACAGGTTTCCACAGGAAAAGGTTTCCACCTGGTCTCTGCTATTTCCTACAGAAGGGACAAAAGTTGCCTGAGTCGCTGTTCACTGTTACCCAGTGTGCTTCCTCCTGTGAAGGGCCGTGAGCCTATCTCTTTACTTCATTGGCAAACTCCAGTGGCATCAAATGGCCTTGGTCATAGGCAAGAGTCATTTAATACGACAGCAATTGCTGCAGCTGTGACCCCTTCCATTTGGCAACAGACCTTGAGCCTTTACAAATATCTTCAAGGACTCAAAATGAGATGTTTTCTTTTTGAAAATATACAAACCAGAATCAGCTTGCTCTTCCTCAGAGGATGTTGACTGTGGTCACTGTTCTTTTGAGAGGAGTCGTTAACTTTTCAGGGTAGCTTGCTGTTCCCCTGCCAGTACAACTTCTCTTCCACTTTTTTCTTTTTCCATCGGCAGAGAAGCAGCATCTTAAAGGTCTTCCTGAAGGTTCTGTTGCAGAGGGCATAGCAGATGGGGTTGACAGTGCTATTGACATAGCACAGCCAGTAGCCCAAGTGCCACAGGGTGACTGGGACACACTTGTCACAGAAGGTAGAAACCAGGACCATGATGTTATACGGGGTCCATGTGATGATGAAGGCCAGGAGAATGGCACTCAGTGTCTGGGCTGCTTTCCTCTCTTTGACTAGGACCATTCTCTTTCGTTTGGTCATTTGATGGCTGGGGTTGGAATTGAGGCCTTTCGTTGAAGGCTCCTTGGCCACTGGGAAGGAGCAGGGCATGATTTTCACCTTGTGACAGCCGTTGTTGTTCTCCTGGGTCCCGTCAGCTTTTACCACCAATCGGAACTTATAGGCCACACATTTCTGACTCTTGGGTCTAGGAGCAGCTGCTGGAGACAGAAAGTAGTTCGGGGTGTCAGAGTCATGTTTTTCGGTTTGAGCTTTCACAAAAGTTTCCTCAGTGTCTTCAGCACTGAATTCTTCCCCTGGGCTTTCCTTACCCTGACTCTTGTAGACCACTTGGAGGACGGGGTCAGTGGCGGGCTTGTCCTCATCCTCTGAGGAAGGGTAACTGCTACAGGTGGTGAGCTGCTCAGCTTTGGCCTGGTTGGTGCTTGGGTCAGTGGCTTGGGATGGCTTCCCACTGGTGGAGGCACTCCTGCGGGAGGATGACCAGGAGGTCTGGTTCCTTTCCCTCTGGGCCAGGGTGGGTCGAGGACAGCGCAAGCAGGATCTGAACAGAGCCCTATGAGCTGGCTTTCTCTTCTCAGCTTCAGTCACAGAGTCAGAACCCTGGAGGTCAGCCAGGTCCTTGGTTCGCTTCTCTGTTTCCCGGTAGATTCGACAGTAGAGGATGGTCATGACAGAAACAGGGATGTAGAAAGCAGCAATGGCAGTGCCAAAAGTGATGGTGGGCTCTGAGAGAAACTGGATCTGGCACTCATCCAGTGGAACTGTCCGCTTCCCAACCAAGTACTGCCAGCAGAGGATTGCTGGGGCCCAGAGGATGAAGGAGATCAGCCAGGCCAAGCCAATCATGACGCCAGCCCTTTTTGGAGTACGCTTGGCCCGATACGTCAAGGGTCTTGTGATGGAAAAGTAACGGTCAAAACTGATCACCAGAAGGTTCATGACAGAAGCGTTGCTGGCCACGTAGTCCAGTGCAAGCCAAAGGTCACAAGCCAGACTCCCGAGAGCCCAGCGTCCCATGAGGATGTAGGTGGTGTAGAGGTTCATGGAGAAGATCCCAATGATGAGATCTGCACAGGCTAAGCTGAGCAGGTAATAGTTGTTAACTGTCTTGAGCTGGCTGTTGACTTTGAAGGAGATCATGACCAAGACATTGCCCACAATAGTGATGAGGCTTACCACAGCAGTCACTGCTGCAATGCTGATGACTTCCCACAACTTGTGGCGTTCCAAAGGCTGGTGATTTACTGGGGTGCCATTGACGGTGGTTGCATTGTGGTAAGAGTCCCCTTCCATCCTGGTGCAAAATTTTTATATTAGAATAGTCTTAGGTTCTAGGCTGTTCTCTGTTTCAGCTCTTGTTGGCCAGCATCTGGAAGAGAGGGAAATACATGAGCGCCGCACAGCAGCATGACTTTCTTGTCCATTCATTGTTTATAGTTTCTAACAATATTAAACATGGCTGCACACATATTCAGAGCAAGATGCTGACATCTCTAAAGTTTGATCACCTATTTTTAATGGCATCCTTTTGCTTTTGCTGCCAATGGCCTAGTGCCCTTCTTCTGCGTGAGGCTGCTGCCCTCTTGTGGCAATTTTAAAAAGGGCTGGGAAGATGAGGAGGGTGAAGGGAAAGGAAAAAAAAAAAGGATTGTTGAGAAGCAGTAAAGAGGGGAAAGCAGGGATGTTAAATCACCTTAGATTGCAGTGGCCGTAAGGGCAGAAACCTTATTATTTTTTTAAGATTCTGGTGATAAATACCTAAATGGTCATGCACTGGGGAAAAAGTGGTCTCTATTCTATAGTCCCAGTCTCCATTATTAAACATTACTGAGGTGCTGTTGTGAGCCAAGACCATATTATACCACTTCTTTTTGCCCTAATGCACAAACTCCAAGTGCATACCTGGTTTTCATCTAGGGGATCTGACATTTGCCCCAGCTGCTGAAGATAAGGACCTTCTCTCTGTTCCTGGACTATTTGCAATATCATAGAATTGTTTTAGGTTATCTTTTTTCTGATTGTAGAGTAATATATTCCTCATAAAAGTTTGAACAATGTCAAAATGTAAATCTTAGAAAGCAAGTCTCCTCTAATTCCATCTTGCAGAGGTAATCAATGCTAACAGTTTAGTGTATATTTTGGCATTTTCCCATATGCATATACTAATAAATAAATATTTAAATACAATTTCCCCTATGCATATACTAATACTTTTACCATTTATAATTTGAATTTTGTTTTTAACTTAACAAATGAATTATCACGGACAGCTTTTGTATCAGTACATCGAGAGCTATCACTTTCATTGTAATGACTGTACATTATTCCACTTAATGGATGTACTATATTTAATTAACCCTCTGTTGACAAATTTTAACTTTTAAAACTACAAGGAAATGTTCCTTTTGTAGATTAAAAAAATCTATGTACATGATAAAGATTTCAGTGGGTACCAAAGGATAAATGGCAGGAATCAGGTCTCCCTCCCACCTCTGACCTCCAAGCTTGCAAGCCCCCCTTTTCAGAGGTAATCACTGCTACCATTTATTTTTCCTTCTAGAGATACATGTGCATACAACGTATATTTGATGATGTATAACAAATACCACCTTGACATGATAATGGGCGGTAAAAGGAAAAAAAAAATCTTTTTTTTTTTTTTTTTCGGAGGGAGGACAGAGTCTCGCTCTGTTGCCCAGGCTGGAGTACAGTGGCGCTATCTTGGTTCACTGCAAGCTCTGCCTCCCGAGTTGACGCCATTCTCTTGCCTCAGCCTCCAGAGTAGCTGGGACTACAGGCGCCCGCCACCACGCCCGGCTGAGTGTTGCTGTTGTCGCCCAGACTGAAGTGTAGTGGTGCCATCTCGGCTCACTGCAACCTCCACCCCTCGGGTTCAAGCAATTCTCCTGCCTCAGCCTCCAGAGTAGCTGGGATTACAGGTGCCCGCCACCATGCCCGGCTAATTTTTGTACTTTGTAGTAGAGATGAGGTTTCACCATGTTGGCCAGGCTGGTCTCGAACTCCCGACCTCAGGTGATCCGCCCGCCTCAGCCTCCCAAAGTTCTGGGATTATAGGCATGAGCCACCGTGCCCAGTGAAAATCTTTTTGTTGACCCTTAACATACCCCATGTGGGCAATTTTGTTTAATGGGGTATTTCTGCTCTACCAAAAGTCTTGACACTTTTTTGATAACAGTAACTGACATAAAGATGACAAATTTGTGAAGGCCTACAGTTTTCTTGGCTTTGCTTTATATTTCCAGCTGTAATTTTGAGTGTTTTCGTAACACCTCAAATTCAACATGGAATCGAGTTGATGATATTGTCTTGCACCGGAAACCAGCTTCTCCCATCTTCCCAATCTTGCATGCTTCTTCACCTCCCGAACACATGCAGTCTCACTGACCCACGAAGGCCCCTCTTTTTGGTCCCTGATGCTCCATCTGCTACCTTCTACCTCTAACACCTTGGCGTTGTCAACATCCTTCAAGCTGTTAAAGCAAATTCTAAGGTTGCCAGGTCATTAGGTAGAGATTCCCCGGCATCTGAAAAGACCAAAGTTACTCTACACTCTACAATTCTCTGGGCAAATGCCTTCACAGATGGTCTTCCAATGGTCAGATCTAAGCCACACAGTGCCAAAAAGGGCCTGTGGAAGTCCCTTTCTCCTTTATTCTTTCTTTTCTTCCTTCCTTTCCTGCCCCCCTCATATTTGAATGTTTATTGTGGGACAGACTCTAATGCTGGCGATACCACGGAATAGGCCAGTGTCTCTGCTCTTAAGACACTAGTTGGGAATGTAAATAAACAAGCAGATAGAAATAGCAGGCGTGCAGCAGGCCATAGGCACACCTGGGAAGGACCTCCAACCTCGTTGAGTGGACATGGGAAGCACTTCCTGAGGAAGAGACCTAAGAGACCAGACTTGAAGAATGAATCACCAATAGCTAGACAAACGGTGGGTGGAGGCTGGGGATGGTAGTGCCAGAATGTTTCAGACAAGGGAAGAGCTTGTCTGTAAGCCCAGAGGCAAAAGAGGAGGAATGGAAAGAAACAAGGTAGCTGGAGCCAAAGAAACCTGAGAAGTGAAAGGTGAAACTGGAGAGGCTGGCAGGAGAAGGAGGGGCAGGAGAGGACCTGAGAGAAAAGTCAGTTTTCTGGGAGAGCTGTATCAGCTATTTGCAGACTCCCCATCTACTCTGAAGGTAGTCCCAACATCCAGGTGTTGAAGAGCATTAGTCTGGAGAGAAGTAGTAAAATGATCTGACCGCTTGCTGACTTTCTCTAATCAATTCTTCAAAATAGGAATACATAGTGTTTTGGAAGGATTTAATTTTTCCATTTAATTTTATTATCAGGTGGTAAGCAATTTACGGAAGGTTCTGGGAATTTGGATGGGCATGTACTCCTTTGGACACATGTATAACCTGGGTATTTCTTTTTCTTCTGTTTACTCATTAAAAAAAATAAGGAGGCTGGGCATGGTGGCTCACAGCTGTAATCCCAACACTTTGGGAGGTCAAGGCAGGTGGATTGCCTGAGGTCAGAAATTTGAGACCAGCCTGGCCAACATGGTGAAGCCCTGTCTCTATTAAAAATGCAAAAGTTAGCTGGGCATGGTGGTGCGTGCCTGTAATCTTAGCTACTTGGGAGGCTGAGGCAGGAGAATCACTTGAACTTGGGAGGTGGAGGTTGCAGTGAGCCAAGATCTTGCCACTGCACTCCAGCCTGGGCAACAGAGTGAGACTCCCTTTCAAAAGAAAAAAATTAAGAAAAAAGGAAATTGGACTATAGAAACTAACATACCTACATTTCTATGACTTTGTATATTATATTGTGTCAAAAAAAAATTGAAACAAATGTAAAGATCTCAATTGGCCTTGTTTGTGATTCCAGAATCAGGCAATTCTTCATTTTGTGAAATAAATGTTCTGATGAGCTGACCAGAAGAATTTGGCTTTATAGGCAGAGAAGGCCTGAAGAAAGCAGAAGCAAAGAACAAGGAATGTATTAGTTACTTCCAGACAGAACAACAGAAAATAACTGGTTAGTTAATATCAGGTTACTTCAGGCTACGTGTGTGTGTGTGTGTGTGTGTTAGAATTAAAGCAGAGAGAACTTCCTTATCATGCTGATTGAAGATTTGCAGTGGCCTGTTTGGGAAATTGGCTCTCTCTCTCTCTCTCCTGATTTCTCAGGTCAAATAACAACTTAGTTTAGGTTTGCCTGGGTGGCTCCATTTTGATTTTTATTCTGGGTTGTTCAAGCCTAGTTCAAGAGCTTAGTCCGAAACAATGACCTCCTATAATTTTTTATTTATCAATAGTGTGATGGTTAATTTTATGTGTCCACTTGGCTAGGCTACAGTACCCAGTTGTTTTGTCAAACACCAGTCTAGATATTGCTGTGAAGGTTGAAAATGCCTTCACAGTTATGATTAATACTGAAATCAGTGGAATTTAAGTAAAGAAGATTACCCACCATAATGCGGGTAGGCCTCATCCGATCATTTGAAGGCCTTAAGGGAAGACCGAGGTGCCGAATGAAAAGAGCAAGGAATTTTGTCACCAAACTGCCTTAGAACTCAAGACAGCCACATCAATTCCTGTTGGATTTCCCAGCTTGCCTACAGATTTCAGACTTGCTAGCCCCTATGATCATGTCACCCAATCCTTTAAAATAAAAATAAATCTCTCTCTCTCTCTGATAAATGGAATAGGCTCTTTGCTAAAAGGGAAAAGAAAATAATTTACAGTGGTAACATCTCCTCACCATCATATAACAATTTGGCATTGGTCAGCTTCAGATCAAAAACCTAGTTCCATTACTTACTCTATGACATTAATTAATTAATTAGAAACAAGGTCTTGCTCTATCACTCAGGCTGGAGAACAGTGTCACCATCATAGCTCACTGAAGCTGGAACCCCTGGCCTCAAGCTATCCTCCTGCCTCAGCCTCCCATGTAGCTGGGACTACAGGTGTGGGCCACAACATATGGCTCCAACTTACTGTGTGACTTTGGACACATTACTTAACCTGAGTCTCAGATTTTAAACTTTGAGGTGGGGATAAAAAGAGTCCTTACCTCATAGGATTGTTTTAAATATTAAATGAGATAATCCATTTTGTATTTAACCAGTGACTGACACAGGGGAATGTTCACTACAAAGTAGCAGTCCAGCAACAAGAGCATCAAAATGACTATTCCGGCCGGGCGTGATGGCTCACACCTGTAATCCCAGCACTTTGGGAGGCCAAGGTGGGTGGATCACGAGGTCAAGAGATCAAGACCATCCTGGCCAACATGGTGAAACCCCGTCTCTACTACAAAAAAAAAAAAAATTAGCTGGGCATGGTGGCATGTGCCTATAGTTCTAGCTGCTTGGGATGCTGAGGCAGGAGAATTGCTTGAACCTGGGAAGCAGAGGTTGCAGTGAGTCGCGATCATACCACTGCAATCAAGCCTGGCAACAGAGTAAGACTCTGTCTGAAAAATAAAAAAAAAAGACTCTTCTCCTGGTAGGAATGAGCCTGAGGCATGGTTATTAAGAGACAGGGTAAAATAATGAGGCAATATTTTCATTAATAAGGCAATATTTTCATGACCACAAACTGGCTCTTTTAGATGCTTCATGGTGCTAATGCTGGATTGCAGTGGTGTGATCATAGTTCACTGCAACCTCAACCTCTTGGGCTCAAGGGATCCTCCCGCCTTAGCCTCCTGAGTGGCTGGGACTACAGGCATGTGCCACAATCCCCAGCTAATTTTTTTCTGGTTTCATTTTGCTTTGAGATAGGGTCTCTCCGTGTTGCTCAGGCTGGCCTCAAACTCCTGGCCTCAAGTGATCTGCCTGCGTTGACCTTCCAAAATGCTGGGATTATACCACACCTGGCCCTTCCTCTTTAGTTTTTTTGGTTGGTGCTCTACCTCTAGGGGCATAACAAACTGCTCCTAGTTATTCAAGCAGAACAACCTTGAGGAGAGCCAAGGCTAACACAGTCTTCCTCAGAGTCTGCTCAAAGTCTAGGACTACTTCAAATGCTTGATTGAAAAGGTTTCATGATCTGATAGATTGAGAAAATACCATGTAGTATGTAGAGCACTTAGAGATTCAGAAGACACATTAGCCTAGTGAAAGCTAGAAGGTTCTGCAGTAGAGAACATTACTTAATTTGGCTTAACACAGAGGTGGCTTAGCTTATCTAACCTTTCTCAGAGGAATGTCTACTAATATCCTGTGGAATCCATGAGTCACATTTGGGAAATGCATATTAGTAAACACAATGAACTAGGAGTAGGGAGTAGGAGTTCTAATTTCGGCTAACATCTTGTGATTTGAGACAAGCCATGTATTCTCTCTGGGCCCTAGTTTTTCCATATATGGAATTAAGAGACTGGAATTAGTGGTTTATCCTTTAAAATGCCTTCAGGCTCTTATAGGCTCACAGTAGAAAACATTGGAAACTGTATTAATTTTAGCTATTAACTTTCCTCTATTCTTAATTAGGGAAATGGCAGTTATTAGTTGCCTTGGAAGTTGGTGTAGTGAAAACAGCCCTCAACATATTGTGAGTTCTTGGCTTTCTCATCTGTTAAACACGTATAACAATACCTGCTTAGGCTGGGTGTGGTGGCTCACACATGTAATCTCAGCACTTTGGGAGGCTGAGGTGGGCAGATCACCTGAGGTCACCAGGATTTTATAATCAGTGTGTCTCAAAATTTAGTATGCATAACAATTACCTGGATAATCTCGTTAAATTGTGGAAGGATGGGGCTTGCATTTCCACAATTTATTTTTATTTATTTATTTATTTATTTATTTATTTATTTTCTTGAGACGGAGTCTCACTCTGTCTCCCAGGCTGGAGTGCAGTGGCGCGATCTCGGCTAACTGCAAGCTCTGCCTCCTGGGTTCACGCCATTCTCCTGCCTCAGCCTCCCAAGTAGCTGGGACTACAGGCGCCCGCCACCATGCCTGGCTAATTTTTTGTATTTTTAGTAGAGATGGGGTTTCACCAAGTTAGCCAGGATGGTCTTGATCTCCTGACCTCGTGAACCGCCTACCTCAGCCTCCCAAAGTGCTGGGATTAGAGGCATGAGCCACCGCACCTGGCCTGTATTTATTTTTTTGAGACAGTGTTTCACTCTGTTGCCCAGGCTGGAGTGCAGTGGCATGATCCTGGCTCACTGTAACCTCTTCCTCCCGGGTTCAGAAGATTCTCCTGCCTCAGCCTCCTGAGTAGCTGGGACTACAGGTGCACACCACCACACTCAGATAATTATAATTTTTTGTATTTTTAGTAATGATGGGGTTTAATCATGTTGGCCAGGCTGGTCTCAAACTCCTGGCCCCAAGTGATCCACTTACCTCGGCCTCCAAAATGCTGAGATTACAGGTGTGAGCTACCAGGCCTGGCTTCATTTATTTACCTTTTTTTTTTTTTTTTTTTTTTTTTGAGATAGAGTTTCACTCTTTTTGCCCAGGCTGGAGTGCAATGGCGTGATCTCGGCTCACCACAATCTCCACTTCCCAGGTTCAAGTGATTCTCCTGCCTCAGCCTCTTGAGTAGCTGGGATTACAGGCATGTGACACCACGCCCAGCTAATTTTGTATTTTTAGTAGAGACGGGGTTTCTCCATGTTGGTCAGGCTAGTCTTGAATTCCTGACTTCAGGTGATCTGCCCGCCTCGGCCTCCCAAAGTGCTGGGATTACAGGCATGAACCACTTGCCTGGCTTATTTATTTTTAAGATGTTTTAAAATTGTTTTCAAGCAACCATTTGTTCCTTTTTTTCCCAACATTTATCTTAAGTCCAGGGATACATGTGCAGGAGGTGCAAGTTTGTTACATAGGTAAATGTGTGCCAGGTGGCTTGTTGCACAGATCATCCCATTATCTAGGTATGAAGCCCAGCATCTATTACCTATTCTTCTTGATGTTCTCCCTCCTCCCACCCCCATCCCCACAGGCTCCAGTATATGTGGTTTCCCTGGATGTGCCCATGTGTTCTCTCATCATTCAGCTCCTACTTATAAGTGAGAACATGCGGTGTTTAGTTTTTGTTCCTGTGTTAGTTTGCTGAGGATAACAGCTTTCAACTCCATCTATGTCCCTGCAGAGGACATAATCTCGTTCCTTTTTATGGCTGCATAGTATTCCATGGTGTATACGTACAACTTTTTTTTATCCAGTCTAATGTTGATGGGCATTTAGGTTGATTCCATGTCTTTGCTATTGTGGATAGAGCTGCAATGAACATACACGTGCATGTATCTTTATAATAGAATGATTTATATTCCCTTGGGTATATACCCAGTAATGAGATTACTAGGTTAAATGGTTTGTCTGCCTCTAGGTCTTTGAGGAATTGCCACACAGTATTCCACAATGGTTGAACTAATTTACACTCCCACCAGCAGTGTAAAAGTGTTCCTTTTTCTCCACAACCTTGCCAGCATCTGTTGTTTTCTCGAGTTTTAATAATAGCCATTCTCACTGGCGT
Organism: Chlorocebus sabaeus; assembly: GCF_047675955.1. NCBI lineage: Eukaryota > Metazoa > Chordata > Mammalia > Primates > Cercopithecidae > Chlorocebus > Chlorocebus sabaeus. Next base: position 9,848,242 of record NC_132929.1, on the reverse strand, counting down.
GAGATGGGATCTTGTTGTGTTTTTGATTTGCATTTCTCTAATGATCAGTGATGCTGAGTTTTTTTTCATATGTTTTTGGCCGCATGTATGTCTATTTTTCAGAAGTGTTTGTTGATACAGGTTCTTTGCCCACTTTTTGATGGGGTTGTTTTTTTTCTGGTAAATTTGTTTATATTCCTTGTAGATTCTGGATATTAACCCTTTGTCAGAAGCATAGTTTGCAAAAATTTTCTCCCATTCTGTAGGTTGCCTGTTCACTCTGATGATAGTTTCTTTGGCTGTGCAGAAGCTCTTTAGTTTAATTAGATCCTATTTGTCAATTTTTGCTTTTGTTGCAATTGCTTTTCATGTTTTCATCATGAAATCTTTGCCTTTGCCTAGGTCCTGAATGGTATTGCCTAGATTTTCTCCTAGAGTTTTTATAGTTTCAGGTTTTACATTGAAATTTTTAATTCATCTTGAGTTAATTTTTGTATAAGGTATAAGGAAGGAGTCCAGTTTCAATTTTCTGCTTATGGCTAGCCAGTTCTCCCAGCACCATATATTAAATAGGGAATCCTTTCCCCACTGCTTGTTTTTGTTAGGTTTGCCAAAGATTAGATGTTTGTAGATGTGTGGTTTTATTTCTGAATTATCTATTATGTTCCATTGGCCTGTGTGTCTATTTTTGTACCAGTACCATGCTGTTTTGGTTACTGTAGCCTTGTAGTATAGTTTGGAAGTGGGTAGCATGACACCTCCAGCTTTGTTCTTTTTCCTTCAGATTATCTTGGCTATATGGGCTCTTTTCAGTTCCATATGATTTTTTTTTTTTTTTTTTTTTTTTTTTTTTTTTTTGAGATGGAGTCTCACTCTGTCACCCAGGCTGGAGTGCCGTGGCATGATCTTGGCTCACTGCAACCTCCGCCTCCTGGGTTCAAGCAATTCCCCTGCCTCAGCCTCCTGAGTAGTTGGGATTGCAGGCACCCACCACCATGCCTGGCTAAATTTTTGTATTTTTAGTAGAGATGGGGTTTTGCCATGTTGGCCAGGCTGGTCTCAAACTCCTGATCTCAAGTGATCTGCCCACCTCAGCCTCCCAAAGTGCTGGGATTACAGGTTTGAGCCACTGCACCTGGTCTGGTTCCATATGAATTTTTAAGTAGTTTTTTCTAATTTTGTGAAGAATGTCAATGGTAGTTTAATGAGATTAGCATTGAATCTATAAACTACTTTGGGCAGTATGACTATTTTCATGATATTGATACTTCCTATCCATGAGCATGGGATGTTTTCCCATTTGTTTGTGTCCTCTCTGATTTCCTCGAGCATTGGTTTGCAGATCTCCTTGGAGAGGTCTTTCACTTCCCTTGTTAGCTATATTCCTAGGTATTTTATTCTCTTTGTAGCAGTTGTGAATGGGAATTCATTCATGATTTGGCTCTGTGCTTTCCTGTTGTTGATGTACAGGAATGCTAGCAATTTTTGCACATTGATTTTGCATCCTGAGACTGCTGAAATTGCTTATCAGCTTAAGAAGCTTTTAGACTGAAATGATGGGGCTTTCTGGACATAGAATTATATTATCTGCAAACAAAGATCATTTGATGTCCTCTCTTCCTATTTGAATACCTTCATTTCTTTCTCTTGCCTGATTGCCCTGGCCAGAACTTTGAATACTATGTTGAATAGGAGTGGTGACAGAGGGTATTCTTGTCTTGTACTGGTTTTCATGGGGAATGCTTCCAGCTTTTGTCCATTTGGTGTGATATTGGCTGTGGGTCTGTCACAGATGGCTTTTATTATTTTGTGGTATATTTTTTCAATACCTAGCTTATTCAGAGTTTTTTACATGAAGGGATTTAAGTTTTATCAAAGGCTTTTCTGCATCTGTGGAGATAACCATGTGGTTTTTGTCTTTAGTTCTGTTTATGACATTTATTGATTTGCATATGTTGAACCAACCTTGCATCCCAGGGATGAAGCCAATTTGATTGTGGTGGATAAACTTTTTGATGTGCTGCTGGATTTCATTTGCCAGTATTTTATTGAGGATTTTTGCATCAATGTTCATCAAAGATGTTGACCTGAAGTTTTCTTTTTTGTTTTATCTCTGCCAGGCTTTGGTATCAGGATGATGCTGGCTTCATAGAATGAGTCAGGGAAGAGTCCCTCCTTTTCAATTTTTTCAGATAGTTTCAGTAGGAGTGGTACCAGCTCTTTGTACCTCTGGTAGAATTCTGTTGTAAATCTGTCTGGTCCTGGGTTTTTTTTTTTTTTTTTGGTTGGTAGGATATTTATTAGTGCCTCAATTTCAGAACTCATTATTGGTCTATTCAGGGATTCAGTTTCTTCTTGATTTAGTCTTGGGAGGGTGTATGCATTCAGGAATTTATCCATTTTGTCTAGATTTTCTAGTTTACATGCATAGAAGTGTTTGTAGTATTCTCTGATGATTGTTTGGATTTCTGTGGGGTCAATGGTGATTTCTCCCTTATCATTTCTGATTGTGTTTATTTGATTCTTCTCTCTTTTCTTCTTTGTTAGTCTAGTTAGTGGTTTATCTATTTTATCTATTTTCAAAAACCAGCTCCTAGATTTGTTGATTTTTAAAAGTGTTTTTCTCGTCTCTATCTCCCTCAGTTCAACCCTGATCTTAGTTATTTCTTGTCATCTTCTAGCTTTGGAGTTTGTTTACTCTAGATTCTCTAGTTCTTTTTGTTGTGATGTTAGGTTTTTAACTTGAGATCTTTCTAGCTTTTCAATATGAGCATTTAGTGCTATAAATTTCCCTTTTAACAATGCTTCAGCTGCATCCCAAAAATTCTGGTACTTTGTCTCTTTGTTTCAGTTTCAAAGAACTTCTTGATTTCTGTCTTAATTTCATTATTTGCCCAAGAGTCATTCAGGAGTAGGTTGTTCAGTTTCCATGTAGTTGTGTGGTTGTGACTGAATTTCTTAATCTTGAGTTCTAATTTGATTGCACTGTGGTCTGAGAGATTGTTATTATTTCAGTTCTTTTGTATTTGCTGAGGAGTGTTTTAGTTCTGATTATGTAATCAGTTTTAGAGTAAGTTCTGTGGGTGATGATAAGAACGTTTATTCTGTTGTTTTGGGGTGGAGAGTTCTGAAAATATCTATCAGGTCCACTTCATTCAGAACTGAGTTCAGGTCCTGAATATCATTGTTAATTTTCTCTCTCAATGATCTGTCTAATATAGTTGGTGGGGTGTTAAAAGTCCCTCACTATTATTGTTTGGGAATCTAAGTCTCTTTGTAGGTCTCTAAGAACTTGTTTTATGAATCTGGGTGCTCCTGTATTGGGTGCATATATATTTAGGATAGTTAGCTCTTCTTGTTGAATTGAACCCTTTACCATTATGTAATGCCCTTCTTTCTCTTTTTTGATCTTGTTGGTTTAAAGTCTGTTTTGTCAGAAACTAGGATGGCAACCCCTACTTTTTTCTGTTTTCCATTTCTTTGGTAAAATTTTCCCCATACCTTTATTTTGAGCCTATGTGTGTCTTCACATATGAGATGAGTCTCTTGAAGACACCATACTGATGGGTCTTGGCACTTTATCCAGCTTGTCATTCTGTGTCTTTTAATTGGGGCATTTAGCCTATTTACGTTTAAGGTTAGTATGGTTATATGTGAATTTGATCCTGTCATCATGATGCTAGCTGGTTATTTTGCAGACATTTTTATGTGGTTGCTTCATAATGTCACTGGTCTGTGTACTTCAGTGTGTTTTTGTAGTGTCTGGTTTTCCTTTCCATATTTCCATATTTAGTGCTTAATATGGAAGCTTCAGAAGCTCTTACAAGGCAGGCCTGATGGTGACAAATTCCCTCAGCATTTGCTTGTCTGCAAAGGATCTTATTTCTCCTTCACTTATAAAGCTTAGTTTGGCTGGATCTGAAATTCTGGTCTGGACATTCTTTTCTTTAAGAATGTTGAGGCCGGCCGGGCGCGGTGGCTCAAGCCTGTAATCCCAGCACTTTGGGAGGCCGAGACGGGCGGATCACGAGGTCAGGAGATCAAGACCATCCTGGCTAACACGGTGAAACCCCGTCTCTACTAAAAAATACAAAAATCTAGCCGGGCGAGGTGGCGGGCGCCTGTAGTCCCAGCTACTCGGGAGGCTGAGGCAGGAGAATGGCGGGAACCTGGGAGGCGGAGCTTGCAGTGAGCTGAGATCCGGCCACTGCACTCCAGCCTGGGCGACAGAGCGAGACTCTACCTCAAAAAAAAAAAAAAAAAAAAGAATGTTGAGGCCAGGCACAGTGGCTCACACCTGTAATCCCAGCACTTTGGGAGGCCAAGGTGGGTAGATCACCTGAGGTCAGGAGTTCAAGACCAGCCTGACCAACAAGGTGAAACCCCATCTCTACTAAAAATACAAAAATTAGCTGGGTGTGATGGCAGGTGCCTGTAGCCCTGTAGTCCCAGCTACTTAGGAGGCTGAGAGGAGAAAATTGCTTGAACCCAGGAGGCAGAGGTTGCAGTGAGCTGAGATCATGCCACTGCACTCCAGCCTGGGTGATGGAGTGAGACCCTGTCTCAAAAAAAAAAAAAAAAAAAAAAAAAGAATGTTGATTATTGGTCCCAATCTCTTTTGGTTTGTAGGATTTCCACTGAGAGGCCTGCTGTTAGTCTCATGGCGTCCCTTTTGTAGGTGACCTGGCCCTTCTCTCTGGCTGCCCTTAACATTTTTTATTTCATTTCGACCTTGGAGAATCTGATGTGTGTTTTGGGGTTGATCTTCTTGTGGAGTATCTTACTGGAGTTCTCTGCATTTCTTCAATTTGAACGTTGGTCTATCTTGCTAGGCTGGGGAAATTCTCCTGAATGATATCCTGAAGTATGTTTTCCAACTTGGTTCTATTCTCCCCATCTCTTTCAGGTACCCCAATCAGCCATAGGTTTGGCTTTACATAATCCTATATTTCTCAGAGGTTTGCTCATTTCTTCTCATTCTTTTTTCCTCTATTCTTGTATGCCTGTCTTATTTCAGAAAGATAGTCTTCAAACTCTGAGATTCTTTTCTCCACTGGTCTATTCTGCTATTGATACTTGTGATTGCATTGTAAAGTTCTCATAGTGTGTTTTTCAGCTCCATCAGGTCTGTTATGTTCCTCTCTAAACTGGCTACTCTGGCTGTCAGCTCCTGCATTGTTTTACCATGATTCATAGCTTCCTTGCATTGGGTTATAATATGGTCCTTTAGCTCAGCGAAGTTTGTTATTACCGACTTTCAGAAGCCTAGTTCTGTCAATTCAGCCATCTCAACCTCAGCCCAGTTCTGTGCCCTTGCTGGAGAGGTGTGCAGTCATTTGGAGGAGGAGAAGCACTCTGTCTTTTTGAGTTTTCAGCATTTTTGTGTTCAATCTATCTCATCTTTATGGGCTTATCTACCTTTGATCTTTGAGGTTGCTGACCTTGAATTCGGTTTCTGTGGGGTATTTTTTGTTGATGTTGTTGTTGTTTTCTGTTTGCTTGCTTTTAACAGTCAGACAACTCTTCCATAGGGTTGCTGCAGTTTGCTGTGGGTCCACTCCAGACCCTAGTCACCTCGGTTTTTCTCATACCTGGTGGTATGCTCCAAAACATACCACCAGGTATGCAAAACAGCAAAGGTGGCAGCCTACTCCCTCCTCTGGAGGCTCCATCCCAGGAGGATACTGACCTGTTGCTGGCCCAGACACACCTAGGCCGCAGACCCCTGTTGGGAGGTGTCAATCAGGAGGAATGGGATCAGGGACCTGCTTAAAGAAGCAGTCTGGCTGCCTTTTGGTAGAGCAGGTGTGCTGCATTGTGGGGGGACTGTTCCTTGTCCAGACTGGACTCTCCAAAGCCAGATGCTAGAATGGCGGAGTCAACCAAACTGTAGAGATGGCAGCTGCCCCTCCTCCTTGGAGCTCCATCCCAGGGAGAAATCAGAGCTCTGTCTGTATAACCCTGGCTAGAGTGGCTGAAACCCCCGCAGGGAGGTCCTGCCCAGTGAGGAGGAATGGATCTAGGTCCCGCTTAAAGAAGCAGCCTGGCCATGATCTGGCAAAGCAGCTGTGCTGTGTTGGGGGACACCCTTCCTTGTCAGGACCATTTGGACTCTCCAAAGCCAGCAGGCTGGAACAACTGAGTCAACCAAACCACAGAGATGGCGGCTGCCCCTCCCTCTGGGAGCTCCATCCCAGGGAAAGATCAGAGCTCTGTCCATATAACTCTAGCTGGAGAGGGTGAAGCTCCCACAGGGAGATCCCACCCAGTGAGGAGGAATGAATCCAGGTCCTGCTTAAAGACGCAGTCTGGCCAGGCGTGGTGGCTCACGACTGTAATCCTAGCACTTTGGAAAGCTGAGGCTAGTGGATTGCTTGAGCTCAGGAGTTTGAGACCAGCCTGGGCAACAGGGTGAAACCCCGTCTCTAACACACACACACACACACACACACACACACACACACACACACACACACAAACTGGGCATGGTGATGTGTGTCTGTAGTCCCAGCTACTCCACTCACTTGGTCCTATTGTTTGACCCCATCCCTTCTCGTAGGCACCCTTTGATTTCTTATTTCGTGGATCTGGTGTGGAGAGCCCCTCATCCTGGGAAACAGGGTGTGGGAGGCGGAGTGGGAGGATTACTTGAGCTTAGGAGGCAGAGGTTGCCGTGAGCCGAGATTGCACCATTACACTACAGCCTGGGTGACAAAGTGAGACTCTATCTCCAAAAACAAAACCAAACAAGACAAAACAAGCAGTCTGACCACCATCTGACAAAGCAGCTGTGCTGCGCTGGGAGGGACCTTTCCTTGTCTGGACTGTTTGGACTCTCCAAAGCCACAAGCTAGAATAGCTAAGTCAACTGAACCACAGAGATAATAGTCATGCTCCGGCTGGGAGCTCGATTCTATCTCAGGCGGACTCCAGCTTTTACTGTTGGCTGGCTGGAATTCCAAGTCAGTGGGTCTTACCTTGTGAGGTGCCAGGGAAGTGGGGCCTGCAGAAAGATGCTGCTTGGCTCCCTGGTTTCAGCCCTCTTCCTAGGGGTATGTGCAGATGGACCTCCCGCCTTGCCAGGGATCGCAGGGTTGGAGTATGTAAACCTGCCAGGTCTCTGCCGGGCGCGGTGGCTCACGCCTGTAATCCAGCACTTAGAGAGGCCGACACGGGCGGATCACGAGGTCAGGAGATCCAGACCATCCTGGCTAACACGGTGAAACCTCTTCTCTATTAAAAATACAAAAATTAGCTGGGCGTGGTGGCGGGCGCCTTAGTCCCAGCTACTTGGGAGGCTGAATCAGGAGAATGGCGGGAACCCGGGAGGCGGAGCTTGCAGTGAGCCGAGATCGCGCCGCTGCACTCCAGCCTGGGCGACAGAGAGAGACTCCGTCAAACAAACAAACTGCTGGGTCTCTGTGTGTGCCTGAGTGGCTGCTCTGCTAAGACTCTGCACAGCCCTGTGTGTTGGACCTAAGGCTCCGGTGGCAGGGGCTCACAAGGGGATCTCCTGTCCATGGGTTGCAAAGACCTGTGCAGAAACGTGGTTTCCCCGGTGGGGATGCCCAATTCCTTACCACTTCTCTTGGCTGGAAGTGGGGTTCATTCGGCTCTGTGCTGCTCCCAGGTGGGCAGTCGCCCCACCCTGCTTTTCTTTGTTTTCTGTGGGTCAAGTTGTTTGCCTAGTTAGTCCCAAAGCGAGAACCTGGATATTTCAGTTGAAGGTGTTGTATTCACTCATACCTTTCACTCATTTTCATAAGTGCTGCAGACGGCTGCTGCTTCTAGTCCGCCATCTTGGCCATACTTCACAATTGCAGATTTCTGAAAAGCTCCTGAGTATTCTTGATGCTACTGATCCACCTACCATATTTTAAGTTGCAAGGCTGAGAATGATTTCCTAAGTTCCTAGAAAAGGGGAATGATCGCTCACAAAGGGACTGTTAAATTGGAATTTTCCAATGCAATGGGCAATAACATTTGAATCCCCCTCTGCCTTCCAGAATCACTTGAGTTAAAAAAATCTGTTTTTCTCCTGTTTGAAATTAATACAACTAGCCTTTAGAGATTTCTGCCTTCTCTTTTTCCCATTTTTTTTTCCTGCCTCACTTTTTGGGGGAATGACTTTTCCTGATTCCTAGGCTGCTGGACAGATCTTTCCACACAGGGATTTGGGACATAAGGTAGGTTCCACGGCTGATGGATTGATTTCTTTTTTTGGATGATAGTTGAGTATGAAAACTGAGTTTCCAGCCTGAATGTTTTCCACAATCAACTTCTTCAATCATTGCTTGTGTTTATGAAGGGGTAACTTATTTTTGAGGAAAGTTGCAGAGGCAAATTAAATGTAAGTGGTTATCTGGGAGTGTGGATCCTTTTGAGCTCTTCCCTGATTACTCAAACTTTAAAAGTTCCCATTTTTCATCCCACCATCTAGAGTATGTTTATTTTTAGGGTACCAGCATTAAGAGAGAGCAGTAATCATCCCAGGTTTATTTTCCACCACTACATAAGATAAAGACTCCCACAGTAATAAAAGCCTGTGTTTCCAACCTTGGCCGATGGTTTCTTGTTCTTTGCTGTCAATACATTACAAATGAAGCAAAGCAACATAAGAATCAAAGAAGGTAACCCTGTGTATCAAATGAATTCCTTTTCTTGTCGAGTGGCCTTGCCAACTTTTGAGGCTTTTCCTAAGGTGAGGTTAGGCCTTTGTTTTCTGAAACACCTTTTTTTTTTCTCTGAGAAGCATTATGCCTGAACCTGTCCTTGCTACTCTTCATTGTTTCTATAGCAACTACAGTGGAAAACTTTAATGGCATCTACAATCCAATGATATTGGGACATCATGATAATCAGCTCATATTGTTACATAGAGTATCGATGAGTGACTCTTTCCCTCCTGTTTCAAGGACAAATCAAGACAAAGTAGGCTTAAAACACATGGGGTACCACTGTGTTAAATATGAGGAAGGACTTGCAGTACAGGAATGTGTGAATGAATGAGGGAGGTTTTGCATTTTTGTGGTGAATATTTTAAAGTAAGATATATCTAACTCCTTTTGATTGGTAGAATCAAATTGCTGACTGAAGATAAGGTGGTGATTAAGAAATGACTTCTTAATATCTCTGAAGCAATAATATCCAGAGCAGGATTTCAGTGCGACATGTTCTTTAGAACATACTTTGTGTTCACTAGTGTGCTAGCTGCTGTGGGTCATATAAAAGGGATATACAATAGTCCTTGAACTGAAAGAGTTCATCTTTATAGCTCTAAGAAAAAGAGAATGTAAGAATAAAGTTGAGCTTTTAGACCAAATTCAGGTGACAGAGAGGTCTGTTACTGAAGTCATTAAATTTCTTTATGTATTATTATTATTATTATTATTTTTTGAGACGGAGTCTCGCTCTGTCGCCCAGGCGGGAGTGCAGTGGCGCGATCTTGGCTCACTGCAATCTTCACCTCCCGGGTTCACGCCATTCTCCTGCCTCAGCTTCCTGAGTAGCTGGGACTACAGGCACCTGCCATCACGCCCAGCTAATTGTTTGTATTTTTAGTAGAGACGGAGTTTCACCGTGTTAGCCAGGATGGTCTTGATCTCCTGACCTCGTGATCTGCCTGCCTCGGCCTCCCAAAGTGCTGGGATTACATGTGTAAGCCACTGTGCCCGGCGAAATTACTGTATTGTTATAGGACAGGAAAATAGGTGGAATTGCTTTATATGAAAGCATAAACTGGACCCATTTAATGCATACACTGTCCACTCCTGCCACAGGCTATGGGGTTGGCTAGGTGGGTCCCCTTCTGTTGGGAGCAGTATTGTCCTGTTATTCCAGAGTACTGGGCAAATATTACCATTTTCTATGTGTGCCAAGTACTGCCATAAACAAAGTTATGTGAGACTCTGGAGGTACAGAAGCCCTTGACTGTTGCCCAAGTCTTCCCACAAACCTAGGGCAAGGATTATACATATCTTTGAATTCCTAAGGGTGGTGTATTGTTCTGGAAACAATAACAATAAAATGTTTCAAGGAGGAAGGAGTAATCAACTGTATCAAATGAGACTGATAAACCAAGTAAGATTAGGCCGGTGACCTGACCATTGGATTTAGTGACATGGAGATCACAGTGAAACTTGCTAAGTTGTTTTGGTGAAGTGGTGGGCACAAAAGGTTTGAGGAGTGGATGAAATAGCGAATGGGAAAAGGAGAATTGGAGACAGTGCTGTAGATGACTCTTCTGAGGAACTTTACTATGAAAGGGAGTAGAGAAATGATGCAGCAAATGGATTAGGGTGTAAGGCCAAGAAGTTTTTTTTCTCATTTTTTTTTAAAGGGCGAAAATATAGCATGCTTATATGCTAATGTGAATGACTCATTAGAAGGTAAAAACTGATGTGCAGGGGAGAGTGGGAGCATTTGCTGGAAAGATGTCCCCAAGTACGTGAGCACGGATAAGATCTAGTGCAGTAATAGAAGCCTTGGCCTTGGACTGGGGCAGAGACGCCTCTATACTAACGGGAAGGAAGGCAGCAGAGAATATACGTACAGATACAGGTAGGCTGGGAGTTGTAATAATGGCAACACTGGAAATCCTTTTCTGGTTACTTCCATTTCTTCATGAGATAGAAAGCAAAGTCAGCAGCTGAGAGTGAGGGTGGAAGGAGAGAGGAGAAGCTCTTGTCATGTATTCTGTATTTTAGGAGTTTGCTCCATTCATTTCCAGGAGTTCTCTAATCATGACTCCAGCCCTTCAAGTCAAAGTACCTTTATGACCTGGTAAGCTCTTCACTTTCCCTTTCTCCACCAGAGTACAGGCTGTGGATTCTGGGCTGAAAGAATAGCTCATGCCAGAGTCCCTCCCCAACTGTAGCTGGTGAGCACCCTCAGTAGTAGATGGAGCTGTTCAAAACAACATAGTAAATGAAGACATCCTTCTGAGAAACTTATGTGTTTTCCAGTGTGCATTGTTTATATATTAAGCATGAGAAACTAGTTAAACTATAGAAAATCTGCTTGCCTATGAAGAGAAGAATCAGGAAGATGTACTTTTTCCACAAACTTTATATTTGCAAGAGGATAGCGCATTTTTTTCTAAGTCCTATCATAACAGCTACTTTTCATCAATCAGTGAGAGCCTACAAAATCCATACTTTTTTTTTTTCTTTTTGAGATGGAGTCTTACACCATCGCCCAGGTTGTAGTGCAGTGGCACCATCTCGGCTCACTGCAAGCACCGCCTCCTGGGTTCACGCTATTCTCCTGCCTCAGCCTCCCGAGTAGCTGGAACTACAGGCGTCCGCCACCATGCCCAGCTAATTTTTTTTTTTTTTTTGTATTTTTAGTAGAGACAGGGTTTCACCATGTTAGCCAGGATGGTCTGGATCTCCTGACCTGGTGATCCGCCCACCTCAGCCTCCCAAAGTGCTGGGATTACAGGCATGAGCCACCGCGCCCGGCCAATCCATAGTCTTAGACTAGGAATTACTGAGTTTCTTGTGATGTGTGAAGGCTCAGATGCTACCTTGACACAGTAGTTGAGGATGCATCAGAATCACTTGGCAGGTTTATTAAAACACAGATTGCTGGGCCTCATCCCCAGAGTTCTAATTCTGAATTTGCATTTCTAACAAGTTCCCAGGTGATGCTGTTTCTGGCCCACATTTTGAGAACAACTACCTTAAGGAATTGGCTACCATTTTATTTAAAAAAATAACTTAGGTTGCTGGGCGGAGTTTGAGACCAGCCTGACCAACATGGAGAAACCCCGTCCCTATTAAAAATACAAAAAAATTAGCCAGGTGTGGTGGTGCATGCCTGTAATCCCAGCTACTTGGGAAGCTGAGGCAGGAGAATAGCTTGAACCCGGGAGGCGGAGGTCGTGGTGAGCCGAGATTGCGCCATTGTACTCCAGCCTGGGCAATGAGTGTGAAATTACATCTAAAAAAAAAAAAAAAAAGCCAAAAACAAAAAACAACTTAGGTCATATATGTGTTAAAAATATGCAAAAAGTACAGTTTCGTTTCTAAGGAGCTACCTATATAATTCAGCACTTTGTTTTTGATACTCGTGAATTCTCATGAGTCCTATCTAAGGGAAAACTGAATTTTTTATTCATGCAATGGCATATGTTTAAAATCAGGACTATCAAGTAAAAGCAATACCAGAAAATATTCCTTCCCTTTGTTATTTATGCAATCCAAAGGTCTCTGGTTGCTCAAAATGCAGGAGGTACTTGTGTGGTATTTTTAAACCTTAATAACACATTTTTGGATCAGAATCACACGAGGGCAATATATATATACCATATCCTTGTTAAAAGTACTTTGGCTAGTTGTGTCTGCTAATTAGGAAGTGCTAGAAGGGGGAACCTCAGAATTTTCCATATCCTAAACACTCTTGGTTGAATTGAGAAAAACAAAATAAGCCTTGAATGAATAGATGGAGAGTAACATAGCCCCTGGACTTCTTAGGGCATCTGCAGAATAGACTCACAGGCATGGATTCTGGAACTAGACTGTACTGGTATAAATCCCAGTTCTGTTACTTATTAGCTTGAGCAAATTATTTAACTTTTTTGCAACTCAGTTTTCTTATCTGTAAAATCGAATAATAATAGTGTTTATTTCATAGGAATATTTTGAAGATTTAATGAGTTAGCATGTGGAAAGTGCTTAGAATAGTATCAGGTGCAAAATAAATGTTAAAAAAATCTTAGCACCATCCACAAACAAATCTCTCTCTAAAACGGCATACCTTTCAAAAGTGTTACTGAGTCTTTTTTTTTTTTTTTTTTTTTTTCTTTTAGAGACGGGGTTTCAGCATGGTCTCGATCTCCTGACCTTGTGATCCGCCCGCCTCGGCCTCCCAAAGTGCTGGGATTACAGGCGTGAGCCACCGCGCCCGGCCGATGTTACTGAGTCTTAACACGGACCAGTTGAAAGTATCAAGCATAGTGAATGTGCCCTAATAACACTGGCTTAATCTGAAAGCCACTGATCTTTTCTACCTCATAATTTTGGAGGCTTCTTAAGGGATATTTATATAGTTCCTTCAAGTCCTATTTCCCACTGGTCTCGTCTCTCACCACATTGGAGATGCACATATTAATCTCATACCAGACATTTGCCCACATCAGGGTTTCTCAATGTTGGCAAATTTAGGGCTGGATAAATTTTTGGATAAATTACATCGGTAGCTCCTTAGATATTAAAATGTACCTTTTGCACCCATCTGTCTGTGCTAGTGGTTTTCATCCAAGGTGATTGCATCTCGGGGGACATTTGGCAATGTCTGGAGATGTTTTTGGTTGTCTTAATAAGGGGGAGAGGGGTTGATACTGGCATCTAGTGGGTAGAAGCCAGGGATGCTGTTAAATATTGTACAATGCATAGGATAAGCTACCACCACAAAATTTTATCCAGCCCTAAATGTGCCAACATTGAGAAAGTCCAATTTGTGCAATATCTAGTTTGAGATTAATGTGTGAATCTCCAACTTGGTAAGACCCCACACCAGTGATGTGCTGGTAGATATTTAACCACATTCTGCCATGCCCCTTCCCCACTGCTATGGTCTAAATGTTCATCTCCCTCAAAATTCATATGTTGAAATCTTTTTTTTTTTGAGATAGTCTTGTTCTGTTGCCCATGCACGATCATAGCTCACTACAGCCTCAACCTCCTGGGCTCAAATGATTCTCTATCTCAGCCTCCCAAGTAGTGGAACTATAGGCGTACACCACCATGCCCAGCTAATGTTTGTAGAAATGGGGTTTTACCATGTTGCCCAGGCTGGTCTCGAACTCATGGCTCAGGCAATCCACCTGCCACAGCCTCCCCAAATGCTGGGATTACAGGAATGAGCCACACACCTGGCCTGTAACTGTGTAATCTTGGAAGTTACTTAACGTGTGTCTTAGATCCCTGATCTGTAAAATGGGGACAACACTAGCTTACCTTGTAGGGCAGCTATTAGTCTCAAATGAAGTGATATGAGAAGCATGTAGAATAGTGTTTGGTGCATATAAGTGCTCTACAAGTGTTACCATTTTTAAGACTGTTTCTCTGGAGTTGACAATCCTTCAATAGTTCCCTCTGTCTGGAAGGCTCCCCTCCTCCCATTTACCAACCAGGCAAACTCCCACTCAACCATTAGGCTTAGTCCGGGGTCTATTTCTCATGAAGCCTTGGATAACCCGTTTAAACATAATTCGACTTTGCTTCTTCGGGTCTTGACCTTGATTCTCTCACTGCACTCAGCAACACTGTACTGCACTGTAATCATCTGCTCACAGGACTAGATTCTCTTCCTTGTGGGCAGTGAGCTACCTGAGGGCAGGGGCAAGGTTTTTTTTGTTTGTTTTTGTTTTTAATTTCAGGACATAGCACTGTGCCTGATGCAGAGTAGGCAATTAGAAGCAATGAAGGCCGGGCATGGTGGCTCACGCCTGTAATCCCAGCACTTTGGGAGGCCAAGGCGGGCGGATCACAAGGTCAGGAGATTGAGACCATCCTGGCTAACACGGTGAAACCCTGTCTCTACTAAGAATACAAAAAATTAGCAGGGCGCGGTGGCGTGCACCTGTAGTCCCAGCTACTCAGGAGGCTGAGGCAGGAGAATGGCGTGAACCCGGGAGGCGGAGCTTGCAGTGAGCCTAGATGGCGCCACTGCCTTCCAGCCTGGGCGACAGAGCGAGACTCTGTCTCAAAAAAAAAAAAAAAAAAAAAAAAGAAAAAAGAAGAAGAAAAGTATTAACTATGTATGTATATAGGAAAGAACCAGAAAGTACTGAGAGGGAACAAAACACTTGTTCTAGTAGGCTGACATTTTAGCCCTTGCTTTCATTATTTTCATGTGGTTTCAGTCCCAAGTTAAAAACTGCTTCCATGCATCTGTGTAACCAACTGTTCCCCTTCATTTTTTCTCCTTGGTTGAAAGAAGGGACTGGAGCGAGACCGCCTTAGAATGCCAGTTCCACCACTACCTAGTTGTTCACTTTAGGCAAGTTATTTTAACCTTTCCAAGGCTGTTACCTCACTGCAGAATAAGGATAAGTCATCCCTACCTCATAGAGCTGTTATGAAAATGAAATACTCATGTGCTCAATAAATGTCAGCTATAGTAGTCATTTCTACAGATATTCTGCTGAGGACCTTGACGCTCTTTCTAGCCATCTCCCAGTTTCGCACTGTTCCTTCTCCCACATGCTGTAGTCCACCTCTCACCAGACACCAACTGTCTTTACATCCACACCTCCTGAACCCTGACCTCGGTATAGTTTTAAAATGATACACATTCATTCCTGAAAATTAAACGGAGGAAAAAAATTAACTCACTGGAAATCTGAGCAGTTAACCACTAACATTTTAGTATATATTTGTATAGACCTTTTCTTTTTTTTTTTTTTTTTTTTTTTTTTTTTTTTTTGAGACGGAGTCTGGCTCTGTCGCCCAGGCTGGAGTGCAGTGACCGGATCTCAGCTCACTGCAAGCTCTGCCTCCCGGGTTTACGCCATTCTCCTGCCTCAGCCTCCGGAGTAGCTGGGACTACAGGTGCCCGCCACCTCGCCCGGCTAGTTTTTTGTATTTTTAGTAGAGACGGGGTTTCACCGTGTTCGCCAGGATGGTCTCGATCTCCTGACCTCGTGATCCGCCCGTCTCGGCCTCCCAAAGTGCTGGGATTACAGGCTTGAGCCACCGCGCCCGGCCTGTATAGACCTTTTCTTATGCAAATACACACATTTAACCTTTTTTATCCGAAAGTTCACATTATACAAATTTTATGAGTCGTCCTTGCACTTAACACCGTCCCTCCCCTCCACGTATCTCTGCTGCCTTGAGAACCCCCCTGCCCCGCTGCAGACCCCCACCGCTTCCAGCTCCCATCGGTCCGGCCTTCCCGCGGTCCCGGTTCCGGCCCCACCTGCGGGACCCCGGCCGCCCCGCCCCGCCGCGGCCGGCCTCGATCCCTGGCCCCGCACCCCGCGGCTCGCTGCTACCAGGCGCCGTTCGCTCACGGCTCCTCCGTGCGGCCCGCTTCCGGTGGGACCAGGGCGTCTCCGCCGCGGCTCGGCTCCCGCGCGCTCAGCACCGCCGGCGGCGGCCAGATGCAGGCGGAGCGAGGAGCTCGGGGAGGCCGCGGGCGGCGGCCCGGCCGCGGCCGGCCTGGCGGAGACCGCCACAGCGAGCGGCCCGGAGCGGCAGCGGCGGTAGCCAGAGGCGGCGGCGGGGACGGAGGCGGACGCCGGGGCCGTGGCCGGGGCTTCCGCGGCGCTCGCGGAGGCCGAGGAGGAGGAGGCGCCCCGCGAGGCAGCCGCCGGGAGCCGGGAGGCCGGGGCGCAGGGGCCAGCGCGCCGGTAAGAGGCGACGGCTGTTGGGATTGGGACCGCGTGTAACTGGGGCAAGTGGGGCCGAGGCCGCCAGTCAAGAGCCGCAAGAGAGCGTGCCAGGCGCGCGCCAGACGGGCGCCTGCGCGGGACGGGCGGATGGTGGCGGGGGCGCGCCTGGGTGTGCTCTTGCCTCCCCTCGTGGCTTCCGGACCGGCTGGCGCGAGACGGTGGGGTCGGAGGGTTTCGCAGCCTGCCCCAGGGTCCGGGTTAGGAACCCAGAGGACAAGGCCGTGTGTCGGGGCTGCAGGTCTCGGCGGCCCGTGGCCGGCTGGGGTGTCTGTACATTACCTCTGTGGGACGGAGGCGCGGCCAGGACGCGATACCTCAGCAGCCTTTACTCTACGGGCACGCTCCTGTTATTAGGAGGGAAGGGATTTTTTGGTCTGTTTTGTTCACTATCAGTGCAATGCCTAGTACACAGTAGGTGCATAATAAAAAGTTTGTTGAATGAAAGAATGACCCCTACGACTGGACTCTAGTATTTAGGGGCGGGACCAGATGCATAGTTCTTTGTAACAGTGTAGTTCTCTTTTATCATACCTATATGTAGAAATCAGGGAGCACTGGCCTTTGTCGTTTTGAATTTTCAATTTATAAATGAGCAGTCAAGTTCTGAGTTTTAATAGCAATATCATCGGTCTTATTGACACAGTCATAGAAGGAAAGTTTTCGGAGATTGGAGCAGGGGATGATATATATGGGGGCATTAATCATAGGTAAGGGAGTTAAGGACTGTCTTTTTATGAGCTGTTCTGTTTCCTTAACATCTGTAGGACAAGACCATCTTTATATTCTGCATTCTTATGCACACAGATTTAAAAAATTCTTTTCTGAATGAGGCAAAATTTGCTCTTACTGACGTGTTTACAGTATCTCAGGGGCATAGCAGGTAAGATATCCCTAAAGAGAGTAGTTGTATACAGCAATACAGAGCTGGAAAAACATTATAAAACTTAAATTTAAATGTGACAAACTTAAACCTTGTTAGGATTAAGGTAGGTAATAGGCAAAACTTGAATGAGATATAAAAACATTTTTAGGGTCAGTTTACCTGGTGTAAACTGACAGAAACTAAGGAAATGACAGAAACTAAGACCAACCTAGTGGCCACTATATATCACATTTTGTTCTTATAACTGTATTATATATATGTAATATATATGTAATGTAGAATTATGTAATATAGTATGTAATTATATATTAAATACAATGTTATATATTATTTATATATACATATATATATAGAGAGAGTAATCTTTATTTTTATAGGTTAATTGTCTTGCCTAAGGTTTCACAGCTAGTGGCAGAGCTGGGATTTATATCAAGCTGCCGTTGAGTCAACTGTATTTTATCTCTTACTTTTTTGTGAACCAATCACCATTTTACTGAGAACAAAGTAGACATTCGTTGGCTGCAGAGATCGTGCTTTAAGAGCAATTGCAGTAATGGTACCTTTGGTATTAACTATGGTGTCTGGCGCACAGGACTTTACTAATAAGCGTCTTTAAGTTGAATTGAGTGAGTGAAGATGCTTCTGTTTTGTTAATCTCTGTTGAATTAAATTGGGTGAAATGATGCTATATCTTTTTTTTTGAGACGGAGTTTCACTCTTGTCGCCCAGGCGGGAGTGCAATGGCATGATCTTGGCTCACTGCAACCTCCACCTCCCGGGTTCAAGCAATTCTCCTGCTTCAGCCTCCTGAGTAGCTGGGACTACAGGCATGAGCCACCTTGTCCGGCTAATTTTGTATTTTTAGTAGAGGTGGGGTTTCACCATGTTGGTCAGGCTGGTCTTGAACTCCTGACCTCAGGTGATCCACCTGCCTCTGCCTCCCAAGGTGCTGGGATTACAGGCATGACCCACTGCGCCTGGCCATGATGGTATATCATTAAAGAGAAAGAATAATCCAAGACTTTAAAAAATGTAAGCTAGTATTGTAACACATTCTGTTAAAATTTTAGGCTTTTTCTTTTGTCGAGTTGGTCTTATCCCTTCATCATCATGTTTTCAGCCAAAGCTGGAGGAAGGGATGTTGGGCAGATTGTTTCTTAATTTTGGTTTGGATTGGTCATCTCTAAGTTCCTTCCATTTCTCAGATTCTGAAGTACCGTTTGTATTTAGTCTTGCTAGGACACCATTTTTGGTGCTTAACGATTACATGAGACAAGATTGATTGACTTTGCTGCAGCCTTCTTGTTCTCATATCCCATGGTGCATTTGTGCCCCAAGGAGAGAGTAACTGAAATGATCAGAAGAAAAAAAAATCATAATAGACTCCCAGCCATATGAAGACCAGTTGCCCACCTTCGGAAACCAATTTGTGTACACCTTTGCTTTCTATTTTGGACCACTGCGTATAAATGGAAAACAAAATCAAACTAAACAACTTCTAGATAGCTATATAATACTCCAAGATAACTTAGTTGAGTACTAAGTTGAGTACATCTCTTAGTCTCTTGCTCCTAAGTCATTCCTTCTGTAAATGGTCTGAGCTCTAAGCTCACCAATTATGAGTGAGCATAATTCTCTTCGCAGAATACTCACTAGAAGCATTATTGTACTAGATACAATGATTATGGAAAAAAAAAACCCCAAAAAACTGGCTGGGTGTGGTGGCTCACGCCTGTAATCCCAGCACTTTGGGAGGCTGAGGTGGGTAGGTCACTTGAGCCTGGGAGTTCAAGACCAGACTGGGCAACATAACGATACCCCCGTCTCTATAAAAAAGATACAAAAACTGCCGAGCATGGTGGAGTGCGTCTGTAGTCCCTGCTGCAAGGGAGGCTGAAGCAGCAGGATTGTTTGAGTCCTGGAGGTGGAGGCTGCGGTGAGCAGTGATCGTGCCACTGCACTCCAGCCTGGGCAATAGAGTGAGACTCTATCTCAACTAACTTGCTAACTAAATGAATAAATAATGCCCCCCATCACTCCCGCCAGTACTAGAATTGTTTAGTATTTAGCTTTGTGATGGGTTGTTAGCAGAGAGGAAGACAAGGCCTGTTGGCAGTCTTTGGAATTTTTTTTCTTTTTTCCTTCCCGTAGTAATAACAGTAATTCACATTTGTTGAGTACTTAATGTGAGATGAGACAACTGAGGCACCGTTAAATAAGTCACGGTTAGGAGAGGTGAAATAACTTTTTAATATCACTCAACCAGAAAATTGCTGAGCCTGGATTCCACCCCAGCATTTTCACTCCAGAGCCTGTTCTTTCGATGGCTGCTCCAAACTGCTCCTGGAATGACTTTGAGATTTGAAAAAGGGGTGTGTGGAGGACTGTTGAGTGATCTTTCACATGCCTGATTTTTTTTTAAACTGATCTTTTAGTGTGGTTATAAGGTTTTAAGGTAATATTGGTACCATCTTCAGTTATTGTGGGTGTTAGCAGACCTTTTCTTTCTTGCTCCGCATTTATATTGCAGCTTTTCATATTCCTTTTAAAATGACTTACTTTCAATAAAAGATGAGACAGCTGTTTATAGTTGTACTAAAAAGTAGAATCTGGAGGCATTTTATTCTGATCAAACTTTTGCTTTATAAATAAAGCCTGAGTAGTGATGAATACCAGATGCCTTTGACGTTTTCATTTCACTTGGTAAAAGGGAAATCTGTAATTTTCTATTCAAGTTTTGTGTGAACCTGGAGGGAAGAAATGGTGTCAGGTCAGTTACAGGCAGGTGTCTAAGGCCTTGCTCCTTCACTGTTGCTCAAAGTAGCCACCAGCAACGTGTCAGCCAGCTAGAGACTGAGAGCCTGTTAAAGCTCAAACTGAAATGACAGCCTCTAGAATTTATTTTCCTTTTTTTTCCAGAAAGCTGGAAGCAAATTTGGTTAGAAACTGAACTGTGCTTAAGTGTCCCAACAGAAGATTGCTTTAAGATTAGCTCTTGGTAATCCCTGAAATTGACCTCTCCTCCTGCTGCAAACCATTGCTCACACACTGTAATTATTTTGGCATCCGTATCCTTGTTAACATACACTGTTTTTAAGTTGCTTTTCTCACTGACCACTATTTCACTTACATATTTTCAAGATCAACACAGACAAGTGAATTTTTTGCCTGTATTCTGCCTAAAAAATTTTTGGGAAACCATGTACAATGTACTTTAAAGTTTATATCTAACACATTTTTATCAATGGATCAGAGAATTTCAAAATATAAAATTTCCAACATATTCTATATTTGACATTTTAAATAAAACTCACACAATTTTTATAAATTGATTTTTTTTTTTTTTAAAGAAACTGGGTCTCTCTTTGTTGCTCAGGCTGGAGTGCAGTAGTGTGAACAAAGCTCACTGCTGCCTTCAGCTGCTGTACTCAAGGGATCCTCCCACCTCAGCCTCCTGAGTAGGTGGGAGTACAGGTGTGAACCACAATGCCCAACTAATATTTTTGTATTTTGTAGAGATGGTCTCGCTGTCTTGTCCAGGCTGGTCTCAAACTCCTGGGCCCAAGGAGTCCTCCCACCTCAGCCACTCAAAGTGCTGGGGTTACAGATGTGAGTCACCACACTTGGCTATGGGTGGATTTTAAATACTAGAGTGATTTGATATTTGCCTTTATCCATTTAAAAATCACATTAATAAACTCTTTAGGCTGGGTGTGGTGGCTCACGCCTGTAATCCCAGCACTTTGGGAGGCCATGGTGTGCGGATCATGAGGTCAAGAGATGGAGACCATCCTGGCCAACATGGTGAAACCCCGTCTCTACTAAAAATGCAAAGGTTAGCTGGGCGTGGTGGCGGTGCCTGTAGTTCCAGCTACTTGGGAGGTCGAGGTGGGAGAATTGCTTGAACCTGGGAGGTGGAGGTTGCAGTGAGCCGAGATCACACCACTGCACTCTACCCTGGAGACAGAGTGAGACTCTGTCTCAAAACAAAAAACAAAACCCAACTCTTTAGTAGTGTGAAGATTTCCATTGTTTCTTGTTCTATTTTACTTGTATTTTAATTCCCCATCTCCCCACAGAACCTTAGTCAACAGAATATATTTTCATACTTGAAAATCTTTTAGTGGTTACCATTTCATGTTTTCCTGTAACAAATGTCGACTTAAAAAATGTTATGTAACTCTACAGGCCTGGGTGGTATTTTTTCTTTTAGACTGAATTAAGATTACATTGATTAATATATACAGTTATTTTGATTTGCAATTTTTTTTTTTTTTTTTTTGAGACGGAGTCTCGCTCTGTTACCCAGGCTGGAGTGCAGTGGCATGATCTCGGCTCACTGCAATCTCCGCCTCCAGGGTTCAAGCAATTCTCCTGCCTCAGCCTCCTGAGTAGCTGGGACTACAGGTGCACGCTGCCTCGCCTGGCAAATTTTTTGTATTTTAGTAGAGATGGGGTTTCACCGTGTTGCTCAGGCTGGTTTTGAACTCCTGAGCTCAGACAGTCCGCCTGCCTCTGCCTTGTGAAGTGCTAGGATTACAGGCGTGAGCCACCATGCCCAGCCTTGCAGTTGTTAAACATAAAGGTAAAACTTCATTGTAAACAAGTCTCATTTTCCCTAATGAGTTTGAGTGGCCATGGATGAACATTACTTACTACCTGCATGAGATAGGATTCAGTGTCAATTCTTCTCTCAGTTTTTGATTTTTAGATGTAAGGATTGAGAGGCATTGTTCACATCAATAGGTAGATGGGAATGCTGGAGTTTTGCCATATCAGTGTCACTCAGTTCATTAAACATCTCTACTTATATACCAAAAAATTATTTCTAAAGTATTTTAAGAATCTGTCAAGTGATCACTGTATTAGGTTCTCCATCACTTTGGTTGAAAGCAAAGAATTGGAACTACCTGATTGGCAGAGTACATTTTACATGTTCTTCAGAATTACACTTCCTCAACATCTATATTTAAAATTGTCCTATTGTTGGGGCTTGGGGAATACAGCCAGGTTGAGAATGGCTGAGAAGGAGTTGTGCTGTCTTCAGGTGTGTTCTAGGGTAGACTGCTTTTGGGAAAGACCGTGGATCTTGAATATCTGGAAGCTGATTCCCTGAAAAACATGCTGCTCATATACTCCTTGGAAAATCTTTCTGAACCCCTAGGTATGTGCACACTCTGTGTTGAGGACAGATAAGATCATAGCACCTTTGTTTCTTAAAAGGTAAGATGGTTCATTGCATGAATTCATTCAGAGCTTTTTTGTTTTCTGGCTATCCATCATTTGCAGAATATGGTTTCCAGGTTTTGTCGTTCTTTTCTTTTTCTTTCTTTTTTTTTTTTTTTTTTTTTTGAGACAGAGTCTCCCTCTGTCGCCCAGGCTGGAGTGCAGTGGCGCGATCTCGGCTCACTGCAAGCTCCGCCTCCCAGGCTCACGCCGTTCTCCTGCCTCAGTCTCCCGAGTAGCTACAGGTGTCCACCACCGCATCTGGCTCGTTTTTTTTGTATTTTTAGTAGAGACGGGGTTTTACCATGTTAGCCAGGATGGTCTGGATCTCCTGACTTTGTGATCCGCCCGCCTCGGCCTCCCAAAGTGCTGGGATTACAGGCGTGAGCCACCGCGCCCGGCCACTTTTGTCATTCTTAATAGTGTTACTGCCTTTGTTTTAAACCGCTGCTAGGTTGGAAATAGCTCGCTCATAAATCAATACCACTGGCGTGTGTTTTCTGGAAGAGTAGGTACTAAGTCATTGTTGGTTTTCTCATTTTTTTTTTCAGAAAAAGTAGTGATTACTTTTTACAGCACTGGGCAAGTGACCTCGAGAGAGGTTATGTAGGTCATTTGATCCTAACCACACCGTAGCATGACTTAACTAGCCTTTTTCTAGAAATTAAGTGGTCTGTCACTATTTCCTGATGCACTTTGAAGTATCAAAGGGAGCAATAAAGACCATAGTGAAACATAATAATTTCTATTTTATAGAAGCTACTGACTAACTTATTATGGCACTGGATTAGTTCTCTTTGAATTTTTTTTTTTCTTTTGTTAGAAGCTGTGTGTGTGTGTGTGTGTGTATGTGTGTGTTGAGGTGCCAGGAATAAATACTTTAATACTTTTTCTCTTGGATGGAAATAATTAGCAGCTTTGTTAGTCTGAAAATTTTCTATAAAAGTGTCATGGGGCAGTGCATGGATAATGGTTATGGACAATATTTCACTTTTGAGTGGGTTTTGTCAAAGGATGCTGAAAAGAAATAATAACTGATGTGTGTGTTTTACCTTGATGCTGCTCGGATGCTGTTGTTATAATTTGACCAGCCTGATTTTGTAAGCCTTAAATTGCTTAAAAGACAATTCCTGTGAAAACAACACTGCCAAGGATGCTGTTTCCTACCACCCATATCACATCATTGGTGTGTGTGCAAACAGAGCAACAATCAAAAAATACATAGGAGATTGATAGAATGCATTCCCTGTTGTAAAAACTTAATTCTACCTTTGAGTCCTCCTGCCATTAAGGACTGATACAAATCTGTCTGATCATAGATCTTTAGTATCAAGTCAAACTTACATTGAGGTGTAGCAAACATTTTAATATTAATCTAAGCAGGCCGGGCACGGTGGCTCATGCCCATAATCCCAGTACTTTGGGAGACCGAAGCGGGCGGATCACCTGAGGTCAGGAGTTCGAGACCAGCCTCACCAATATGATGAAACCCTGTCACTATTAGAAATACAAAAATTAGCCAGGCCTGGTGGCATGCGCCTGTAATCCCAGCTACTCAGGAGGCTGAGACAGGAGAATCGCTTGAACCCGGGAGGCAGAGGTTGCAGTGAGCCGAGATCGCACCATTGCACTCCAGCCTGGGCAACAAGAGCAAAACTCTGTCTCAAAAAGACAAATTAACCTAAGCAAGGCATAATTGGGATAATAGGCTGTTACAAAAAATCTCATATGTATTCTTTTGGATTATCATTATCAGTGTTGTGATTCTTCTATTTCTGTATTTAACTGTGTCAAGTTACTGACATCGAGAGGTTAATAGATGTATATTCTGTGAAACAAATACAGTCATCTATTTTGGATTTCTATAATTTCTGGCTTGAAAGGGCCATTCACAGTTACATTTGGGGAAAACTAAAAAATATTTAGGCCAGGTATAGTGGCTCATACCTGTAATCCCAGCACTTTGGGAGGGTGAGGTGGGAGGATTGCTTAAGGCCAGGAGTTCAAGGCCAGCCTGGGCAACAAAGCAAGATCCCTGTCAACAACAACAACAAAAAATTTAGCCAGGCATGGTGGTGCACACCTGTATTCCCACCTGCTCAGGAGGCCGAGGCAGGAAGATTTTTAACCCAGGAGTTGGAGGTTGCAGTGAGCTATGATCACACCACTGCTCTCTAGCCTGGGTGACAGCTGAGACTGTCTCAACAAAACCCCCCAAACCAGGCTGGGCATGGTGGCTCATGCCTGTAATCCCAGCATTTTGGGAGGCTGAGGCAGGTGGATCATGAGGTCAGCCTGACATGGTGAAACCTCATCTCTACTAAAAATACAAAAAAATTAGCCAGGAGAGTTGGCGGGCACCTGTAGTCCCAGCTCGGGAGGCTGAGGCAGGAGAATGATGTGAACCTGGGAGGCGAAGCTTGCAGTAAGGTGAGATCACGCCACTGCACTCCAGCCTGGGTGACAGAGCGAGACTCCGTCTCAAACAAAACAAAACGAAAGAAAAAAACCCCCCAAAACCTAGTATTCTCAAAGAGTTTCATGCAATGTGAATTTTATTTACATAGTGGATTTGGAATTCATAGTTCTTTTTTTGAGATGAAGTCTCACTCACTCTGTCACCCAGGCTGGAATGCAGTGGCGTGATCTTAGCTCCCTGCAACCTCTGCCTCCTGGGTTCAAGAGATTCTCCTACCTCAGCCTCCCGAGTAGCTGGGATTACAGACATGTGCCACCATGCCTGGCTAATTTTTATATTTTTTGTAGAGATGGGGTTGTACCATGTTGGCCAGGCTGGTCTCGAACTCCTGACCTCAAGTGATCTGCCTGCCTCGGCCTCCCAAAGTGCTGGGATTACAGGTGTGAGCCACCATGCCCAGTTTGGAATTTATAGTTCTATTGTGAATCTAGAGGTCACATTCTTGTGAGCTGGCTTCATGATATTGAGGACTAGAATGTTTCAACATCATTTTTTCCTTTTACTACAAGGTTGATAATAAAATAGAGTGTCTCTGTTCAATATTTGGGCTAATTAAAGATTAGTCTTATATTATTGAAGAAGTTTTAATCCCTGTTACAGATACATTACACTTCAAGTCCTTCCAAGGAAGTTATGATTTTTCTGGGGGCAAACCTTGTTGAAAAAATGAGTATTGTTCTAAGGACAAAGCTTGGCTTCCTATTTTCCCTTAATGTTCTTCACTCCATTCCCAAGTATTGTGTTTTGTTTTGCTGCTGCTTTTCTATTTAAACTCAGTAATACTATGAATATGTAAACAACTCCTAAAGTTTAAAAATCATTTCCTTTTCAATTTTTTTTTTTGTAGAAACAGGGTCTGCCTATGTTGCCCAGGCTGGTCTTGAACTCCTGGACTCAAGTGATCCCCCTGCCTCAGCCTGCCGAAGTGCTGGGATTACAGACGTGAACCACCATGCCCAGTTCCTAAAACAGTTTTTTTTTAAAAAATTTAATTTTTCCCTTAACATTTGATGTAGATTCTTTTCTCATAAAACTGGGAAGATGTCATAAGACTTTTAAGTAAAAAAAAAATGACAGTATGTGAAAATTATAAGGTATACATATGCATTTAAAACTCTCAAAAGGGTAGAAGAATAATATCAAACTGTTAATCTGTGTTTGGAGTAGGGAAAATATAGGGATTATGTAGAACTTTGTCTTTCCTTTGTTCATATTTTTTACCGTTGTGTATTATCAGAAGCATAGACATACTCCAATTTGAAAAGATGATTCTACGAACATATTGTTATTATAAAAGTAGGGAAGACAGTAGGGAAGACAATGCACATAAAAACCGTCGGGATTATCTCTGGGTGGTGAGATTATGTGGTGTGATGTGTGGTGAGTGTAAACGCGGGCTTTGTGGGGCAAGATGATCACTTGAGTTTGGACAGGTTCACTGCCTGTCTTTTTCTCCTTCCTCCACTTTCCACGCGCGCACACACACACACAAAACCAAACCAAACCAAAAAAACACACACACACAATTTTTTTTTCTTCTGAACCTTTGAGTGGTGGATATGATGCCCCTTTACCCCTAAACACTTCATTGTGTATTTCCTAAAAGCAAATAAATCTTTTATAACCATTGCACAATTATCAAAATCAGGACATTAACACTGCTGCAATTCTATTTAACCTTACAGAGGTTTCACCAGATGACCCAATAACGTCCTTTATTAGGCTTCGAATCTTGAGCAATGACGTATAGATGAAAGGACACTTAAGAGAGTCTTCACTATGGCAGCTACTGTGGCATCCTAACCACTCTAATCTACTTCTCTGATTGTTCCTGTGGCTGGGTTCTCAGCTGCCTGCTTCCTGCTTGTTTTTTATTCAGCCTATTTCTCTAAACTTCTTGTCGATTTTATAAGCTACTAGAAATTCTTTTAGTAAATTCCTTTTCTACCTAAATTAGCCAGAGTTGGTTTCTTTTTTTTTTTTTTTTTTTTTTGGAGACAGAGTCTGGCTCTGTTGGAGTGCAGTGGCGCAATCTTGGCTCACTGCAAGCTCCGCCTCCCGGGTTTACGCCATTCTCCTGCCTCAGGCTCCTGAGTAGCTGGGACTACAGGCGCCCGCCACCGCGCCCGGCTAATTTTTTGTATTTTTAGTAGAGACGGGGTTTCACCGTGGTCTCGATCTCCTGACCTTGTGATCCGCCCGCCTCGGCCTCCCAAAGTGCTGGGATTACAGGCGTGAGCCACCGCGCCCGGCCCAGAGTTGGTTTCTATAGTTTGCAACCAAAACTGTAGTAAATTACATTTCCCTCCCACACTTCATATTTCAGAATCTTATTCATTTTCACATGCTCACCTCAAATGCCACCCCCCTTTTTTTTTTTGGGACGGAGCCTCACTCCGTCTCCCAGGCTGGAGTGCAGTGGTGCGATCTCTGCTCATTGCATCCTCTGCCTCCCGGGCTCGAACGATTCTCCTACCTCAGCCTCCCAAGTAGCTGGATTACAGGCTCCTACCACCACGCCCAGGTAATTTTTGTATTTTTAGTAGAGACGGAGTTTTACCACGTTGGCTGGACTGGCCTCAAAATCCTGACCTCAGGTAATCCACCTGCCTTGGCCTCCCAAAGTGCTAGGATTACAGGTATGAGCCATAGTGCGCAGCCTCGCCACCTTTTTTTTTTTTTTTTTTTGAGCTGGAGTCTCGCTCTGTTGCCCAGGCTGGAGTGCAATGGCACGATCTCGACTCATTGCAACCTCTACCTCCTGGGTTCAAGCGATTCTCCTGCCTCAGCCTCCCAAGTAGCTGGGATTACAGGCACCCGCCACCACGCCTGGCTAATTTTTGTATTTTTTTTTTTGTTTTTTTAGGAGAGATGGGGTTTTACCATGTTGGTCAGGCTGGTCTTGTGACGGGGTTTTACCATGTTGGTCAGGCTGGTCTTGAACTCCTGACCTCATGATCTGCCCGCCTCGGCCTCCCAAAGTGCTGGGGTTACAGGTGTGAGCCATTGTGCCTTGGCCTTCCTTTTTATTTATAGTAATTTGTAGTTTTAATTTGATAGTTTTCTTTTAATGAATATTCTGTGGGCAAAGTGCCTCTTTTTTTTTTTTTTTTTTTTTTTTTTTTTTTTTTTTTTGAGACAGTGTCTCACTCTATTGCCCAGGCTGGAGGGCAGTGGTACAGTCTTGGCTCACTGCAACCTCTGCCTCCTGGGTTCAAGCGATTCTCGTGCTTCAGCCACCTAAGTAGCTGGGATTACAGGCACATGCCACCACATCTGGCTAATTTTTGTATTTTTTGTGGAGACAAGGTTTTGCCACGTTTCCCAGGTTGGTCTTGAATCCCTGAGCTCAAGTGATCTGGCCGCTTCAGCTTCGCGAGTAACTGGGACCACAGGTGTGTGATACCGTGCCCTGATCATTTTTTTTTTTTTTTTTTTTTTTTTTGTGTAGAGACAGAGTCTCCCTATGTTGCCCAGTCTGGTCTCAGACTCCTGGGCCCACTCCTCCTGCTTCAGCCTCCCAAAGTGTTGGGATTACAGGTGTGAGCCACTGTGCCTGGTCCCTTTCTAGTTTTCTGTCACAAATAATGAATATTGATTGCTGTCTCTCTAACCACAAGAAAATAGATTTTTGGGTTTTCTCTAACAGTGGTTAATGTGAAGATTTCAAATGAACTTTGTAGCTGGCTAAGATCACTTGACCATCCCTGGAGTGACTTGATTAGCCTGCTCTCTGCTGTAGTTTACTTATAATTCTTGTAGTTCCTGATCTTTTGATCCTCTTGTTTACTTCACACTTATTGATAACTTTTTTGCCTTCCTTTAATTTGCATGTGGTAAAAATATCACTTTGATGTTGGGGTAAAAGGGCTTTCCTCCTAAAAGCAGGAGAGTTCTCTAGGCAGTGTATTAGTTTTTATTGCTGCTGTGATAAATTACTACAAATGTAGTGGCTTAAAACATACAAGTTTATTATAGTTCTGGAGTTTAAGAGTCCAAAACGGGTCTCACCGGGCTAAAATCAAGGTGTCTGCCGGGCTGAGTTCCTTTCTGGAGGACCCTGCGAGCATCTGCTTCCTTTCCTTTTCAGCTTCTAGAGGCTGCCCAGTTCCTTGGCTCTTGGCCCCTTCCTCTGCCTTCAAAGCCAGAAACAGCATGCCTCGGACCTTACTTCTTTGGTCACATCTCTTTCCGTTTCTCTCCTCTTCTGCCTCCCTCTTTCGCTTTTAAGGACTCTTGTGTTAAAACCTGGACCCACCTGTGTAACCCGGCATATTCTCCCTATTTTAATGTCAGCTGATTAGCAACCTTGATTCCTATCTGCAATTTTAATTCCAATTTGCTCTGCAGTCTCACATATTCATATTCGGGGGATGAGGACATGGACATCTTTGAGGCACCTGGAATTCTGCCTATCACAGGTAGAAGTTGATATCTTTAATAAAGCAGTAAAAAAAGTACAAGTGAACTTTGGTTTGAAAATTTTTGGAGTTCTTATCTTTCAGCCTGTATTTTTCTGGAGGAGTCATGCCCTGTGTTTCTCAACCTTTTAAACCCATGTCTTCTTTTGAAAAACAAGAATCGCATTCTATGGTCAGTAATAAACATATTCATTTTCCCCCCTAAAATATTCACATAACAGCCCCCCAACCCTCCGCCCAAGTGTCTGAACTAAATAAGGTTTATCACACCTGTATTTAGCCTACAACTGGACCATCATTTTTGACTTATGGATTCTTTTAAGCTCTGGGATATAGCATTCACACTTTTATTCAGACTTAAAATCTGTGTAATATTTGCTTTATTTTTATCACCAAACCCACTTCCCCCATAATAGTGATTATTTCTATTGTTATCGTGAACTTATTTAAAGAGGCAACAAATATTTTCTGGATGTGCCCATATACTTAAGAGTTAGGTAGAGTGCAGCTGGTGCTCGTTCAGCAAAAGTAAAAGGCCCAGCCTCTCAATTGTGTACTTGACTAGAAGCTAATTTTTGTCTCATTGTTGTAACAGCTGAAGCAACTCATAGCAGTAGGATAAGATGATTGATTTTATAAGGTCTGTGGTTTCAGAGCATGTATCTCGCAGGGCGCACACACTCTCTCCATATATATAAAATATATATATTTATTAAGCTTTACAGACTTTTAAGAACATTTTTAGATTGACAAAAAAATTGAGAGACTAGTCTAGAAAGTTCCCAATTACTCTGTACCCAGTTTTCCTTGTTATTAGCATCTCACATTAGTATGCCACATGTGTTACAATTAATGAACCAATATCGATAGATGATTATTAAATAAAGTCCATACTTTATTCAGGTTTCCTTAGACGTTACCTAACGTCCATCGTTTCTCTCTTTCGGGATCAAAGTATACTACATTACATGTAGTTGTCACGTCTCTCAGACTTTCCTTGTTTTTGGTGACCTTGATGTTTTGAGGAGTACTGGTCAGGTGTATTGTAGGATGCGCCTCCATCCACACACTGTCAACATGCGTTATTGCTGTTGATGTAAACCTTGATCACCTGCATGAAGTAGTTATCTGTCAGGTTTCTGCACTGTGAAGTTACTTGTTGCCTGCACCCTGCCCTGCTTTCTGCGTGGCACCCTTTGGAAAGAAGTCACTGGGTAGCACCTTCCTTGAGGGTAGAGTGTCTATATATAAATTATTTGGAATTCTATATGGGAGATTTGTCTACCTCATTTATGTATTTACTCCACCATTTTTACTAGTATGGACTCATGGATATTTATTTCATACTGTGTGCTCCAACCCAATGCTACTTTTTGTTATTGCTCCAGTTCATTCCAGCTTTGGCCATTGGGAGCGCCTTCAGTTGGCTCCTGTGCTCCTTTGACATACCTTCATTAAAGTGTGTGTGTGTGTGTTTGGAGAGGTATGAGGACATACATAAAAATAAGATTAGCTGAGCATGGTGGTGCATGCCTGTAATCCCAGCTACCTGGGAGGCTGAGGCAGGAGGATTGCTTGAGCCCAGGAGTGTGAGGCTGCAGTGAGAGATGACTGTGCCACTGTACTCCAGCCTGGGTGACAGAGCAAGATCCTGTCTCTAAGATAAATAAATGCATGCATACATTTGTGATTTCACTTTGTATTGATTTCTCTTTGATCTGTTAGAACTGAGGATGAAGTAGATTTCAACATTAGGCTTTGCTCTGAATTTGAAAGTCATTTTTTTTTTGGTTGAGATCGAGGATGAGGAAGATGGTCAGATTAAACCTTGCCTGTTTTGTGTCTCTGTAGATCTGCCTTCCCATTGCATTTAGAATAAAACCCAAATTCCTTACCAGGCCGTATAAGGCCCTTCATGATCTGAGTCCTGCTTGTCTCTTAGACCTTCTCTCCTTCCTCCTCCTTCAGACCAGTGTATCTGTAATACCGGCTTTGTTTCTGACCCTTCAGTGTGGCAGGATTGTTCCCTCCTGAGGGTCTGAGAACCTGCTGCCAGGAACGTTCTGCGTTTCTACCCCTAGACCTTGGCGTGGCTTGCTTCCTTCTTCCTTCTAGTTCTCTGCTGAAATATTAGTTGGCAGAGGTTTCTTTTCTGTTTTCTTTTCCTTTCTTTTTTTTTTGAGAGGGGGTCTTGATCTGTCACCCAGCCTGGAGTGATCTCGGCTCACTGTAACCTCTGCCTCCCAGGCTGAAGCAATCCTCCCACCTCGGCCTCCCGAGCGGCTGGGACCACAGGTGCGCACCAGCCCTCCTGGCTAATTGTTTTGTGTTTTTGTAGAGACGGGGTTTGGCCATGTTGCCCAGGCTGCTGAGCTCAGGAGATCTGCCCACCTCGGCCTCTCAAAATGCTGGGATTATAGGTGTAAGCCACCGTGCCTGGCCTTCAGAGGTTTCTTCACAGAGGTTGCCCCCATCGCTCTTCATCTCTCTCTACTTTATTTTGATACCATTTGTCACTACCTGAAGTTACTGTGTCTTATGTATTTACACCAGCATTATAAAGTATTCATTTTTTGTTGTTTGACTCCTCTGGTGAAATGCAAACTTCATGGCTGCTTGGACTCGGTCTTTTTCACTGCTATATTCCATGCACATTGACTAATGCCTGGCATAGTATCAGCTCTCCGTAGATATTTGCTATGTAATGGAATAATGGATTTTCTGTTTAAGCAAGGGATTACTTCCAATATTCTGGAAACATTCACATTGATTTTCTGGTAGCAGGTTTTATGCTTTTCCTGTTACAATTAAAACCAGTGAAGGGAAAAGGGGTTTAGCTTCATCTGAAATCAAATCCACTCTCTGGGCTCGTCTCTGGTTAGAGTCCTCTATTTTGCCATCAATAAAAAAAAAAAGCCAGAATGAGTTTAAATTTCCCTGGCCAAAAAAGTGGCATCTGTCAGAATTTCTAACATGTGTTTTCTTTCTTTGATGCCCTTCACAGCCTGAAGGTGTATAGATTAGGTCTGTTTAGTTGCTAGCAGCACACAGTAAGCAGCTGTTTACACTTAATATTTAACTGCCCACCTGGCCTTTGAAGCCTGGCGTGATTGAAGGGATGGCAAGCGACAGAGCCTTACAGAGTAGGGGCAAGAACAGGACAGTGTTCCAGAGGTCCGAGAGCTTTTTTGTTTTCTTCCATCTTTTGTTAGAGTCTGAAATAAATGGTGACACCTAAGAGGAGGTTAAGAAATTGTGCACCAAATCTCAGGTTTTACAAGAATGAATGACCAGGCTGTCTCTACCCTGACAGCATCATCGAGAGGAAGGTGAGAGGTGGGCTGGGCCTGAGCTCTGGTGTGTATCGGCTATCATTATGTGATGCGGCCAAGAGAGATGCTGCTGCAACAACTATTACTAAGATGACTAGGGAGCACTTGGCCAAGATGAGGTTAGTCCACTGCAGCCTATTTCTCTTGCTGATGGCAGCCAAACTCAGTGGGCAGATTACCTGAGGACTCAGAAAAGTAAAGAAAAGCTGGCAGACCATGAAGTGGAAGCCTGGAGAAGCAACCTGAATGGGGGATGAGAGGGGTAAGTTTCTCATTGTTCTTTTCCTTTTTTTTTTTTTTTGAGACCGAGTCTCGCTCTGTCGCCAGGCTGGAGTGCAGTGGCGCGATCTCGGTTCACTGCAACCTCCTCCTGGATTCAAGCAATTCTGCCTCATCCTCCTGAGAAGCTGGGATTACAGGCGCATGCCACCACGCCAGTCTAATTTTTGTATATTTAGTAGAGACGGGGTTTCACCATGTTGGCCAGGCTGGTCTTGAACTCCTGGCCTCGTGATCCACCCGCCTTGGCCTCCCAAAGTGCTGGCATGAGCCACCTGCCCGGCCTCATTGCTCTTTTCTATCTGGCTTTGAGCCAAAGGCAAGCTTTCAGCAGAGCTGCAGTGGTGGTACAGAGGTAGCAAAAATCCAAGAGAAATCTCATCCTTCTGGCCAGAAGATCAGGAAAATGGAAGCTGGAGAGTGGGGGCGGGGAATGCCTTCCTTTTTGAATCACAGTGGGCAGAATCCTTGGAGTCTTTAAATTTCTGTGAAGCAGAGAAATAATCTCATACTTATGCAAAAGGTGTAAGGCACCCATAATGTTAGCATTGCTAACTCCAAGGGAATTTTACCAGCATGCAGATGTTCAGGCTTTGCATGTCTGGCTGTGGCCCAGCCTCAGAGTTTGTGTACCCTTCCTGCTGCATAATCCTGATCCTGGGATTTGCATTTTGTTCTGATGGATGGGGAGCTTTGAGAAAATCCACCTTTCTCTAATACAAGGTAAAAGCTTTCTCCCTTCTGCAGGCGCCTTTGCTGCCCTTTCTTTTAATTAAATATTTTTTCCTCCCTAATGTTGGGAGAGCTTCCTAAAGGTCACAATTGAAAAGAGCTGCAGAAGGGAGATGCAGATTATAGTAGTATTCTGTCTTGTCATGGGAGAAATTGTGAATCGTTCTGCCTCTGAAAAATGTTTTTTCTTGTTTCTCCATTCTAGTTAAAATTGTTGGGATTGGAAGGAAGGAATTTTTGCTAACATGTGGCCATGATGCCATTTATTTGATGGCTGAGGAGCAATAGAAAGCAGTTCAGCTAGAGGGCATGCCAGCCAAACACCTTTCAAATGTCATGCATTGTGTGGAGTAGGTTTTAAGTATAATACATGCACTTGTCTTTATTGCAAACAATGCCGTCTTATTACTTTAGGAATGCTGCTTACACAAGTGCTGTGAGTGCTCACTGCTTTTTCATGTTAATGTTGTCATGTGGAAGTGCTCTTATTTTATATTTATTTTTGAGATGGAGTCTTGCTCCGTCCACCCAGGCCTCCTGGAGTGCAGTGGTGCAACCTCGGCTCACTGCAACCTCCACCTCCTGGGTTCACGTGATTATCCTGCCTCAGCCTCCCCAGTAGCTGGGATTACAGGCACCTGCCACCATCTCCAGTTAAGTTTTGTATTTTTAGTAGAGACAGGGTTTCACCATTTTGGCCAGGCTGGTCTCGAACACCTGACCTCAAATGATCTGCCTGCCTTGGCCTCCCAAAGTGCTGGGATTACAGGCATGAACCACCTTACCCGGCCATGTGTAAGTGCTCTTAGACATACAGAGAATAAGTCAGGCGCAGTGGTTCACCTGAGGTTGGGAGTTCCAGACCAGCCTAACCAACACGGAGAAACCCCGTATCTACTAAAACTACAAAATTAGCTAGGTGTGGTGATGCATTCCTGTAATCCCAGCTATTTGGGAGGCTGAGGCAGGAGAATTGCTTGAACCTGGGAAGGGAAGGTTGCAGTGAGCCAAGATGGTGCCACTGCACTCCAGCCTTGGCAACAAGAGCGAAACTCCGTCTCAAAAAAAAAAAAAAAGAAAAAGAAAGATACAGAAAATATTTTTTATCTGAATGTGGTGGTCTGTGCCTGTAGTCTCAGCTACTTGATAGGCTAAGGCAGGGCGCCAGAGCAAGACTCCATCTCTAGAAAAAGAAAAAGATGCAATTTTTTAATAGAAAAATTCACCCAGGCCAGAAATGAGAAAAGATAGGCATTATAGACTCTTCATCAGGGAAGAACTGAAGAGGAGAATAAATTGAAAAGAGGAGCTTCAGTGCTCACTTTGGCAGCATATATACTAAAATTGGAACGATACAGAGAAGACTGGCATGGCCCCTTCGCAAGTATGACATGCAAATTTGTGAAGCGTTCCGTATTTTTTCCGCATGTTCTCCCTCATAGGTGGGAACTGAACAATGAGAACACTTGGACACAGGGTGGGGAACATCACACACCGGGGCCTGTTGTGGGGTGGGGGGTGGGGGAGGGATAGCATTAGTAGATATACCTAATGTAAATGATGAGTTAATGGGTGCAGCACACCAGCATGGCACATGTATACATATGTAACAAACCTGCACGTTGTGTACATGTACCCTGGAACTTAAAGTATAATAATAATAAAGGAGCTTCAGATGCTGGAAAGCTAGAGGAACATATGTGAAATCATTTTCTGTCGGGTAAAATGTATATGCAGAAAAAGACTTTTCAGATGATTGGGCCAGTGATTATTCCTCACCATTTGGTCAGTGTGTGCATATAGACTGTCTCCACACAGGGTAGGTGCTTAAAAGGAAAAGAATTTTGGTAGGTCCATGTGTTTGTTAATACAAAATGGCAAATCGAACAGCTTTTACTGGTTAGGGCTGAAGTTTGGTCCTTTTCTAAAAAAACAAGTAAAAAGTTATGTGAAGGTTATATCTTGTGCCTTATGAAATTTGGCCTAATTCATGAAACTTACAACTTTTCATGACAAGGAGAGTAAGGTCGTAATTTAGTCAAGGGGCTTGAATGATGTGATATGAGGTGCTTTTATGAAGGTATCCACAGCTTTATGAAGTTCCAGCTGCCCATCATTAGTACTCAGAGCAAGTACTCATGAAAGAGCAGTGAGAACTGAAATGCATTTCAGAGTTGTGAGGTGGTGTGAGAAGAGGGGATGTTCTCTGCCAGATGATGGCAGTAGCCCTTTAGTTAACAAGGACGCCTAGAGGCTTAAACCAGATGATCTACATGCTTTAAGAGAAATAGTATTGTTTCCACCAAATTTCTAATTTGCCTCCTTGGATTTATGTTGTGGAGCAAACTTGTAAAGGCATCAGTAAGAAAGTTCTAAAAGCTGAAAAGAACACTACGCTTTTAAAACCTCTATTTCGAGGCATGGAAAAGGTGTTTAAAAAATCAAGACGTTTTTGAACTTGTTGTATGCATTAAAGTGTAATTGCAGACAAAAGAACTGCTTAAGACTTTGCAATTCTATTTTTCTAAGTTTTGCTACAATAAATAGTCATGTATTGCTTAATGGGGATATAGTCTGAGAAACATGTCGTTAGGTGATTTGTCATTGTGCAATACCATAGAGGGTACTTACATAAACCTAGATGGTGTAGCCTAGTGTATACCCAGGCTGTATGGTATAACCGGTTGTCCTAGGCTACAAACCTGTGCAGCATGTTATGGTACTGGGTACTGTAGACCGTTGTAACACAATGGTGAGTATTGTGTGTCTAAACATAGAAAAGGTACAGTAAACTTACTGTGTATAGGATGAGAAATGGTACACCTGTATAGGGTGCTTTCCATGAATGGAGCTTGCAGGACTGGAAGTTGCTCTGAGTGAGTGAGTGAGTGAGTGAGTGAGTGGTGAGTGAATATGAAGGCCTAGGACATTACTGTACACTATTGTAGACTTTATAAACACTGTATACTTAGGCTACACTAAACTTATAAACTTTTTTTTTAATAATTAGCCCTAGTTTATTGTAGTGTTCTTACTTTATAAACTTTTAAATATTTTTACCTTTTTGACTCTTGTAATAACACTTAGCTTAATAAATTCCGGACACAATATCACTGTCTTCCACCTCTACATCTTGTACCACTGGAAGGTCATTAGGGCCAGCAAAATGCCTGGAGCTGTCATCTCCTATGTAACAATGCCTTCTTTTGGAATACCTCCTGAAGGACCTGCTTGAAGCTTACAATTAGCTTTTTAAAAAGTAAGTAGAATGACTATACTCTAAAATAATGGTAAAAAGTACAATATAGTAAATAAATCAGTAACCATTTAGTATCATTATCAAGTATGTACTGTACATAATTGTATGTGCTAGACTTTTATATGACTGGTAATGTAGTAGGTTTGTTTACACCAGTATCGCCACAAACATGTGGATAATGCCTTGCACTATGACATTATTTTCAGCTTCATTATGACCTTATGGGACCACTGTTGTAAATGTGGTCCATTGTTGACCAAAATGGTATGTGGTGCATTATTTAGTTGCTAGACAATGGAGTTTTTAATCATTTTAGAACCTTAGGCTTACTGGCCGGGCGCAGTGGCTCACGCGTGTAATCCCAGCACTTTGGGAGGCTGAGGTGGGTGGATCACTTGAGGTCAGGAGTTCGAGACCTGCCTGGCCAACATGGTGAAATGCTGTCTCTTCTAAAAATACAAAAATTAGCTGGGTGTGGTGGCATGCACCTGTAGTCTCAGCTACTCGAGAGACTGAGGCAGGAGAATTGCTTGAACTGGGAGATGGAGGTTGCAATAAGCTGATCGCACTACTCTACTCTAGCCTGGATGACGTAGCAAGACCCTGTCTCAAAAAAAACCCAAAAAACCAAAAAACCAAAAAACCTTACTGATATCACTTATCTTGGTTAATTGGCATCTTACGAGAATTGATAGTTACATGGTGATAGGGACATTACCTGAAAAATCTTAAGTGGTTGATATCTTCTCTCTTGAAGTGTTATTCTTAGGTGAATCTGCTTAACTTTATTGGAATGGGGATGAGGTCTCCACGCTGTTTAAAATGGTGTGGTGGTTGCTTTGCTTTGTTTTGTTTTGTATGAGAGCTCAGTTCTAGGCTTTTGGATGAATTGTTAATAGGTGAACAGAGTGAGTGGATTTGAGACAGGTGGTTGGGTTCATTGTAGGTGAGAAGCTTTGTCAAATGATACGTTTTTTTCTTTTTTTTTCCCCTTGAGACAGCGTCTCATTCTGTCATCCAGGAATGCAGTGGCACAATCACAGCTCATTACAGCCTCGACCACCTTGGGCTGAGGTGGTCCTCCCACCTCAGCCTCCTGAGGACCTTGGACTACAGGGATGTGCCACCACGCCCGGCTAATTTTTGGTACTTTTTTGTAGAGATGGGGTTTTGCCATGTTGCCCAGGCTGATCTTGAATTCCTGGGCTCTAGTAATCCACCCACCTTGGCCTCCCAAAGTGCTGCAATTACAGGTGTGCGCCACCACACGTGGTTGGCAAATGATATTTTAGTGAACCCGAATTATTTAGAAGGTAGTGGTCTGGAACTCTGAATGTGAAGAGAAAACAAACCTTTTGTTTTTGACAAAACAGTTACGCTGGTTTACAATGGACCAATATGTTTCTGACTACATACTCCATAGCATACAAGCAGGTAGAGACACTTGGGTTTAGTTAGTGGAGAAAAGTTTGTTGACTGGATCAAAAATTCCTGTTGGTAATATTTTAAAAAGATTCGGGTTACATTTTGTAGCCCAGGAGATACATATTGCTGAGATACTTTTGACTGAAGTGTGGCGTGAAGGGAAAGGGGGAAATTTGTAAGAATGAAGAGTCGTGTGGCCACATGCAGAGTATCAAGTACCAGGAAGTAGATAATTGACCAGGTGAGATGGAGAGGTCAGGACCGATACGAGCCTAACTCGGTGTCTATTAGTATTGTAAGTTTACTACATAATAAGATTTTTTAAAGTCTGTGGTTTTGTTGATCTGATAGTACTATGCACTTCATTCTAATGCAGTACGCAGGACAGATAAATTGCTTTCCAGTTTTTGTTTTGTTTTGTTTTTGTTTTTTGAGATGGAGTTTTGCTCTTGTTGCCCAGGCTGGAGTACAATGGCATAATCTCGACTCACCGCAACCTCTGCCTCCTGGGTTCTGAGTAGCTGGAATTATAGGTACGCACCACCATGCCCAGCTAATTTTGTATTTTTAGTAGAGACGGGGTTTCTCCATGTTGGCCAGGCTGGTCTCGAACTCCCGACCTCGGGCTATCCGCCCGCCTTGGCGTCCCAAAGTGCTGGGATTACAGGCATGAGCCACCGCGCCCAGTCGCTTTCCAGTTTTATGTCCACATGATGGTTACTGTTCAGATCTGAGGGTGTATTGTTTGAAGGAAAGTTAGAGTGCATCTAAGGAGCCAGGAATGTACTGTCTCCAATTCTTGATTCTGCTAACGAATGGTAATTACTCTTTCATGCCGCTCATTTTTATCATTTTATCTCTGAAATAAAATAACACCTATGAGAAAGATATAAGGGCCGGGAGAAGGAAAGGGATAGAGTGAAGATCCCTTTGCGACGTGTCACTGAGCATTAGCTTTGTGGGCTGGTTTACCTTTTTCTCTGTCAGAGTCTCTCTACCCACTTTTTCCCTCGTGTATTGCCGTTTCTGTGCAAGATTGAGAGTTGACAACTGTTACTTTTTTATTCTTAGCTCCTAAAGACCAAGGGTGGAATTTTTAGTTAATTTCCCCCATTATCCTTAAGCAGTGAGATTGTATTCTAATAAAACATTTTTGAATATTTTGTGGAATTTTTAGAAAGGTGCTCCTTTGTTATCTTTTTCCGCACGCTAACAGCTTTGAGTGGGATTTGACTGCGATCCTTTGTTGTTGCTCGTCTTCGTGCAAAGTCAGTTTTCCCAGCTTTTAGAAGGGAGACACCCTGTTAAGGGCAGCTTTTCAGATGTCAGGACTCGAGAGTGCCAGAAGTCTTCTGTTGTCTGGAAGTGTTTAAAAAGATGGTCCCTGCTTCTCAGATCCAGCGCCCCTCACCCGCTCTATCTGACCCTTCCTTTCCCTTTATCTTCTATTATTCCTCTTCTGCTCAATTTGAATTCTGCCCCCAGGAGTTTCTCTTCAGAGTGGAGTTTTGTCTGGCAAAAGAGCTTGGGCCAGTTAGTTTTGAGAGGTGAAGAGGCCACATTCTCAGTTCCCTCAGCCTTAGCTGCAAATTCCTCGAAGTCACCAGCTATTGGAGTAGACCCGACAGACTTAGCGGCTGTTCCCAGATGGGCCCGCTGAACTTTCCAGTTGGGTGCCTGTTGTTTGTTTGGGGATGCCCAGGTCTGTCAGATGCTGCACTGATCCCCTCTGCTTCCTCTCACAGACACTGGTACCTACCTTGCAGGTCTTGTAACTCTTGGTGATTTGTACCTGCTCATATTTGGGACTTTATGGAAATACTTTGTCACCTAGGCTTTTGTGGCTGTTTCCTGTGGATTTTTCATTTTGCTATCCTAGTTGCTCTGTGTATTTTTTATCAGGGGAACTGGGAAAGCCATACTGCTGCTGCTGCCATCTTCCCAGAATCTTCAAACACATTCTTTTTTTCCTTTTCTTTTTTTTTTTTTTTGAGACGGAGTTTCTCTCTTGTTGCTTAAGCTGGAGTGTAATGGCACGATCTTGATTCACTGTAATCTCTGCCTCCCGGGTTCAAGCAATTCTCCTGCCTCAGCCTCCCAAGTAGCTGGGATTTCAGGTGCGTGCCACCACGCCCGGCTACTTTTTCATACTTTTAGTAGAGATGGGGTTTCGCCATGTTGGCCAGGCTGGTCTCAAACTCCTGATCTCAGGTGATCCGCCCGTGTTGGCCTCCCAGAGTGCTGGGATCACAGGCGTGAGCCACCGTGCCCAGCTAAATGTGTTTTTCTTTTTTCAGATTTCCCATTGTTGATTTCCCTGGGTTTTGCTTTGAACAGCTGTTACTCTTGGTTAGAGGCACGTTCTTTGCTAATAGGAAGGCAGGGGATAATGAGAGTTCCCTCTGTTCCGCCAGCAGGCGGAAGACAGCAGCCGTTCCTTCAGTAGGCTCATCTCAGGCCGTGAGTCTCCATCTTCAGCAGGACTGTTTCTCGCTCCGGGATCCTCGTACATACTGTTCCCTCAGCCCGTGATGTCATCCTCCTGCTTCCCACTGGCTCACAAGCCTGGTCCTGAAGATGTCCCCCATCCCCCCTTCTCCCCCTTTGGTGGTGCTTTTTCTGTGCTTCCGTAACATCTTGTGAATGTTTTATAGTAGCTGATATCACACTATATATGTTTACTTCTGCATGTTTCCCACAGCACTGTGAGTTCTTGAGGCTGGGGCCCTTGGCTTACTGGTCTTTGTGTTCCCAATGCCTGATCCAGTGCTGGGACTCAGTGACTACTCAGGAAACACTGTTAAATGGATGTCGGCAAGTTAGTGGTGCAAGGAGCAAAAGTAGCTCTCTGTGGACACATTGCAGGACAGACAAATGTAAAAATAAGAGCCACTTAGAGTCGTACTTAAAGAAATGAGTTTGTCCTGGGAAGGGACTATACTATTTTTATTTTCATTTAATTTAAAAAATTTGGCCAGGCACAGTGGCTCACACTTGTAATCCTAGCACTTGGGGAGGTCAAGGCAGATGGATCACTTGAGGTCAGGAGTTTGAGACCAGCCTGGCCAACATGGCAAAACCCCACCTCTACTAAAAGTACAAATATTAGCTGGGCGTGGTGGCGGGCGCCTGTAATCCCAGCTACTCAGGAGGCTGAGACATGAGAATCGCTTGAACTCAGGAGGTGGAAGTTGCAGTCAGCCAAGATTGCGCCATTGCACTCTAGCCAGGGCACAGAGTGAGACTCTGTCTCAAAAAAAAAAAAAAAAAAAAAAAAGGTGTGGTAGAGAGGAGGAGTCACTGGTCAAGTCCTTAGTATGCTACATTTATTTTGATTATAACCATTAAAAAGGTGGTGGGGAATTTAGGAAATTTAAAACAGACCATGACAATGATTAAGAAAGTGGAAATTTGTGCTTATACAGGAAAAACCAATGGTTAACTCAGGTGAAGAGTAAACATAACCCCAGAACCTAGCCGTAGGACAGGCTGGTGCACTGTGATTTCTGCATGTTCTTGCTTGAGGGCAGAGACTTGACCTCTCTAGGTTCCTTCTAGTTCAGTAATGCTTTACTTGTTAATTAAGTTCTCTTCCTCTGGTGACTTGAGGGCTTGGAAATATCTTCAAGTGGGCCAGAAGACAGCTATTTAATGGTCTGATTTTTCTGGAAAGTGATATGTGATGACATTAAAACCTGAGTAACTAAGGAAACCAGACTTGCGCTGGTAGACACGAGAGCTGAAAATTTAACTGAGACAGAGACAAAAGAAAATCTGGCCATTTGCAGCATTAAGCATATGCAGTGAAATCCCAGCAAAAATGGAACAGAGAGGCAGATGTACCTGAAGCATCCCTTTCCCCCTTCAGAAAAACAGTAAATGGTCAGTGGCAATGGTTGAGGTGAACACATTTTGCACACTAAGGTCACCCAGAAATGCTCAGGGTCTTTATATAAAGACATTTTTTATAAAGATGAGCTTTAATCATGTGATTTAACAAAGGACATTTTTTACCGATAGGCCTTCTAGTTGTGTCACTACTTATTGTGTGTGTCTGTGGATTAAATAGATTGGCAAAGCAAAAAGGTATCTTTTCTCTAAGATCATAACCACGCCAAGAAGCACATTGTCTTTGTATAGGACCATTTAATGCCTTCTTTACTAGAAAAGTTGTTGATGGTAATCTAGCTCATAGACTTTACCTGGGAGTTGGGACTTGCAAAATGGCTTCATTTGGTAGTTTCCAAACCTTGTTAAAAAGCTGAAAAAGTCCCACGTTCTTATAAGAAGCTCATTTTTTAAAGCAGATAAAATGAAACTGATTCTATTGCCATTTCCCCCTTCCTTTCTTAGGTCCTCCCTAAAAGGACCTCCCCAAAGTGTAGTTTAAAATCACTAATTAGTCCAATAAAAGTTACTCCAGTCTAATTTCCCAAATTATCCTTAAGTCACTGAAGCATAGAACTCGCAAGGTCTTGATTTTAAGAAATCCCATAGTCTGTCCCTGGTGTGGGCTGCCTGCAGATGCTAATGACCTTCCTGTGCCTTCCAGTTTTAGCCAGCTTTGAAGCAAGATGACACACGTGAGAAAGATATAAGGACTTGGGGAAAGAGAGAGATGGAATGAGACGAGTCATTGGACGGCTGCACTGAGGGTTGAGTTCCCATTTTCTTGGTCCTGGGATGCCTCTGCTCCCTTCCTCTCTGCTTTTTCCTTATACTGACCACAAGGAAGGACAGCTCTATATACTTCTCTTGCTAGAGAAACAGTTGAATTTGACTATCATGTGTATCATTTTATTCCCATTCTTAATGGCCACAGTGTTTTGGAGCCCAAATATTTATTATTAGGTGCATTGTTCTGGGATCAAGAAATTCATATATATGCCATATACTGCATTTATTCATTTTTTCAAATATGATGTATATCTTATTTAATATACAATGTATATTTTATTTAATACACAAAGACAAATGGGAACGTCCTTTTTTTTGTATATCCATATCCTTTTTAATTCAGTCTTTTATTGAAATTTCACTTCTTGAAAGAACTGTTTTTGCTAGCGTAGTTCCCCCTGCCTTTTTTTCCTTTTTCATATAGGGCTAGTAAACAAAGTTTTTTTGAGACAGAGTCTTGCTCTGTCACCCAGGCTGGAGTGCAGTGGCGTGATCATAGCTCACGGCAGCCTTGAGCTCTTGGGCTCAAGTAATCCTCCGGCTTAGGCCTCCCGAAGTGTGGGGATTATAGGGATGAGCCACAATGCCCGGCCCTAGCACACTTTTCAGATATCGAAAACTGTCATTGAATTCTTTAATTATGATGGTTTATGAATTTTTCTATTGTTAAAAAGATAATGTTTTTTAATAGTGAAAAAAGCAGTGTTAAGTTATTGCCTATGGGCCAAATGATTATATAAGATAAAAATGACCTTAATAGGGTTACAAATATAAAAGCTGACAATTGACTATTAATCAGTGATATATTTTAAAGCTCAATAACATTAAACATTTTGAAATAGGCTGAATTAATATTATTTTTCAATTATACACATTGTAAAATTTTAATTGAGCACATTTGACGTTGTTAATCACTGCGATTAGTTTTTGGTGACTTTTTGTTGGAGGGTTTCCTTAAATGTGTTCTTTCTCATTTCTATTCTACCTGCTCCCTTCTATGATATAATTTACCTTTTGTGAGGAACATAGGAGGTGGGTGAAAAACGTGTGAATGTTTTTGAACTCCTTATTAGCTTCAAAACAGGAAAGCCTTTTCTAGACCTTTTTGCTCCAGAAGAAAGTAGAACCAGGGACCTGCAAAAACTAGGTTCTTATACATAAAAGGCTTTAAATAAGCTCTGTTGTCTGCTTGTTATATGTTATTAGTGTTAATAACTTCTGAAATTTTACTGGCTTATCTGAAGGCTCTTGGTGATAGAGATCATCTTTAAATAT
Source organism: Chlorocebus sabaeus (assembly GCF_047675955.1). Lineage (NCBI taxonomy): Eukaryota > Metazoa > Chordata > Mammalia > Primates > Cercopithecidae > Chlorocebus > Chlorocebus sabaeus. The sequence goes on along the minus strand of NC_132929.1, from coordinate 9,803,873 downwards.
TCTCTTGGCAACCTCTTTTATTTATGTATGTATTTTTGGTAAGAAAAGGTAGAAGGATATTTAATGAATAAGGTTGCCCAAATACACTGTTCATAGGTGGGCCAGTTAAATGAAGCAGATTATGAATTAATGTAAATTACTGTTTCTTGATTGTAAGTTAAAGAGGATGGCAGCTTCAGTAAGTCTTTTTATTAGTTCTGTTAAGCATATGGTTCTTTTGTCTAGTTGGTCTAATCCATTGTTAAAGGTAGGGTCGTGAAGTTTCTAACTATTATTGTTAAACTTTCTATTCTCCCTTCAATTCTGTCAGTTTTTGCTTCATACATTGTGGAGCTTTGTTCCTAGGAGCATATGTTTATATGTTCATAATCGTTATGTTTCTTTTTTTTCTTTTAAGCGACAGGGTTTCACTCCATTGCCCAGGCTGGAGTACAGTGGCATGATCATAGCTCACTGTAACTTCAAACTCTTGGGCTCAAGTGCTAGGACTACAGCTTCGTGCCACCACGCCCAGCTAATTTTTTATTTTTATTTTTGTAGCAATGCTCTCTATGTTGCCCAGGCTGATCTCAAACTCTCTGGCCTCAAGTGATCCTCCCTACCTCGGCCTCCCAAAGCACTGGGATTACAGGCAGGAACCACTGTACCCAGCCCAATTGTTATATCTTTTTAATTGACCTTTTTATTATTATGTAACAGCCTTCTTGGTCTTTATAATGATTTTTGTTTTAAAGTCTATTTTGTCTGATATTTATGTAGTCATGCTAGCTCTTTACTATTTGCATAGAATTTTTTTTTATCCTTTTTCTTTCTTTTACTGCTACTTGTATCTTTGAATTCTAAAGTGAATCTCCTGTAGACAGCTATAGTTGGATATTGGTTTTTTTAAAAATCTATATGTTATAGGCCCAGCAATACAGTTATACACATGTTGTTTTATACAATTGCTTTTAAAATCGGTAAAGGGAAGAGAGAAGAAATAGGCATTTATGTGATATTTCATAGTTACATAATTACAGGTGCTCTTTGTTTTTTTCACGTGGATTTGAATTGCTGTTTAGGACCACTTGTTTTAGCTTGAAGAACTTTATGTTAGTGTATCTTGTAAGGTGGGCCTGTTATCGCAAATTTTCTTACTTTTTGTTTATCTGGGAATGTCTTTTTTTCATCCTCATTTTTGAAAGATAACTTTTCTGCAGGTAGGATTCTTGGCTGACAGTTTTTTTCCTAGGAACACTTTGAATATGTTATATTATTGCCTTCTGGCTTCTGTTGATTCTGATGAGAAGTTAGCCATTAATTTTCTTTGGGTTGCCTTGTGATGAGTTGTTTTTTCTTTTATCTTGATTTTCAGTATTTCCTCCATGAGTGTGTGTGTGTGTATGTTTTAATTTTATTTTTAACAAAATGGAGTGGGTCTGCAGAATCCTTGTTTTGGGCTTTTAGCATTTTAATAATGTATCTGTGACTGTCTTTACATATATACTAGAAGTTCGTTGAGCTTCTTGGATGTATAAAGGTTTTTCATTGGCTAGGTGTGGTGGCTCATACCTGTAATCCCAGCACTTTGGGAGGCCGAGGCGGGCAGATCACGAGGTCAGGAGATCGAGACCGTCCTGGCTAACACAGTGAAACCCCGTCTCTACTAAAAATACAAAAAATTATCCGGGCATGGTGGCACACGCCTGTGGTCCCAGCTACTTGGGAGGCTGAGGCAGGATAATCATTTCAACCCGGGAGGCGGAGGTTGCAGTGAGCTGTGATTGTGCCACTGCACTCCAGCCTGGGTGACAGAGCAAGACTCTCTCTCTCAAAAAAAAAAAAAAAAAAAAGAAGAAGAAAAAAAAAGGTTTTTCATCAACTTTGGGAAGTTTTCAGGCATTATTTTTCTTCTTCTTCTTTTTCTTTTTAAGGGACAGGATCTTGCTCTGTCCCCCAGGCTTCAGTGCAGTGGTGCAATCATAGCTCACTGCAGCCTCAAACTCCCGGGTCAGCTGATCCTCTCACCTCAGCCTCTTGAGTAGCTGGGACAACAGATGTACACCACCATACCTGGCTAATTTTTATCTTTTTTGTGGAGATAGGGTCTTGCTATGTTGCCTAGGCTGGTCTCGAACTCCTGGCCTCAAGCAGTCCTTCTGCCTTGGCTTCCTGAAGTGCTGGGATTACAGAAGTGAGCCATGGTGCCAGGCCCACCCATTATTTTCGACTATTTTATTTTCCTGTGATAGGTGATTTTTGTCTTCCAAAAATTTTGATTTGTTTAAATTCTAATCTGCAGTATCTGTGAGTGTGATCTTACTTGGAAATAAGTTCTTTGCAGAGGTAATCAAAGATAAAACAAGGTCATACTGGATTAAGATGGGCCCTAATCCAGTATAACTCATGTCCTTATAAGAATGGAGAAGATACGCACCCGTAGAGGAGAAAATGCCATGTGAAAATGGCAAAGGAAGGAATGCTAAGGATGTCAGCAACCACTAAGAAGCTGGAGAACATCATGGAACAGATTCTCCCTCAGAACTTCCAGAAAGAGCCAACCCTACCAATACCCAGATTTCAGACTTCTAGCCTCCAGAACTGAGAGAGAAAAACGTTTCTGTGGTTTTAAGCCATCTAATTTGTGATACTTTGTTATGACAGCTGTAGGAAAGTAATACAGATCTTGGGACCAGGAAGTGGGGTGCTGCTCTAACAAATACCTAAAAATGTGGAAGTGGCTTTGGAATTGTGTCGTGAGTAGAAGCTGGAAGAATTTTAAGGTGCATGATAGAAGCAGCCTGGGTTGTCCTGAAGATACTGTTGGTAGAAATATGGACATTAAAGGAGACTCCGGGTAGGTCTCAGATGGAAATGAGGAACATGTTACTGGACACTAGAAGAAAAGCATGTCTTGTTTGAAAGTGGCAGAGAATTTGGCTGAATTATGTTCTATTGTACAGTTCTCATATGTATGTGTAAGGGGCCGTCGGCTCTCCTGTTTGGAGAATGACATAGAGTTATCATGACAATTCTTATTATTAGGAAGTTGATTCATTTTTTAATTTCATTAGAGTTATCATGACAATTCTTATTATTAGGAAGTTGATTCATTTTTTTTTAATCTCATTTTTTCATTTTCATTCTGCAGAGCAGGTGAAGTCAAAACAACCCTTGCCTATTGGAAAAGCTGCAAAACATTAAGCTACTCTTTCTAGTTGGGAATCTCAATTTGTTTTAAATGGATTTGTGTGTCTGTGTGTGTCATTGGACAAGATAATAGCTCGGCAGTGGTTTGATTATATGATAGGTCTTCAGCTTGTTAATCTAATTGGATTCCTGTTAATCTCTGAACAATGCAACCAGTGACCATTGTCCAGGTAGGAAATACTACAGCGAAAACCACCAGACTGATTTTGTAACGATATTTATATGAAAATGATGCCTTTATCTTTACAGTTTTCACCTTGTTTTCTGATCAGTATTTTATTTGCTCTCTTCTTTTTCTCTATATTGAGGCTTTGCATATTTTTATTTTGTCTCAGATCTTTGCACAATGAACCTATAAAATCTCTAGTTTTTAAGATACATCTTTCAGTTACATCAAGTGTCTTCTAAACTTTTTTATTATTATTCCTTTTTACTGCTCTCTTGTGAATGAAGGCTAATGACAGCTCTGTTTGTCTCTGCATTTGGGTCCGGGTAATGAGATCCTTGTTCAGTAGTTCTTCTAATCTGGGGACTGGTGAGTCATTCATGTGCACAAGGATCAGCCTGTTAGAGACATTTGGAAGGACCATTAATTTGGTCTATGTCTCCCACTTGCCATTTCGGTGCTTGTTTCACTGCATTAATAGTTCCTTAGGTGTTTCAGATCATAATCCTCTTTTAGATCAAGGTACTTATTTTGCCCAGGTTTACATTTTTGCCATGTGTTATAGCTATGTTTAGAGGTTTTACAGGTTTTATACTAACTGGAGAAGCCTCTCTCAACTCTGTTCACCCAATGGGCCAACAAAAGAATATTGAATTTTCCCAGACAGAACCCTGCCGGTGTTTTCAGGTCTCGTACTCTCCTGCAAATTCTCATCAGTTACAAGGCTATTTTTTTTTTAATTTAATTTTTTTTTTTGAGATGGAGTCTCGCTCTGTCGCCCAGGCTGGGGTACAATGGCATGATCTCAGCTCGCTGCAAGCTCTGCCTCCCAGGTTCATGCCATTCTCCTGCCTCAGCCTCCCGAGTAGCTGGTAGTACAGGCGCCCTCCACCACGCCCGGCTAATTTTTGTAGTTTTGGTAGAGGCGGGGTTTCACTGTGTTAGCCAGGATGGTCTCGATCTGCTGACCTCGTGATCCACCCGCCTCAGCCTCCCAAAGTGCTGGAATTACAGGCGTGAGCCACCGCGCCCGGCCAAGGCTATTTTCTGCAGAATGTTCCTGGTATTTGTTATTTACATAGCAGATTCTATTGTATACGTTTCATCTGCCAGCATCTTTTGGTTCTCAGAAACTTGCAGGAATGCTCTAGTTTTCAGGCAGTCTCTGCAGTCCCTAGACCATAATGTAGAATGCCATCTTTTGGTTTTGACAGGGAGGCTTATGATGATATTTGAGGGCTGAAAGTGATCTTGAAAGGCCACTTAGTCTATTATTTCATGAAAGTGTATGAAAGTTGATTCAGGTGAGGATTATTGACTAGTGTTAAATTTGTTAAGTGAATGGTCGGAGAACTAGAAATTTACAGTGGATCAAATAACACTGCACAATTTCCAATATGAAGGAGGGAAGACATATCTGTACAGTGGGTGAATGGATCAGATTTCATTATCCAAACCCTGTGACCCGTCTTAGTTATTATATATAGTGCTTATGTTTGTTCAGCCATCTTATGTGATATAACAAAGGGTTCAAAGCATCATCTGTGATGTATTTTAGCCAAAAATATTTAGCTTGACTCCGTTGAGCACTTAAATTTTTAAGATTAGTTTATAGATAATATTGGAGATAAAAAAAATCTATAAATAATACCGTGAGGAAGCAGCCAGACCTGGCCTGGCCTTGTCAATAAGTCAGTGTCATAAAAATAGGGACTATGCTAGATTCAAAGAGACTTAAGGAATAAACAATTAGATACAGTTGCTGGTCCTGGATTGGATACTGTCTTGGAAAAACCAGCTGTATAGGACATTTTTTGGGTTAGGGAAATTTGGAAATAGCCTGGGTGTTACATGAAATGAAATTTATTAAATGGAGATATGAAGAATATTTTTTAAAAATCTGGTGACCAAAAAGAAGCATATATAAATATATACATAGAAAAAGATCTGGAAGTTTGTGTACTAAGGGGTTACTGGTACTCTGTGGGTGACGGAATTTGGGTTTTTTATTTATTTTAGTTTTGCTTGTCTTTTCCTCCTAATTTTCTCCAATACATATGTCCTGTTTCTGTGTTAATAAAAGCTTGTTTTTTTTCTTAAGTCCACACTATTTTTTTTAAGTCCAACCCATCCTATACAGATGAGTTGTTTTAATATATTTTACTCACTTTTTTCTTGATAAGGATTTTGTAATGTTTGGGACACAAGATTCTATGTGCATCTCTCTCTCTTTTAAAAATTTAATATTCTATTATGAAAAAATTTAAATACATGCAAAAGTAGATAGAATAATAATATGATTTTCCATGTACCCATCATCCAGCTTCAGCAATTACCAATTAAGTATAGTGTATTTCATGTCTATCCACCATTCCTCTCCACCCACTATTGTGGAGCAAATCTCACATGTCCTACCTTTTCATCCATAAAGAGTTCAGTGTTTATATCTAAAAGTTAACAACACTAAAAAAAGTACAATACCAGTATTATAACAAACAAACAATAAATTAGTGGTATTTCCTTAATATAATCAAATATCCAGTCATTATTTACTTTTTCCCAGGTGTCTCATAGTCATTATTTCCTCTAGATTGTTCGAATGAGTACAAATAAGTTCCCTACATTACAGCTGGTTATGCCTTAAGTTATTTGGTTTATAGGTTTCTCCATCCTCTGCTACCATTTTTTTCCCCTGCAGTTTATTTATTGAAGAAACTGGGCTCCTTATCTTCTAGAATTGTTCACATTGTGTATCTTTCTGCATGCTGTCTTAACCTTTCAGTGCCCAACACTGGAAACTGTTCTCTAGAATGCATCTGAGCAGGGTTGCTATTTAAAACTTATAGAAATCTATACAACATAGTCAGTTGTAATACAGGGAACTTTTGTATACCCAAGCACTTTCTTTTCTATTGAATTAAGATTTTGTGCAACCTTTTTACTAGGAGCATTGTGTATGTGTGTGTGTGTCCACATGTATACAACTAGTTACTCACACAGACACTACCTGAAAAATGACACAGGCAAGTTGGAGAAATTGAGCCTGGAGAGTGCTAAGAGGACACCTGAGAGGGCGCTCACAGAAGGCTATCAAGGGCAAAAGAAGTGGCCTTGACTTTGTCAGTAATTTGTCTCCTCTCAATATTTAAAAGTAGATTTGTGTCAATATGTAACCTCAGAACATTCATTAATCCCCTGTCTGGATGGTTCTGTTCATAACATGTATTTATTCCAAACTCAAGTTGTTAATAAGAAGTACTAAAACAAATTTAGATGTGCAATGGTTTTCATTATTCTAGAGTATGGAATCATATGTGTAAATGTGGTACCATGTAAATTCATACTCCATTTCACAAGTCATTGTCCCTCACTATATGTAATAGTGTTTTCCTATGAGTGTGTGTTTAAGTTAAATAGTTTTAAGTCATGTCATACTTTAATTGCTCTAAAAAGTTAAATCTTATAAACATATTTATGGAATGCGTTTGTAAAATCCATAAATTGAAAGGGAGAGTTGATTTCCATCCTGAAGTTCTTTGAGTTTAAGATACTTACAGCCTTGATTATTTTAACTGGATGAAACTTAATTCCCTGTAGGATATACAGGGATAGGTTTTAGAGATCAGCTACACAAATGTTTAGTCAGCTGCTTGCTAGATTTCCTTTTCAATGATTACTGAAAAGTTCACCCTGAAAGAACACTCTGGTATAGTGTGACTCTCTTACTATTTAATATCTTCAGACAGCTTGGTGTATTGCTTTTTATTGATATGCCCAGGTACTTTTTTGTTTTATTTTACAGGAAGTCTACTAAGGTCAGGATTTCCACTGCCTACTTATTGATTTGTCTCTAATGGTTGCAGGTTGAAGACGACAGCGATGCAGAGACCTATGGAGAAGAGAATGATGAACAGGGAAATTATTCTAAAAGAAAGATTGTCTCTAACTGGGATCGATATCAAGATATTGAAAAAGAGGTCAATAATGAAAGTGGAGAGTCCCAGAGGGGAACAGATTTCAGTGTCCTCCTCAGCTCTGCAGGTATGAATTCCAGTTGCATGCATACTGCTTAGTGCTCTAAAACTTGCACAGACATTGTATTTATATTTTTAAATTCCACTTTTATAACTAGCAATGTATCCTTTGTTCTTTGGATTTTAAATTCAAGTAAAGGACGGTGTTTCTAATGGCTTGTAAGGGAAAAAAATGATGTTAAGTGGAAGTAAGGGTTTCCATGTACTGATGTAGAATGACTAAAGTCTTTGCGATAGATAAAAGCCTTCCTATAAGTGGAAAAAGCTGAGCCATGCCGCTGTAAATTTGATAGTCTGAGAAAAATAAATGTTTTCTTTGATACTGGAGGAAACATTACTTATATTTATAGTAAGCATGATAAAGTTTCTAGAATATACGTTCTCTTTTTTCTTCCTTTTTTTTAAGTAGCCGGGCATATGCATAGTAGTGGATATGCACTTATTGGAGCCAGATGCACTGAGCACCAAGTTTTTGATTGTGCTTTTGGATAGTCTTTTCTGTCAATACAGTGAAAACCCAGTCTATCCGTGATCAGCTATAATCTAAGATTGATTGCACCTTCAGTGATGTGATGCTGTAGAGCAGTAACAGGGAATAATGGGGGAGTGCTGGGTGTACAGATGGCTGCAGGGTCCCTACTAAGGTGTGGCGTAAGAATTTAAAGAATAAGTGGAAGATAGATGAGTGATTTCCAGGTGTTGGGGATGGGAGGGTGGGAAGCGGATGTGGTTATAAAGGGGCAGCATGACAGATCCCTGGGATGTTGATACTGTTTAGTATCTTGACTGTGGTGGCAGATACACGAACCTACACAGGTGATAAAACTGCATAGAACTTAATATACACACATGTGCACAAATGAGTATGAATAAATTCGAATAAGATTGGCAGATTGTATCAGTTTCAGTGTTACTCTCCTGGTTGTGATATTATATTATGGTTTTGCAAAATGTTATTGGGGGAAACTGGGCAATGTGTACAAGAGATCTCTCTGTATTATTTCTTTACAACTATGTGTGAATCTGCAATTACCTTAATAAATAATTATTGCCAGGTTAAAAAGATACAGAGGATGCAGATGTGAGAAGCAGAGAAGTAAAAAAAAAATAATACTTTGGGACTGTTTTGAATTTTTTCTTCTGCATGACTTTGATGTTGCTGTTTAGTTCTACCTTTCTTCTTTATCTACCTGTACTTTTGAATACCTGCATGAGACTAAGAGCTATAAAGTGATGCATTCTCTTCTAACTTAACAGAAGATGCTTTTCTGAGCAGGAAAGAAGTACATCATAAAATTGTGAGTCAGAAGCACAGGATTCAGTTTGTCATTACCATAGATGATTCAAATAGCATAACTACTTTAGGTTTGTGGATTTTTCTCAACTCATTGACTGTTCAAGGACTAAATAATTTTTCCTGTCAAATGAGTGCTTCCCTCTTGGTACCTATATTTTGGCCAATTATGGGTTTATAAGCATTTTTCTTCAAGGTGGGAGAAGGGGAATGAAGGTAAAATATGAGCTGGTTAGTTTTAATTCTCATCAGCCGTTCTGCCAAAAGATCTAGGGGGAGAAAATTGAAGTAATGCAATGAAATTAACTTGTGGACTAAAGTAGATTCAATTCAATCAGTGTGTAGTCAGTTACTAGTATCTGTCAAAAAGAGATACTTCATAAATGTTGGAAGGCAGTTAAAAATTCTAGTCCAGGCTGGGCGCGGTGGCTCATGTCTGTAATCCCAGTACTTTGGGAGGCCGAGGCAGATGGATCGCCTGAGGTCAGAAGTTCGAGACCATCCTGGCCAACATAGTGAAACCCTCGTCTCTATTAAAAATACACAAAATTAGCTGGCGGTGGTGGCAGGCGCCTGTAATTCCAGCGACTAGGGATGCTGAGGCAGGAGAATTGCTTCAACCGAGGAGGTTGTAGTGAGCCAAGATCGCACCACTGCACTCCAGCCTGGGCAACAAGAGCAAAACTCCATCTCAAAAAAAAAAAATTGTTTTTTGTCCAACCTAGCAGGCCTGTCCTCTGGTTTATGATTTTGGTTATTTATTTTAGCCTTTTATTCATAATTGAAAACCTGGCATGGATTGAGTCTCCCATGTATTTTTCTTGTAGTGTCTTTGCTTACTGATTTCTTCTGAAGTAGCTTGTTTATCTGTGATTGGTTTTTTTGGTGATTGCCAAAAAACCCTGTCTTTTGATATATGCTTACGTTTCTTTCCCACTCTGTTGCTGATTTATCAGTTTCTTCTCATGATAGCATAAGACTGAGAAGAGCTTCCATGCTTTCTTCACACTCAGTGTTTTGGTGCTATATTGGTTTACTTTCGAGAGCTCAACTTCATTCTCTGATAATAAAAATTCTGCAGTATGTAGTGTTCTCTAGGTAAGCTGACCATACTCCTTGAAACGATTCTGCTTCCTAGTGTACTATCCTTGTTGGTATAAATAAATATACAACTGAGAAAAAATATTGCTGGTTCCTTAGGTGTGCAGTCATAAACTTTTCTAGATATTGCCAAATTGCTTTCCACAGTAAAGATGAGCTAGAGTTCCTAGTGTTCAGTATCTCTGCAAATACATAGTACTGTTGGACTTTTAAATTGTGACCAGTTAACTGAATGGTATCTAGCGTAGTTAATTCAGTAGATATTTAAGTACCCATTGTTTCAGCTATTGGCTTAGAGGCTGGGCATAGAGTGGTGAACAGAACAGATATAAATGCCTGCCTCACAGAGTTGACTTTCTACAGGGTAAAGACAAACAAGAAGAATATATAAAATGTTAAATGCTATAATTGCTTAGAATAGAAATAAAATGAGGAAGGGCTGTTACCAGTTTTAGAAGTAGCCTGGGGTCTTACTGAGAAGATAACATTTGAGCAAAGATCTGAGGAGGGTGAGGGAGCAAGTGAGGATATCTGTGGGAAAAGTGTCCCAGGCAAAGGGAATAGCAAGCTCAAAGGCTTTGAGATGAGGAGGACAGGGACTCTCAAGGAAGGCCAGTGTGGCCGAAGCAAAGTGAGCAAGTATGCGATGGGGTTGGAAAGGCATTATCCAGCCAGATCGCATAGTATTGTAGGTCATTGTAAAGATGTTTTCTTTTGTTCTGAGTGAGATGAAAAACCAGTGGAGGGTTTGAAGAGAAGAGTGATATAATTTTACTCCTGTGTTAACAGGATCATTTTGCTGTGTTGGAAGGAACTGAAAAGACTGGCAAGAGGGGAGCAGGTAGACTAGTTAGGAAGCCACTGCTACTACTGATAGCAGATAGACTAGTTAGGAAGCCACTAATAATAATCCAGGTGAGCAGTGGTGGTGGTTGCTGGGTCCAGAGGAGAGCAGTGGAGGTGGTGAAAAGTGCCTGGGTTCTAGATCTATGTAGAGGGAAGAGCAGAGAACACTTGCAAATATTGGGTATGAGATAAAAAGAGATGTAAGGATGACACTAGGTTTTTGGTCTGAACAGCGAGAAGAAGGGAGTTGCCCTTAACTGAGGTGTGTAAGTTATAGGAGGTACCCAGTGTTGCATGTATTAAAATTGAGATGTCACTTAGATACCTGTTGCAGTCAGAATTCCTTAAGAAATGGCTGGCACACTCAATATAATTGAACATTTTTTTTCTTTTTTTTTGAGACGGAGTCTTGCTCTGTCGCCCAGGCTGGAGTGCAGTGGCCGAATCTCAGCTCACTGCAAGCTCCGCCTCCCGGGTTTATGCCATTCTCCTGCCTCAGCCTCCCGAGTAGCTGGGACTACAGGCGCCCGCCACCGCACCCAGCTAATTTTTTGTATTTTTTTTGTAGAGACAGGGTTTCACCGTGTTAGCCAGGATTGTCTCGATCTCCTGACCTCGTGAGGAAAGGCAGAATATATGGGCATAGATATGTGTAGCTGGGTAGATGTCACAGGGGCTTGAGGAAGCGGTCTAAGAAAACTATGGATAAGTGTTGTGGAGGAGGTACTGGAAGTAGAAGGTAAGAAATAGTTGTTGGGGAAGTGAGAAAGTATAGTTTCCTATTTTCCAAATAGGAAAATGCAGTATAGATGTTGGGTGACAATAGGGGCCCACATGAAGTTGGTATTCATAAATTTAAGGTGAGAACAGGTATACTTTTCCCCGACTCATATTGTGCCATATGGGTACAGGCCCAGAAAGACCGGACAGAAGGGTAGGACTTAATCATGATTATAGTTTAGCAGAGCAAATGCAATGAAATGAGAGAGGGAAAAGGAGATGATTAGAATGATTGACATGAATTTAAGTGGGATAAGGAAATAAGTGAAGATATGGGGGAAGATGAGGGGCAGTAAAAAGATCGTGGGATCACAGGACTACAGATTCTTCTGGGCAGAAGGATTATTGACCTTCTTGAGAAAGTGTGAGTTGGAGAGGTGGGAAGTGGTGGCTGTAGATTAGAATGTTTCACGTTGAGATTTAGTGGGGCAGGGGGTTGCAGATGATGGTAATGATGGAGTCTTATATAAAAATATGGGCGTGCCTGGCTGTGAGGTGGTGTGGAGACCTCATCCTTGGAGGTTTTAGTTTACATTTCCTTAGCTGTTGCTGACTTTGAACATCTTTGTATTTGTGGTGCTTGCTTTCTTTGTGAACTGCTTGCTCACATTCTTTGACCATTTGGCTATTTTGTTTCTTATTGATTTGTGGGTTAAAAAAGATGTAGTCTTGACACTTTTCTTTTGATATTTGTGTTTGCAGGTGTCTCCTGATATGAGATTCACTTCTATAGTGGTGTCTTTCAGTGCAGTGTTTTAAATTTTAATTGAATTTATCAATTTTCTAGCCTACTGTTCATGCTGTTTTATGCCTTGATAAATCCATCTTTCCCCTAAGGTTAGAGATGTTCTCCTATATTTTCTTCTAGAAGTTCTAATTTAGCTTTTTTTTTTTTTTCCCTGAAGAGTGTTGCTTTTTTTTTCCCTGAGGAGTGTTACATTTTATTGTTTGCTACATTCTTGTGCCATGGTTTTCAGCTCCATCGGGTCATTTAAGGTCTTCTCTGTGCTGTTTATTCTAGTTAGCCATCCATCTAATCTTTTTCCAAGTTTTTTAGCTTCCTTGTGATGGGTTTGAACATCCTCCTTTAGCTCAGAGAAGTTTGTTATTACCAGTCTTCCGAAGCCTACTTCTGTCAGCTCGTCATAGTCGTTCTCTGTCCAGCTTTGTTCCCTTGCTGGCAAGGAGCTGCGATCCTTTGAAGAAGAAGGGGCGCTCTGGTTCTTAGAATTTTCAGCTTTTCTGCTCTGGTTTCTCCCCATCTTTGTGGTTTTATCTACCTTTGGTCTTTGATGTTGGTGACCTACAGATGGGGTTTTGGTGTGGATGTCCTTTTTGTTGATGTTGATGCTAGTCCTTTCTGTTTGTTAGTTTTCCTTCTAAGAGGTCCCTCAGCTGCTCAGCTGCTGGTCTGTTGGAGTTTGCTGGAGGTCCACTCCAGACCATGTTTGCCTGGGTTATCACCAGCGGAAGCTGCAGAACAGCAAATATTGCAGGACAGCAACTATTGCTGCCTGATTCTTCCTCTGGAAGCTTCATCTCAGAGGGGCACCCACCTGTATGAGGTGTCTGTTGGCCCCCACTGAGAGGTGTCTCACAGTCAGGCTACATGGGGGTCAGGGACCCACTTGAGGAGGCAGTCTGTCCATTCTCAGAGCTCAAACACCGTGCTTGGAAAACCATACCTCTCTTCAGAGCTGTCAGACAGGGATTTTTAAGTCTGCAGAAGTTTCTGCTGCTGTTTGTTCAGCTATGCCCTGCCCCCAGGGGTGGGTCTACAGAGGCAGCAAGCCTTTCAGAGCTGTGGTGGCCTCCACCCAATATGAACTTCCCCAGCCACCATGTTTACCTACTCAAGCCTCAGCAATGGCAGACGCCCCTCCCCCTGCCAGGCTGCTGTCTCGCAGGTCTGTCTCAGACTGCTGTGCTGGCAGTAAGTAAGGCTCCATGGGCGTGGGACCCACCAAGTCAGGCGCAGGATATAATCTCCTGGTGTGCCGTTTGCTAAGACTGTTGGAAAAGTGCAGTATTTCGTTGGGAGTGTCCCGATTTTCCAGGTACAGTCTGTCATGGCTTCCCTTGGCTAGGAAAGGGAAATCCACTGACCCCTTGCACTTCCGGGGTGAGGTGATGTCCCGACCTGCTTCAGTTTGCCCTCCGTGGGGTGCACCCACTGTCCAAGCAGTCCCAGTGAGATGAACTAGGTACCTCAGTTGGAAATGCAGAAATCACCATCTTCTGTGTCAGTCATTCTGGGAGCTGCAGCAGCATTTTAAAAACCTAAATGATATAATGACCTACTAATGGCTTATGACCTGCAATTTGGAGTGGTCTGAAGCATCTGATTCATTTAATCATTTCAGTAGCTTCAAAAAATGTCTTAAGATGGTGAGATTCTTCACACGCTCTGCACAGTTCACAGACAGGGAATCCCTTACTCCCTGGAGAGACCGGGGACAGCGATGGCACTGAGCAGGAGCTGGGTTACAAAATCGTTTGCTACATTCTTTTGCAACCATTTTAGATTGGTGGAGTGAGGTAGCATAATTACTGTGTACTTCAGTCTTCTAAACAGTATATACCCTTTTGGTTTCCATTTTCTGTGTTTCTTTATGAGTATATAATTTATTATGTACCAAAGTAGTGGAATTAGGAGCAATTTATCAACCTTTAAAATTTTGATTTTTGATATTGAACATTGAAGTTTGGCCTGTGATGTGATAGTTTTCTTTTGACAGTGTGGTTTAGTGTAAGGAATACAGGCCACCAACTCAAAGAAATGTGGATTTGAATCTACTTCTGTCATAACTCTGTCTACCCTTGGGCAATCCTGTTTCTCCACGTAGGAAGAGCAAGAATAGAAGTAACAGTGCTTGATTTGATGATGCCAGCGTCTTATCTTAAATTTACCACGGATTTTAGTTCTGCTTAATATGTAAACATGGTGCCTACTTTTAGTATTTATTAATTTTTTTGGTAATAGAACCTTAGTTATCTGTATTCAGTAAAGTCAAAGTCTAATTTCTTTGTTCCTTGAATGCTAGACATAAATAGCATTGGTTGTCAACAGAATTTATTTATATTTTGCTGAGAAAAGTTCTTGGGTATAATATCATTGATTGTTGAGTCGTTTATTGAATACAAGTGTGGTTCTAAGTCTCAAAGAATTTAAAAGTCAGTGGTCTTAGGTTAAGTAATAAAAATAAGTGTTTCCCCCCTTTCTCTTACTTGTAGTTGTTCCCATCTATCATTGTTCATCTATTTTTCTCTTCTATCTCAGTGTTTGTTTTCCACGTGCCCTGAAGGATGGCCACTGTCATCACAGTGAGATGTAATCCAGATTTGGTTTCTCAGACAAAGGCTCTATGCCTGTCTGCCTGCCTTTCTTTCTTTCTTTCTTTCTTTCTTTCTTTCTTTCTTTCTTTCTTTCTTTCTTTCTTTCTTTCTTTCTTTCTTTCTTTCTTTCCTTTCTTCCTTTCTTTCTTTCTTTCTTTCTTTCTTTCTTTCTTTCTTTCTTTCTTTCTTTCTTTCTTTCTCTCTCTCTCTCTCTCTCTCTCTCTCTCTCTCTCTCTCTCTCTCTCTTTCTGTATTCATCTTTTTTTAAAAAAATAATTTCAATTTTTATTCTGGATTCAGGGAGTACATATTCAGGTTTGTTACCTGGGTATATTGCATAATGCTGATCCAGAGGTTTGGGATATAATGGATCCTGTCACCCAGGTACTGAGCATAGTACTTAATAGTTAGTTTTTTAGCCCTTGCCCACTCTCTCTCCCCTCTCTAGCAGTTCTCAATGTTTATTGTAGCCATCTTTATGTCCATAGTACCCAGTGTTTAGCTTCCACTTATAAGTGAGAAGGTGCAGTCTTTGGTTTTCTGTTCTGGTGATAGTTTGCTTAGGCTAATGGCCTCCAGCTGCATCCATGTTGCTGCAAAGGATATGATTATCGCTACATAGTATTCCGAGATGTGTATATACCACATTTTCTGTATCCAGTGCACTACTGATGGGCACCTAGGTTGATTCCATGTCTTTGCTCTTGTGAAAAGTGCTGCAATGAATATACACTTGCATATGTCTTCTTGGTAGAAAGATTTCTTTTCTTTTGGATTTATACCCAGTAATGGGATTGCTAGGTTGAATGGTAGTTCTGTTTTAAGTTCTTTGAGAAACCTCCAAACAGCTTTCTACAGTGGCTGAACTAATTTCCATTCCTACCAACAGTATGTAAGCATTCCCTTTTCTCCACAGCCTCATCAGCATCTGTTTTTTTCTTTTTTTTTTTTTTTGACATTTTAGTAATAGCCATTCTGCGTGATGTGACATGATATCTCATTGTGGTTTTGATTTTCATTTCTCAGATGATTAGTGATATTGGGCATTTTTTCATACGTTAGTTGGCTACTTGTATGTCATCTTTTGAGAAGTGTTTCTTCATGTCTTTTGCCCATTTTAAAATGGGGTTGTTTTTTAACTTGTTCAGCTGTTAAAGTTCCTTATACATTATTAGACCTTTGCCAGATTACATAGTTTGCAAATATTTTCTCTCATTCTATAGGTTGTCTGTTTATACTGTTGATAGTTTTTTTTTTGTTTTTTTGCTGAGCAGAAACTCTTTAGTTTAATTAGGTCTCACCTGTCAATTTTTGGTTTTGTTGCAATCGCTTTTGAGGACTTAAGGACTCAAAAGTTTTCACTTAGTATCCAAGAGGGATGGTTTCAGGATGCCTGTGGATACCAAAATCTAGGAATACTCAAGTCTCTGATATAAAATGGCATAATATTTTAGTATAACCTATGCAAAAAGTATAGATATCTTCCTTTATATACTTTAAATCATCTTTAAATCACTTATAATATCTAATACAATGTAAGTGCTATGTAAAGTTATACTGTATTATTTTTTATTTGTATTTTTATTGTTGTATTGTTATTTTAAAATAATTTTCTTTATTCATTTATGTTTAGAGAGACAGGGTCTTCCTCTGTCACCCAGGCTGGAGTGCAATGGCATGATCATAGCTCACTGCAGCCTCGACCTCCTGGGCTCAAGCAATCCTCTTGCCCCAGCCTCCTTAGTAGTTAGGACTATAGATGTGTGCCGCCCACGCCTGGCTGATATCTTCATTTTTTTTATGGAGACAGGAGCTTGCTATGTTGCCCAGGCTGGTCTTGAACTCCTAGTCTCAAGTGATCCTCCCACTTTGGCCTCCGAAAGTGCTGAGATTACAGGTGTGAACCACTGTGCCTGGCCAGTATTGTTATTTTTTATTTTTTAAAAATATTTTTGATCTGTGGTTGGTTAAGTCCACCAATAAGTGGGGTTGCCTGTATGTTATTTTTTCTTCCCAAATTAGCTGGACCTCTGGTCCAATTCTCAGATGTTATTTGGAAGATAGGCCTTTAAGAGTAGAGAATATAGACCTTTATCTAAGAGTAGCGAATACAGCTTAACATATATTCTCCAAGTAGATTTCCACTGTAACAGTGAACGTTTGAAGACTGGTAATTAAAAAGTGAATTTCTGTTTCACACACAGTGTATGTATATGTTGATGCTCACTTTGGAAGATAGTTTGCCATTTTCTGATAAAACTGAAGATCTAGCACTTTCACCCTTACAGGATACTCTAGAGCAGAGGTCCCCAACCTTTTTGGCACCAGGGACCGGTTTTGTAGAAGACAGTTTTTCCACAGGCTGGGGTGGGGATGATGGTTTCAGGGTGATTCAAGCACGTTACATTTATTGTGTGCTTTCTTTTTATTATTATTACATTGTGATATGTGGTGAAATAATTATACAACTCACCATAATGTAGAATCAATGGGAGTCCTAAGCTTGTTTTCTTGCAACTGGACGGTCCCATCGGGGAATGATGGGAGACAGTGACAAATGATCAGGCATTAGATTCTCATAAGGAGCTTGCGTGCAACCTGGATCCCTCGCATGCGCAGTTCACAATAGGGTTTGGCTCCTATGAGAATCTAATGCTGCTGCTGATCTGACAGGAGGCGGAGCTCAGGCCGTAATGCAAGCAGTGGGGAGTGGCTGTAAATAGAGAAGAATCTTCGCTCCCTTGCCCACCACTCGCCTCCTGCTATGCAGCCCGGTTCCTAACAGGCCACAGATCGGTACTGATCCATGGTCTGGGGGATGGGGACCCCCTGCTCTAGAGAAACTCTAGCACGAATATTCACAGCTGTATGTTCAGAAGTGCCTCAGATGGAAGCAACACAAATATTCATTAACAGTGGAATGAATACTTAAATAAGTGGATGAATCTTTTCAACATAGCGTGAAGTAAAAGAAACATGCCCACAGAATTCTTTTTTTTTTTTTTTTTTTTTTGAGACGGAGTATCGCTCTGTCGCCCGGGCTGGAGTGCAGTGGCGCGATCCCGGCTCACTGCAAGCTCCGCCTCCCGGGTTCACGCCATTCTCCTGCCTCAGCCTCCCAAGTAGCTGGGACTACAGGCGCCTGCCACCTCGCCCGGCTAGTTTTTTTGTATTTTTCAGTAGAGACGGGGTTTCACCGTGTTAGCCAGGATGGTCTCGATCTCCTGACCTCGTGATCCGCCCGTCTTGGCCTCCCAAAGTGCTGGGATTACAGGCTTGAGCCACCGCAGCCGGCCCAGAATTCTTTAGTATGATTCTATTTATGTAAAGTTCAAACACAAGAAAAAAACCCCATTTTTTAGGGATGTGTATTTAAATACTAAAGTGACAATCATGGAAATGATTATTCCAGATATCAGGATTGCGGTCACCTCTAGTGGGGAGATAAGGAGGGCCAGATAGCAGGTGTGGTGGTGGCAGTATTCTATTTCCTGTCCTGGATGATGATCATTTATGTTGGTTTAATAATTATTCTTTAAGCTCATATATATTATCATTTTTTTTTAGTTTTACAGATCTCTTTATAAAAGAAATAAAAATCTTTAAAAGCAAATTTCTAATGGTAAAATTTCTGTTACCACCATAGAGGTGGGAACCATTTTTGGAGAGGCAGCCCTTTCCAGCCTGCTTCCTTCCACTTGTGCCACACAGGCACTGCCTGCTCTGTTTGTTTCTGGCCATGGACAGTGACACCCTCATTTTTATTAGTGGTGGATATGGGAAAGGGGACGGTTGTTCAAAGTCATACTTTTTCTGGTAGGACTGTGAGTCTTTAGGTATCTTTGTAGAACTCTTTCTGTAAGTCTCTGAAAGAGATAATCATGCTTTTGGCTTTTCTTTTTGAACAGTATTCTTGCAGTTCTAAGTTACATTTCAAGAGCTTTGAAAATGGCACCGTATTCTTACCTTCAAATGTAAAAAGTAAGGTCTATGAGAAATTTCTTCTGCCCTTCACTTTTTTTCCCCAAAAGTTGAATCATTGAATTCATGCTATATGCATTGTCTATTCCTTTCAAGATGTCACAGATAGCCAGAGTTAGAAAAATGTTTAACAGCGTGACCAGAATGCACTGGATCAATGTTCAAGATAAACAGGGGGAAAAATATTATGTGCAAGTCTATAAACACTATTTTTAGAGATACAAATAAAAACAACATAACCAGACTGCAATTTGGTCAGTATAGTTGTTGACTGTGCATGTTTTTGCTTGAAACTATTCTATATTTTCTTCAATTTAATTTGATGAAAAGCTGTTTTGGGTAGGAAATTTTAATTGTAATGACATTTGAATTTCTTCCCTCCTCTATATCCTTGTGTCAACAAATAGACTGAAGGGAAAAGAAAGGATATTACTCTAGCAGCCTGTACTTTTAAATTAAACCTCGAATCTTTTCTTTCCATGAGGCAAGAAGACAGTTTTACGTGTCCTCATTGATGCAGTTCCTTTTTCCCCTCTTCTGGTATGGTATATAGTTTGTACTAATATAATCTCATATTACAACAGCAATATAGTAGAAGATTCTTCCCTTTGATATTTTAAAACATCTGAAATAACACAAGCAGAACTATACATTAAAAAAATTTTTTTGTTTGTTTTGGCTAACAGGGCTAAAAAAATTTTCAACTGGATAACCAAAAAAAAAAAAAAAAAGGGAAAAAAGGAAAACTCCAACAACAAAAAAACCTTTCCTTATAGCTGAATATTGAATATTGGGCCTAATTTGATTTTCTTTTTAAAAACCTTCAAAAGATACGAGCAGAATTTGTGTGCTAAACTGCTAGTCTCCAGCGCCATTTTGTGTTTTCTGTTGTTTTGAGGCAATTCTTTGTTTTTACTGCTCCAGCTGCATCATTTTCATCATCCTGAACTTTCATTTTCCTGCCCTGAAGTTGTACATTTCCTTTAGCAGATCCAGCCTAGGCGGCTTTATTTCCCTTTCCTTTTCCTTTAAATCTATGACCTTTTGAGTCTCATTTGTTTAGGGATTCTTGGTGATTTTACAGGAGTTTTTTTCAGTGTTTCTTTTTCTACCTTTCTGTCTAGTACTTTCTACATCGCTTCCTTGTTTCTTAGTCATAGGTTACAATTACTGGCTGCTTCTGCTTTTTTAGTATTTCTTTAGCTTTTTTCTTAAATAGAATTAATCTCTCTTTTGCTCTACTACTAAAGTGTATCCATTTTATTTCCCCATGATTTGAGAAAAGGATATGTGGGTGCTTTCTACAGGTCAGATTACCTAAGTCACCCCAAAATTTCAGCAAACATCCAATCTAGACATTTCATTTGAGTATCCTCAGCACTTCTTTTTTTTTTTTTTTTTTTTTTAAGTTTATTTTTGTGGGTCCATAGTAAGTATATGTATTTACTGGGTATATGGGATATTTTGGTACAGGTGTGCAATGCGTAATAATCACGTCATGGAAAATGGGGTATCCATCCTCTCAGGCATTTTATCCTTTGCAGCACTTCCATTTTTCTTCTTGCTCTTGCTTCGCTCTGAATTTAGTGTATACTTTGTTTTGCTTCATTCTTTTTTTGCAAAATAATCCTCCTTGAAAAGTATTAGAAAGTCTGTGTTTTTATACCAGGGTTCAGGGCCGGGGTCTCTATAAACTTTTTGTTGGATTTAATAGTATCAGACACTGCAAATGTTGATTGCTTAAATGCTTTGTGTAATGTTTTTCTCATTTGAATATTTAGTGCTTGACCTTTATCTTCTAATCTTTAAAAGATTAGACATAAAAGAATTATGTCATCAGGGGTTGCATCCTTTGGGAAGCCTTTCATATTTTTTTCTATACTCATCAGTTGCCACAGAGACATTTTGTACTAATCAGAGGGAGGTTTGTTTGGAAATCTTCTGATTTTAGTTTTATCTGTATTTTCGTTAGTTCTGCCTTTGATTTGTTCAGTGCTTCTATTATATTAAAATCTGTTGTTAGGTAATTTAACCTGTTGAAGTTTGTTATTTCCAGAGGTATCTGGCTTTCATCCAATTTAGTCTGTTCCTTTAAAAAATTTGTCTTATGGCAAATTAAAGTCATCAACATAATACTTGATTTGATGGTGGTAGGTTTCAGTCCCCAAAGCAGCCACTGTTTTCACTATCACCATTTTTGGCTGCTGTGGTTATCTTTCTGGTCCCAGGTCCCCAGAGCCGAGCCATAGGATCGCTAGCAGAGACTGTACTCTCAAGTTCACATGAAGGACTGAATGTTTATTTTTATTATTAGATAATTTAAACTAGTTATACTGGACATAGCTTAATGAGAGAACATTAGTGAATCTTTTTTGAGTTTAACTTGTATTCCAGATACTCTACTGGTTACCAAATGACTTGTATTCCAGTTACTCTTTAGTTAGACAACTGGCTGCATCATCAGATCACCTGGGTACTACATTGTTTTCTTTTCTTTTCTTTTTTTTTTCAGTCAGGGTCTCACTCTGTCGCCCATGCTGGAGGGCAGTGGCATGATCTTGGCGGCTCACTGCCACCTCCGCCTCCCAGGTTCAAGCAATTCTCCTGCCTTAGCCTCCTGAGTAGCTGGGACTATAGGCACGCACCACAACGCCTGGCTAATTTTTTTGTTTGTTTTTTTGTTTTCTGAGATGGAGTCTCACCCTGTTGCCCAGGCTGGATTGTAATAGTGCAATCTGGGCTCACTGCAACCCTCTGCCCTCCGGGTTCAAGTGATTCTCCTGCCTCAGCCTCCCGAGTAGCTGGGATTACAGGCACCCACCACCACGCCTGGCTAATTTTATGTATTTTTAGTAGAGACGGGGTTTCACCATGTTGGCCAGGCTGCTCTCAACTCCTGACCTCAAGTGATCCTCCTGCTTTGGCCTCCCAAAGTGCTAGGATTAGAGGTGTGAGCCACTGCGCCCGGCCTCATCTGGGTACCACGTTCTAATAGCATCTAGTGCATCCCTCTCAAGTGCTATTGTCCCTTCTTTGTATGATTATCTTTTTTTTTCTTTTTTATTATACTTTAAGTTCTAGGGTACATGTGCACAACGTGCAGGTTTGTTACATATGTATACATGTGCCATGTTGGTGTGCTGCACCCATTAACTCATTATTTACATTAGGTATATCTCCTAATGCAATCCCTCCCCCACCCCCCACCCCACAACAGGCCCCGGTGTGTGATGTTCCCCTTCCCGAGTCCAAGTGATCTCATTGTTCAATTCCCGCCTATGAGTGAGAACATGCGGTGTTTGGTTTTCTGTTCTTGCGATAGTTTGCTGAGAATGATGGTTTCCAGCTGCACCCATGTCCCTACAAAGGACATGAACTCATCCTTTTTTATGGCTACATAGTATTCCATGGTGTATATGTGCCACATTTTCTTAATCCAGTCTGTCATTGATGATGTATGATTATCTTACGGACTCATAACTCTCCTTAAAAAAATTAAGATTATTTGAGGTGGGTTTTGGGAAGGAGAGCAAATAAGTGCTTCTGATCAATGTCATATTTGATTGGAGTTGATGAATTCTCTTTACTTGCTCTAGAAAGATAATAAAAGGTTATTTTTGATAAAGTCCTTAAAATCAGGGTAGAACCTCTTCTAAAAACACATGAAACATGAATTCAGAGACTATGAAAAGGGACAGCTGTAGCATTAGTATTGTGGTAGGAAAGGCCTCTTTTCAGTAGTGTACCTGAGGTGTAGTGTATGTGTTTAGGTTTAGGTAGTAGAACAGAAGGAACACTTGGTGGGTGTCAGGGGATCTTAGTTTTGGTTTTGGTTGTCTTAAAACCTTTTTTAACTCCAAACAAAACCAACTGTTAGAAATAATACCTCCTTGCTTCAATCTAGGGATAGTTGTGAAGATCATGTGGAATTATTTTACAAATTATAAAGTTCTATACAAAAGCTACGAATTACTTTTTAGGTGAAGATAAGCAAATTGTTAGGTTGGAATATACTGTGGGTCACATTTAAAATTAGGTCATTAACATGGGGCTGTCATTAAAATATCCAAGCATTGTACTAATATATATATGTAATTAGAAAAATAAAACAAATAACCATTAACTCATTTTCTCTTTTATTTAGCTTTTTTTTGGTGTGTATGTGATTTGTTCAACTATTTTAACTTCTGCAACTATAGAGGTGATACAGGGAACTTGAAAGATGATTAAAAATAAGAAAAACAGGATGTATGATGAAAGGTTTAGGATGCTAAGCAAAAGAAGTCTGAGAAATGGTTTAATAATTTGTGTTTTCCAAGTTGTAAAGACAAAGGAAAAAAAATCAAATCTACTTAAACTAAAATGCAGGGGATTTAGATTAGCCATTTGTGTTATGAGTGTTAACTGGGCATCCAAGGGAGAGTTGGGAAGTCACCTTTACTGAAAAACTTTCAAAATGGGTTTGGTTTCATTTAATGGAAATGGGTTCAACAATGGTCCTTCTTGCTGCATGGGATAGAGTAAGGTTATTTATTAAGGAGTTTTTTCAACCCTGTAATTCTGTTCTCTTGGCTTTTAATTTTGCGATCATTCTACAGTGTTTTTTACCTGTGTGTTAAGCGAGCACACTCAGTGTCCTCAGAAGGGTTAGGCTTAATAGGCACAGTGTGTGTGTGTAAATGAGCCCTGTGGCCACTAGTGACCCTGCAGCCGCAGGTGACCTTAAGCTAACAAGCTGATGGTGGTCGTCAGTGCTGTCATTTCCTGAAACCTACCAGGTGCAGGCTCTGTGTGAGATGTGTTACATGGGCACTTTCTCCATTTCATTAAATCCTAACTTTAACCTAATAGGGTAGATTTCATTATCTCTCTTCTATACATGTTGAAACTAAGCCTTAGAAATAAAGTTCAACAATTTGTACAAAATTCTCCTATCTCTTAGGTAGCAGAATCAGGATTCGATTTTAAGTATGCCTGACTTCAAAGTTGGAATTTTTTGCACTTGATACTATTCATTAAAATTGAAATATATATAGTTGATCATCTGAAACTAAAAAACAAAATCTATGTTTTTATATATCACTGTCTAAGATACACATTTTTTGTTCGTTTCTGCAAAAAAAGAAGCTGTGTTGTTTACACTTGGTCTGCAGCTTCAGGGAGGGTTTGTGGTTGGTTAAGAAGCTGCCTTTGGGCTGGAGGCAGACACCTGGACAGAAGCCCCAAGGCTTGGGAGCTGCAGCCAGGCCTCAGGGCACTGCACTGCGAGGCTCCCAGTCATGTGGGAGGGTGAGTCTTTTGGCCTATGGAAGTTGGTCCGGTGGTTTTCCTTCTTGATACATTTCACCTCCTTGTGTAGACAGTCACAAAGAATGCGGGTCCGTGTGGCTATAACGCAGGGCATGCAGACCCAGCAGGACCTGGTTAGGGTTTTCCCTGGGGCCAGGACAGCTTCCTTGGCGTCCAGGGTGTGACCCCACCCATCTTGGGGCAGCTTCTGCATGCAGCGCTGATTATGAATCTTGTAGGCATGCTTGGCATGCTTGTTTGCCAGCTTGTAGCAGAAGTGGTTCCTGCCTTCTGGGGCCACACTGTTGCAGTTGAAACAAAAGCCCAAAGAGAGAAAGAGATAGGTAGAGGAGGCCCACAGATACAGGTGGACCAGGCAGCTGGCAGCAGCCTTGACCTCAGTAGAATAATTCTGGTAGATTTGGGAACTCATGTTGGTTGGAGATAAAAACCATTGTTAGCTGGTCTGAGAAGAAGGGGATAGGCAAGGAGATAGTCCCAGAGGCTGCAGCTGGAGAGGACAGTGGAGCGTAATCAGAGACTGGAGTAGGGGAAGACTCTGAGTCTGTGGGTTTATTCCATCCTAACACCGTGGAGGCAAGACACTGCCTGGTGGCTGTCCATTGTTTTTCTCTTTTCTTTTCCTTGCCTTTCCCCTTCCCTTCCCCTTTTGTTAAATAAAAAGCAAGCCAGCATAATAAATGAATTTGATCTTAGTTTATCAAATGGAAAAACCTTCAAATGTACCTTTTCCAACTGAAAGGTGACATGTGCAAAAGAATAAAGCACATGTGGGATACTGCATTATACATTCTTAGTCATTGTCATGTGTGGAGTGGGATGGAAAGAATATCCTCACATGATTTGTTGTGAGAATACTACATTGGTCTCAGAATTTTCAGTGACCTGAGAATGGAATTAATGCTAATGAATTATGAGTATATACTGTTTAATTTAGTGGCGTTGAGTGGTGAGGATGTCAACATACTGCTTTTCATAACCCGTGGTGAGAATTCCTCTTGGAAAAGTAAATCTGTATTTCATCTGTTTATTTAGCACTTGAAAAGAACCTGGGCTGGATGCAGTGGCTCACACCTGTAATCCCAACACTTCGGGAGGCCAGGGCGGGTGGATCACGAGGTCAGGAGATTGAGACCATCCTGGCTAACATGGTGAAACCCCGTCTCTACTAAAAATACAAAAATTAGCTAGGCGTGGTGGCGGGTGCCTGTAGTCCCAGCTACTCGGGAGGCTGAGGCAGGAGAATCGCTCGAACCCAGGGGGCGGAGGTTGCAGTGAGCCAAGATCGTACCATTGCACTCCAGCCTGGGTGATAAAGCGAGACTCCATCTCAAAAAAACAACAACGACAAAAAAACGAACTTGATATAGAGCCTTATGGTCATGATCTGTTATATCCTGTGTATTGCACATGAAGGGAAATATTGTCTTTAATAATGGTACTGCTGTTTTTTTAAAATCATGAAGTTTCAGAAAGCTTGCTTTCTTCACCTCTTACTTTCTAGCTAAGTAGATACTTAATGTGGTTTTATATTTACCTTTAAAATTCTGTAGTTGTGGAGTCTTCTGCCTTGTGTTTATAAAGAGTTTATAAAAATTTACAGTGAACTGTGGGGTTTTCATGAATAACCCTGAGAAACAAAAATCTACTTAATAGAATCCTAAATTTGTTATGTCATCATGAATTTCTCCCTCCATGGGGGATGCTGTGTGAGTCAGA
Source organism: Chlorocebus sabaeus (assembly GCF_047675955.1). NCBI lineage: Eukaryota > Metazoa > Chordata > Mammalia > Primates > Cercopithecidae > Chlorocebus > Chlorocebus sabaeus. The sequence goes on along the minus strand of NC_132929.1, from coordinate 9,778,117 downwards.
TTTGTCAGAGCGATATCAGGCACCTGGAATTTCTGGCATTCTGCCGTTGAGAGAATCATGAACCTTTCAGTATTAGAGAAGAATCCTTAGAGATAGTTCTTTCACTGAACATTTCTTGAACTTCTATTTTTGAACATTTCCTAGAAATTAATAGAATGAAGCTTAAAAGGATTAAGTGACTGTATACATGGTTGCAGAATTGGGAACAGTAGTCTTTGGCTTCAAACTTAAGATTTCTAGCTTATAGGTACTTATTTACCAAACAGTGAGGAATCAGGTGTATCATGCACCATGCCAAGTGCCAAGGGTACAGAAATACCTGTCACACACTGCCCATCTTTCTTTTTTTTTTTTTTTTTTTGAGACGGAGTCTCGCTCTGTCGCCCAGGCTGGAGTGCAATGGCGCCATCTCAGCTCACTGCAAGCTCCGCCTCCTGGGTTTATGCCATTCTCCTGCCTCAGCCTCCCGAGTAGCTGGGACTACAGGCGCCCACCATCTCGCCCGGCTAGTTTTTTTTTTTTTGTATTTTTTTTAGTAGAGACAGGGTTTCACCATGTTAGCCAGGATGGTCTCAATCTCCTGACCTCGTGATCCGCCCACCTCAGCCTCCCAAAGTGCTGGGATTACAGGCTTGAGCCACCGCGCCCGGCCCTTGTCTTTCAGAATATTGTTGGGAGAGCTGAAGTGCAGTGGCCCAGACTGCTCCTGGTGGGTATGTCAAGAATGCAAGGCTCTGACTGCTCCTTCTCTGTATTTCTCACAGTTGTGTTTTCAGCAAGCAACCCTGAGGGATGACGTAATATCTCCCCCAGGCTGCTTCCACTTGCTCAAGGAACTTACTCACTTACTGAAAGGAACACTGAGCTGAGGGTGTGCACTCAGCTCAGTGTTCCTCTCAGATCACAAAGGAACACTCAGCTCAGTGTTCTTTCCCTCTGACAAAGCCCACAGCATGTACAGGAGTCTTTGAATTACCACTCTGAGACGGGGGCGATGAGGAACCAACAAAAATTAGCATGAGGTTTGACTACTGCTTTTGCCAGAGACACCTTTGTCTCTGGCCCAGGTGTCTCATGTCTTCTGCTAGCACCCATGAAACAGTAACAGGCTAACCTATTAGCTTACAGATAGGGTGGAATCTCAGACCCTGCATAGTTATTGGCAGATATCTCTTGTGAGGTGATTTAGGTATGAGGAAACCAACAAATACAGTTCAGCGTGGCAGGTACAGAGTGCTGTGGGATAACCCAGGGAAGGTACCCAGTTCAATTGGTCAAGGTCAGGAGGCTTTTCTGATTCCACTGCTCTCGAGGTGAAGATATTGGTGGGTTCATCTATTGAGAGGGGATCTTTTCATTGTTAGTGTATGACACAGGACATGTCACATGGTTCATGATGACAGAGCTTGCTGAATGAGTGAGTGAACTGTTATTTGTGGTTATTGAGTGTGATTTACTGCATCAAAGGTTCCTTATGTTTGCTCTTAAAGTTTGTCTCATTTTTAAAGACCAAAGTCCTGGGAACATGCTTGTTCTTCATTGAAAAGCAACTCATGTAGAAACCTACCATGAATAGGCCGGGCGTGGTGGCTCATACCTGTAATCCCAGCACTTTGGGAGGCCAAGACAGGTGGATCACCTGAGGTCAGGAGTTTGAGACCAGCCTGACCAACAGGGAGAAACCCTGTCTCTACCGAAAATACAAAATTAGCCAGGTATGGTGGAGCATGCCTGTAATCCCAGCTACTCAGGAGGCTGAGGCAGAAGAATCACTTGAACCAGGGAGGTGGAGGTTGCAGTGAGCGGAGATCTCGCCATTGCACTCCAGCCTGGGCAACAAGAGTGAAACTCCGTCTCAAAAAAAAAAAACCAAAAACCAAAAAACAAACAAAAAACCTACCATGAATCTATTCTAACAGGTGAGGAAAGTGGTTGAGTTTGCAGAATATCTTGTATGTAGATTAACTTAATACTAAATGACCTTATGGTCCAATCACTTATTTTGTAAACTTTTTATTTTCTAATACTTTTTAGATTTTTCAGAAGAGTTACAAAGATAATACAGCGAGTTTCCATGTACCTTCTACCCAGCTTCCCCTAATATTATTATTTTATATAACCATGTTATCTTTATCAAAATGAAGAAATTAACATTGGTATACCACAGACTTTATTTGCATTCCTCCAGTTTTTTCCACTCATGTCCTTTTTCTCTTCTAACTCAGGATACCCCATTGCATTTATTCTTTGTATTTCCTTAGTCTCTTCTTATTTGTGAAGTTTCTCAGTCTTTTCTGAACTTGACACTTTTGAAGAGTAGACCATATTGTAGAATGTCCCTTAATTTGGGTTTTTCTTATTTTTATTTTTATTTTTCATGATGAGGCTGAGTTTATGGATTCTGGGGGAGAATACCCTAAGACGATGTACCTTTCTTGTTGGATCATGTCAGTGGACACAAAATATTTATAGGACTTACTGCTGATGATGTTAACTCTGATCACGTAGTTACCTCTTAGTTACCACTTAGAAACCTCTGTCAGGTTTCTCCCTGTAAACTTCCTGTTTTTCCCTTTCCATTTATTGTTCACTAGCAGCGAGTCACTAAGTCCCGCTCACACTCAAGACGATGGGAGTAAGCTTCATCCATGGAGGGAGGAATTTCTGGGCATATGTTAAATACAATGACAGTAAATAATATTTTGAGGCTATGCAAAGATACTGTTTTTCCTTAAAAGTTCAGGGGAACTAGTTCTCTCTGAATGAAGCCGAGATTGCCTTGGACAAGAGGTCAAGTTATAATGACTAAATGCTCGACCTTTTTATTTATGCTTTACTGCAGAGCTATCTATATTATAAATGGTGCTATTCTTGTGTCATTGAACCTTCTGTCAATTTCTTTGAAGAGTGGAAGCATTTATATTAACTGAATGGAGTTAATGAGGGTACATTTGTAAAACAAGGTGAAACATCAATAATTGATTTTAATTTCTTTCTCATTAATCAGTTACAAAAAGCTTATTTTATCTTTTGTCATTTGTTGCTTACCAAGTAAGAAGCCATATATATATATACACATACATACATATACACACACACACACATATACATACATACATACACACACACACACATATACATACACAGTATGGACATATATGTATATGGTTAGCTATATCCCAAGTGATTTATATATCCATGTCTAAAATCCATTGCTTAGAAAAACCTGCCTTAATGTTGTGCTTCTTGTACAAGAGACAGTCATGGTCCATGCAGTTAAGAGGTGCAGTCTTTCAAAAATTATCCCAACAGGAATTGATGGGTAGGAAGTAGGCATGTCCCGGTGATCCAACAGTCATCCCAGGACATGCTAACCATTTGGCTGATCTCCCTCAGAAGTTGGGATAATTCTAAGGTAGCCTTTGTTGCTTTGGGGGTGGTGTCCAGATGGCCTGGTCCAGAGAGAGAATGTGGTTAATGTGTTTTTAGATTCATAAGGGGAAAAAAACATCATGGTGTTTGGATGTACAACATAACTACTTTCCTTACTGCTGTTCTTGGAAATGCCATAACGTAACAAATTCTTGTTTCCATTACTAAATGCGAAAATTTTGAGTCAGAAGTGGTAGTATTTGGTGCAGTGCTAGATATGGGTACACACTTGTAGCATTTAAAAAAATTGTAAAATCTTAAAAATGATCAAGATTTGGCAGTGCTGAGTTAATAGCAGTCAATCAATTGAATTTGACCATTGGGACTGAGATTTGGCCTCTTAACCATATATTATTGCTTTGCTCCAGGAAATATTTTAGTAGTATTGTCAGAAATGCTTCCATTTACTTTTTCATTTTTTAATTATTATTTTTGGCAGAGCAGTTGGTAATTCTTGGGGTCATTACTAGGGTTTGGGTTGGGATGGGAGAGGGTGTGATCTTATAGGAATTTGGAATTGAGAAGGCAGCACTGCTGAAAAATGCATTACGGCCTACCTCTGAATTAGGTTGACTTAATTTGTTGGGGGCAGAGGGCAGAAGAGATGTAGGTGTTAACAAATATGTTAAAATAACTCTTATTTAGTGCTGGGTGTGGTGACTCATGCCTGTAATCCCAGAACTTTGGGAGGCCGAGGCAGGTGGATCATCTGAGGTCAGGAGTTCCAAGACCAGCCTGGCCAACGTGGTGAAACCTTGTCTCTACTAAAAAAAAAAAAAAAGAAAAAAAAAAAACTAGCGGGGCATGGTGACATGCACCTGTAGTCCCAGCTACTAGGGAGGCTGAGGCAGGAGGATTGCTTGAACCCAGGAGGTGGAGATTGCAGTGAGCCAAGATCGTGCCACTGCACTCTAGCCTGGGCAATAGAGCGAGACTCCGTTTCAAAAACAAACAAACAAACAAACAAACAAAACCCAAAACTCTTATTTATAGAGTACCTGGCTAGATATTTGGTATTTTGTATACATTTTATTTAAGTTCAAATTAGCCCTTCAGCGTTAGTATTAGACAATTTTGTGGATGAGTTAAATTAAGCTCAAGGAAGTTAGGTAACTTAAGATCACATAACTAGTATGTAATGGAACTGCAGTGTGAATTCCTTTCAATCTGATTCTAAAACCCATAACTCTTCTTTATATTGCACTCTCGTCCTCTGTGGTATGCATACAGTTGGCTGTGCAGCAGTAGGCCCTTTTGGTATATTGTATAGAAAATGAGCCATTTCATTGTTTGGGAATACTTGCGTTTCCTCCCCTTCCCCCCATTTTTAGTATCTGTTAAAAGATACTAAAAAAAACTTAGTTATGTTGTTTAGTTTGGTGCCTTTTGATCTGGTCATGACAATGGGAGCAATACTCTTGCTACTTGTTTCATTTAAACTGAAAAATCTGGAAAAAATATATTAGTACACAGGAGTGCTAACATGGAAATGAGTTTTTCTTGATTGCTAATAATTAAGCAAAAAGATAATTATGTATTATAAGCCGTGCATGCTGAAAGTAAAATGAAATTCATCTGCTTCATATTTTTTAGGAAAATTGATAAGGCATCATTGTTGTTAATATTTTTCTCATTACCTTTTGGATTTCTTAATTCAGATATTTTCTCTCCACAATTTTGAGAAAAAATTAAGAGGGGTTGCTGCCCAAAATTGGGGGAGTCTTGGAACCAAGTTGTGATTATACATTTATATAAAAGCTCAGTGTGACCTCAGCAGGTCACAGCATTTTTTCAGTTTGATGATCTCTGTTTTAAAGTGAGAAAGTTTTTACTTGCAGAGTGTTTCTGAATCCTATGTTAATCTTTTTTTGAGTTCTGATTGGAGGCTCTAGTGATAATGATTTTTAGGATAGACTACATTTAGCTATATTTTTTTCCATTATATTTTGAAATCAGAATGGTATTGCAAGTTAGTACTTTTCATACTATTGTTGATAATGTTTTGCATATGGTATACATGGGATTTGGGAACTAGTTAAGGTACTTGCCTACACTCTACTTAGAGCAAGAAGTAATTTGGGCTTCTCTGTGTACAGATAATGATAAATGGGTCAAGTGGTGGAGCAGATTTATCTTTAGACCCCTTGCCTTGTGTATCACTCCCTTTTCTTTCCTATGTGGGTACCTGACCACCTATTGTAATGCCCAAGGCTTTAATATACTCATTTATGCCTTGCCTGCTCTTCCAGGATACCCATACATGTATCTTTCTGTAGTTTGTGCTCATGTCATATATGGTCATCAGCCCACAACAAGAGAAATCAGAGGAAGTGTTGCCTGGGAGGCAGCACACTGGGAGTGTTCATGTGTGGGACAGTATAGAACAGCCTTATGTAAGTAATGCAACAGGTAAGGTGGAATCGTTTTAGAGCAGGCTGTCACACTGAGGTCTTCTCAAGTGAAGACATTACCAATGCAATGATTCTTGAAAGGTGTGCTGCTAACAGAATGATGTTGTTAAATCTTGTCTGTGTGGGAGTGTGCATGTCTGTCAGCTATACAGTATCATTCCTAAATAAGAACTTGCTGCTCCTGACGTACTTACATACTTCAATGTGTCTTCAGCTCTACATGTTTGGTTTCCTTGTACCTATTTCTTCTGTGCCTAGTTGCTCTGAACCGTATTAGTTTACTATGAGATAATGTTAAATAATATCATGGATTCAACCAGGATGTCTTAAATCTTCTCCCTTGTTATCCTCATTCTTTTTTTTTTCCATTAAAATCGTAGTGAAAAAGTGAGCTGATTATTTTTTAAAACCCAGAAAATGGAGATTTAACAAATTCATAGCTAGAACAAGTTAGTGTTCACATGAATAATTTTCTCTAATACCGATCTTGAATCTCTTGGATTGCTCATGCTATTCTAATTAACCAGCAGTCGATACAAGAAAAATATATAGGCATATATGCATTACATTTTTCTTGACCACTGGAGCGCCTAAGTGTTTCTCTACATGTGTCCTTTAAGATTCCTGAGGATGCCAAACCAACTTCTCTCAGTTGAATAAAGTTGATATGTTATGAACCATTCGTGTCTTTTTTCTCACTCTTCAGGAACATTATAGAATATTCATTCTGAAAACAGTATTAGATAACATTTGGTCCAAATCTTTTATTTTTTACATGAGGAAACCGAGGCTTATAAAGTTTGAGGTTTAACTTAAGGCCATACAAGTACTTGTTAGAGATGAATTGCTCAGATAAAAGTGTTTTCTGTAGGTTCATAAATAGTGCAGTTTTATTTGTTTGTTTTTGAGACAGGGTCTGGCTTTGTTGCCCAGGCTGGAGTGCAGCCTCGACCTCCTGGGCTCACGTGATCCTTCCACCTCAGCCTCCTGAGTAGCTGGGACTACAGTACACCCTAGCATGCCTGGCTAATTTTTGTATTTTTTTTTATAGAGACAGGGTTTTGTCATATTGCCTAGGCTGGTCTCAAACTCTTGGGCTCAAGCAATCCTTCCGCCTTGGCGTCCCAAAGTGCTGGGATTGCAGGCATGGGACACTGTGCCCGGCCAACAGTGCAGTCTTTAAATAATAGCCTACATACCCATTTAAATTCCAATTTTTATTTTGAAGAGGGTTTACGAGGTGACTCCTCTGTGGTTGTGTCCTTTGGAGTAAGCTGTAATCAAATTGATATGCAGAGAGGAAGTAGAGGGTTCTTTATTAGAATAGATTTAAAATGTGAAATATTCTCAAGTACATAAACCTTTCTAAACAGGATGAGAAAGAAACCTGGAGCATTATACGAGCCAGTAGGTCCCATTTATTGTCTGTTTTTTGATTTATCTTGTTCTGCTTCCCCTACTCCTTACTCTTGCCTGGCATGGACATACATCTCTTTCCTCTGTCCATTTTTCACATGTTTGTTCTTATTAGACTTGGGACTTCAGGGTGAAAGTGAACATTACTCTCTGGTATCTTCTCAGTTTGTGATTTATTAATATATCCTTCTAATATTTTTTGGGTGTAGGAACCATGGGAAAGGGAAAAAGTAACGGTGAATTCTATTTTTTCAAACTCTTGGGGAAGAATTTGTACACTTTAACCAACCTTCCTTCCTTCCTTCCTTCCCTCCCTCCTTCCCTCCCTCCCTCCCTCCCTCCCTCCCTCTCCTTCCTTCCTTCCTTCCTTCCTTCCTTCCTTCCTTCCTTCCTTCCTTCCTTCCTTCCTTCCTTCCTCCTTCCTTCCTTTTGATGGCATGCAGTGGCGTGATCTCAGCTAACTGCAACCTCCGCCTCCTGGGTTCAAGTCATTCTCCTGTCTCAGCCTCCCGAGTAGCTGGGATTACAGGTGCCTGCCACCATGCCGGCTAATTTTTGTATTTTTAGTAGAGACAGGGTTTCACCATGTTGGTCAGGCTGGTCTTGAACTCCTGACCTCAGGTGATCCTCCCTTAGCCTCCTAAAGTGCTGGGATTACAGGCTTGAGCCACCGTGCCCGGCCTGTACACTTTAATTTTCATTTGGTGTTTTATTTCCAATTAAGTGTACTCCCCCGCTCTTTTTTTTTCTCACTCAAGAGACTTCCTGTGTCTACAGTGGGTTTGCCATAGTTTAGTACCACACATGTTCAGAGGGTGCTCAGGAAATATAAGTAATACATAAGTGTCACTTTGTTCAGAACAGCCTGTCTGTACTGGTTCTGCCTAGAGAGAAATGTCCTCTTTCTTCATGTACTTTGATTGCTAAGGTTTTCTGGTTGAATTTCTATGTTTTTAAAATAGTTTAATATAGGCATAGTGACTTTTGAAATGGTCCTCCCTCCCTCCCTCCCTTTCTCCCTCCCTCCCTTCCTCCCTCCCTGTCTTCCTCCCTCCCTCCCTTCCTCCCTGTCTTCCTCCCTCCATCTTCCATTCCTCCCTTCCTCCCTCCGTCTCTTCCTTTTCTTCCTTTCTTTTTCCTTTTCTCTTTCTCTTTTTCTTTTCTTTTCTTTTTTCTGTTTTGACAGGGCTCGTTCTGTCACCCAGGCTGGAGTGCAGTGGTGTGATCACAGCTTGCCGCAGCCTTGACCTCCTGGGCTCAAGTGATCCTCCTGCCTTGGCCTCCGAAAGTGTTAGAATTACAGGGGTGAGCTACCACGCCTGGCCTGAAATAGTCCTTTCTAATTCAAACCTGGCTATTTTACCAGGGAGGACTTACTTGCTCTGAGACCATATTATTGGAAACTTAGAGTATAACAGAGAACCTTTGATTCTTCACTTGTAGAAATAGTCAAAGAATTTCAAGGTTCAAAATTTCACAGACATAGACATAGGGCTGTAATGAGAAGGAAAATATGTATGTACCATCCTTTCTTCCAAAGTGTCCTTGGAGGAGAGCAAGCATAAGAATGGTGCTCAGTGAGGCCACGAGGCTGGGATACAACAGCCTGAATCAAAGCACGCTGTCATAGCCTCCTAACAAAAGAGAACGTCAAGGTATGAAACTGGAATTCATTGTAATACACAGTATTTTATGTACTTGTAAATAAAGGTAAGAGTGTAGGAAGAGATGATAAGGGGAAGATTTTGTTTGAATCTGTCTCATCTTCTGCTTTGTTGAAGTGCTAATCAGATGATCTTTCTATCCTGCCAGTATATGAGAAACAGTGTCTTAGAGTAAGAGTAGTGGAGCTCGTTCTTGTTATCCTGAAGGCCAGCTTGCCTGTCTCATGTAAGAACTCCAGCTTTTTTGTGTTCCCTTGAAATGTGTTTTTTGTGGTTTTTGTTTATTTTGTTGCTAAAAAAAAAGGTAGTGTGGATTTTGTTAGTGAGGAGACAGAGAGCCTTTCAACTTTCCTATCTCCTTGATACCAATTTAAGCTAAAAATTCTTTTTTTCTATACAAGATATTAACCTTGCCATACCTAGTTCATGCCTTGTTGATCATGAGTTTAGCTATCTCTTTTCTATATCAGGAATCACTGCTGGGAATTGGTCACCTTCCCAAGGGACCCTGTAATTTTGATTATTTTACTTCTATCCAGGATGTCACTATCCCACAAGAGGCTGGTTGACTCAGGGGTGGGAAGAGAAGGCATAGAAAAATAAAGTAGCTTATGTTTCTATGCCTAGGATGTTTGTTTCAGAAGTTCACCTGGGCATCTGAGACAGGAAAGGTAAAGAAATTCATGTTAAAATTTTTTTCGTTTCTGTCTTGCTGTTTACATTTATTTAAAATATTTTTGATGGAGATGTACAATTATGCCTACAGAAGGTCCTATTCCTGATACTTAAAAAGCCTAAATAAAGATATATAAATTTTAACCACTTCCTAATATACTTATAGAATAAAGGTGTGTTGTCTACTGGAGTTTTTCTTCCCAGATCCATTTACAGAGAGGCCATAAAAAATATGATGCAGGAATGGCAGAAATTTATATTTGTTAAAGCCGTGTAATAAGTACATGAGTGTTGGTTTTGGTTTAAAATAACTCAGTACTTAAAATTGAATCTCAAGAATATATTTGAAAATATTTTAAAGTATTTTAGAGAAAAAATGACATTGCTCACTTAAGAGATTGGCCTCAAAGCAGGAATCGTTTGAGATTTTGGATGAATAGCTGTGAGAATTCCTTAGTGAATAGGACAGTGCTGGAGGTGATCACTGAATGCGAATGAATAAATTGTAATATAAATAGTATGTCATAATAATTGAAACATGTCTTTTTCAGATGGAAGATCATATTTCCTCTTTTAAAAGTTGATTTTACCCAATATATTCTGCTGGTTATAATATTTAGTTATATATGGAGGTTGAAGCTTAAATACTTGAGCCCCATCTCACTTGCAAAGGCAAGTAAATTGCAGAGTTCACAAACCTGGAAACAACTCAAGACAACTCCAGTGTTTGGCATAATGTTAGGTAAAAGAATATTAGAATATTACACAAGGGACCTGGTATTTCTTTCTTTTCTTTTCTTTTCTTTTCTTTTCTTTTCTTTTCTTTTCTTTTCTTTTCTTTCTTTTTTGAGACAGTCACTCCGTCACCCAGGCTGGAGTGCAGTGGCACAATCTCTGCTGCCTGTGTTCAAGTGATTCTTCTGCCTCAGCCTCCCAAGTAACTGGGATTACAGGCACCTGCCACCACACCCGGCTAATTTTTGTATTTTCAGTAGAGACGGGGTTTCACCATGTTGGTCAGGCTGGTCTCGAACTCCAGACCTCATGATTCACCTGCCTCAGCCTCCCAAAGTGCTGGAATTATAGGCGTGAGCCACCGTGCCCAGCTGGGACCTGGTATTTCTAACAAATTCTGTTGTTTTCTCACACTGAATTCTGAGTTCTATTATAACAAATTCTCACTTTTTATTTCTATGCTTTCTTGATTGCAAATGATAATTTTCTGAGATTTTGTTAATTTTAGTTACTTCTGGAATATTCCAACCCACATTATAGATGTTTGGTCCTTTTTCAAATCAACTTATAATTTATCCGAATCCTAGGTCTTGGTTGGTTGAGGAGCAACAGAATAATTGAGTAGCATTCTGCATAGCTAAGTAGCACTGTTTTGCAACCTGTGCCTTCTTGGTCTAGAAAATACTATTGCTTGACATATACCAGGAATTTTCGATTTGAGTATTTGGCAGTGTCTATACAGAATCAAAAGCATGCATTAAAATGGAGAAGAATACCTTTGTGAATCCTCTAGATGGCAGAACAATTACAACAAACATATCTTAGAAGGTGTCCAAGAAGTATGTGGAGGAGAGAGCGTACAAAAGATGGGGTGAGATGGGGACCTGCGGGCTCTAAGCTTTCTGTCTCAACCCAACCAGGGCAGATCTGCTCTTATATGTCTTATAACTTGACATTTTATCTAAGATGTTGTTTGAAAGAAGGAACATGGCTAAAAACATGATAGGATGTCAAAGCTCAAAATCCATTGTTGTTTTTTTTTCTTTCAGGACAGAGTTTCGCTCTTGTTGCCCAGGATGGAGTGTAATGGTGCAATCTTGGCTCACTGCAACCTCCATCTCCTGGGTTCAAGCAATTCTCTGGCCTCCGCTTCCAAGTAGCTGGTATTACAGGCGTGCACTACCACACCTGGCTAATTTTTATATTTTTATTAGAAACGGGGTTTCACCATGTTGGCCAGCCTCAGCCTCCCAAAGTGCTGGGGTTACAGGCGTGAGCCGCCGTGCCCGGCCCAAAGCTCAAAATCTTAAGTTGTGCACACCAACATCCAATCACAGATTTCTGTGAGGACGTATGCATGCATTATTCATGTACCCTGAGCATCTTCAGACTACAGCTGCCCTCACCCCAGCACACATGTTGATGAATTCTAGAGTGATGCTGGCCTACTTCAACACTCTGCTACTTTAAGTTCTATCATAGGGGTTGAGGCACAGCATAGTCCTTTAGCCTTTGTCCCTGCTGTTAAAGAAATCACCATTGTTGGTATATTGTATTGTTGGCATAAGGAGAAGAGATGAGTTGGGGAGATATAACATAGGTAACTTGGAAAGATTCATTCCTTACAGAGAGTGAAAGAGGGAGAGGGGGCAGGGAGAGCATCCAATAGAATAAATGTAAGATTTTAAGTGTATCACTTTCTCCACTTGTCTTTGAGTAGAAAGATGATTGTAGTATCTCTTCAATTTCATTTGCAAACTACTTATTCAAATTCCCCTGAAGTCACTTTTTAATAGCACGACCAATTTAGATCCTTTTGGATTATCGATGAAATTCTTGATCACAGTGTAGTATAGCAAACGTGATTTCCATATGTCAAATAGAGCAAAAGGATAAGGGATAAATTCACTATTCTATATTTGCATACCTTATAATATCATATAATATCCCTAACAGGTATTATCATAGCTATTATTTCAGTATAAACTACTTCAAAAGGCTCCTTCCTTAGACTTTTCTGCAGTTACCTACTTGCCCATTATCAGTGAAACGTAGCTGGGGTATATTTTAGGATCACTATTCTTCTGCCTGTTTGAGATTGTACCTGAGAATGCATTAAGATAGGCCAGCATCAGTCTAGAATTCATCAACATGTGTGTTGGGGTGAGCGTAGCTATATTCTGAAGACGCTCAGGGTACATGAATAATGCATTAAGATGCATTAAGATACATTTTCACATTCATTTAACATATCTATTAATTGACTAGTCCTGAGCTTACCTTGGGAATAGACAGATAAATTAGATGTGGTCTTTATTCTTAAGGCCCTCAACCATGAAAAATGCAATTTCATACATGAGACAACTATATAAATAGATTTTCTTATTTTTTTAACTTTTAAATTTTTTATAGAGCTGGAGTCTTGCTATATTGCCTAGGCGGGTCTCGAACTGTTGGCCTCAAGCGATCCTCCTGCTTTGGCCTCTCAGAGTACTGGGATTACAGGTGTGAGTCGCTGCACTTGGCCATAAATAGATTTTCAATGTAGTCTGACAAGGTGTTATAAAAGAAATATCCTCAAAGTGTTGTGGAAGTTCCTAGGCATGAGAAGCTCTTCTGTAGGTATTACCAGAAGTTACCCAGAAGTTACTGCATGTAGCGGACTGTCTTTGCAACACAAATGAAGGGAAGTTGATGAAATATTAAGTGTTAAGAGTTGTACCACACAACGAGCCTGATAGATTTACACCAACAGCTTTCTAGGTTATTGTACCAAAAAATTCTATAAATAGCTTTGGATTTTTAGTTGATAACTGAACTGGAAATCGTCTCTGGCTTTTGCTTCTTACAGAACACATTATTCAGTGCTACATTTCTATAGTGATAATCAGGAAATAAGAAGGCCCACATAATCTGGTGATGACAACGGTGTGACGTCAAACAATGTCCACAAAAGTGGCAGTGTTTTCTGATTGGCCCAGATTCTTGAGTTATTTCACTAATAATTTCAATATGAAAAATGGAGAATGTCAGATCCTTAAACAACTGTTGAATAATCCATTGGTTGTAATGAACCAGTACATAGGACTGAATAAATGCTTTACGAATTCTGTGCACACCACTGGATCAAGCAATCTGTGTAACTGTAGATAATGAGACTTCAGCTTGACTTGTAATTATGCATGGAGTTGTTACTGTATTTTTTACACATCATCTTTGTATAGGCTCTGAGTCTAGGAGGGTCAGTCACAAATAACTGATACTGTGAATCAGGGTATTGCCACTAATCAAAGGACAGACTGCACATGTGTTCAGTGTGGAAGGATTAGTTGGTCAGCTTTGTCCTTTGGCTACTGTTGCAAACAAAGATTACGAAAAGAGGTCTGTATATGCCTATGTGTTTGTAAAAGGAGCTTTCATTTTTGTTTCGTTTATTGAACCCCAACTCCTGAATTTATTTTTTACAAGTATTTGTACACACAGTAGTGTTGCTAAAGAGAGTCCTTTGTTTTTTTGTTTTTTGTTTGTTTGTTTTTTTTTAAACAAATCCATGCTTTTTTAGAAAGGTGTTAACCAGCCCCCTCCCTGCCCCCATACTAGTCCATGTGTCAGATACTAATTAATCTATGTCATGGGATCACTTTATAATCTATATTTAGGGATCTCTTTCTCATTCAGAGACACTGTCTTTTCCATTTTGGGTGTTTTGGTAATTTTTCAGTTTTCCGAGTAGCATCAGTATTTCTCCTTGAACCAAGGTGAAATTTTGCATCTATTCCTCAGTTCTCTGGGGGCCTCTTTCATGACTGCCTGCTTGCTTACTGGTAGTTTCCTTACTCCCATTTTATCATGGTCTGTGAATTTAACCAACATGATGTTTACTCCCACTTTTGAATTATTAACGAAGAAAACTGTGAGATGGTACTTTTGTCTTAATAGTTGATGCTGAAAAAGTGACACATGCAATAAAAGCATCTTTCTCTGATTCAGTTTCTGTCATACATCTCTTTAGTGTCGTGGTGATGTGACATGAAATAATAGTGCTTACATCTCTCTCGGCTCGTTCACACTGAAAGCATGCAATCATCTGTTTGATATCAGAGCCACTTCCCAGTCACAGATTATGATGTCACAAACCAAAGATTGTTCTCTCTCAGCAGGAGGAAGCTGGAGAGGAGATGAATCTTCATGGTGAACCACACATCCTTATTCAAATTTGGTCACTTCATAAAGAAAATTCACCATAATGAGGAACCAATATATTGGCTAGTTGAAATGCCCGGTTGAATTATGCTTGAAACACTGTGCCATTATAATGGAATGAAAAAAATTCCTTATGAAAACTTAAAGTTGTAATAATGAAGATATAAGTAAATATATATGTAATGCATTTAAAAATATTATGCAATGTCAGCCCCTTTAAGTTAAATGCTAACACACAAAAATGAATTTTAGGTATGTTTCTAATGTTATATACAAAATTATGTTGCTTGGTATTTCAGACGAAAATTACTTTTTAAGATTGTTATGTCAACAGACACGAAATGGATGTGTTCATTTTGACCTAGATGCCTATTTTTATTTTATCATGGTTTAAATAAAAAGCTTATAGCTTTTGGATAATTTAAAATGACCAGAATTTAAAGATACAGCAATAGGTATTATTGTAAGGATATGGCAGCCAGAATATTTGCTCCATTTCTATGAAAGGAACTAATAATACACAATCACATTACTTTTACAATATAATACTTTTATATAATATGTGTGAATGAAATACATCCTCAATTGCAGAAACAAGGAGGCAGGTCATTGACTACATCCCAAGACTGTTCAGAATCTCTTTAATTGTTAAATCTATCAATACCAGAGAAAAAGTCTTATAAATAAACCAAATCTTCAGGTACTAGCATAAAATCCCTCATCCATTTGTACCCATGAGATGTAAACTTGAAGCAGTTTTCAATTTCTTTTTCACCCTACATGAAGAAAATATAGATTATTCCAAATTGCTGTAGGGTATTTTTTTGAAAGCTGTTACTGAAACTTCAATAATCACTTTTCTGAATGGGTTATTGTAGAGCAAAGCATTGATTTGGATAGGCAAGAAAGTGAAAATTCACTGGGATTGATGCTAACAAGGACCAAACTGGGGTGGAGCAAGGTAGTATTCATTTGCCCATCCATTGTCATTAGAAGGTGAGTTATAGAAACAACGCCCCCAAATTAGTGGGATGTGAGTTTCTGTTTACATTACAATGAGTAAATAAAATCCAGAACGCTTAAGGAATATTGTTATCTGCCCCCTTTAATTCTATTTATTGGAAGCAGATTGTTTGAGCATAACACAAATTTCATACTTTTGTCCAAGTTAGTTAAAACATCTTTAATTATAATTTAAAATATTGATTAATATTCTTCATTTAAAATGTCTACATATTTTTGAATCATGTCTGTTTACAAACTGTAATACCATAATAAGGAGGAAACAGATGAAAAGAACCCTTAAGGGTTCAGCTATTTCTCAGTGTAGGTAAACAACAACAATACCACTCTTAACTATAAGAAGTATTTTGAGATTTCTAAATCAACCGTTTTTTCTCTGAAACAAATTGGTATATTAGATAATCATTACTTGTATTAAATTGCTGCTTTCCTTTGGTACTGGAAAATGACAGGTAAGTTTCTGTAATGACTTCATGCAAAAGACTTATGATATTTAAGGTTATTTATAGACTGTCTTGAAAAGCATGAAGGAATCATATAATTTACTCCCTTAACTAAAATTTGAAAACAGGAAAGAATTCAGTGAAATGGAAGAGAATTTCTAATCTGACTACTTTTAGACAAGTACTGAATACTTACTTCTGATTACGTGTATTATCACAAGATCTCCGTAGTTAGGTGTGATTTGCTCTTGTTTCCCTGTCTCCTCTCTTCTAAGATGATAGAAATATTAATTGTTGTAGGACTTCTTTATGATAAGGTGCTTTGGACCTAAGTTTTCCAATGAAACTTACATGAAAACCAATGTGCTTGGGATTTCTGCTAAAAATCTATGTAGGAAATTAAAATATCAGATGAAGAAGATCAGATGATTCTGTTTTGTTGTTTTTGCTTAAGATTGTCTCTCTAGGAGTCTCATTATGCAGTGATTTCTAGGGAATTTCTAAAAGGCACTGTATCTTTTAAAATTCTTTGATGCCTTCACTAGTGCTTTGCATTTTACAGTTTGGACCACTGACCTGAGTTTTTGAGGTTTTAAGGTACCAGACATCTTTCATCTTTTTATCCTCTTGTTAAATCAGAAAAATGTCTTCGTAAATGTCTGTTATAAAAATGTCTAGTATCTTTAGGATAAATTAGCCCCATCCTATAAGAATGTTATACCTCGATTTAGTAGAGATTATTTTTCTTCAGTATGAATGAAATGACATCACAGCTTTTTTTTCTTGCTAACAATAGAAATCAGTCATTGAGCTTTTGTTCCTTTATATGACTAGAAATATTTAAAATGCTTATTAATTTTTCTTTGTTTTATCAAGTACTCTGGGAAACAAAGTTCATTTGAATATTGTTGGTAAACATTGTCTGTGAATGGCTCTTATGCACCGTTCAGGGCTCTCTTCTTGCATTTTTTTCAAGCTATTAAATAAAATTGGGATAAAAATAAAGACAAAGATGAGACAAATTCAATGAAAAATGAATGAGAGTTTTGGATGCTTTATTATCTAGTTATGAGTGACTTGTTTATGCACCGTAAGTAAAAACAAGTGTTTACCTCAGCTTAAATCTGTAAAAGCTTAAGGAAGGGTTGCAAGAAATTCAAATCCACTATCTCATTCACAGCACGAGCAGATTTAATTTCAGTAGACAAGATATAAATTAAGGTTATAAAATTAATTCTTACCTGGCAGTGGTTTGTTTGAAGCTCAGTAATTTGAACTCTGGCTGGAAATAGTAAGCTTCGAGACCCGAAATGCCTTCTCTACTTTCCTTTCATGTTTTATTTTGCCAGTGTTTTATTTCTTGCAGTGTCTTTATATCTGTATTCCCGATAATCCTGTAGCATTAGTTAAGATAGTGTGCGGTAGATGAAGACTCCATTGGGCTAGGGTTATAGAACCAGAAGGGTGAGTTTTGCCTTTATCTGATAACAGCAGTTGATCTGACCACAAACAATTTGAGTGTTCAGAACTTATTAAAGATTAATTGAATGCTTCAGCAATGAGAAATCCTGATTGTTCCTATATGCATTTTACCCCCTGGAAAAGTTCTGCTTGTTCGTATTTCAGAATTACACACGCTTCCAAATCAAGCTGCTTTAAAAAACATTATCTGGACTAGAAGCATGGATGTTCTTGTACTCTCTTGCTTTCCTTTCTCCATACCAACTTTTCAGTCCATCAGCTTCCTTTCTGTAGAGGATGAAGGCATTTCTTCTGTCCTCCTCATGCTTTTGTAACCCATGCTTCTGGTACACTGTTTTTTGAATAGTGAGGTAAAAATCCAAAAGGAAATACGGCTTTATCATGTCTCTGAACGGTGAGCGTACTTGGCATGAATGAAGAGCTGATACGAGCTATTCAAACCAGACAGCAAACTGATGGGATGACGCTTCCATACATAAAAAACTGATTAATTACTTCCCCTGCTGGACAGCAGTATATCCTGAAAGGAAGAAAGAAAGGAGCAGATGATGATATTCGTTTTGATAGGTGTTCTCTGTTTGAACAGCTTGTCATTGAGAAGCGAATCCAGGAAAAGCTGCAGCTTCAGAGTGTGATCAGGTAGAATGGGCAAGAGTTATTTGACAGACAGTTAAGTGACGTATTTTGGGAGGAAAAAGAGGGCTTAGCACAGAGGTAGCTGGAATAAGGTTCCAAAATGCTTTTGAAAATGTTCATTTTTTTCCTGTTAGTCTTTTTGGCTAGAAGCTTTTTTTTTTTTTGTTTTTAAAGCTTTGCTAGGCATTATTCACAGGCATGTTGCTGAGTTGTTTTTTCATCTTTCGGTTTTCCCTAAAGATGGAAAGTAATTTTTAAAAGTCTTTGAGATAGAAAGAGTATACTGTGAGTTTTAAACATTTGTAGCCGAGAAAAGACTGCTTTTTTTTTTTTCTAAATGCACGCCTGTTTTTTTTTTTTTTTTTTTTTTTTTTTTTGAGACGGAGTCTCGCTCTGTCGCCCAGGCTGGAGTGCGGTGGAGTGATCTCAGCTCACTGCAAGCTCCACCTCCCGGGCTCACGCCATTCTCCTGCCTCAGCCTCCCGAGTAGCTGGGACTACAGGCACCCGCCACCACGCCCAGCTAATTTTTTTGTATTTTTAGTAGAGACAGGGTTTCACCGTGTTAGCCAGGATAGTCTCGATCTTCTGACCTTGTGATCCGCCTGCCTCGGCCTCCCAAACTGCTGGGATTACAGGCGTGAGCCACCACGCCCGGCTTTGCACACCTGTTTTTATACATCTTTTGGGCATCTGCGTTTTGTTGCTTTGGAGTAAAGCATTATAAGTTCTCATTTGATACAAACTTTTAACAGGGTCTTCATTAAAGCTTTTTCTTAAATTAGATGAAATCCAGATTAGCTGTATAAAAGAATAGATTTTTAAATGTCAATTTCATAATTTTTGCACTTCAGTTTTTATATTTAAAATTCAAATTTTAAAAAATTGCACTTCAGTTTAAAATTTAAATTTTAAATTTAAACATTTTTTCCCTACCTGAGTTCTTTGAATGTATCTAGACAATATGTTTTTAAATATTTAAAAAATTATTATGCAACATTTCAAACTTACACAAAACTGAAAAATAATACACGAACCTCCAGAAACTCATTATCCAGATTCAATAATTGTCAGATTCAATTCTTTGCTAAAATATTTTAAAGCATATCTCATTTCACCTATTCGTACTTTAGTATGTATATTTTTAAAGTATGGACACTTTTTCACATAACCCTGTGCATTATCACACCTAACACATTGGCTATAATCCTCTGGAATCATATAATATCCAGTTCATTTTAAATTCCTTTGTCTCAGAAACTATGCCATTACGTAGGTTTTTTCTGAGTGAGAATCCAGACAAAGTATACACTTTCATTGTTAGCCAATAGAATTGTAAACACTGACTTAGACGAACATGTATGAGAAAGAAGTAAATTTTAGTTTTATAGTGGTGCTTGACACACATTTGTAATAGGCATTTTTATGCAAGAGAATATATCTTTAGAATATTTTCTTGAACTTTTCCCACTGAACATTGCATGATACTGAAAAGGATTGTAATTTCATATGGTAATGATTGGTCATTATATACTGGTCACTTCTATAATAAATCGCCCAAGTTTTAAGCCACTGATTTTAAAGCCATTTCAACGATTGAATGTGACTTAGAGTTCAGTGGAGATCCAAAATGAGAGAAGTAGAAATCTTTATCAAATTGGGCCATTGTGTTTATGAGGATTGATGACTATAATATTATACACGTTTTTCATTAATGTCAAGGCTTTTTCCCAATGAATTTTAATTTTTCTATGAAGTTTGAACTCATGGCTCTTTTCTGATAAAGCATAACATTTGACTGTTCACTTAACTTTTCCAAGAATACAATAGCATGGGGTCCTGAAAATAACTTGTGTGCTGCACCCTCACCTGTCGAAATTCATTCTCATTCAGATTCTTTCTCTCTTCTTACTCTTATCTCATCTCATCTTTCACATTAGCTAGATGAAGGAGAATGGGGGTGGTGAATATGGGGAGCCCTTAAAGGGGTGTAGATGGAAATTATAATTTTCTATTTCCATCTAAGCTCAAAGCCACTGCTGAGGACCGTGCCCCCAGTTTTTATGGAGGGCAATAGAATACTTCTCTCCCAAGGTGCTCACTCTTGAGTACCTCTTGTCATATGTCATGTTATGGCATGAACGTTCGTGAGCTTTGTGTTACACTTTATGTTCTCAAATTATGCCTTGTCCTTTAAATCTTGCTGAACAAGGACTATGTGTGCCAATCACTTTTTGAAAGCTTAGTAAATAGTTACTGATTATCACCATTTAATATAGATAAGCTGAATGGGAAAAGGTGAGGAAAGATGCTTCCGTTCTCTTTCCAAGCTGTCTCTGAAATTTTTCTCAATCATTTGTAATGCAATGTCAACATCAGGAGAACACTTTGTAAATATGCAGATTCTGCTGGAGAACTTTGTAGGGTGGGTGAAAAAGTGGTTATAGAGGGAACTGGGATAATAGATTATGAGTGCATTTTGGGTGCAAATATTTCAGATCATTATCTCTCAGTACTTTAGCTATAAACTGAATTAATAGAAAAACATTGACTCAAGTACTGACCTATAGAGTTCCAAATAAAAGATAGTTACACTTCAAGCCATTGTGGAAAGTAATTTTCACCAAGACTTTGCTCTTGGTATTCCTGATGTTGTTCTTTTTTAAATAGAAAGCTGTATTTATTTTTACTTTCTACAGGATGAACTTTCTGCTTTGAAGCACGGAGTTGTCTACATGAATTCTATTGTTCAGAGATCTAATAGGTTGAGTAGCTAGTTGGGTGGATGGCTTGCTTTTCCACCCTAAATAGGAGAAGGAGGAAAGTCTTAGGGATTTGGACTTTTAGGTTTTCTTTGATACATATAATAAAGCACATTTTTGTTTTGTTCAGATGTCTCAACTCGCATCTCCCCTTTTGCAACTCTATGTATTCTCATATTTAAACTGAACTCTCCCATCACCCACTGTAAATTTGGCTAAACAACTTCAGAAGCATCATAGATTTTCAAATGAATTTATGTATAATGAGATAAATGATTTTTTATTTTACAAGGTCCTTTTTTGCTAGAACATTTGGTCCATACCTAGAGTTATGCTCATAGCTGTTTACAAAATTATAAATATTTTTATAAAGAAGAAAAGTCTCTCCTTTATGCTCTCCAGTTTTTAGATGAGTAGGATTTGTGGTTAATAATTTCTTCCGTAGCAACGACTTTTAGAGTATTTCAATATTTATAATCTCAATTGAGTGTGATTATTTTTCAGTTAATAAACAAAGAGAAAAAGTTGCTTTTTAAGAGAGTCTTGTGGAGTCATGCAAGCTGTTTCTAAAATAAATATGCTTTTAAATTCTGGTTGAAGAAATAAAATCTTTGTTGACTTATGTGAGTCATGCCAGGTCATTTTTAGCACATTAATTGTAGTAACAAACATTTATTGACTCCTTACTAGGTACAAGACCACTGCACTTGGTTCTTTGGATTTATAATGCATTTACTTTTAACAGCTCTGAGGCAGACTGTTATCATGCATCTTCTCTAAAGAAGGAAACTGAGGTGCACAAAGGTTAAGTAGCTTGTTCAAGTTTACCCTGTTATTAAAATGTTGAACTGTGGCATGAACCCAGCCTAGGCGGTTTTAAAGTCCAGTAAGCTTGCCTACTGGAAATAACAATCATTCCACTTAAGCGTGAGACTCCCAGTATGATGTTGAAAGAGTGGCATCTCTCCAGCATAACTAACATTCTACAAAAACGAGATCTGCAGTTTCTCGGAGATCTCAGATGACCTGGACAGTTGACTGTCTTTCACATACAGGGAATGTTTTCTTCCTGTTTTCTGTGTCTTGAATTTATAAAGGGGTGATTTTTTTTCTTTCCAAAATTGTATTATGGCCTCTCAAACAGCAATGTGTTTTAAAATACTAGTCATTTATGTTCTATTAAATTTTTTTTTAAAAACTAAGAGTTATAAGGGGGGATATGAACTGGATTTGTTGTACCTTGCAATACAGTTGATTATTAGGAAACAGTTGCCGTCTTCATAGGTATCACATTCGGGTAAAATGATTGCATTATTTTTCTTTTGGCATCAGTTTGTTGGGAAAAAAAGATTGCATTTTTATTTTCTGATTAGACACTTTAAACAAATCTTTCATTTTTAAACTTCTTTAGTTGATTCCTCTACCATTGCACCCACTTTTTTCACTCCTGTCAGGCCTTAACCTGTGTCCTGATATTTGGTTCTTTCCTAATTTGTCATCCTTAAGATTTTGACCTTATACTGAACTGCAGACAACCACTAGAGGTCTCCAGACCACACTTTAGAAAGCTCTGATTTAACAACCATACCCTAGTAAGTGGAACAGTTATGTTCCGGGGCAGATTGGGCACTAATATTCCTCATTAAGTATTTGTGAAATGCTTCTTATATGCCAGGTTCTAGAACTATGCTATATTCCTGGGAGTAGATTTTTTCTTTTTTTAAAAGTAAGGTCTAAGAACCCTGTAGGCTAGTGGGGACACTAACATTTGAACATGTGGTCAGAAGGTGTCATGTTAGGCACACCCACATCACATCCTTTTACATCCTAATGACTGGAGTCCTTTAGATTTCTAAGTCTGTGAATGCCCCACTAATACTCTCCGTAGCGAGATCACTCCTGCTTTCCTTTTTTTTTTTTTTTTTTTTTGAGACAGAGTCTGGTTCTGTCGCCCAGGCTGGAGTGCGGTGGCGCGATCTCGGCTCACTGCAAGCTCCGCCTCCCGGGTTCACGCCATTCTCCTGCCTCAGCCTCCCGAGTAGCTGGGACTACAGGCGCCACCACCACGCCTGGCTAATTTTTTTTTTTTTTTGTATTTTTAGTAGAGATGGGGTTTCACCGTGTTAGCCAGGATGGTCTCGATCTCCTGACCTCGTGATCCGCCTGCCTCGGCCTCCCAAAGTGCTGAGATTACAGGCGTGAGCCACCGCGCCCGGCCACTCCTGCTTTCTTGATGAACCCTGACATTGCATCTTCATCAATCTGGCAAGGAGCCATTCTCTGGGGGCAAATCGGATTATTTGAATGGGCTCTGGGTTTTGTTTGTTTGTTCTTTCTTTCCTTCCTTCCTTCCTTCCCTCCTTTCTTTTCTCTCCTTTCTTTCCTTTCTCTCCTCTCTTTCTCTTTCTCTCTCTCTCTCTTTCTCTCTCTTTCTCTTTGCTTCTTTCTTTCCTTCTTTCCTTCTTTCTTTCCTTCTTTCCTTCTTTCTTTCCTTCTTTCCTTCCTTCTTTCCTTCCTTCCTCTCTCCCTCCCTCCCTCCCTCCCTTCTTTCTTTCCTTTCATCTCCCTCTGTTGCCCAGGCAGGGCAGTCACCCAGGAGTGCAGTGCTGCGATCTTGGCTCACTGCAACCTCTGTCTCCTGGGTTCAGGCAATTCTCCTGCTTCAGCCTCCTGAGTAGCTGGAATTATAGGTGCCCGCCACCATGCCTGGCTAATTTTTGTACTTTTCATAGAGATGGGGTTTCACCATGTTGGCCAGACTGGTCTCAAACTCCTGACCTCAAGTGATCCGCCTGCCTTGGCCTCCCAAAGTGCTAGGATTATAGGCGTGAGCCACTGGGCCTGGCTGGGTTCTGGTTTTTTACTTTCTGTTCTCAGCAGCTCTGGCATCTGATCTTTAGGGAAGCACTTCATACAAAAGCCAGCCACTACCTGTCTCAGTGAACAAGGCAGATCCCACAGAGATTTTAGACCTTCTATTTCCATTTTGCTTTATACCAGAGAAATTTTAAAGAAAGGATCTGTCTTCTACTTGGATCTCTTGTCTGTTAGGGGTGTTTATATAGACAGGTATCTCACAGTAACAGTCTTAGGGACGTGTTCTGAGTAAGCCACGCAAAGCACCTGGCACAGTGCCTGGCACAGAGAGGGCAGATGCCCAGTAGATGTCAACAGTTGTCATTATTATTATGGAATTTAATTGAATTTTACTGCTGGAAGGGACTGTAGAGATAATTTAGTCCTTCCACCCATTTTACACAGTAAATTTTGGTGCTCTTTTCCTTCTCATACAGGCATCTAACTGTTAGGAGTTGTTCTCTTCAGTTATCCCATGTTGGGAAGGCCACAATTTTGATTTAGTCATCCGCTTAATGATGATACTTCCATATGAGGATTTTTATGTGGATAAGCATTTGGAACTAAATGGCAGTTGTCAGTTTTAAGAGCATTTCAGCATGACACTGGGAAAGCAGTAAGCATTTCAACATCCACAGTGATACTCTAGAAAGCCTGGCAGCTTGTTAGTCTCTCATCTGTATACATGTTCTAGAGGAAATTCTGAAAACTATAGATGAGTGACTTTCTGGATGGTGGACCTGTTTTTAAAAGTGTAGAATTCTCGAAGGCACATGGAAGTCAAGTAATTAGCACAAGGCATAGAGAGCTGGCAAGTGACAGAACCAGGATCCAAACTAAGCATTCTGTGCTCTTAACCCCTGTGCCATGCTGTTTTTGAAAGGATGCTAACTAGCATTGTTTATATTTCTGAACAAGTGCAAATAATCTAAGCAGACCCCAGTAGGGGCTCAGATGAATACATCCCATGGAATACTACACTGACATTTAAGAAAACAGTGGAATTCTTGAATGCTTAGTGAACAATTACTGAAGAATGGGTAGCTTGGTTTTAGAAATAAATATATGGGCAAATAGAAATAAATGGATTATACTTCAGATTCAAAAAATATTTCGACAGAGTTAATAGTACCTTAAAGTCTGGTTTAAAAACCTTAATAAAGAGCTAAAATATGTAAATAACCTTGGGGACCTTCAAGTGAATGGCCATTTGTCTGAGCTGGCAAGACAGTGACAGGACTAATCATTAGTTCTTGGAATGCAGGAACTTTGGGGATCTTCTGAGAGTTGAGGTAATTCTCATTTAACAGTTTTATAAATAAATTACTTGAAAGACAGTAGTAAGAGAAAAAGCCCCAAGATTTTTAATACATAAAGCCATTAGGGATAATTTCTAGGGTAGAACTCTGAGTAAGAAATGGTAGTTGCATTCTAGTTTAGGTGTTTTTTTTTTCTTTTATGTGTTTTGTTTTGTTTGGAGACAGGGTCTCATTCTGTTGCCCAGACTGGAGTGCAGTGTAACCTCAAACTTCTGGGCTCCAGTGAACCTCCCGCTTCGGCCTCCTGAGTAGCTGGGACTACAGGCATGGGCCTTCTTGCCTGGCTACATACACATTTTAGTGGGAACATGAATAAATGAAAATGATCTTGATCATAATTATATGATATGCAGAAGATAAGGGGGGAATTATAGACAGTTTTTATGCTGGGGAATTCAGTGATTTGTTATGTTTTTAAAGGATTTAAGTCTGATGTGGCGTGTTAAAAAATTTAGAAATTAGCAGGAGATTATGATGATGATCCAGGCAAAATATGATTCCTCAGACTAACATAGTTGGAAAGAAGGGGACAGATTACAGGAATATACGGAGGTATAAATGATAGTTTGCTGATGAATTAGGTATCTAGGTATGATGGTGAGAGAAGTGTTGAGAATGACCCCGAGAACTCTGGCTTGAGTAACTGTGGCTGGAGCTGTAGTATGCTGAAATTGGGGAAGCTGGCTAAGGAACAGGTTTGGGAAAAGGGAAATCAGGAGAGAGAATACTGAACAAGATGAGCTGTGGATCTGGTAACTCTTACCTTCTGAAAGACTTGAGGCATGTGAAGGAATACTTTACAATCATCATATGTGAGAAGCAATGTACTGTTACATGTTATTTTTGTAAATAGGTCTTTTTTTTTTTCCCATTCCTTTGTTTTTCATGATGGTTTTTAACCTTACTTTGTTTTTTCCTGTCCCTGCCACTTACACGTAACACTTACCAATCATAACTTCTCTCCATGCAAGTATTCCAGTGAGACAGGAAAGGAATTAATGAATCAATCTTTCTGTATGGGGTGTGGTTGGAAATAGTCACTCTAGGAATAAATAGGCTGTACTCTGCCCCCCAAACCTGGTTGAAAATCATTTCTTTAAAATCACCTATGAATGATTTTTGATGTGGAACATTTCTTTAATTTTCTAAAAAGATTTCTTGGTTATACTGGTTCATAGGAACACACTCTCCTCAGATGATCAGACACTTCATTTTCCAGATGAGAGTGCTGAGCACCTCAGAGGTGGCCATTCACCCAAACTGCACCCAAGGATGCAGATCTTGTCAACTAGTTAACAGACGATGTGTTAGAACAGTAGAACCCTAAGAATCAAAATTCTAGCCAATAATTCCTCCTATGAGACATACCATTTACTTATCAGTTTCTCTAATAAGATAAATTCTTATGCGTAATGAGAAATGAAATATGTTTTATGGCTGGGCATGGTGGCTTATGCCTGTAATCGCAGCAGGTGTGAGATTTAGGAGGCTGAGGCAGGAGAATTGCTTGAGCCCAGGAGTTCGAGACCAGCCTGGGCAACATAGTGAGACTCTGTCTCTATAAAATATAAAAAAATTGGCCAGGCATGGTGGTGTGTACCTGTAATCCCAGCTACTCAGGAGGCTGAGGCAGGAGGATCGCTTGAACCCAGGAGGTCGAGGCTTCAGTGAGCCATGTTCTCACCACTGCACTGCAGCCTGGACAACAGAGCAAGACCCTGTCGTCTCAAAAGAAAAAAAAAAAAGGAAAAGAAATATTTTTACCAGATATATATTTGATAAGGTAAAAATAGTAACATTATTTCTGTAAAGACTTCATATTTAAAATTTAATAAGATTGATACTTTAGTCTTCAATTGACCAAACAGTTTAGCACCTCAAACATGTGCATCGTTCTAGACACTGGATATATGAGCATGACTAAGGGATAAACTCTGCTCCTAAGCAGCTGACATGAACTGGGGAAGACAAGCATATCAAGGAATAATGTTATCTTTATGTTATACTCAAGTAGCTGTAGAGCAGAAGATAAAATGGGGCTCACGTGAAGGAGGAAATAGCTAGTTTAATCTGGAGAGGTCAGGGAGCTATGTTAAGCTGTGTGAGCTGCAGACATTGGTTCGGTGCTCTTTGAATCCCTTCAGAAGAGTTCATTTTATTTTTATTTTTTAAGAAGCTCATTTTATTTTTTTAAAAATCCCAAAGCATTAATAAGATACTTATGTGCTAAGTGATGAATGTAGTTCTGAGATTACATATAAAACATTTAAAAAATACTTCTAGTGGAAGTGGCAACAAAATCTCTCTCTCTTTCTCTCTCTCTCACACACACACGCACACACGCACACACACGCACACACGCAACACACACGCACACACGCACACGCACGCACACACGCACACACGCGCACACACGCACACGCACGCACACACGCACACACGCGCACACACACGCACACACACACACACGAGACACAGACTGTCTTCCTCATTTTAACCTAAGTATTCTAGTTGCCATAACAACCTGATTGTGGTAGTGCATTTGCTGCTATGGTTGAGGTTGTGTCAGCAGTTCCATTATAAGCTGCAATTTTCAGGATCCTAAAATTCAGTGTCACATTCACAGACGTGACATATACAGTTCCATCTATTTATTAATTTGATTTTGTCTCATACTTAAATCTCCAAAAGTCATTCTCCTCTCCCACTGTGTTGAGAGAGGTTCATGTATCTGGTTTGTAGGATTCTGCTTTTGTTAATTTGTATTTTATTTCTAAAAGAAACCTCCATATCTGATCATGGTCCCTTATTTTATAAAGAGGAAGTTGAGGCTCTGTAGGGTCATCTGACAAGACCCTTGCCTTGCCTTTTCACCCTTAGGCAAGTCATCCGACATGAATCTACTAATTATACACTGCTGCACAGATGTTGGAGTTCTGTGGCATTTTCTGCTTAGTGATCTTTTTGATTTTTGGTTAAATCTTGCCATGACATGCCTTTCATTTTTTTGCATATGTGTCTCTTTGTGTATTTGATATATATCCTTTCTTCTATAATAGGATTCATTCTGTTGTCACATTCTGTGTTGTAGAAATTGGTTTATATGTTGTAGAAATTGGTTTATATGTCTTTCTGATCTCCACTAAACATTTTTCCAGGGTAGACACCATGCTTTACTCCTTATAATGTCTCCAGCTTTTGCTGAGAAGGACCAGCTCTGCCTCTTCTTCTTCCTCATTCTCATTCCAGTTCACCTGGTGTCTGACCTTCCGTGTTGCTTATTCTTAGTGCTTGAACCTAATGACCTGTCTTTAAAGGGGTTGGGGAGTGGGCACTGGTGTGGAGAGAGGAGGGGGCCTCCCTCTGCCCCTAGGTAGAGTCTCGGGGTTCAAGAGTGTGGTGCTTGGAGGGCCGTGGCTGTGACTGAAGTGTAGGGAGTAGTGAGAGAGGTTAAAGGGGCATTAAGGGGCCTGAAGGTAGACTTGGATTGGACTTCCTGCTGAGGAATCTGAACTTTGTTTTTTAGGCAAGAAGGACCAATTGAAAGGTCATAAGCAGGGAAAGGATATGAAGAGATCACCTAAAACTGCTGCACATTCAGGCCCTTGAAGACAGAAATGTGTATTTTAAAAAGTATGGCATAAATAGCTAATCATTCTATTTAGTAGGAAAATGTAAGGTCAGAGGAGAGAGTAATTAATTCTGCCTTGGATATGATGATAGGAAGCTTTCACAAATGAGGTGATGTTTCAACTGGATATTAAGGGTAACTAGGATTGCACCATGCAGGGAAGTTGGGAAGATGGGATTTTAGATGTGAGAAGCAGCTCGAGTGAAGAATCAGAGGCATCCTGGGAAAATCTTGACCCTGCTGATGTTGATGTGGTGCCAGGTCTGAGGAAACCAGTGGCTTGAGAGGAGACGGGATAGGATGGGCTGAAAGCAGGTCACCAAAGGTTTTTGGTGCCCCACCATGGAGTGAAGACTTTATGCTCTAGATAGAGGGGAGCTGTGAGCTTTAAAAAAGCAGCCAAAAGACATGAGCAGACCTATGGCATAGAGAAATACCTCTAGCAGTTTAGAGGATGAATTGGAAAATGAGAGTTGGATGCTATTCTACCAGGCCAGGTAAAAACAAAGGTGCCTGTTGAACTAGGATGGTGGAATTAGAAAGAGTATAAATGGAGGATGAGGAATGAAGAAGAGGCATGTTTCAAAGGTTAATTTAGCAGATGTGATTGACTGTGTGCGGAACAGTGTAAAAAGAAGTTTCCTTTTCTTTTCTTTTTTTTTTTTCTTTTTTGAGATAGGGTCTTGCTCTCTTGCCCAGGCTAGAGTGCAGTGGCATGATCTGGGCTCACTGCAACCTCTGCCTCCTGAGTTCAAGCGATTCTCCTCCCTCAGCCACCCGAGTAGCTGGGATTACAGATGTGCACCACCATGCCTGACTGATTCTTTTTTTTTTTTTTTTTTTGTATTTTTAGTAGAGATGAGGTTTCGCCATGTTGGCCAGGCCAGTCTTGAACTCCTGGCCTTAAGCGCTCCACCCACCTCTGCCTCCCAAAGGGCTTGGACTACAGGCGTGAGCCACAGCACATGGCGAGAAGGAGTTTTCTTGTTCAAGCTTCTAGGTGAATTATTTTGCAATTTATCAAGGTAAGGAAAACAGGAGGAGAAGACAGATTTGGTTAAAGATAGTATTTTGAAAAGTTCATCCACATTTTAAAATTTGAGGTGTAATTTACATATAAAATGCTCAAATCTTAACAGTTTGATAAGCTTTGACAATTTATATACACCTATGTAACCACCTCTACAAACAAGTTATGGAATCGTGGTTCTCAATATTGAGTGTGCATCAGAAACACCTGGATGTCTTGATGGACCATAAATTGCTTCGCCCACTCAGAGTTTCAGATTTAGTAGATCTGGGGTGAGGACTGAGAATTCAGCTTTCTAACAATTCCCAAGTGCCACTGGGTTCAGGGACCACACTTTGGAAACTGCTGATATAAAGTACCATTGTCACTCCAGATAGGCCCTCTTCTCCCTTTGTGCCTCTCGTCCCAGGCAATCACAGTTCTGATTTCTAGCACTGTGATTAGTTTGCCTATTCCTGGACTGCACAAATGGAATTATTCAGTATTCGCTTATATCTGGCTTTTTCCCCCCATACAATATAATGATTTTGAGATTCACCTATGTTGTTGCATGGGGTTTATTCCTTTTTACCTGCTGACTAGCATTCCATCATGTGACTACTGTCACAATTTGTTTATCAGTTCTCCTATTGACAGACATTTCATTTAGTTTCAATTTTGGGGTATTATGAATAAAACTTCCGTGAACATTAATATGCAAGTCTTTTTGTGGTTGTATGTTTTCATTTCTCTTGGGTAAATACTTAGGAGTAGAACTGCTGGGTCCTAGGGTAAATGTGTGCTTAATTTTATAAGAAACTGCCAAAATAGTTTTCCATAGTGGTTGTAATGTCGTCAAATTGTGATTAAATTTTTACTGACTCTAGTGAAGCTCCTAGACATTGACTAGATTGAAGGACATTTTGTCAAAGAAGAAAGGTCTATAGTGGACAAGGAAGCTTGGCAGTGTTACCCTTTGGGATATACATATGGCTAATCAACAGTGACCATGGAACTCTTCCAGATCCTAAGATAATTGAAATCGATGTTTAGATTTAAAAAGTGTAGTTCATTATTCCTTCAAAGAACAGTTAATAAGCACTTACCATATATTAGCCATAGAAGGGCACATAGCTCCCAGTACTGTTCCTGAGGAGCTCACAGGTAAAACAAATTATTATACTTTAAGAAGGGGCAAGGCAGTGCCTTAAATCGAAGTTTATCTTAGTCCTAGTTTATCTGAATGTTATTTTTCCAGAAATTCTAACTATTAGACAATGAGGACATAAACCAAAAAACCCCCAAAAAAACACTCCAGAACATTTCCCATCACTGGGGAAAAGGATGGATTTGTCAGTAAACTGGTGTTGGTCCAAGTGGAGTTCACCATCTGGGAAAAAATTGGGATTCAAACCTCATATCAGGATGATGTCAACGTGTGCCAAAAAGTTTAATGTAAAACAAAAAATGTAATAAAAATATTAGGACAAATCACAGACATACTCTTTTCTAATGTCAGACTAGCAAAGGTGTTTTAAAATATTGGGCAAAATCCAGAAATACAAGGCTGTTAAATCTGATTATGTAAAAATGACGAATTTCTGCACGGCACAACCCACCATAACCAAGGCCAAAAGATAAATGATTTTGTGTGTGGGTAGGGGAGATAGAATGGTGACTCATTACAGAGAACTAGTTTCCAATATATATAATGTGTTTTAACAACCCTATTAAAACTGGGCAAAGGCTATGCGCAGACTGTTCACAGAAAATGAAATGCAAATGGCTTTTAAACATGTGAAAAGATGCTCAATGCACTCATAGGAGAAATGCAAATTAATGAAACTGAAATACATATGTTCAGTGATCAGATTGACAGAGATCAGAACGTTTGATTAGACTGCACTGGCAAGGGTGAGGATGCACAGTGTTGGAGAAGAAGGGCATTTCAAGTTGAGGGGAACTGGAGGAGCAGGGAGATGGAAATGGGAAAGGTAGGGCCCGCACATTAGTGCAGGACACATGAGCTAATGTAGGGGCAGGCGTGTTGACTTCAGCAAGGAGTGACAGCTGGCGCTGTAGTGTCATGGGAGAAGCAGGGAAACTAGATAGCTACACTCAATAACTACAAATGCTGGTCACTGCAGAGGCAGATGGCCCTACAGATAACAGCCCAAGGGAGTCACTTACCCCAAAAGGTTACATTAGTCCTAGCATTTTCCATTTAAGAAAGCATTAAAATAGAATTTTTAATGAAATGAAAATGTAACACTCTTAACAAATTATAATTTAAAGATGTATTCTTCAGTTATCTCAAATTTAATTTTTGGAGAATGTATTTGAAGATGCTAATAAATGAAATACATCTCTACTGGTTTAGCTGCTTATTGCTGTTTGTAGCTTCTCTTACGGTGAATTACGTTACATTACTGAATGTTTAGGACAAAAATGTGCAGCCATGCCTGTGTCTCCCTTTGGTTGCAAAGGTATAGGTAGTGTAAGTAACTGATTAGGAGAGAGATTAACTATTAGTGTTTAATTTTAGAAAAGCAAGTAATGCATGTAATTTAACAGAATGGTGCTTTTCTTTTTAATTCCCATCCCCTAACATTTCTTATCTTCCTATAACTTCTGCCTCATCACTCATTTTACTTTCAGAATTCTAAAATTCATAATGCTCCTTAAAATGAAGTTACTATAATTTTTCCCGACTAGTTTAATATTGGAGGTTAATAGGTAACTGCTTGAGATGCCTTTTGGTCTAGGATGTTATAATTCTGTGTGGTACATTATAATTTTAAGCATTGTACATTGTGGATTATGCCTGAAGATTTATATGTATTAGAGGCAAATAGAGTACCACATATTTAATGATATTCTTGATTGCTTACATTCCTAAAGAAGAAGTAATTACATGTTCAAATCAACAAGTTAACTTGATATACATTTTCCTTCTCACTCACAATTTGGTTGCTATCTAGATTTTTTTTATTAACCCTCTGCCCAAATGTATTTCAATAGTTCCTTGAGTCACTAAGGCAAAAGATTAAGGGGAAAAAGTATACCTAATAGAATACTTTGAATACTGACCAGCAAAGATTGTATAGTGTTTTCTGACAGTTAAGGTTATAGATTACATTTTTAAAAAATTAAAAAAGACAATACTGTGGTGTCAGATAGATAGTATTCTTTATGGTATCTGAAAAGCAAGCTTATTTTATATTGAATTCTTGTGTAGATGGGCATTATCCAAAATGTCTTGTACTCACTCCAGTGCAAAGCTGTACGAAGATAACCATTTGGTACCTTTCGGTGGCCCTTTCAGGGACTTTTCTGGGTAGAAAATCTAATGATTGAGAGAACGTTGATATTGATAACTCAGATATTATTTATCTTGGCTAAGAAGAGTTGAGTTTGTGGGAGTAGATGCAGACTGAAAAGTCTTTTTTTTTATATTATACTTTAAGTTCTAGGGCACATGTGCATAACGTGTGGGTTACACAGGTATACATGTGCCATGTTGGTTTGCTGCACCCATTAACTCATCATTTACGGTGGGTACTTCTCCTAATGCTATCCCTCCCCCAGGTCCCCACCTCCTGACAGACCCCAGGGTGTGATGTTCCCCTCCCTATGTCCAAGTGTTGTCATTGTTCAGTTCCTTCCTATGAATGAGAACATGTGGTGTTTGGTTTTCTGTCCTTGTGACAGTTTGCTCAGAATGTTGGTTTTCAGCTTCATCCATGTCCTTGCAAAGGACATGAACCCATCCTTTTTTATGGCTGCATAGTATTCCATGGTGAATATGTGCCACATTTTCTTAATCCAGTCTATCACTGATGGACATTTGGGTTGGTTCCAAGTCTTTGCTATTGTGAATAGTGCTGCAATAAACATACATGTGCATGTGTCTTTATAGTAGCATGATTTATAATCCTTTGGGAATATACCTAGTAATGGGATCGCTGGGTCAAACAGTATTTCTAGTTCTGGATCCTTGAGGAATCGCCACACTGTCTTCCACAATGGTTGAACCAGTTTACACTCCCACCAGCAGTGTAAAAGCATTCCTATTTCTCCACATCCTCTCCAGCATCTGTTGTGTCCTGACTTTTTAATGATCGCCACTCTAACTGGTGTGAAATGGTATCTCATTGTGGTTTTGATTTGCATTTCTCTGATGACCAGTGATAATGAGCATTTTTTCATGTGTCTGTTGGCTGCATAAATGTCTTCTTTTGAGAAGTGTCTGTTCATATCCTTTGTCCACTTTTTGATGGGGTTGTTTGATTTTTTTCTTGAAAATTTGTTTAAGTTCTTTGTAGATTCTGGATATTAGCCCTTTGCCAGATGGGTAGATTGCAAAAATTTTCTCCCATTCTGTAGGTTGCATGTTCACTCTGATGGTAGTTTCTTTTGCATGCAGAAGCCCTTTAGTTTAATTAGATCCCATTTGTCTATTTTAGCTTTTGTTGCCATTGCTATGGTGTTTTAGTCATGAAGTCCTTGCCGATGCTTATGTCCTGAATGGTATTGCCTAGGTTTTCTTCTAGGGTTTTTATGGTTTTAGGTCTAACATTTAAGTCTTTAATCCATCTTCAATTAATTTTTGTATAAGGTGTAAGGAAGGGATCCAGTTTCAGCTTTCTACATATGGCTAGCCAGTTTTCCCAGCACCATTTATTAAATAGGGACTCCTTTCCCCATTTCTTGTTTTTGTCAGGTTTGTGAAAGATCAGATGGTTGTAGATGTGTGGTGTTATTTCTGAGGTCTCTGTTCTGTTCCGTTGGTCTATATCTCTGTTTTGGTACCAGTACCATGCTGTTTTGGTTACTGTAGCCTTGTAGTATAGTTTGAAGTTAGGTAGTGTGATGCCTCCAGCTTTGTTCTTTTTGCATAGAATTGTCGTGGCAATGTGGGCTCTTTTTTGGTTCCATATGAACTTTAAAGTAGTTTTTTTTTTCACTTCTGTGAAGAAAGTCATTGGTAGCTTGATGGGGATGGCATTGAATCTATAAATTACCTTGGGCAGTATGGTCATTTTCATGATATTGATTTTTCCTATCCATGAGCATGGAATGTTATTCCACTTGTTTGTGTCCTCTTTTATTTCGTTGAGCAGTAGTTTGTAGTTCTCCTTGAAGAGGTCCTTCACATCCCTTGTAAATTGTATTCCTAGGTATTTTATTCTCTTTGTGGCAATTGTGAATGGAAGTTCACTCATGATTTTGCTTTCTGTTTGCCTGTTATTGGTGTATAGCAATGCTTGTGATTTTTGCACATTGATTTTGTATCCTGAGACAAAAAGTCTTATTTTCTAATATAAATGTTGGGATGCTTAGGGATCTCTCTGTTGTTGAAATGAATTGTTTTTTTTTTTTTTTCCCTTTAGTACCTTATGGACAAGGGTGTATGACCTGTCTCACTTGGTGTTTTGGGCATATGTAAGTGTCTTCCTATAGTGCCCTATTAGGCATTCAAATATACTTATTGGTTGATTGATAAATTCTCGTCCTTGCTGTTTTCCTCAGTTGGATAGTTTCAGTTCCACATCTGGTTCAACAATCTCAGAAGATTAGGTAAAATTGTGTAGTTATTACAAAAAATGCATATTTAATCTCTATTTTTTTCATTTATGCTGTTTTGGGAGCCAGTTTTTAAAAAAGATGTAATACTGTTTCATTATTTATGCAGTTTCCTATCTTTTTGGAGAATCATTGTAATTTTTTTTGCCATCGAGTATGTTGGTATCTGTCTCAGAAAGGGAAGAAATACTGAAATCGCAGTGGATGAGACTTAATTTCTCATTTCCTGCTAACCAAGTTACTACAGGTGTACCAATTATGGACAAGCATTTATCTAGACAGATAAAGTAGGATAGATTTAGGAGTCATCTTCTAATAGTTTGAGGAATAGGTTGCAAGGTATATTGCTCTCTTTGCTAATGCTTTGCCTCCAACAAGTCCCTCTATCTGTACCTTTGAACCTGGAGTGATTTTTTTTCCCTTTTTGATGTGGAAGACAGACTGACTTATCTTGCTGTTGAAGATAATATCATTTCCACCCGTTTGTGAGCTGCTGTTATCTAAATATCCACCTTGGCGCAGATTTATTTCTAAAGCTAGACCAGACAGAATTTTGTTCTAAAATATACATAAACCCTGAATAATCTATACATCTTGCTATTGAAATCAAATGGAATTTTGAGCTCTAGAGCTCTGCTTACTTGGGTGTGGATGGTGCATTGTGTGTGGTAAGTATTTAGGAAATTAATGTTTGGCCTTGGTCTTATCCAGCTTTCCAGATGCAGTTGAGAGTGATTTCTCTGAGAAGTAGAAGCATCCTTCTCAGTAAAGATACATTTTTACTTTGAGTCTATTTATCAAAATTTCCTCTGTGCTAATATGGTCTTTCCTAAACAATGTCTTCTTATCATGATTTTATATTCATTGTATGTATGATATTGTGTTAATAGACGTGGTTCTGTAACTTGGAAAGTAGCCTTTACCTCCATCTTCTACCTGATTTGTTTGCTTGGCTTCTTTTTGGGTGATCCTGATTAGGTAGGTACATTTTTCCTCCTACGTGGGAGCAGCCAAATAATATTTTCCTTATTCTTATATGGAGGCTGGGGCAGTGCTTGTCATATGGCATGAAGTAGATATAACTTTTTCTTTCTTTTTGTCTTGCTCTGTCACCCAGGCTGGAGTGTAGTGGTGTTGTCTCGGATTACTGCAACCTCTGCCTCCTCGGGTTCAAGTGATTCTCCTGCCTCAGTCTCCCAAGTAGCTGGGATTACAGGCGTGCACCACCATGCCCAGCTAATTTCTATATTTCTTTTTCAGTAGAGACAGGGTTTCACCATGTTGGCCAGACTGGTCTTGAATTCCTGGCCTCAAGTGTTCCGCCCACCTCTTGCCTCCCAAAGTGCTGGAATTATAGGAGTGAGCCACTGTGCCCAGCCGGATGTAGCATGTAAGGTTGCCTTGGTTCACTGGGCTAAAGGAGTACCTCATAATTCTTTATAGCTTCTGAGACCTGATGAACTGTGTGATGTACAGGTAACTAGAATTACTGTGAACAACTGTGAACATTATAATTTTTATTACTTGGTAAAATATATAAAATAAAATTCATTTATAGGAAAAAAGCAAAGATATCTTTAATATTGCATATATATCTTTAATGAATATTAAATATTCATTAAAGATATATATCTTTAATATCTTTAATATTACATATATAATGTTTAATATTACATATATTAAAAATATTAATATCATTTAATTATTATATAATTATTGTATATGTTATATTATGATAGATATATAATAGAATTTTATTGTATACTATATATTAATTTTTATATATTTTATATTATATATAATATATATTATATATAATACATATAATATATACTATGTTATATGATATATAATACAATTATATAAATACATTTATTTTCTTAATCTAGTCTATCATTGATGGACATTGGATTGGTTCCAAGTCTTTGCTATTGTGAATAGTGCTGTAATAAACATACATGTACATGTGTCTTTATAGCAGCATGATTTATAATCCTTTGGGTATATACCCAGTAATGGGATCACTGGGTCAAACAGTATTTCTAGTTCTAGATATATATATATAATATAATTATATATTAATATGTTATATTAATATGTTATATATAATTATATATGTTATATAATTAACATATTAATATATAATTATATTATATATCATATGGTTTTTATATTATATATACATATATAATTATATATACATATATACATATATGTATTATATTTTATGTACGTATATACATATATAATTACATTAATATATTATATAACATAATATATAATTATATATTAATATACAATGTTATATTAATATATTATATAACATCATAATATTATATATAATATATAATTATATATTATATATCTAGAACTAGAAATATATATTAATTAAGATATATAAATATAAATATATTATATTAACATATTATATAATATATATCCTTCAAGGAGACAGGTTTGATGAAAATGGAAGTGAATGATGAAAATGGAAGTGAATATTATTATATATTATATAATGTTATATTATCTTATAGAATATATAATGTTATATAATATATAATAATATATATTATATAATGTCATATTATAATGTTATATATTATATATTATATAATGTTATATATTATATATTATATAATGTTATATATTATATAATAAAGATTTTATACACACACACACAGACACACACACAGTTTTAAAATTTTTTTTAAGCCAAGGTCTCCCTCTGTTGCCCAGGCTGAAATGCAGTGGCACCATCACAGCTCACTGCAGCCTCAGTCTTCTAGGCCCAGGTGATCCTTGCACCTCAGCCTCGTAAGTAGCTGGGTCAAGTGCACACAACCATGCCCAGCTAATTTTCATTTTATTTTACTTCATTTTGGTAAAGATGGGGTTTTGCTGTGTTGCCCAGGCTGGTCTTAAACTCGGGCTCAGGCAGTCCTCCTGCCTCAGCCTCCCAAAATGTTAGGATCACAGGTGTGAGCCACTGCACTCGGCCTGTGTATATCTTAAAAATACAAGCAGTTTATGTGAACTTTTTGTTACTGATTTATGGTTCATTCTAAAACTATTTATTGAAGAACATTGGCTTGGGCACTGTGCTAGGAGCCTGGGAATATTGCTGAGGGTACAAAGAAGAAGACAACATGGTTCCTGCCTGTATTAGGGTTCTCTAGAGGGACAGAACTGATAGGATATATGTGTATGTGAAAGGGAGTTTATTAAGGAGAATTGATTCACATGATCACCAGGTAAGTCCTATGACAGGCTCTCTGCAAGTTGGGGAGCAAGGAAGCCAGTGGTGGATCAGTCTGAGTCCCAAAGCTTCAAAGGTAAAGAAGTACCAAGTGCAGCCTTCAGTCTGTGGCCAAAGGCCTGAGAGCCCCTGGCAAACCACTGGTGTAAGTTCAAGAGTCCAAAGACAAAGAACTTGGAGTCAGATGTCCGGGGGCAGGAAGTATCCAGCATGGAAGAAAGATGAAGGCCGGAAGACTCAGCTAGTCTACTCTTTCCACCTCCTTCTGCCTGCTTTTTCTAGCTGCTCTGGCAGCCGAGGGGATGGTGCCCACCCAGATGAAGGGTGGGTCTGCCTTTCCCAGTCCACTGAATCAAATGTTAATCTCCTCTAGCAACACCCTCACAGGCAAACCCAGGAATACTACTTTGCATCCTTCGATCCAATCAAGTTGATACTTAATATTAACCGTCACACTGCCTTTGAGGAGATTTCAGGCTAGTGGAGTGGTGAGTATGTGTAAGTAACTGACCAACGTCTGACAGAGGTACTTACATAGAATGCATATGAGAATGAAAGAGGAAGTGAGGGTTCATTTCAGGGAAATTTGTACAGAGCTAAGTTCGGAGGAGTGTCAATATTTATGTAATGAGCAGAGGAGCAGGGGCAGGAGAGGGAGGCAGAGGGAGACACTTGGTGAAGAGTATGGTGGAAAGGAAAAAGGCAAAGATTTCAAGGAGGAAGTGATCAACACAAAGAAAAGGAGGATGAAGATGTTAAAATTCATCAGCTGTTTTAGCACAGGACACTCTTTGGTGAGGGCAGTTCCAGTGGAGTAATGGGCACAGAAGCCAGAGTATAGAGGTCTGGAGAATAAATGAGCAGAAAATGGGGGACAGTAGGCACAGCTAGTAGTTTTAAGAAGTTTGTTAGAGAAGGGGCAGAGGGGCTTTGAGGGAGAGACAAGTTCAAGGAAAGGGTGCACATGGACGTGTGAAATACTGAAAACCTATTAAGACTTAGGAGACTTGAGCTTCCTGGTGGATGGAGGAGAGGAAGCCACAGGAGGTGAAACTGAAGATTAAAGAAAAAGAGATCGAATCCATGGACCAGGGTCTGAAAGGAAGTAGAAGAGGATGTATGGTACAAATAATTAATGCCTTAGGCCATTTTGTTTTATTTATTTCTTAAATCTTGATTCTGCTGGAACCCTAAAGAACAATGTTATGCTTACGCCAAACCAGAGAAGCAGCAAAGATGACATCAGTGGCGTCATTCCTGACAAGGTCCCCTGTTACATTCAGTATAAGAAAGGTGCATTCAGAAAGAGAATGAGCTAGAAACTGTGCATAGAAGTTAGATAATTTGGGGGGTTTTAGAGAGAAAATACACTGACGGAGATGGATGTAAAGCTGCAGTTTGAGAATTTGTGTGTAATTAGGTAGATTGGGAAGGACATTTGCTTCATGTCTATGTGGAACCAATTGGGCAGAATCTCTCCTGCCTTCAAGGAGACAGGTTTAATGAGAATGGAAGAGTGTGGGCTAAGGTATAATGAGATTTGTTAGAGGAGGGAAAGGGGAATGAAAAAAGGATTTTTTTTTTTTTTTTTTGGGTGGTAAACAAATTGCATCTTTTTTTTCATTATTATACTTTAAGTCCTAGGGTACATGTGCACAACGTGCAGGTTTGTTACATAGGTATACATGTGCCCACCCATTAACTCGTCATTTACATTATGTGTTTCTCCTAATGCTGTCCCTCTCCCATCCCCCACCCAATGATAGGCCCCCGTGTGGGAAATGAAGGAATTTTTGAAGGCTGGTTTAGACTTTTTGGTTGGGAATAATGTCTAGAAGTACTAAATTGACATGGTCAAACTATTAATAGTTAATAAATTACTTTAGAAATACTGGGAGGAACGTTTTGAAGGAAGTGTAGCCCGAGAGACTAAAGAATACTTACCCTCCCTCCCACGCACAGGCTCTTCAAGATCTGGCCTTGGCTGAAGTCTCCTGCCACCTCTCACAAGTTCACCCTTGTGGATTTGTTTTCTTCCTCCCCCCACTCCCGTCTTCCCTCCTCTCCCCTTCCTCTCACCCTCTCTCCCTTTCTTTCCTTCCTTCTCCTTTCTTTTCTTTCTTTCTTTCTTGTATCACTCTGTTGCCCAGGCTGCAGTCAGTGGTGCAATCATAGCTCAGTGCAGCCTCAGAGCTCCTGGGCTCAAGTGATCCTCCTGCCTCAGCCTTGCGAGTACCTGGGACTACAAGTATGAGCCACCATGCCTTGCTAATTGTTACTATTTTCTCTAGAGACAGAGTCTCGTTATGTTGCCCAGGCTGACCTTGAACTGCTGGCCTCAAGCTGTTCTCCCGCCTTGGCCTCCCAAAGCACAGAGATTACAGGTGTGAGTCACTGAGCCCAGCCAGAAATTACTTTAGAAATACTTCGAAGAATATTTTGAAGCAAGTGGAGCCTAGGAGGCTAAAAATTATTTACCTCCCTCCCACATGCAGGCCTTTATAAAGGCTTTGGTGCTGTGGGTAGGAACGCCACACAAGCTCTTCAAGATCTTACTTTGGCTTTAGTTTCCTTCCACCTCTCAGAAGTTCACCCTTGAGGGTTTTTTCCTTGATGTCTTTCTTTTTTTCCTCTCAGCTTATTGAGGTATAATTGACAAATAAAAATTGTGTCTTTTTAAGGTGTACAATGTAATGATTTGATATTTGTATAATAGTGTAATGATCACCAATCAAATTAACACACCCTTCACTACACGTGGTTGCCCTGTATGTGTGTGGTGAGAATAGTAAGATCAACTCTTAGAAAATTTTAATAGAATAATATTAACTATAGTCACTATGCTGTTTATTAGATCTCCAGAACTTACTCGTAACTGAAAGTTTGTACCCTTTGATCAGCATCTCCCCATTTCCCTCACACTCCAGACTCTGGCAACCACTGTTCTACTCTCTGCTTCTATGGGTTTGACTCTTAGTCCACATATGAGTGAGATCATACAATATTTGTCTTGCTGTGCCTGGCTTATTTCACTTAGTATAATGTCCTCAGGTTCATCCACATTGTTGCAAATGGCAGGCTTTCCTCCTTTTTTATGGCCAAATAATATTCCATTGTGTATATATATCACATTTTCTTTATCCATTCATTCCTTGATAGACACTTAGGCTGATTCCATATCTTGGCTGTTGTGAATAGTGCTGCAGTGAACACGGGAGTGCAGGCATCTTTTCGGGATACTAATTTCATATATACCGAGAAGTGGGATCGCTGGATCATATGGTAGTCCCAGTTTTAATATTTTGAGGAACCTCCATCTGTTTCCCATAATAGCTGTACCAATTATCTTTTGGCTTATTTTTAAAAACAGCTTTATTGAGATATAATTTACATATCATTAAATTTACTCAT
The DNA here is from genome assembly GCF_047675955.1 of Chlorocebus sabaeus. NCBI lineage: Eukaryota > Metazoa > Chordata > Mammalia > Primates > Cercopithecidae > Chlorocebus > Chlorocebus sabaeus. The sequence continues at coordinate 9,736,168 of NC_132929.1, read as the reverse complement.
TTTAAGAGTATAATTCAATGATTTCTTCGTAAATTCAGAAAATCATGTAACATCTCCCCAGTCTAATTTTAGAATGTTTCCATCACCCAGAAAAGAAACCTCGTGTCCATTTGCAGTCACTTCCCCTTCCCAGACCCAGCCTCAGGCAACCACTAATCCACTTAAAAAATCATACATAATAATTATACATATTTGTGGCATATACTTGATATTTTGATGCATACAATGAATAATGATCAAATCAGGGTAATTAGGATACCCATCACCTCAAACATTAACAACTTCTTTGTGTAGAGAACATCTCATTAGATATTTTGAAATACAGCATAAATTAATGACAACTATAGACCCCCTACTGTGCTGTTGAACATTAGACTTACTTGGCCGGATGTGGTGGCTCACACCTGTAATCCCAGCACTTTGGGAGGCTGAGACAGGCGGATCACGAGGTCAGGAGATAGAGACCATCCTGGCTAACATGGTGAAACCCCATCTCTACTAAAAAAAATACAAAAAATTAGCCGGGCATGGTGGTGGGCGCCTGTAGTCCCAGGTACTTGGGAGGCTGAGGCAGGAGAAAGGCATGAACCCAGAAGGCGGAGCTTGCAGTGAGCCGCGATCGCGCCCCTGCACTCGAGCCTGGGCAACAGAGCAAGACTCCGTCTTAAAAACAACAACGGCCGGGCGCGGTGGCTCAAGCCTGTAATCCCAGCACTTTGGGAGTCTGAGGCGAGCGGATCACGAGGTCAGGAGATGAGACCATCCTGGCTAACATGGTGAAACCCCATCTCTACTAAAAAAAATACAAAAAATTAGCCGGGCATGGTGGTGGGCGCCTGTAGTCCCAGCTACTTGGGAGGCTGAGGCAGGAGAAAGGCATGAACCCAGAAGGCGGAGCTTGCAGTGAGCCGCGATCGCGCCCCTGCACTCGAGCCTGGGCAACAGAGCGAGACTCCGTCTTAAAAACAACAACGGCCGGGCGCGGTGGCTCAAGCCTGTAATCCCAGCACTTTGGGAGGCCGAGACAGGCGGATCACAAGGTCAGGAGATCGAGACCGTCCTGGCTAAGCCGGTGAAACCCCGTCTCTACTAAAAAATACAAAAAGCTAGCCGGGGAGGTGGTGGGTGCCTGTAGTCCCAGCTACTCGGGAGGCTGAGGCAGGAGAATGGCGTGAACTTGGGAGGCGGATCTTGCAGTGAGCCGAGATTGCGCCATTGCACTTCCGCCTGGGCGACAGAGCGAGACTCCGTCTTAAAAACAACAACAACAACAAAGCAAGAGTATTAGACTTATTCTTTCTATATAACTGTGTATTTGTATCTGTTAACTGACCTCTCTTTATATTCCTCTCCCTGCCATCCTTCCCAGCCTCTGATAATCATCATTCTATTATCTCCTTCCATGAGATCAACTTTTAGCTCCCCCATGAGAGTTTGAGAACATGTAATATTCGTCTTTCTGTACCTGGCTTATTTTACTTAGCGTCATGACACCCAGTCCTATCCATGTTGCTGCAAATGACAGGATTTCATTCTTTTGATGGCTGAATAATATTCCACTCTGTGCCACATTTTCTCTATTCATTCATCTGTTGGTGGACACTTAAATTGATTTCATATCTTGGCTGTTGTGAATAGTGCCACAGGAAACATGGGAGTGCAGATAGCTCTGATTTCTTTTTTTTTTTTTTTTGTCTTGTTGGGAGCAGTGAAGCCAGCTTGCTTTTATGCCACCATTTTGGAACCCAAAGTCTTTCCTTTCCTTTGGATATAATCCCAGCACTGGGATTGCTGGATCATATGGTAGGTCTATTTTTAGTTTTTTTTTTTGAGGAACCTCCATACTATTTTCCATAGTGGCTGCGGTTAATCTGCATTGACAGGCCCAAAGTCATCAACAGTGTACCAGAGATTCCCTTTCTCCACATTCTTCTCAGCATCTGTTATTTATTTTTTGATAAAAGTCATTTTAACTGAGGCGAGACAATATCTCATTGTGGTTTTGATTTGCATTTCCCTGATGATTAGAGATGTTGACTATCTTTTTTTTCATGTACCCGTTGGCCATTAGTGTGTCTTCTTTTGAGAAATGATAATTCAGATAATTTGCCTGGGTCATAATCGGATAATTTATTTATTTTTGGTGTTGGGTTCCTTATATATTGTGGCTACTAGTCCCTTGTCAGATGTACAGTTTACAAATATTTTCTCTCATTCTTTAGGTTGTCTCTTCACTCTGTTGTTTCCTTTGCTGTGTGTAGCTTTTTAGCTTGATGTCATCTGATCCTACTTTAATAATACCAAACTACTTAGACTTTCCTGAGCCTCTTTCATGGCTCTTTCCCTTTTGACCAGTCATTTTATCTGCTTTCCCCCAATCAGCTTTTCCTTTTTCCTTTAAGAATCTCGTCAATCCTCATTTTTTCCCTGAGACTTTTCCTGGTGCCCATTTCAGCCAGTCAACCCTTCCTTTCTGTGTACTCTCTCTCTACCGTGGACTCATGTTCTTACAAGGATTTTAATAGCTTGTTGAGATGTCGGTCTCTTAGGATTCTTGAACTCCCTAGTTGCAGGGGGAGTGCCTTTCGTCTTTGAGGTCATCCCAGCACTTAGCAGGATACTCAGCACATAGCATGACATTAAGAACTGTTTATTAGGCTGGGCACGGTGGCTCATGCCTGTAATCCCAGCACTTTGAGAGGCCGAGGCAGGTGGATCCCAGGAGTTCAAGACCAGCCTGGCCAAGATGGTGAAACCCTATCTCTACTAAAAATACAAAAACAAACAAACAAAAAGAAATGGGTGCAGTGGTGGGCACCTGTAGTCCCAGCTACTTGGGAGGCTGAGGCAGGTGAGTCACTTGAACTTGGGAAGCGGAGGTTGCAGTGAGCTAAGATCACGCCATTTCACTCTCGCCTGGGCAACAAGAGCAAAACTCTATCTCCAAAAGAAAAAAAAAAAAAAAAAAAAAAGAACTGTTTGTTGAAATGAGTTAAATTGAATTGTCACATTTAAAAACCTTCAGAAGTCGGCTGGGCATGGTGGCTCATGTAATTCCAGCACTTTGGGAGGCCAAGGTGGGCGGATCCCTTCAGGGGGTCAGGAGTTCGAGACCAGCCTGGCCAACATGATGAATCCCTGTCTCTACTAAAAATACAAAAATTAGCTGGACGTGGTGGCGGGCACCTGTAATCCCAGCTGCTTGGGAGGCTGGGCAGGAGAATCGCTTGAACCCAGGAGGCGGAGGTTGCAGTGAAGCGAGATGGCACCAGTGCACTGCAGCCTGGGTGACAGAGTGAGACTGTCTTAAAAGCAAGCAAGCAATCAAACACCTTCAAAAGCCATACCTTATTTTATCCTTTATCCTATGCATCCTTGGGTTCTCAAACTCCTGCCGTAGTCTTTGTGAGTGACACAGGGATGACTTCTTTGTCTTACATTTTTAGTGTCTTTATTTAGGTGTCTAAATATTTAGATCTTTATTAGAAGATACTAACACTGTTACTAAAAAAGTATTGTTACTTTATTTTTATGCTTCCTTGCATCTTTAAAACACTGATGCTCTTTAGACATTTAGATATTTAAAATTTACTTTCAAAATATAAAAAATAAATTTAGCTTAGTGATGTTTGGTTCTTAATATCAGTTTGTATAGCAACTAGGACAGCTGATATAGGCAATAATAGACATTGTGTGATATTCTTATAAACATGTTGGATGTTTTTAGAGAGCATGTGGTCTCAGATGAAGATCTAATTGTATATATACTTGAGTGTGTTTACACTTACAGTTTGAAAGATTTTTAATGCCATTCTTGAAAATGAAAAACCTTTAACACAGAATTGTTCGTGTATTTTCTACCTAGTAGAAATCTATTGCTGTAATACTTTCCATCCATTACAGACATGGCATAGTTATAATTTTTGTTTCAAATGACTGTTTCAAAGGGAGTCTGAGGGATTATACCACTCGGTTAAATTGCTTGTTTAATTAAAGTTGACCCTCTGTATCTGAGGGTTCTGCACCCACCGATTCAACCAATAGCAGATTAAAAATATTTTTAAAAACTCAAAAGATAAAAATAATATGAAAAATATAGTAAAACTATTTACATATCATTTACATTGTATTAGGTATTATAAGTAAAATCTAGAGGTGATTTGAAGTGTACAAGAGGGTGTTGTAGGTTATATCCAAATACTTCATCATTTTATATCAGGGACTTGAGCATCCACAGATTTTGGTATCCTCAGAGGTTCTGGAACCAATCTGTCCCTCCCCAGCCCCCTACCTCCCATACGGTGGGATGACTGTATGTGGTCCCCAGATGCATCTACCTATTGCAGATGTTTTTATTTTTCTTATCTTTTTCTCTCAATCTCTCATGATGGTTTTTCACTTTTCCTATTCATTGGTTGGGGTTTACCTCTCAGTTTTCAAGGAATTAACACACTAGGAACACCCTGTTTGGCTTTTCTCTTCCTCATGCTGAGAGCATTCGTTGTTTGGTTTTTGCCCACACCAATCTGCAACAGACGCATATGAGTCTGGAAGCTAGCATTTTCTGTCCGTGGTATCCCAGAGTTAGATGGGAAAGGAGTCTTGGAGAGGCTGGAGTCTTGCACTTGAGTTTGGTCACCCTCTACTTTATCTTCCTGTTTCCAGTGGAGCCCCCTCCACCTCTTCCACCAGGTGTGCTTGTCCCTGCATCCAGAGTTCCTCTAATTCCGTGGCTCTAACCTGTCTACAGATGAGAACCACCTGGGGAAATTGTGAAACTGCTAACAACCAGCCACACCTCATGCCAATCAAACTTCAAGTCAGAAACTCTGGTGGGACTCTGAGTGTTTTAAAGCTCTTCAGGTGAGTCCAGTGTGCAGCTGAGCAGAGGAATCATTGGTCAGATTGCTCCTCCTGTGGCGGAGCCCTCACTACATCTGTGAATTCTCTGCTGCCCTTTTACTCTTGCCTACCCACCCCCTCACCCCCACATCCCACCACAGCTACTTTGCTGTACCCTCTTTAATTATGCGTCCACCCTGAGGTCTGTGCACCTGCTGCTCTCTGTCTGGAGGGCTCTTTCCCTTGGCCTGTGCATCGCTCACTTCTCCTTCCTTTCAGGTCTCTGCTCTGTAGCAAAAACTGCCCCCCGGTTCCTACCCTCCGGCCTGCTTCCTCTTGCACCATAGCAGTCATAGCGTCTGAGCTAACACAGATCCTCTTGCTTGTGGTTCCCCAGTAGAATGTAAGTTCCGTGAGGGCAGCACTAAGCTTTGTTCCCTTGGAGATTTCTGGGCATCTAGAACTGAGCCTGGCATCCGGGAGTTGCTTGCCGATTATCAGGTGAATGAAATTCTATAGAGATTTTCTGCTGGTGTTGGAAGGAGGGTTGGTTATGTGATTCATTGTGTTGGGCAGGAGATGAGGGGGAGTGTCTAACTGCTCTGAGATTTTTCAGCCCTACCTATGCCTTCTTTGCCTGAGCCTTTATTTTCGGCTGTTTTTGTAAGGTTCACATTACTAGGGCTGCCAAGTCAGTTTTGGCCACTGTCATGTCTTCTCTTTGTCCTTATAGATTTATGCTTCCAAATACATATCTTTAACAATTGAGTATTCAGGAGGAAGTACAGGTAACATTTGTATTCCATCCACTCTTTAACCGGAAGTTGGGCCCTTCATTACTTCCTCCTCGGTTCACGCACAGATTAATTTCTTCCATGAATTTATTGAATACTGACTATGTGCCAGACACTAAGAATAAAATATACAGTTCCTGCTCTCATTGAGGTTAGTAAACGGTAAATTTGGATGAAAAGAATCAGGGGTTCTTTTTATTCTTGCAATATTTCTGTAAGTTTGAAATTATTTAAAAATAAACATTTTCGGGCCGGGCGTGGTTGACTCATACCTGTAATCCTGGCACTTCGGGAGGCCAAGGCAGGCGGATCATGAGGTCAGGAGATTGAGACTATCCCAGCCAACATAGCAAAACCCCATCTCTACTAAAATACAAAAAATTAGCCAGGCATGGTGGTGTGCACCTGTAGTCCTGGCTACTCAGGAGGCTGAGGCAGGGGAATCGCTTGAACCTGGGAGGTGGAGGTTGCAGTGAGCCAAGGTTGCACCACTACACTCCAGCCCGGTGACAGAGCGAGACTCTGTTTCAAAAAAAGAAAAAAGAAAAAACAAACAAAAAACCCATTTTCTAAGAGTGTACCAAGCAGACCCACAAAATCATGAAGAGCCTCCTGTGCCATGCCAGAGATCCTGAAGGCTCTGTGAGCCATTAAAGGTTTTAAGCAGGGGAGTACTATAAGTTTTGGAACTGAGAAAAAATAACTCTGAATAGAAACAGGATGGGTTCAGGGCATGCAAGACTGGAGGAAGGGATACCAGGTAGGAGGCTTTGCAGTAATCCAGAAATGATGAAGGCCTCAGATGAGACACTTCTGGTGGAGAAAAGCAGCTTTTCCCGTCATGCCCATTTTATCAGATTCCCTTGGAGGTAAAGCTGTTTCTGTGGTAACATAACCAGCCATTATTAAGGGAAGTGGGCTTGTTCTTATAAACGAAGTGTATCTTGTGGTTGTACCCAGAGACAAAGTAGTAGGATCTATGACAAGATTGACATTGCAATAAACAGAGAGACCCACCAGAAAGTAGCTTGGGTTGTTGCCATTCAGGGAAGAGCTCTGTGTAATTACAGCCATTGCTCAGAACTGAATTCATCTGGTCTGGTGGATGCAGTGCTGGAATCTGTACTAATAAATTTTTTATAGTTATCTCAACCATAAATTTTCTATTTCATTGGATAGCCTGTGCTCATTGCTGTGGAGAGTCTGTCCCTGGTATGCCAAGCTAACATGTACTTTAAGGACTGTCTATATATCTGCTTTAATGGAAAGGCATTTCTATCATTTTTACTTCAAGGTTCTCTCTTTTTACAAAAGAACTTTTGGTGGGTTTTAATAATTTTTATTTCTTTATTTTGAGACTGAATCTTGCTCTGTCGCCCAGGCTGGAGTGCAGTGGCGCGATCTCGGCTCACTGCAAGCTCCGCCTCCCAGGTTCATGCCATTCTTCTGCCTCAGCCTCCCGAGTAGCTGGGACTGCAGGTGCCCACCACCACGCCCGGCTAATTTTTTGTATTTTTAGTAGAGCCAGGGTTTCACCGTGTTAGCCAGGATGGTCTCAATCTCCTGACCTTGTGATCCACCCGCCTCAGCCTCCCAAAGTGCTGGGATTACAGGTGTGAGCCACTGCGCCTGGCCTGGTTGAGTGTTTTTTAAAAAATTTATATTGATTTCCATCCCACATGCAGGTATTGTTCTTTGTGCTTAACATTGTGGAAACTTTGTCCAGAGAAACTTCAGTCTGGAGAAGTCACTTTCCTCCTACAATTTAGCTGGTAATTGAGGAGAACTTCGAAATTGATCAATCCATCGGACACATTATAGTTGCTAGCACTAGACTAGGTCCTGTGGGTTTCTCTGATCTGCGCAGGAACAGGGATCATGGCCTAATTAATTTCTATATTCTTCTTCAGTTACCACAGTATAGTTGCTTGTTTATAAATGTTTGCTGAATTGAACAGTGGATGTGAGAGAAATAGAGGCATTGTTCAGTGACCACATTCAGGCCTGTGTGGGTCTTTTAGGCAACTTTATTCAGTAGGTTCCTCTTGGATGTTGGGTAAACGTAGTACTGTCAGTCTTACTTGAAGATTTGAGACAAATGAGTTAATTAAAAACATTTTTAAAAATTATGACTCGGCCAGGTGTGATGGCTCATGCCTGTAATCCTGGCCCTTTGGGAGGCTGATGAGGGAGAATCACTTGAGTCCAGGAGTTTGAGACAAGACAGGGCAACATAGCAAGACCCTGTTTCTAAAAATAAAAAAGTATATAAAACAAATCATGATAGAAAGACACAACATAGAATTTACCATGGTAACAACTTTTTTTTTTTTTTTAAGATGGAGTCTTGCTGTATTGCCCAGGCTGGAGTGCGGTAGTATACAGTCTCAAGTCACGTGGCAACCTCTGCCTCCTGAGTTCAAGCGATTCTTCTGCCTCAGCTTCCCAAGTAGCTGGGATTATAGGCGTGCCACCACACCCAGCTAATTTTTTGTATTTTGGTTTCACCATGTTGGCCAGGCTAGTCTCAAACTCCTGACTGCAAGTGATCTACCCGCCTCGGCCTTCCAAAGTGTTGGGATTACAGGCGTGTGCCCAGCCTGTTGTAACAATTTTTAATTGTACAGTTCTATAGTGTTAAGTCTAGAATTTGTTCATCTTGCATATCAGAAACTCTGTATTACACAATATCTCCCTTGTTTGCTCTCCCTCCCAGACCCTGGACAGCCTTCATTTTGTACTTTCTGTTTTTACAAATTTGACTACTTTAGATACCTCATATAAATGGAATCATAGAGTATTTGTCTTTTAGTGACTGGCTCATTTCACTTAGTAATAATGTCCTCAAGGTTCATCCATATTGTAGCATGTGACAGGATTTCCTTCCTTTTGAAGGCTGAATAATGTTCCATAGTGAGTATGGAAAACACATTTTGTTTATCCATTCAACAGACACTTGGGTTGCCTCTATCTCTCGGCTATTGTGAATTGTGCTGCTATGAACATGAGTAGGCAAATACCTCTTCAAGATCCTGCTTTCAACTCTTTGGATAAATACCCAGAAGCAGGATTGCTGGATCATATGGTAGCTCTATTTTGAATTTTTTGAGGCACTTCCATACTGTTTTCTATAGCAGTTGCACCATTTTACCGTCCCAGTAACAGTGCACTTTCTCTGTGTTCTTGCCAACAGTCACTTTTGTTTTTCTGTTAAAAAATGTGTTATGGTGTCGAATCTACATTCTGAATGAATATTATAGGTAAAACAGAAGACTTCAAATAAATCTTGATTTATTTGTTCCTCTAATGAAAGGAACAGAGAACTTTTGATAAGTCCTGAATGATAAAAGAAATCCTCAGGATATTGTAATTGAGAAGAATTCATGCACATATATAAAGATAAAAAACTTCTCAAAGTGGCATGTCACCAAGTACAACTTCATTTAAACACTTAGTACCATGGTTGTTGAGTAGACTTCTCGACTTATGTCAATAACATAAGACTTTCTGAAAGTGATACATTTTGAATGGGAGCTTGAAGGGAGATGGTAAATGTGAACTGACAGCGAGAGGAGTGGGCATTAATATAAAGAAAAACGTGATCTTAAAATTATACAAACGTAGAATTTCACAGTGGGAGCTAAGATTCAATGCTTTTTCTTCTCTATTTAGTAATAGCTATAATTGGAAATAGTAACTGAGTTTATTTAATGAGGACAGATCAATTTTTTTGTGATTTTCATTGAGATTTGACAATAAGTCTTCAAGTGCTGTAACGATTTGTGTCACCGACTCCCTAGAAAGGATTCAAAGCTTACTTGATAAACACCATTTTGTTATCTAATCTCCTAGGACTGAGTGCTTTTCATGTTTGTAATTTAGGGTAGGCTGCCCCTTTATTTTCTTTGCTGTTGACGTGGCTACATGTACAAAAGAACACTTACTATCAAGAAAGCAAATGCTGGAAAAGCTGAAGTGTGTAAATAGCTAACAGTGTGTTCTATTCTTACAAGTATTGGCCATCCTCTGCAAATCTAAGTCAACCTTCAAGCAGTGACATGCTTTCCATATGGATGCGGAGTGTAAGATTATTGTCCCATAAGTTCTATGCGTTTTTTGGTTTTTAGTAGATTTTCTTCTTTCATAGGATATATCTTAAGGCTTGTCCATCTTCAGTTTTTATTTCCCTTATTTTGCTGGTAATTTAAATTATTCTCACTTTGTATTTTAATTACCTTTTGCTTAAAAGTTTATTTTTGTTTTTAATGTAAACCATGCTGTTCCCAGACTAAAACTAGATCAACCAGACAAGATATAAGTTATACTGTGACAGGATAGTAGCAGTTTACATACTTGGACCAGACAGCTGGGGACGGTGTCTGTCACATGTGACCATATTCTTTGATTGGTAGGTTTCAGTTGTGTGTGTCAGGAGGAGAGTCTTACTGTTCGTTTAACCTTAAATAGTTGGATGTTGGACAATTAATATTTAGAAACGGATAAATGATTCTTTGAATGGTACAGTGCCAGAAGCAAAAAAACAAAAACAAAAACAAAAACAAAAAAAATAAAACCAGTTTCAGTTTAGCTGTGTGTGAATTGAGTCTGATAACACATTTTGAGCAAATGATTTTACGCAAGTACCTTCCAAAGTGAGTTCCTTGGAATACCAGTTTTATAGGGTGTTAATAAACATTCTGTGAAGAAAGGGTGTTAACAGTCACATGGGTTGAGGAACCTTCCTAGATTAAACAGTAGAAATCAGATTTCTTAACTCTGCGGCTTCTCCAAGCCTTTAATGTTTGAATGTTCATTGTGAATTGATTAGGAATGAGGGATAACCTGTAGTGTTCTGAAATATTTGTAGAATTCTTTTTTCTTAGAGCATCTTGTAGAACTAATACTCTATAAAGAAACCATGGAACAATGGGTTAGGAAGCATTTAGAGCAAGAGGTTTGTTGGAGGTTGCAGGAGGTATATATGGTTCAGATGAGGTTGAATGCCTATTCAGCCTAAGTGATAAGAATTTCACATCAGTGGCTCACATCTGTAATCCCACCACTTTGGGAGGCCAAAGTGGGTGGATCACGAGGTCAAGAGTTTGAGACCAGCCTGGCCAACATGGTGAAACTCCGTCTCTACTAAAAATACAAAAATTAGCTGGGCGTGGTGGCAGGCACCTGTCATCCCAACTTCTTGGGAGGCTGAGGCAGGAGAATCGCTGGAACCTGGGAGATGGGGTTGCAGTGAGCTGAGATTGCACCATTGCACTCCAGCCTGGGTGACAGAGCGAGACTCTGTCTCAAAAAAAAAAAAAAAAAAAAAGAATTTCACATCTTGCAAAGACATGTCAACTAGACTTTATGTGTGCAACCTGCTTCCCAGTTTTATAGGTATGACTGGCATACTTTTATAGGTACTTGGCGACACAGTACTGGGGATGAGCTGTGAGCTGGCCTGCTAATTAGTAATTCATAACATTGTATTTTGCACTTCACAACTTAGGGAAGAGCTGAAAGGTTGAGAAGAGGAAAAAGCAAATTTGTTTTATTGAAATATTTGGCATTACTTTATTTTGGAAAGTTAATAACTGCCTTAATGGTTTTTTAAGATTGTTAGAAGGAAACTGAGCTGCAGACTTACATGACTTGTTCAGTCCAAATTACACTTTCCCCATCTGTTTAACAAAAAATGCGTCACAGCTTGGGCTGCTATAACAAAATACTTAAACTGGGTGGCTTAAATGACAAAATTTATTTCTCATCATTCTGCAGGCTGGGAGGTTTAAATGACAAAATTTATTTCTCATCATTCTGCAGGCTGGGAGGTTCAAGATGAAGGCGCCGGGAGAGTCCTCCTGGTGAGGGCCTGCTTCATGGTCCCTCGAGAGTATCTTTTTGCTCTGTCCTCACCTGGCAGAGAAGGGAAGCAAGCTCTCTCAGGACTCGTAGAAGGAATGAAATATACCTAACACTACTGAACTGTAAACTTCCACATGGTTACGATGGTAAATTTAACATTGTATGTTTTCTAACACAAAGTAAAAAGAGGGATACTGATTTCGTTCATGAGGGCTTCTCCCTCATGACTTCTTCTAATCCTAACTGCTTCCCAATGGCCCCATCTCCTAAGACCATCACACTGGGGGTTAGTGTCTCAACAAATGAGTTTTGGGGGGACACAGGCATTCTTGTGAATGCTCTAATAGAAGGCTTATAGAATTTTAGAGCTGTAGCAACTTGTAGCAATCATCCTATTTTTAAAATGAGAAAGCTAAACACTAGGGATAGTATGTCACTTTCTTTAATTCGCAGCTATTTTAAAAGCAGGGTTTAGATTAGAATCCAGATCTCCTGGTTCGTAGTTTGATCATTTGCACTGCACTTTGCAACCCTCTACTGTGGGAGTCAGTTGTCTCTCTCTGTTGCTCTATATCTATGTCTCTGTAAATATATTTTGTTGTTTCTGTAGAGTTTACCTCTATAGGGGATTTTGCCTTTAGCGCATTTTCTTCAGTTGTACGTGTTACTCTGTAAGTAACAAGAGATACTGATTTCTAGCCTATGCTCATGTCTCCTAAAATGGTTCCATTTGATGCTCTGGCAATTTATGAATTGTAATTAATTAATGAAATTTGTTTAAATACTGTTGACCACATTGTAAATTCAGTGACAGTTTGTATAGAAGTGAGGAAGAGGGAAGCGTGAGGTTCTTCTTCCCTGCCTGCGGTCTCAAGGCTTTAGTGACTGTGAAAATGGCAGTGCCATTGAAAGAAATAGGTGTGGCTGGGTGCGGTAGCTCACGCCTGTAATCCCAGAACTTTGGGAGGCCAAGGCGGGCGAATCACGAGGTCAGGAGTTGGAGACCAGCGTGGCCAACATGGTGAAACTCTGTCTCTACTGAAAATACAAAAAATTAGCCAGGCATAGTGGCGGGCGCCTGTAGTCCCTGCTTCTCAGGAGGCTGAGATAGGAGAATCGCTTGAATCCAGGAGGCAGAGGTTGCAGTGAGCCGAGATTGCACCATCACACTCCAGCCTGGGCAACAAGAGCGAAACTCCGCACTCCCAGCGCCAGAAAAAAAAAAAAAGAAAGAAAGAAATAGGTGTATTTGATGCTGTCGGTTTGGTAGGGAGCATGATGTTTGTGGTTAGACATCTGGAGTTTTTAAATTTATAACTATTATTTATTCTGGTTACGTAACTAACGCATTCTGTATTTTAAAAATTTGAACAGTATAGCATGTTGATGAATAAAGTGCTGCTGAGCGGTTAGGGATGAATGTCCAGCAAGCAGTTTAGATTTGTAGTTCTTTGTGTATTCTAGAACGAGTTGTTAATTTTTGGTTGGTTACATGTATGCAAATATTTTTCTCCCAGTCAATGGCCTGTTTTTTACTTTGTCTATGGTGTCTGTTGTTGAACATAGGTTTTAAATTTTATAGTAATCATATTTGTCCACATTTCCCTTAATTATTTCAGACCTGTTGGTTCAAGAAATCCTTCTTTCCCCCTAAGATATTATGATTATATTTTACTTTCTTCCTTTATTTTAAATTATTTAATTTTCATATTTAGTACTTTAATTGGAATTCTTTTTCTCTTTCTTTTTTTTGTTGTCTGGTGAGGGCTCTCTTATTTGGTTTGCAGACAGCTACCTTTTCCCTGTGCTCACAGGGCAGAAAGAGTGAGGAAGCTCTCTGGTGTCTTTTCTTATAAGGCCATTAATCCTATTATGAGGACGCTGTCCTCATGACTTCGTCTAAATTTGATTACCTCCCAAAGGCCCCATGGCTAAATACCATCACACTGGGGGGTTAGGGCTTCAACATACCAATTTTGAGGGGATACCATTCAGTCTGTAGAAGGATTAAAATTTTTTTTTTTTTTTTTTTTTTTTTTTTTTTTTTTTGACTCAGAGTCTAGCTCTGTCACCCAGGCTGGAGTGCAGTGGCACGATCTCGGCTCACTGCAAGCTCCACCTCCCGGGTTCACACCATTCTCCTGCCTCAGCCCCCCGAGTAGATGGGACTACAGGCGCCCGCCACCACGCCCTGCTAATTTCTTGTATTTTTAGTAGAGACAGGGTTTCACCGTGTTAGCCAGGATGGTCTGGATCTCCTGACCTCGTGATTCGCCTGCCTCGGCCTCCCAAAGTGCTGGGATTACAGGCGTGAGCCACCGTGCCCGGCCCTAATTTAATTTTTAAAATGTGGCCAACAGTTGCCCCAGCATCATTAATTGAATCAGCTGTCTTTTCCCCACTGATTTACAATGATAGAGTGTCTGTTTTGGTCTTAATTTTGATCACTGCTTTGTCTTTAATTGTACCAATAGTACAGTCTTAATTATTAAAGTTATAAAATAATCTTAGTGTCTGAGATGGTAAGACTCCCAATTTGCTATTCTTCAAAATTGTCATGGCTATTAGTGGCCCTTTCTTCTCTCGTATGAATTTTAGGAGAAGTTGATTAAATCACTCCCACACTACACACACACACACACACACACACACAAGACAAAAGTCCCCAAAATGTATAGATTTTGTTTGTATTTACATTGTTATGAATGATTTGGGGAGAACCCACTTCTTTACAATATTGTGTTTTCTCAGCCATGATCACGGCAAATTTCCCCATTTATTTATTCAGTTTTTTATATTCTAGAATAATATGTTGTTATTGTTTCCATGAGTCTTTGACATGTTTTATTATATTCTCAGGTACTTTATAGTTTTTTTGATATAATGCATAGGATTGCTTATCAGTTATGCTTTCTAGTCGTCAGAGGAACACATCTGACCCAGTAACCTTAGTGAACTCTCATATTAACCCTTGCAGTTTGTCTGCAGATGCTTTTGCATTTTCCATGTAGTCAGCTGTCATGTTTGTATGCAGAGTCAGTTTTGTTTCTCCCTTTCTACTATTGATCTTTTTCTTATCACACTAGCTTTTGCACGATGCTGAATAGAGGCAGTGATAGAGGGCATCCTTGTTTTTTTGTTTGTTTTTGTTTTTGTTTTACTTTAGTGGGAATGCCTCTAAAATCTGACCATGCTATGTAATGTTTGCTGTTGGTTTTTGTAGCTGTTACCAGTTTAAGAAGTTCCCAGCCGGGCTCAGTGGCTCATGCCTGCAATCCCAGCATTTTGGGAGGCTGAGGCAGATGGATCACGAGGTCAGGAGATCAAGACCATCCTGGCTAACAAGGTGAAACCCCGTCTCTACTAAAAATAGAAAACAAAATTAGCCGGGCATGGTGGCGGGCGCCTGTAGTCCCAGCTACTCGGGAGGCTGAGGCAGGAGAATGGCGTGAACCCGGGAGGCGGAGCTTGCAGTGAGCTGAGACTGCGCCACCGCACTCCAGCCTGGGTGAGAGCGAGACTCTGTCTCAAAAAAAAAAAAAAAAAAAGAAAGTAAGTTCTCTTCTATTCGTTTTTTATTTTTTTTCAATCTTGAAATTGATTCATTTTATGATTGTTTTCTGGAAATTAAAAGGTTATTCTTTGGTATATTTCTTGCCTGAAGTACACTATTACAAAACTAAATGAATGAACATATGTATAACTGAGGGTAACTTTAAAAAAATAAAATCATAAAAGAGTCCTCTCAGTCTTAAACATTTATAATCTAGTATAGAAAATTTGGAAAACACTCAAAGCACATTAAAAGGAGTAAAAATTAGTCATAATCACTCTATTTAAAATGTTTTCTTCCGTTGATACCTTTTGAATTATAGAGGGCTCCCTCAATCTCTACTTTCCGCTAGGTTACTACTTCACCAATTCATGCATATTGCTGCTACCTTTGTTCTCTTGCGCTTTCCATGCAGTCAGCATACAAAAAGAAAGTAGACTAATGAAAAATGTGTCTATACACATACGTAGCCTTTACAAATATCCCCAAGTGGGATCATGCGCTCTCTTTCTCTCTCTCTCTCTCTATATATATATATATAGCAGATTTTCTAATGCAATAATATTTAATTGACATTTTCTGAGTTTAAAAAATGCTACTTAGAACTCCTTATATGAATTACAAACCATTTTACAAACATTCTCCAGTTTTGGACTATTGCAATAATTGTGAATACACATGTATATACATCTTCAACTACCTGTGCTAGCATTTTTGTGTGATAGAGTCCTAGAAAAAGACCTGAGATGCCTCGAATTTTCCACGTCTTGAAAATCATTTTATGACAAGCTGTGGAAAGAGACGTTTTCAATTAAGTGTCTCAGGATTTTCAGTTTGTATATTGTGGTTCAAAGTAGGAGAAAGTGGAGCCATTGGGATACATTAGTCATGCCTGCACATCATTCTCATAGCACTTGGATGGATCCTTCCACCCCGAGAAAGAGCCTTAGTGATCATCTGTTTCGATCCCTCTTTTCATAGATGAATAAGCTGAAAATCCGGAAGATTTTCAAGTAATACTTGAGACTTATAATATGCCAGGCAGTGTGCTATCTGCTTTACTTACACTGTTTCATTTCATTCTTACCTAACCATGAAGGAGGGATTCTCATTTACCATTCACAGTTGAGGAAACAGGTTAGAATTTAGGCAGACACCTTCCTCAAGGTCACACAACTGGAAAGTGATAGAGCTCAGGTTTGGAGCCATAGTTCCCTGATTCTGTAGCCCATATACTTTTCACTCAGTTACTTCAATTCTGAGAGACCGTAACCAGGATACCAGGTAAATACATGATATTCAGATTGTTTCTGTAATGCTTTGATTTCACGATGTCAAGAGTTCAACATAGTCCTCATCTACCACTCAGTCATCCTTCCTAGCCAGGACGTTAGAGTGCTGCAGAGACTCCACTTGACAGAGTTTGCAGTGGGGGAAACCAGCCCTGATGTTCGTGTGGCTCAGGATAGCTGCCCAAGATGAGATAGATCAAAATAAAAACGCAAAACAAATGAGAAAATAACTTGGAGATACATAACACTTTGTGTGATATGCCCCCCGTCCCTTGCAAATTCTTCTCTCTTCTTTTGGTTCCTAGAAGAATTGCTTGGTCTCTTGTTGCTGAAGATTTTGTTTTTTGGACTAGGTTTCACTGTGTCATTCAGATTGGAGTACAGTAGCACTTTCATAGCTCACTGCAGCCTCAAACTCCTGGGCTCAAGGAGTCCCCCACCTCAGTCTCCTGAGTAGCTGGGGCTGTGGGTATGGCTAATTTTTTTTTTTTTACTGGCTTCAAGCCATCCTCCTGCCTTGACTTCCCAAATGCTAGAATTACAAGCATGAGCTACCACACCTTATCCTAAAGATCTTTTTAATCATAGTATCTTAATTTTTGTATGTAATAGATTGAGCCTCAGCAAATGAGAACAGAGGGATTTCTTGAGCAAAGAAAATTCCTGTTTCAAACGAGTCTTTTTTGTGTGTGTCTGTGTGTGAGATAGAGTCTCATTCCATCACCCAAACTAGACTGCCGTGGTGCAATCTTGGCTCACTGCAACCTCTGCCTCCCCAGTTCAAGCGATTCTTGTGCCTCAGCCTCCTGAGTAGCTGGGATTACAGGTGTGTGTCACCACTCCTGGTTAATTTTTGTATTTTTAGTAGAGACAGGGTTTTGCCATGTTGGCCAGGCTGATCTCAAACTCCTGGCCTCAGGTGATCTGCCTGCCGCAGCTTCCCAAAGTGCTGGGATTACAGGCATGTGCCACTGTACCCGGCTGAGACTGTTTTTCTAACTCAGTTTGTACAGGCCCTAGCATAGTCCCTGGGTATGAGAGAAGAGACTGGAGCTCCAGTGGAGGATGCCTCAGTTCGCCCTCCCCTCCCCTCCCATCCCCTCCCCTCCCCTCCCCACCCATCTCCTCTCTTCTCTCCTCCCTCTCTCTCTCTCCCTCCTCCCTCTCTGTGT
Organism: Chlorocebus sabaeus; assembly: GCF_047675955.1. NCBI lineage: Eukaryota > Metazoa > Chordata > Mammalia > Primates > Cercopithecidae > Chlorocebus > Chlorocebus sabaeus. The sequence continues at coordinate 9,718,653 of NC_132929.1, read as the reverse complement.
GTGTGTGTGTGTGTGTGTGTGTGTGTGATTTTTGGAGGCCAGGCCTGGCTTACTTCCTGAGCCTAATTCAGTTGGAGTGTTTCCATAGAGAGGAGGAGATACCATCTAGTCCAGTTTAGCATCCACGTTCATTTCTCTCCATCTCCATTTGGAGCTGAACAGATCACTCAGGTCTAACCAAGTTCCCTGAGAGCTTTACAACCTTGTTACTGCTTTGGAAAGACCATTATACTCCAGCTTTGTGTAGAACAGAGAGAGACAAGGGCTGTCTTTTGAGTATATTCCACTCTTACCTAACGACACAAGTTGTTGTGACCTACCTATAATAACCTTTGTGATACTGGAGCTGCCAGCGTGTGAGGAGGGACATTCTTTCAGGTGGCCCTTCATCTTCAGCTCTGATTAGTCTATTCTCTCTGTAAAGGCAATGCTTGAACCAGTAGCTTTCAAACATTTTTGAATGGGGTCCAAATAAGAAATACAGTTTGTGTTGCTACCCCTTGTCCCACATATACCAGAAACAAAAGATTCATGAAATCTTGCATTTACTGCATGCAGTGTTTGTTGTGTTCTATTATTTATTTCACCTAAAAATGCTGACACCCACTATATTGATTTAACAAACCACTGATGTGTCAAGACCTACAATATTTTTTTTGTGATGGAGTTTCACTCTTGTCACCCAGGCTGGAGTGCAATGGCGCGATCTCGGCTCACTGCAAATTCCGCCTCCAGGGTTCAAGCAATTCTCCTGCCTCAGCCTCCTGAGTAGCTGGGATTACAGGCGCCCTTTGTCTCACCTGGCTAATTTTTGTATTTTTAGTAGAGATTAGGTTTCACCATGTTTGCCAGGCTGGTCTAGAACTCCTGACCTCATGATCCCCACACCTCCGCCTCCCAAAGTGCTGGGATTACAGGCGTGAGCCACCCCGCCTGGTCCAGACTTACAATTGAAAAGTAACGCTGGCTTAAGGAGACCATTGCTTATTCTTCTTCATAACTGTGTATTATTCTTGTTACAGTTTAACTTCCTCATAGAATTAATCTTGCAAAAACGTGTACCTAGTAATGTCAGTGTACATAGAGTTGTCCTGGGAACTGTATCTGTCTTCGTGGCACTGTCCACTGAGTGCATTCTTAGAACTGACAAGATCCCTGCATGACTTGGTAACATGGGAATCACTGGTGGACATGGAGACTCTTGCTGTTTTGTTGATTTGGAAATAGTAGTTCTGAACCTGCCAAATTTGGTAGTTATTTAGTGCATGTTACAAAAAAAAGACCAAAAGTTCTCAGAACGTGTGTTTATTCTTCAAGGTTCTGCTCATTTGTTTCAGCATTGTAGTTTGATTGTAGTTTCTGATGCTGCTCTTAGTGGTCTGCATCTTGACCTCATAAGATCTTCTAAATTTTCTGACTTTTACATGATGGAAATCTGTTCACATTAGCCTTATAGAATGCTGGATAATACTGTGTATTGTGATTTACTTCCCTGGAGATCAAGCTCATCTTACAATCAAGCCTTTCCACATGAATGTGAGGACTCTGGATGTTTTATTCTTTCTCTGATCTCTGACTCTCTTCCATCAGAGGTATGGTTTTGACTGATTAGTTATTTTTTTCCAATTGGAAATCAGCTGTACTTCTAGCTATGAGAAAGGGATCCTTCTAATGAATTGGGTCTTGCCTTTTGCTTACTATGTGAATTCTAATGACCAAGCTCTTTATTTTTTTTTTTTAAAGTGAAATAAGATAATTTAAATTAATTACTTGATTTTGTTGTAACACTTTAGAAAGTTTAGTGAAAATATTCAGCATTGTTTCTTTTTGGCAAATAACTAAATTTAAAAGGTCCCTTAATTTGATGGTTACGTGCTGACTGAAATAAGAACAAAACAAGCCTCTACAAATGATCCTATAAATGGAATTAAATATTTAAATTCATTATTGAAAGCTGCCTTTCTTAACAAGAAAGCATGGTTTCTAATTTAGACTATAGATAATTTCCTCATTGTACGGTATCCATCATTGGTAGTCATTCTAAAAGACAAAAGAAAAGTACCTATAGGAAGTTGTAACTAAGTTTAATTTTTATAAGGAGTGGGTAAAAATATGGGATCTGCCCAGAGAAGAGAATGTTTAGAAATCATGAAATCATTGTTACCCTGCAGTCACACCCCTTAGTAATCCTTAGTTGTTTTTTTGGTGTTTTTTTTTTTTTTTTTTGAGACAGAGTCTCGCTCTGTCACCCAGGCTGGAGTGCAGTGGTGTGATCTTGGCTCACTGCAAGCTCCACCTCCCGGATTCACGCCATTCTCCCGCCTCAGCCTCCCAAGTAGCTGGGACTACAGGCACACACCACCGTGCCCAGCTCATTTTTTGTATTTTTAGTAGAGACAGCGTTTCACCGTGTTAACCAGGATGGTCTTGATCTCCTGACCTCGTGATCCGCCCGCCTCGGCCTCCCAAAGTGCTGGGATTACAGGCGTGAGCCACAGCGCCTGGCCAGTTCTTAAGTTGTAACAGATTACTTTTCATTCTGAATTTCATATTGAACATGATCATCTTAATTTTGGGTACACAGTGACTATTCCCATAGCATTGTAGATTTAGTAAGAAAGTATATGTAGGCCGTTTTATGTGAAAAGGAGAGATTATTTAGCTCCAAGTCTTTGAGAAAGTAGTTATGGATTACGATTTATGAGTATTTTATACATGTGCACATTCTTTTGTATCATGTTTCTTTATGTCTAGGACCTGATGTTTACTTGGCTTAAACTGAACCTGAAATTAGTATTTAGTTAATCTCTTTAAGGATTACTTAAATTTTTTTTTTTTTTTTGTCCTAGATGGACTCAAAATAACACTAGAGTAATGCTTTACTTCTTATCTTGGGTGACTGGATGTCAAGATGGTATCTCAAATCAGGTCTGTATTTCCATAATAAAATCTTCTTGGGACACGGTTCTGCTCACTCTTAGAGTAGGAAATGATAGACCAGAAGGATGGAGAAAGATGGCAGAAGAAGATGTGTAAAGTGATGGAAAATATTTATTAATTTTTTTTCTATTGCTTTGGAGACTTACCATGGCATGCTAGAACAGTTTCCTAATCTGTTCGTCAAGACGCTGGTGCTTTTCATACCCCTTTGGTATTTCTTCACTGGACGAATGATTTGTAGCACTTATGAATATTTTTTAAGCAGCAGTTATGTATATAAAACTTGTATTTCATCAGCCGGTTATCATAGACTTTTTATTCAGTTCCCTAGTAGTTTAATGCCTTATGCTCCTATTTGTTCTGAATTAATTTCATTTCTTAGATATGTGAAGATTAAGCTGATCTGCTTCGATGTGTATTTAGGGACACTGTGTTTCCCATTTATCACCTGCTGCTTCTCTTTAGCAATAAAATTAAATTGACATTTGTTAAAGGATGTTTTGATCTATCTTTGAAAAGGGTAGTAAAGAATAATTAGTCACAGTAATTTTTTCCCCCATTTTGTGTGCAAATTTAGGTTGCTTGGTGACACATTCTAATTTTGTAATGGTGGTAGAGAATTTGATTTAAACAGTTAAAAGTCCAATGAATCCTTGAAGCATTTGTAATTTAGCAGCCTTGTAAACTAGCCTCCTTTACTTGGGTCGCTCACAAGGCTGGCACCAGCATCAGTCCTACAAAGTGGTTTGCTCTTTTTCCCTTGGCCCAGAGGCTGGCCGTAGTCCTGTCAGTCGAAAGACTGTCTACAGCTATGCAGTGTGGGCAACTCACTTGAAATCGTTACTCCAAATATGAAGTCAGGACTTGAGGAAGTATGACTTTAGCCTTCCTGGGTGACAGGGTTAACATTTCTGTGCCTCCGCAAGTAACAGTCAACATACATACCAAGGAGGGAATCTGATGCACGTGGGAAGCAGAATGCCTCAAAGAACTACTGAGATTCAGGTGCTAAGGTGATCCAACACGTACATTTCATATACTGAACACAGTTTGATATTCTAGGTCAGGCACCCCATTCTCCAACTCCATGGTTCTAAAGTCCCATCAAGAACAAATTTTCTGTAAGCAGGAAGCAATAGATATAACTATTATGGAACTTAGTAAGAATTTTTATTCTGTACCACATGACTGGAGTTTCTTGAGGCCATTATGATTAGATGGGTGCTGCCTTGCCGGAGGGTCTCATCTCTGGAGTAGGAACTTCTTAGGTAGTATTCCACAGTATTATTTCATCCGTATCAGGGAAGGGGAGGAAGGACTTCTGCTTTGTTATTATGTTGATTCTTGTCCGTAAGGCAGGTGCCTTCTGAAGACACATCTGGACTGATTTTCGACCCAGGGCTACTGCATTAAAGGCCCTTCCTGCCTGGGAGCACCTCCCCATTAGTTTCTCTGTGACTCTTGGTACTTGTGCAGTCCCTCTGGGAAGGATGGCTGAACTCCGTTTCCGTGTCAGCTTCTGGGTTCATGTAGCTATCAAGTCAGTATGGCTTACTCCATACATCCTTGCCCACCCTTGGATGCATAGAGCTCTATTTCCTCTTCTCTCTCTCCCCCATTCAGTTGCATCTTGGAGAGCACTCTACCCGTTTACTGTTTCTCACCCTCAGCCCCAACCTCTTGTACTATGAATTAGTCCTCGTAAGGCATTCTTCAATCTTAGGTCCACTGTCCACAGCATCTCCTTACCTCTGGTACTTCCAGGGCCACCTTTCCTGGTAACCCTACAGCCCTCTCTGCCATAGATTGATTCCTTGCTTCCTTTTAGCTTGCTGGCCAGGATTCTGTTGTCACATTTAGGATTGCCTTTCTCAAGTTTCTTTCATAATATGAACTGTAAGATTTCAGAGCTTTCAAGTTTTCTTGTGCAGGGACTCATCTTTCAATTTACAACAGTCAGTGACCAGTTTTGTCTTTGTTGTAGTGGCTCATTATGAGTTTTATGTAACTTTCTTTAATAATAGTATTTTACGGAATTACCCAACAGAGAGACTTCCATTTTGACAAGGTGTTGAAGAGAACTGAATCTTTAGCCTACAGTTTTACCCATGTGGTGGCTGGAAGAGTTTTGCGTGGATTAGCTTCTTTATACATTCCAAACCTGTTTCTTCTCCACTACCCACCTACTTCATCACCAGGCATAGTAGGACACACAGTAAGCTCTCCAGCCTGTACTGTTGTGTCCTGATGCTGAGCTGGCACAGTGGGCAGTGGGAATATTCCAGAATATTCCTATACCAAGAGGGCCAGCACTACAGAAACCACATTAAATATGTCCCCAACTCAAATTCCCCCTATCTAGACCCCCTGAGGTTCCAGGGCCTCACCACAGCCACCCTACACCAGGGAAAGTGTGAAGTTTGAATGGAAAGAAAGTGTTCTTAACAGATTGCAGTTAAAATATCTTACTTTTGCACATTCTAGAAAAATATACGACCACGTAATACATTGCTAGGGCCTCCAAATCCTACAGAAACATGTGACCGTGTGAATATGTGCCTTGGGCCTCGCAAGGTCTTGGCAGAGGCCTGTGCTAGTGAGGGGCCCTGAAGCTTGTTCCATTAGCCTTGTAAATCGCTTACAATCAGTCTGTATCTTCCAGTAGAGAAATATCAGAACATCATAGCGAAGTATGGTTAGAAGCAGTGCTTTTTAGAGTGTTTTATACATGTAGTTGGCACTGGAGAATCATTGAGATGAATTAAATATCATTATTATTAATTATCATTAACTATCATTATCGATAATTAATTCATTTCAATGATTCTATACAGACACTTTCCATGCACCAGGCACTGTTAGGAGCACTTAACACATCATCTCACTGAGGTCTTAGGAAATTCAATCATTATTATTATTATTTTATTTTATTTTTTGAGACGGAGTCTCTCTCTGTTGCCCAGGCTGGAGTGCAGTGGTGCAATCTCGGCTCACTGCAAGCTCCGCCTCCTGGGTTCACGCCATTCTCCTGCCTCAGCCTCCCAAGTAGCTGGAGGACTACAGGTGCCCACCACTACGCCTGGCTAATTTTTTGTATTTTTAGTAGAGACGGGGTTTCACCGTGTCTGTATTTTTAGTAGAGATGGGGTTTCACTGTGTTTGCCAGGATGGTATTAATCTCCTGACCTCGTGATCAGCCCGCCTTGGCCTCCCAAAGTGCTGAGATTATAGGCTATTATTTTCTTTTTAAAATTATTTTAATTTTATTTCTAGCTGGGTGTGGTGGCTCATTCCTGTAATCCCAGCAATTTGGGAAGCTGAGGCAGGCGGACCACCTGAGATCAGGAGTTTGAAACCAGCCTGACCAACATGGCAAAACCCCGTCCTTACTGAAAATTCAAAAATTAGCTGGGTGTGTTGGCATATGCCTGTAATCCCAGCTACTCAGGAGGCTGAGGCAGGAGAATCGCTTGAACCCAGGCAGTGGAGGTTGCGGTGAGCTGAGATCGTGTACTCCAGCCTGGGTGACAGAGCGAGACTCCATCTCAAAATAATAATAATTTCTAAATTTTTTTTTGTAGAGACAGGGTCTTGTTATGTTGCCTAGGCTGGTTTTGAGCTCCTACCCTCAAGCAATCCTCCTGCCTTAGCCTCCTCAAATGCTGGGATTATAGGCATGAGCCACTGTGCCTAATCTTACTTTCATTTTAAAGAGGAGAAATCTGAGGCATGGAGATTATAATAACCTGTCAATAAATAGTAGCGCTGGGATCAAAGCTCAGGCTCCACAGTTCACTTCCTGACTGCCCCCTGCACTGCCCCTCAAATCCTCATAGAGCTGCCATGATCCCAATCCTCACAAGGTAGGAAAGTGACCTTTCCAGTATGCTTAGTAGGGATGTATTTTGTTTTCCCCACTTTAGGAGAGTTATGAAAAAAAAAAAAAAAAAAAGATTTGTAGAAGAGAAGCTAGAATGAAAGGAGCCGTAAATAGGGTTTTGGAGAAAACACAAAAATTGAGACAGGTTAGCCATTGAGAGGGCAGGTTCTTGAATAACTGCTTAATTACACTGTGTCTTCCAGACTCTGGGAAATACTTCTTTTCACATTTTTAATTTTTTTAGTCCATATATGCTTTATGGATGTAGAGAGGTGATGTGGTAATGTTCCCTGCCATCTGAAAAACTATGTTTAAACTGTTAGCACAGATGAAAATGGCGTCTTGGAAAAACAGCACATACAGGGTTGCTTCAAGGATATCGCCCAATACGTTCATTTGCGGAGAAGGCATAATTAAGAGAAAATAGCTTAAATAATACAGGAAGAGTCTGATGAAACATAAGGAATGTTTTCTTGATGATAGTGTTAGAACAGTGCTCCAAAAAGGGAAGCATAGGATTTCAGTCTTTAAAGGCAAATAAAATGTAATTCTAAAAACTTTCCATCTCAGGTAGGTTCAGAGTTGACTTCTAGCCATGATTTGAAATTCTTCCTCCCACTAAAGAGAGTCTCAGCATATAAATTAACCTTACTGTGGTACCTTGTTGGATAAAAACCTTTATAATGCACCTCATTCACTACAGTCTTACTAGTTAGTATTATCAGCCCTCACCCATGCTGATGGGCAGGAATTACTTTTAAGTGTCTTATGCAATTAACAGCCATTAACCGGCACACCCGTCTTAAAAGCACTGCCTATGGTTCTGAGGGCCCCAGTACCATTGCAGTGCTGTCACCGCAGTGACTGGAGCACCAGGGAAACTATGGGCATGGAATGTCCCCATTTGTCCCCCCATTTCTTCAACCAAAGTGTCTTCACTAAAGCCTTTAGCCAGACTTCCTTCTTTGACTGCCAATTTTATCTTAATTCTGTGGGTATCACATGAGCAATCCTGGTTTTATCTTATAGAAAGGAAGGTATCAGAGGGCGGTTGGGGTAGATGTCTCTCCATCTAATGCTAACATTAATCATTTATCCCTGGGACTTTGCAAAAAATGATGTTAGGTTGAGACAGAGTGGTACTTTTTCTTGTAATTGCTTTAGGGAATCCATAGGGAGGAAGGTACAGGGGCTTGTGCGAAGCCATCATGAAGTTGCTTTATAATAAAAGCCAGAAGACGTGTCAACACCAATATAGTTAACACAGAGTTTAATAATGAGTTTAAATTCTAATTTTGATATGTATGATTAAATATTTCCTAAAGTGAAATTTTGTAACATAAAGGTGTTTGTAGATAAGGCAAAAGTTCTAAAAATACATTTAACCAGTCAGTTGCATTTATCAATGACAGTTGCAAACATAATTTATAGTTTAAAATATATGTATATAATGAATTACATATATTATCTATTTAATTCAGAGTAGTTTCCAAATTTTCTCAATTATTTATTACCTATGTCTTTTTTCAAATATTGCCAGCAATTATGGATCCACGATAATAATGAAATATTCTACAATCGAAGCAGGAAGGTGTTCTGAAAACTTACATCTCTATAACTTAATGCTTCAAATAATTTAATACTTCAAAATGCTTTGAAAAACTCCATGAACATATTTGATAAAATTGTACAAGACAATCATAGTGAAGCATTTTAAAATGATGTGCTGGCCAGGTGCGGTGGCTTATGCCTATATTTCCAGCACTTTGAGAGGCTGTGGCAGGTGGATTGCTTGAGCCCAGGTGTTCAAGACTGGGCAACATGACAAAACCTTGTCTCTACAAAAAAATCAGGAAATTTAGCTGGGTTTAGTGGCACACATCTATAGTTGGGAGGCTGAGGTGGGAGGATCATCTGAGCTTGGGAGGTCAAGACTGCATCCATCACCATGCTGGGAAAAAAATTATTATTATTTTTTGAGACAGAGTCTCACTCTGTCGCCTAGGCTAGAGTGCAGTGGCATGATCTCGGCACACTACAACCTCTGCCTCCAGGATTCAAGCGATTCTTGTGCCTCAACCTCCCAAGTAGCTGGGACTACAGGCGTGTGCCACTACACCCGGCTAATTTTTGTATTTTTAGTAGAGGCGGGGTTTTACCATATTGACAAGGCTGGTCTTGAACTCCTGAGCTCAGGTGATCTGCCTGCCTCGACCTACCAGAGTGCTGGAATTACAGGCATGAACTACTGCACCCGTCCAGGTATGCATAATTTGAGATATGTTTTAATGTAAGTGAGTATATTTGAGTACCTCTTTTTGGCTATTGACAGATTCTCAAAAAATCCACCAAATTGTGCTGACTGGGTCCTGGGCAGTGCAGATTTAAAACATTTCCATCATTGTAGAAAGTTCTGGTCAGTGCGGCTCTAGAGAGTGATGTTAAATCTAACAGCCTTTCTTATTGACTACCTGATAATTATATTCAGGTGTCTAGGGTTTTGAAAATGACCTTGCCACGTCTATCTCACTTCCTCACCTATTCTGCATTTCTCTGAAAACTTCGTCATACTCTCATGATCACTTTAAAACCTTTCTGTATTTCCATTCAGCTGTTTCCTCTTTCTTAGAAATAGTTAAATGTCTCATACTATCGAAGGCTGACTCCTTAATCTCAGTATCCCTAATTCTGTCCTTGACACTTTTTTGTAATTCCTTGTCATGCATCTTCACTCTCTCTTCAGCTTCCTTTCACCCTAGAGCCTGAGTTGCCGCAATGTCTTTAGCTCTAATTTGTTAGCTGCTTGCACTGGCACTGTAATTTCTACTTTCATGAACTCAATGTGCTACACACACACACTTGCAAAATGTACAACACACATTTCCCAGCACATTCAATAAGAGTTATCTACCGTTTCTAGTAAAAGGGAACTTTGTATAGTAAATGGAAACTGCTTAGATATCTTCAGCATGAAACCTGTACTCTACACATGACTCCTAAAACGTCTCCAGCCTTCTCTTTTTCGTATTCAGTATAGGTACCCACTACTCTTCCTCAAGCCCATTGGCTATATTTCTGGTTCCTCAACATTGTACGCATCTTTTCCCCCACCTAGAAGCACTGTGTCTCACCTCTCCGCTTGTCTAAATCCCACCTTTATTTCAATATATCAGTGCTCAGTATGTGCTGCTTTATATTCCTGCACAGCTTTTTGTTACTTTTTTGAGGCCAGGGGCTAGAGTGTACCCCTAGTCCTCTGAGTGCCTTGTTTGCTTTAGGCATTCGGCAGATAGTGGAGACAGAGATACTGTGCATTAGTGCTCCCCAACCTTTTTGGCACCAGAGACTGGTTTCCTGGAAGACAGTTTTTCCATGGACCGGGAAAGGAGGGGATAGTTTAGGGATGATTTAAGCGCATTATATTTATTGTGCACTTTATTTCTATTATTATATTGTAATATATGATGAAATAATTGTACAACTCCCCATGATGTAGAAGCGGTGGGAGCCCTGAGCTTCTTTTCCTGCAACTAGACAGTTGCACCTGGGGGTGATGGGAGGCAGTGACAGATCATCAGGCATCAGATTTTCATAAGGAGTACACAGCCTGGATCCTTCTTAGGCGCAGTTCACGATAGAGTTTGTGCTCCTATGGGAGTGGGGATGGGGAGTGGCTGTAAATACAGATGAAGCTTTGCTCACTCTCCCCTGCCTCGCCACTCACCTCCTGCTGTGTGACCTGGTTCCTAACCCCTAGGGGTTGGGAACCCCTGCTGTACATCATGGTGAACAAACTACCACTTGAGGACCAAATATGGCTCATTGCCAACTTTTATAAAGTTTTATTAGAACGCAGCTACACCCATTTCTTTACTTATTGACTGATTGCCTTTGCACTATAGCAGCTAGTTGAATAGTTATACAACAGAGACTGTGTGACCCACAAAGTTAAAATAATTACTATTTGCTGCAAGTTTGCCCTTCTCAGCTCTACATTTGTAACTGCAGGCTCTCACAATTCCATGTCTTGTAATTTGGAAGTCACAGAGTAAATCAAGTAATATGCTTTGAGGAATTAACTTATTACTTTTCATTAATGCGTCTGCTTGACTATTATTGTAAGGTTACATATGATTATTAAAATTACAGGAGTTAAATATATGTTTCAAGGATAGAATATGCACTTACTCCTTTTTACAATTTGTAAAACAATGTTTGGCTAAATCTTACATGACTAGTTCTTTTTTCTACCTAATAAGGTTGTTTCATTGAAATGGAACAAAAGCAGGGTAATTACCAAGCTTATCTCTCTCTCTTAGCTTATCCTATTTTAATGTAGTTTGCCTCAATCTTGTGAAAACTTTCTAATTATAGTATAAATTTGCATTCTTAAAATATGTGTTCTAAATCAGATTAACTCAAAGTATTAAGTTGATATTCATTAAGTGTGTATATACACATACACATGAGAAACTGATTAGAATATCTGTAAAACATGTAAATTCAACATTCATTCATTCATTCCTGATAAAACTTTGATTGAACTTTTCACAGGGAATTTTGGGTGTCCTAAGGATTGAACCACTGACACCCTTCCTCACCCAAGAAAGAGCATAACAAGTAAAGCAGAAAGCATATTTCATGAAATAAGCTGTAAGAAGAGAAGACCTCTGAGATAACATAGAGAATTAGGTTGTCAAGTCAGGAACTGGGTAGAGTGGCTCACACCTGTAATCACAGCACTTGTGATTACAGGAGGCTGAGGTGGGAGGATCTCCTGAAGCCAGGAGTCCAGACCAGCCTGGGCAACATAGCAAGACCCCATCTCTACAAAAAGTAAAAATTAGCTGGGTGTGGTGATACATGCCAGTAGTCCCAGCTGCTCAGGAGGCTGAGGCAGGAGCATCTCGTGAGCCCAGGGGTTGAGGCTGCAGTTAGTTGTGATCATGCCATTGCATTCCAACTTGGGCAACAGAGTGAGACCCTGTCTCAAAAATAAAAAATAAAAAAAAGTGTCAAATCACATTCACAAGAATCAGCCCTTAGCTTACATCAAGATTTATTAATAATGTTCATGGATGCACGTAGTCCTCAGGTACAGGACGGCCATCCATCCCTACCCTCCAGGTCCTCTCTAGCTGCACTAGGATGCTGTGGCCTAGATTTAAGGTACAGGGGCTTAAAAACAATGCCTGTGGTATGTTAGGAAGCTGTTTCCATTACGAATCATTTTCATTTTGTACTCCAGTGGTTGCATCACTTATGTGACATATTTTCCAAGGGGCTATACTCCATAGAAAGAGTCCAAATGTTAACCAAAAGTAATCCTAGACAGATTAGATACGTCCTGCTAAAATCCAGCTTTGGGGACTTTCTTACTCATAAACACCATTGGATTGTTTGTCAAGAGATCGGACACTAGTCTGTTTACAAGGAGAATTGACCAGGGTCACTACTTCCTTTCTTTATTCCCTAGGAGTGTTTCCATAGCCCCTCCCCGCCCTCCGCTCCCTGCCCCTAAGGAGAAAGGAACTGTAGGCTTGCTGCAACCCCTTTTTCCCAGTCTGTCTCCAGCCTGAGCAGAGACAAGACAATAATAACAGAGTCAGGTCAGTTACCACTTGTGCTGAGTTTTCTTCTGTTCTCTTAAAGTTCGAGATCTGTGGATGTGCTTACATTTTGAGTATGGTTCTTGTCTGTTCAGAATAGGAAAGGAAGTGTCCAAATGAGCCTTTCTGATGCTCAACCCTCATGATGTCATTGTTTTCTCAATATTCTTGTTGCCACTCTGTGGGATGTAGTTTAAGTATCTTACCCCACCATCTCAAGGCAATGCACAGCCTGCTCCCAACTTACCTTTCCAACTTTCTTGGCTTCCATTCTCCTAAAGAATCCTCTTTGCCCACTATATATTGTTGCCTCTACTTCAAGTGTGCCTTCCTTATTTCTTTGACTTTTAAGAAGCTCCTTCTTCCAGGAACGCACTCGCTCTCTCTCCTCCCTGTGCTCTCAATTTGAGATTGAATCTCACCTGATCTGAAAAACCCTATCAGTTTACAGCGGGCTCTTTTTGGAATTAGTAGTTACTGTCTGTGTCTGTCACCTGGAACTTGCCTTTCTTAATTAGATTGTGAGCTCCTTTAGGGTGGACACTATCTCAGGTGCTTAGGTGAAGTACTGCGAAGATTAATCTATCTACTAGGAGCTTGAGCCATGTGTTGTTAAAATACTTGAATACTGCTACTACTAACTAATAATAGTGATGAGAATGGAAATTTCGCTTTGTGGAAAAGCATTAAACAGTTATCAAGGGCACACATAAATTTACCTATTGAAACACGAGGAAGGGCCAGGTGCGGTAGCTCACGCCAGTAATCCCAGCACTTTGGGAGGCTGAGGTGGATGGATTACTTGAGCTCAGGTGTTCCAAACTAGCCTGGGCAACATGGTGGAAACCCATCTCTACCCAAAATACACAAATTAGCTGGGTGTGGTGGTGTGCACCTGTTGCTCCCAGCTACTTGGCGGGGCTGAAGCAGGAGGATCTCTTGAACCCGGGAGGCAGAGATCACACCACTGCACTCCAGCATGGGCAACAGAGCAAGACTTCATCTCAAAAAAAAAAAAAAAGAAAAAAAAAGGAAGTATATTTAGAAAAGTAATCATCAAACATGTAAGTGTCTTTTATGTACTTACTGCTGTGCCAGAGATCCAGAGATGAATCAGGTGTGGCCCTTGTCCTCAAGAGCAGTCTCATGGCAAGACACATACGTTTGTTCTTTGGTTTTTAAAGTATTTTGCTTTGAACATGGATTACTTTTGTTATCAGAAAAGGAGCATGTTCTTTTAGGAGAAAGATAGAAGCGTACTGGGGTTAAGATATAAGTCAGATTTAGGAACGAGACTGCTATAAAAAGGAATACCGTGATATTGACAAGTAGTGCGATTGAGTGAAATAAGCCAGGCTCAAAAAGACAAATACTGTATGATTCCGTGTATATGAAGTACTGAAGAAGTCAAATTCATGGAAGCAGTATAATGGTGGTTGCTAGGGGTTGGGGAGATGGGGAAATGGGTTGTTTAATGAGTGTTGTTTAGCTTTGCAAGGTGAAAAAGTCCTGGAGATCGGTTGCGGGACAATATGCATATACTTAATGTTTCTGAACTGTATCCACTTAAAAATGTTTAAGATGGCACATTTTATGTTATGTGTATTTTACCATAATTAAGATTGTAGGACAAATCTGCATTGCATGGTTGACTCTAGTATGCTGTTGCAATATTGAAGAAGATATCTCATTAATCCAGGGTTAGGGTTTTGCCAGGTCAGTGTAGAATACGGTAACAAGGGGGTACTGTTGAGGGTAGGCTCATGCAAGTAGTTAGTTCTGGTGGAGGAGATGGGTAGGAAGGAATAAGAGGTGAGGAAGAGGTCTTAAAGGATAGGTATATTGGGAAAATGCCAAAGGGATAGGAGATTGTAATCAGACTAGGAAACAGAAGCTTGTGTATATTCTGTGGAAGTGATACTTATCTACATTCATTGTGAATGGAAATCTGTTGGATGGGAAGCTTCTTAACGGTTGGTTCAAATTTTTTAATTTGTACTTCGTGTTAATTTAGGGAATGAGGCTAAAATACCTGGAATGTGCTCAGTGAAATTATCAGTTAAAGAATGCGGGTGTATTGTCATATATTTGGAAGTAGCATGCCCTACAGAAAATACCTTTGGCTTGCTCTTCTTTTCCCTCTGTTCTCTTATTCTAAGCCACACATTTCTGAGGCGTTTGCTGAGTAGTGGACAGAATTCATATGGTTCATTCCTATACCTTTTTTGATGTCTAAGGAGGATTGATATTCCTATTCAGATTTGGGGATAAAATTACAGATACTGACTTTGCCCTTGTAGATTTTGATTTAATTGCTTTTGGGTAGAACCTGGGCATTTCTACGTTCAATAAGCTCTTCAGATGATTCTGATTTACACCAAAGTTGCATGACTGCTGTTTGAGAGATACCAATTTTGTCCTTCTAAAGTTAGGATTACCTTGCTAGATTTCCCCTTGCTTTATAACATCACCGTTACCTAATGTTTTTAGACGTTATTGAAATTTGGAGTATTGAAAAATAAATTCTGGGATTTTTTCTTTTGCTAAGAAAATTTATGTAAGCAAGATATTAGTATGGATTTTTTTTTTTCTTAAAAACACAAAAGCACCTGTAATCTCATTACTTTGGGAGGCTGAGGCAGGTGGATCATGAGGTCAGGCGTTTGAGACCAGCCTGGCCAACATGGTGAAACCCCGTCTCTACTAAAAATACGAAAATTAGCCAGGCGTGATGGCAGCTGTCTGTAATCCCAGCTACTCCGGAGGCTGAGGCAGGAGAATCACTTGAACCTGGGATGCAGAGGTTGCAACGGGCCGAGATTGCGCCACTGCACCCCAGCCTGGGTGACAGTGCAAGACTCCGTCCCAATAAAAACCTCAAAAAACAAAAACGGAGAAGCAGAGGCATGGGCTATTTCACGTGTTTGATGACGAGATGGCAGGAGCATTAACCTCTCTTTAAAAAGGTAGACTAATTTCCTTCACATTGAGGAAATTCTGTTTAGTCAATAAAGACCACGTAATTTAGAAGAAAAAGTTTAATTATAAAAAGGATGCTGTAGGCTTGGTGTGGTGGCTCACACCTATAATCCCAGCACTTTGGGAGACTGAGGTGGGCGGATCACCTGAAGTCAGGAGTTCAAGACCAGCCTGGCCAACATGGAGAGACCCCATCCCTGTTAAAAATACAAAAAATTAGCCAGGCGTGGTGGTGGACACCTGTAATCCCAGCTGCTCGTGAGGATGAGGCAGGAGAATCCCTTGAACCTGGGAGGCGGAGGTTGCAGTGAGCTGAGATCATGCCACTACGCTCCAACCTGGGCGACAGAGCAAGACTCTGTCTGGGGAAAAAAAAAAAAAAGGCTGTAATTTAAGACTGGGAAGACACAACATACTTCATCAAATTTTATAAAATGCCTTTCTTTGACAAATCATAGTGATGTTCAACTAAATAAGTAAGATTTAGAAAACGATGGCTAGGTTTATTAGTTTGATTTTAAAAGTACGTAGTAGGAGCTAAATGAGCTTAAAATTTATGGTTATTTAAAAGAACCTTCAAGCAGTTTTAAAATGTTGATTTTTTTTTCCAGTCCTGCCAATAGCACTTGCTTTGCTTTTCTTAGATACATATGAGAATCTGCTTTTATATCAGAAAGCTTAGAATGAAACAACTTATTTTTGTCTTTGTTGCATATTTTATTATAAAACAAAAAGTAGAAGGAAAAAGTGAAATTAATGGTGCTAATGTATTTTATTGAACTGGATATATCCAAAGTATTATTTCAACCTGTAATTCATAGAAAAATTACTTTTATTTTGTACCAAATCTTTGAAATCTCATATTTTTGTTTTTTTTTTTATTTCAATTTTTAGGGAACAGGTGGTGTTTGGTTACATGAATAAGTTCTTCAGTGGTGATTTCAGAGTTTTTGGTGCACCCATCACCTGAGCAGTGTACACTGTACCCAGTGTGTAGTCTTATCCGTCACCCCCTCCCATGCTTTGTCCTGAGTCCCTGAAGTCCATTGTATCATTCAGATGCCTTTGCATCCTCATAGCTTAGCTCCCACTTATGAGAACATACGTTTAGTTTTCCATTCCTGAGTTACTTCACTTAGAATAGTAATCTCCAATTCCATCCAGGTTGCTGTGAATGCCATTATTTCATTCCTTTTTGTGGCTGAGTAGTATTCCATGGTGTGTGTGTATGTGTGTGTGTGTGTGTGTATATATACACACATATGTGTGTGTATTATTCCATGTGTATATATATGTAGTATTCCATGGTGTGTGTGTATATATGTATATTCATGTGTGTATATATGTAGTATTCCATGGTGTGTGTGTATATATGTATATTCATGTGTGTATATATGTAGTATTCCATGGTGTGTGTGTATATATGTATATTCATGTGTGTATATATGTAGTATTCCATGGTGTGTGTGTATATATGTATATTCATGTGTGTATATATGTAGTATTCCATGTATATACACACACACACCATGGAATACTACACATATATATATATACACACACACCACATTTTCTTTATCCATCCATTGATTGGTGAGCATTTAGGCTGGTTCCATATTTTTGTATTGCAAATTGTGCTGCTATAAATGCATGTGCAAGCATCTTTTTTGTATGGTGACTTTTCCTCTGGGTAGATACCCAGGAGTGGGATTGCTGGATCAAATGGTAGTTCTGCTTTGAGCTCTTTAAGGAATCTCCACACTATTTTCCATAGTGGTTGATACGGTTTGGCTGTGTCCCCACCCAAATCTCATCTTGAATTGTAGTTCCCATAAGCCCCATATGTTGTGGGAGAGACCCCGTGGGAGGTAAGCTCATCGTGGGGGCAGTTACCCACGTGCTGTTCTCATGACAGTGAGTTCTCATGAGATGTGATGGTGTTATAGGGGCTTTTCTCTTTTTGCTGGCCATTGCTTGCTGCTGCCATGTGAAGAGGGGTGTGTTTGCCTCCCCTTCCACCATGATTGTAAGTTTCCTGAGCCCTCCCCAACTCTGTGGAACTGTGAGGCAATTAAACCTCTTTTTCTAAATTACCCAGTCTCGGGCAGTTCTTTATAGCAGCGTGAGAACAGACTAATACGATGGTTGTACTAGTTTACATTCCCACCAGCAGTGTAAACGTGTTCCCTTTTCACCACATCCATTTGTTTTTTTGATTTTTTGATTATGGCCATTCTTGCAGGAGTAATGTAGTATTGCATTGTGGTTTTGATTTGCATTTCCCTGATCATTAGTGATGATGAGCATTTTTTCATGTGTTTTGGCCATTTGTGTATCTTCTTTTGAAAATCGCCTATTCATGTCCTTAACCCACTTTTTGATGGGATTGTTTTTTTTTTTTTTGTGCTGGTTTAAGTTTCTTTTAAATTCTGGTTATTAGTCCTTTGCCAGATGCATAGATTGTGAAGATTTCCTCCCACTCTAGCCATCCAGTGGAGTTTCTGGGCTCTGGACTGGTACTGGGGGGTATCTGCACAGAGTCCTGTTGCATGATCTATCATCAGGTCTGTAAGCTGTAGATACCAGCACTTGCTCCAGTAGAGGTGGCAGGGGAGTGAAATGGACTCTGTGAGGGTACTTAGTTGTAGTTTTGTTTATTGCACAAGTTTTTTGTTGATTGGCCTCCTGCCAGGAGGTGGTGCTTTCAAGAGAGCATCAGCTGTGGTAGTATAGGGAGGATCAGGTGGTGGGTGGGGTCCTAGAGCTCCTGGGAGATTATGCCCTCTACCGGGGCAGGTAGATAAAGACCATCAGATGGGAACGGGGTTGGGTGTGTCTGAGCTCAGACTGTCCGTGGGTGGGGCTTGCTGCGGCTGCTGTGGAGGACGGGGGTGTGGCTCTCAGGCCAGTGGAGTTATGTTCCCAGGGGGATTATGGCTGCTTCTGCTGTGCCATGCAGGTCACCAGGAAGATGGGGTAAAGCAAGCAGTTACAATCCTAGCAGGTGGGCGGGGCTGAGAACTTGCCCCAGGCTACCAGCATCTTGGCTGAGAAACCAAACAGGGCTTTCAGGTTTCAGGCCTCCCCACCTGCTGTGGCTTCTGTGCTGTGTCTGCAGTCTTGATTCATCCCCTCTCCCAAGTTCTGTCCAGGAAACTTTGAGTTCTGTTGAAATTGTTACAAAACTCAGCTGGAAGTTCCCTTCTCCTAGTGGTCTTTTCCCGGTTCCTCTGCGGTCCTCCCCAAGGACCCCTGTGAGACAAAGTCAGAAATGGCTTTCCTGGGGACCAGGAGCCCATAGGGCTCTTCCTGCTGCTACTTCTGCTCCTGTATTTCACTTGGCTTCTAAATGTGTCTCAGCTCTAGGTAAGTCATATTCTTCTCCGGTGATCTGGACCTTCATGTTCGCCAGTGAGGGTGTGTGTTTGGGGGTGGACGATCCCCCTTTCACATTCTGGGCACACAACAGTTTTTTGGTTGTCTCCTGGGGCCTGCAGGAGCAATGCGCTTGCTTCCTTCAAAGGGTCTGTGGATTCTCTTGGCTTTCCTCGTATGTTGCTGCGGTCGTTCTTGGAGCAAAAGCTCACGATGTGTCTCCACACGCTGCTCTGAGTGGAGCTGCAAGTTAGTCCTGCCTCCTGTCTGCCATTTCCCCCAACTCCCCTCTGAAGTATTTTCTGCTTAAAACACACATCAAATTGCCCCAGACCTGGCCAGTTGGAAGCCCTTTTTCACGACTGCTGTGTATTTGTGACATGTCCCCCATCATTTTTTGAGGGCACTTCCTTTCTGGTTTTCATCTTGTCCCTGCTGTTTCCCAACTCTGAAAACAGTCATTTCTATCAGGAGCCCTCGTTCCTTTCAGTGCAGATGGTTTTAAAGACCAAGACACGGGTTCTAGGTGTGAGCACATGAGATGCCTTTGCTAGATGGTGAGAGCTAAGGAATACATGTATGCGTACATATATGTACATATACTAATATGCTCTACATGCATGCATACATGTATCTCTACATATACTTTTTTAAAAAAAAATCATGAATTCATACTAGTACTTCTAGTTCTCATCCATCCTCACAGGGATCTTGCTTGCCTTCTCCTCCATGTTTGCATGTCCCTTTCATGATGAGAACCTTGGCACTCAGCAGTATCAATGCATTCACGTATGTGTTCATTCCTATAACTCACCTAGTATGGTTTCCGTATGCCTGGTAAAAAGGAACTTATATTTTCTTCTAGTACTTGTTGAGTTTCATATTTTACATTTAGATCCTGGAGGCATTTGGAGTTTCTTCTTCTGTATAGTGTGAGGAATGGATCCAGTTTTATCTTTCTCCAAATTGCTATACAGTTGTATCAATCCTATTTATTAATAAGGTCATTTTATCATATGTTAGGTATGGCTCTATTTCTGGACTTTTATTCCTTTGGCATCTGTGCATGTATGTGCTACACGCTGTTTTAATCACAGGCTTTTCATGTGTTTTAGTATTTCTCATGGCTCTTTTCAGTGCATTCCTAGCTGCTGTTGTATGTTTATTTTTACATTCAAACTTTATAAAGAAAAACTATAAAACCACTGTAAAGGAGCTCATTGCTATTGGGGGGGGGGAGGGGTTAACTTCAATTTATACGTTAACTTAGAGAGAACTGACATTCCACTCCTCCCATTCCTCAAATGTAAGCACCTTCTATGGGTATAATTCTATTCATCTGCTCCTCCCTGCTCTTTGTGCTGTTGTTAACTTCTACATATGCTGCGAACCTCACTTTACAATGTTGTTATTTTTGCTTACATGATCAGTTGTCTTTTAAGGAAATTATGGAAGAAGAATGATATTTTATATCCACATATTTCCCATTTTCAGTCCTTTTCACTGATTTCTGTAGATCTGAGTTTCCGCCTGGTTATATCCATTGATATTGTTGAGATATCCTTACCCAAGAATAAGGAATTATCTTTTCATTGGTTCAAGGCTACTTTTGTGTTCTAGCATAAGGAGAAGTGGTGAGAGAGGACATCCTTACCTTGCTCTTGACTTTATGGGAAAAATACTCAATATCCTTCATCATTTGATTATGACTCAGGGCTGGTTTTCAGTTTTACAGGAAATGTACGAACTTGAATGATTTAAGGTAATTTGTATGAGTTACTGGCATTAGATCTCATTCTAGGCTCACTGTACTTGCGACACTCAGCCAGATGCTAGTCACCCTCACTATGGGACTTAGGAAATACTGCAAGGTAATTTTAATATCAGATGAAGCAAAACATAATTAGGAATGTAAATCTGCTCAAAGCCCCCTTCTGTTCTGTAATGCGCTCCCCCAGTCCTAAATTAATGATGTTTTGGTTGTCTTTATTATATTCCTCATTAATAGAGGAATCTTAATGTTGAGAATTTGTATTATTTGGACCTGTATGTATAGATCTACTCCCTTTAATACCAATTAGTTTAAAAGTTTAACATTTGGTTTCAGCCCTTGTTTGAACGTAGGCGTGGCCACGGGGTTTGAGTTAAAGCCTCTTAATTGAATGTGAATGCAATTCCTCTGTATTCTTTTTTTTTAAAATTTTTTTTTATTTTTTGAGACGGAGTCTCACTCTGTAGCCCAGGCTGGAGTGCAGTGGTGCGATCTCTGCTCACTGCAACCTCTTCTCCTCCAGGTTTAAGCAGTTCTCTGCCTCAGCCTCTGGAGTAGCTGGGATTACAGGCGTGTGCCACCACGTCTAGCTAGTTTTTTTTTGTATTTTTAGTAGAGACAGGGTTTCACCATCTTGGCCAGGCTGGTCTTGAACTCCTGACCTCGTGATCCACCCACCTTGGCCTCCCAAAGTTCTGGAATTACAGGCGTGAGCCACTGTGCCCGGCCCCTCTGCATTCTTTTTTTTAAAAAAATTATGCCAGCTGGGCGCAGTGGCTCACACCTGTAATCCCTACACTTTGGGAGGCCAAGGCGGGCAGGTCACCTGAGGTTGGGAGTTCGAGACCAGCCTTACCAACATAGAGAAACCTCGTCTCTACTAAAAAATACAAAATTAGCAGGGTGTGATGGTGCATGCCTGTAATTCCAGCTACTTGGGAGGCTGAGGCAGGAGAATCACTTGAACCCAGGAGGCGGAGGTTGTGGTGAGCGAAGATTGCGCCATTGCACTCTAGCCTAGGCAACAAGAGCAAACTCTGTCTCAAAAAAAAAAAAAAAAAAAAACCACACACAAAATGCCTTTTACATGATAATCTTTAAACAATATAGCCAGTTTATAAGTTGAATTAGCTTTACTAATGAAAAGTGTAGCCAAATGTGGATTTTAGTCCCTGGCTTACAGGCACTCAGGTTTTCCTTTGGGCCACCAGTGGGAGTGTAGTGGGCATGAGTGTCATGTCACCGTCTTGTTGTGACAATTGATTTGTTCAATTAGCAGTGAAAGACAAGCTCATCCCTAAAAAGAGAAGATACAGAGCTAAGATTAGAACAGTTCAGCATTTCAGTTGGGCAGAACCTCAACTACAGTATCCTCTTTGAGAGGGGTTAAGTTTCACATTGATGGCAGTCCATGCTTGGTGATGTTTAATATTGTACTTTTACCCTTTGACCAAGAATCGTCTGTAACATTATAGGTAGTCACTTTATGAGGAACCTCATTTAGATGCCCGTAATTACATAATTACATTTTCTATAAATATTTTACATAGTTGAGATTATTTCATACTCTTTCCTCTTAGAACATTTGTCTATGTTTAAATGTCCCATAACTGATCATTGCTTAATATTAAGCAGATACTCCATATTGCATAGGATGCCTTCCAACTGCCGTCTGTCATCTTTGCAAATAGTGAATAGGCAGAACGTGTAGGGAGCACTAATATTTATGCCTCTTCTAAAGAACATATGTTTGCTCTTGCCCTTAAACTTAACAGTTCTATGAAGTAGACAGTGTTACATCTTATTTTACGGATGAGAAAGTTAAGTGAGATTAATTAACTTTACTAAGGTCACAGAGGTAATAAGTTGTGAAGCTGAGTTAAACATCTCTCTTTGATTTCTGTTACCTCATGCTGTTGCCAAAGATCCATAGATAATTTACATAATGCAGGGAATATGTAGATGACACAAATCTTCCTTGAAGCCTGGGGTTCTCTCTCTCCTTTGCTTATTCAAATCCTGTTATTGGGAGATCCAACATAAAAATAGTGAACTGACTTGCAGTTCATACCTTCTTTCTCTGGAAGTTCTTCTGTATGCTAACACCTCTCTATCAGAAGCAAAGGAGCTGTGTAAGTCATTAGCTAGTTGTTAACCTGTACTTGCTACTTCCATTTTCTGTGTAGTTTATAACAAATCAGATTTTTGTGTTATTTTATATTGCCAGTTAGACAAATATACACAATGACTTTTTAATGCTTAAATAATATACGCTTTTATGTTTAGAGCTCTGTATTAACCATTGTATTTTACTTTTTAACAGCCTCAGTTCGTGGCTCAGAAATTCTTATTTAAATATCATGACCCTGGGAGAGCCCAGCAAATCAAATGTAATTTGTGCGTTTAACAAAGAGTTATTTCCCCATTTGGTGGTGCTGTATTAAATAAGATGTATACCTCTTTTTTCGGGCATTGCATTATTTCTAAGTTACTGTGAAAGAAAGGTATATAATGCCATGTGGACAGGGTATGTAAAGTATTTTATCCTTCAAATGTATGTCAGCAAAAAAAGGGAGGGGGCAGGGAACAAAGCTAAACACAGATGAGAATAGCTAGTGATGCCCTTGATTTTGTTGTGCGTGCTGTGGATATTTTTCTCCTTTGTTCCTCAAGGGGTGTCTAGCACCAGCTTTGATCTGCTGCCTTCACCGTGGTATCTAGTCAGTAGAACAAGTTTCAACCGTACTTAATATGGTATTGGCAGCGGTGGTTTTGAGACTGTGAGTGATGAGAAGAGGTGGTGATGCCGGAGTTGGTCTTGAGAGGAATAAGGAACATTTATTCTGCTTTGATGAACATTTTGGAGAGGATATTTTAATGGGTTGGCTTCTATGCAGTTTAGTTTTTAGAACTGTCTTCACTGTTTTAGCTTCTCTCCCAACCCAATGTTGAGTCACAATGATTCATCGGTGTAAAACTGCTTTTCTTCCAAAGCACTTGAATAGAGAATATTTCTGATCTTGATGTCTCCTGAGATATTGTTTTATTTCGTACATGGGAAAATGAATGGAGAGTTGAAGTGGTAACTAGTCAGCAGTGGCAGTAGAACTTGGATGCCCCTTAACTCTTTGTTGGGAGCTGCCATGACTCTTGACTAGACTCAGGAAACTCCCATTTCTTTTCAGGTCAGTTCCCACCGGAGTATCCGTTGGCCCATCTGCAGAATGTTCCTGTTATTCCAGCCTCACCAATGTGCCCCACTAGACAGATTTCCTTCTAGCATAATGAGTAATGTCTGTTGGGTGAGTTGGGCATTTTATGAGGTACCTTCTTTCTCCCTGTCACTTTTTGAAATCCTAGAGCAAAAATTCCCACTAGTCCTTTGTGAGAGAGGAAGACCTCGTATAGCATCACTTTGGCTATAGGACAATTAAAGACATAACAGATACTGGCGTAACTATCTTCACGTCCCAATTTCTTCCACACAATTTCTTCCAATTTCTTTCTTTTTGCCTTTGTGGCCTGAGTTCTTACAGCACCAGGCACAATGCTGTGCAGATATTGAGTATATGGTAAATTGTTTGCTTTGTATTATTTGTGTTTCCCTTTTTTCTGTTAGTGATTTCTGAGCAGACATCTTACTAGTTGTCCAGCAAAGTTCACAGCCGCCTCACACCTTCCCCTCTTGTTTTTTCACACTTCTTTTAGCTCCCCATGGAAAGATCTCAGAGAAATGAGAGGAATATGTGTCTTACAGGGAAGCCAAGGAAGCTTATTTTTAACAAGTACTACCTTGCTCACTAAGCAAATTGTTTTTTTGTTTGTTTTGTTTTGTTTTGTTTTTGAGACGGAGTCTCACTCTGTCACCCAGGCTGGGGCCGGAGTGCCGTGGCGCAATCTCAGCTCACTGCAACCTCCACCTCCCAGGTTCAAGTGATTCTTCTGCTTCAGCCTCCCAAGTGGCTGGGATTACAGGTGTCCACCACCATGCCCAGCTAATTTTTTGTATTTGTATTTTGTGTAATTTTTTGTATTTGGCCAGGCTGGTCTCAAACTCCTGATTTCAGGTGATCCACCTGCCTCAGCCTCCCAAAGTGTTGGAATTAGACATGAGCCACCGTGCCTGGTCAGCAAATGTTTTTAATTCTTAAAAAAGGTGTTACATAAATGCAAAGTTGTGGCAGTTATAATTTTATATACCTGATAAAATTTATACCTTATAAAATTACAATAATTTTAGTCATTCCAAAATTGTTTTGATTTTAAACATTTGAAAAGTGAGATACTTAGGTAGTTTTCTAACTGGTAGCTTGGTGTAGGGGTAGGAATGGAGCTGACACCTTTAGCATCTAACCAGGATTCTTTTACTTCTAAAGCTGAATTGCTAATTCCAAGGAACATTGTGTTGACAGTGCCTGCAATTAAGAAGCCATCACCTTTGTGTTACGACAGTTTTCTTCCTTACTACAAGCATTGTTGTTACCTGGAATAAAAGATTCCTGCTTTTTTGTTCACATCTTGAGCTGGTAACGTATGAGTATTAATCCATGTCACTGTGGGTGCATTTATAGAGTATAAAATCACTCTATAATTACAAACGGGCGAATAGGTTTTTCCCATGAGACCGCTTAGGTTTTTTGTGTTTTCTCCCTGCACATTTTACTTTTGTCTCTTTCTCTGAATTGCCAGCCTGTGCCACACTTGGGTGTTGGAAATAAAGGTGCTTTTGCTTTCCTGAGAAACCTGGGGTTCTACAAAATCGCACGTTAAAATAACAAGGCTTAAGGGAAAAAGAAAGGTAGAAGCTGGCCATTAAGAGTTTATGCCGCTTTGTAACCAGAACACTAACAACCTCAAGCACCAAAACAAAACAAAAACCAACTTGGGGAGATGTTTGAGGGACAGCCCAGGCGGGTAGCTCAGAGTGGTAGAAAGCCACAACAGGGGATATTAAAAATGTACAGAAACACTTCAGTGCGTCTCTGAAGCAGCTTCAGAATTCAGCAAAAATCACATGAGGGAAACTGCCCAGGTCTCAGGTCTCCAGTTTTGTCACTCTAGACCACCCCGCGTGACTGCTCTGTCTTCGCTGGTGTCTCTTTTGCCCTGCAGACTTCTGCATGAATCAGGCCCCAGCCCTGCTGTAGTTTCTCTATGAACTGAATTATTTGTCTTTTTAAAATATTGATTCATGCACAGTAGCAAAGAGGTAGAAACAGCGTAAATGTTTATTGATGGATAATGAATACATGTGATGCAGTGGATTATTATTCAGACTTAAGAAAGGAAATTCAGACACATGGCGACAACAAGGATAAACCTTGCTGAGTCAAATAATCCAGTCAGAAAAAAAGAAAAATACTGTATGATTCGACTTACAGAGGTCACCCAGAATGGTCAGATTCACAGAGACAGAAAATAGAATGGTAGTTGCCAGGGTTCGGGGTGAGAGAATGGGGAGTTGTGTGGAATGCGTAAGGAGTTGGAGTTTGGGATGAGAAATGAGTTCTGGGGACAGATGGTGGTGGTGCTTACACAATAATGTGAATGTACTTCATGCCACTGGACTGTATACTTAAAAGGGACTAAAATGGCAAGTTTTATGTGTATTTTATCCCAATACACATTTTTTAATAAGTGAGCTGTAAAGTATGCAATGTAAATGAAAAATAGCCTTTTATCTGATGTGTTGCAAATATTTCTCCTGCATTGTCATTTGTCTTTTGACTTTCCTAAATTTTTGGACATAGAGATGCTTCACATTTTTATGTAGTTAGATGCATTTTGAATTGTGTTTATAAAGGTCTTCTTCACTCCAAGATTATACAAGGTAATACATTTTACCCATTTTTTTTTCTAGCACTTTTAACTTTATGTTTAAATCTTTACTCCATACAGAGTTTTTTTTTTTTTTTTTTTTTAATAGTGCTGGGAATTTTGTGGATTAGGACAGCAGGGGTATTTCTAGTGCTTTATTGTTTTCAAGGTTTATCAGGACTTTAGAGAAACAACCTCTGTTCTCTGATTCTTACACACTGCTGAATTTTAACTTGTCCACAGTTGTCAGAAGGGAGAGGTGAGGGGAATAAAAGGCAGATAGCAACATGAAATCCAGCTTCCAAGGCTGTGATACATTATGAATACTTTGCAACAGTCTGGCCTAAAATAAAGCTACATTTCCTTCCTTCCTGATGAGCTGACTTAGAAACAAAAATTTTTTACACTGGTGAAAAACATGGAACAGAAGGCTGGCAATGTCCCTTAGAAACAATGTCTCATTTAAAAAGCATAATCCCATGTGGAAGCAAAATGACTGATGTTGATACCCCAGCCTTTCCTCTGAGATACTCCTTGAAATTCCCAGAGCAAAGCATAGCTGACCTCAGTTTCCTGCCCTTGAGACATAGCAATGCATGAGAGGGAGGAAAGGGAACAGCCTCTCTGTGCCATCATTTGAGGTCTCGTCTGTAACGAGAGGCCCAGTTAACTTGGTGCCTAGTAGGTGTTAGAGAACGACTGGAATTGGATGAGCAGGGTCTATCCCGCTGATATTTGGGATATTATCATATTAGACAAGATACGGTCCGGTTGCTTATATGAGGAGGCATTCCAAGTCTATAATTATTTTTCTTCTCATTCATGGCTTGGTAGAAAAAGCTGTGGGCCATCAAGTAGAAGAACTTGGTTGTAATCTTTGTTCTACCACTCATTGTTTGACATTGGAAAGTCTGTTAACCAATTTGTGTACACCCCCTTCCCCCTACCCCTTTTAAAAAATAGATAAATACATTTTTAAAATTGTGGTAAAATATACATAATATTTACGACTTGAATCATCTTTAAGTGTACAGTTGAGTGGTATTAGGTGTATTCACGCTGCTCTGCAACCATCATCATCCATATCGAGAGTTTTTTTCATTTTCCTAAACTGAAATTCTGTACCTATTAAACAATAACTTGCCATTGTCTTCTCTCCCCAACCCCTGGCAATCACCATCCTGCTGTCTGTCTCTGAGTCTGACTACTGTAGGCAACTCACAGAAGCAGAATCATACCGCATTTGTCTGTTTTTGTGACTGGTTTATTCATTTAGCATAATGTCTTCAAAGTTCAATAAAAATTAAAAATAGAATTATGTAATTGGACAATTCCACTTATATAACCCAAAGAATTGAAAGCAGGGACTGGAACAAATATCTGTACATCCAACTTTATAGCAGCGTTCTTCACAATAGCCAAAAGGCGAAAGCAAACTCGTGTCCATAGATAAATCAGTGGATGAACAACTTGTGCCATCGACGTACAGTGGCATATCATTCAGTATTTTAAAAGGTGCCTCTCATGTTTTATATCTCTCAAACAAGGTGGTTGAACCAGTTAATCTCTGAAGCCCCTCTAGTATTTTGTGTAATACATTGGTATGGAGGGCTTCTGGGTCCTATTGGTGCATGTTTCACTTCCTCTTTGGTGTCTGCCTTCCCTACCCCTCCCTCCCTCCACCCATTCCACACACACAGAAGCACATGTACACACATTTCACTCCAGTTCTGATCAGTAAGTTGGGAGACACACAGACCTGTTCTTAGGTAACCAAGTAGCTTTACGCTTGACCTTTTTTTTTGTTAGGGCAATGATCTTAATAAAATGCAATTTAACAACTTACTGTATGCCTTCATGGCTATATGGACAGCAATTCATGTATGGGAGGTACTGAGAAAATCTAGAAATAGAAGAAGGACAGTATCCTAGAAATATAGGAAAGACAGTAGGTAACAGGTGCACTAAACATAAGATGCATGCTGTTTCACTAGTGTCCGTGCATTTGGTTGAATTGGGGTGGGTGTCTAGGGGCGAATTTTACCTTTTTTTTTTCCCCCCTCCGAAAGAAGGTCTCACTTTTCGTCCAGACTGGAGTGCAGTGGCACGGTCTTGGCTCACTGCAACCTACACCTCCGGAGCTCAAGCAAACCTCCCACTTCAGCCTCCCTCTGGGACCACAGGCGCATGCCAGCACTCCTGGCTAATTTTTTGTATTTTTTGCAGAGAAGGGGTTTCGCCATGTTTCCCAGGCTGATATAAACTCCTGAGCTCAAGCAACAGGCCCGCCTCGGCCTCCCAAAATGCTGGGATTCCAGGTGTGAACCCCGGCGTCCAGCCAATTTTATCTTTCTTTGGAAGAAAATAATCCCTGGAGAAGATTGGTTTGGCATTGAGAGATAGGCAGATTGTGAGGGCTGGACTCTCAAAGTTGATTGAGCATCTAATACATGTCAGATACTGGGTGAGCTGTTTTATGTATAGTATCTCTCACCCTACAGATAGCCTTATAGAATGGGTGTTATTATTATTATTTTTCCAATGAGAAAATTGTGGCTTAGATAATTTAAGAAACTTCTCCAAGGTTTCACAGCAAGTAAGTAGTGAACAGCAGTTTAAACTCTTTAAACTCAGTTTTTTCTGACCCCAAAGCCTGTGGGTTTTTCGTTTTGTTTTTTTGTTTCAACACCTAATTAAACACCTAATTAGTTGGAAACAAAAGTAGTATTTTTTTTTTTTTTTTTTTTTTTTCTTGAGACGGAGTCTCGCTCTGTCGCCCAGGCTGGAGTGCAGTGGCCAGATCTTAGCTCACTACAAGCTCCGTCTCCCGGGTTCTTGCCATTCTCCTGTCTCAGCCTCCCCAGCAGCTGGGACTACAGGCTCCCGCCACCACACCCGGCTAGTTTTTTTGTATTTTTTAGTAGAGACGGGGTTTCACCACGTTAGCCAGGATGGTCTCGATCTCCTGACCTCGTGATCCACCCGTCTCGGCTTCCCAAAGTGCTGGGAATACAGGCGTGAGCCACCGTGCCCGGCCTAGTATTTGTTTTTTTTTGGAATGGGGGAGAGATGGAGTCTCGCTGTGGCGATCTCAGCTCACTGCAACCTCCATCTCCCAGGTTCAAGTGATTCTCCTGCCTCAGCCTCCTGAGTAGCTGGGATTACAGACGTGTGCCATCACACCCGGCTAATTGTTTTATTTTTAGTAGAGACAAGGTTTCAGCATGTTGGCCAGACTGATCTCGAACTCCTGACCTGAGGTGATCCACCAGCCTCGGCCTCCCAAAGTGCTGAGATTACAGGCATGAGCTACCACACCCAGCCAAAAGTAGTTATCTTTTAACATATTTTAAAAATATACCTACAGAATGGGAGAAAATTTTTGCAATCTACTCATCTGACAAAGGGCTAATATCCAGAACCTACAAGGAACTCAAACAAATATACAAGAAAAAAACAAACAACCCCATCAAGAAGTGGGCAAAGGATATGAACAGACATTTCTCAAAAGAAGACATTCATACAGCCAACAGACACATGAAAAAATGCTCATCATCACTGGCCATCAGAGAAATGCAAATCAAAACCACAATGAGATACCATCTCACACCAGTTAGAATGGCGATCATTAAAAAGTCAGGAAACAACAGGTGCTGGAGAGGATGTGGAGAAATAGGAACACTTTTACACTGTTGGTGGGACTGTAAACTAGTTCAACCATTATGGAAAACAGTATGGCGATTCCTCAAGGATCTAGAACTAGATGTACCATATGACCCAGCCATCCCATTACTGGGTATATACCCAAAGGATTATAAATCATGCTGCTATAAAGACACATGCACACGTATGTTTATTGCGGCACTATTCACAATAGCAAAGACTTGGAATCAACCCAAATGTCCATCAGTGACAGACTGGATTAAGAAAATGTGGCACATATACACCATGGACTACTATGCAGCCATAAAAAAGGATGAGTTCATGTCCTTTGTAGGGACATGGATGCAGCTGGAAACCATCATTCTTAGCAAACTATCACAAGAACAGAAAACCAAACACCGCATGTTCTCACTCATAGGTGGGAACTGAACAATGAGATCACCTGGACTCGGGAAGGGGAACATCACACACTGGGGCCTATCATGGGGAGGGGGGAGGGGGGAGGGATTGCATTGGGAATTATACCTGATGTAAATGACAAGTTGATGGGTGTAGCACACCAACATGGCACAAGTATACATATGTAACAAACCTGCACGTTATGCACATGTACCCTAGAACTTAAAGTATAATAATAAAAAATTAAAAAATAAAAAAAAATAAATAAATAAGACCAAAATATATATATATATGTATATATAATTAAATAGGCCAGGCGCGGTGGCTCAAGCCTGTAATTCCAGCACTTTGGGAGACCAAGGCGAGTGGATCACGAGGTCAGGAGATCGAGACCATCCTGGATAACATGGTGAAACTCTGTCTCTACTAAAAATACAAAAAGTTAGCCAGGCGTAGTGGCGGGCGCCTGTAGTCCCAGCTACTTGGGAGGCTGAGGCAGAAGAATGGTGTGAACCCGGGAGGTGGAGCTTTCAGTGAGCGTAGATCACACCACTGCAGTCCAGCCTGGGCAATAGAGCGAGACTCTCTCTCAAAAAAAAAAAAAAAAAAAATATATATATATATATATATATAAAAATTAAATATAACCAAACTTCATTATAAAGAACAATAGATAAACATATATATGTGTGTGTGTGTGTGCATGTGCATATGCATGTGTGTGTGTGTATATATATATATATGAATGAAACATAGTCTCGGCTGGGCACGGTGGCTCACGTCTGTAATCGCAGCATTTTGGGAGGCCAAGGCAGGTGGATCACCTGAGGTCAGGAGTTCAAGACCAGGCTGGCCAACATGGCGAAACCCATCTCTACTAAAAATACAAAAAATTAGCCAGGCTTGGTGGCAGGTACCTGTCATCCCAACTACTTGGGAGACTGAGGCAGGAGAATCGCTTGAACCCAGGAGGCAGAGGTTGCAGTGAGCCAAGATCACACCACTCCACTCCAGCCTGGGTGACAGGAGCAAAACTCCATCTCAAAACAAAACAAAACAAAACAAAAAAACAGTCTTACTCTGTAGCCTAGGCTTCAGTGCAGTGGCATGATCATAGCTCACTGCAGTTTTGAACTCCTGGGCTCAAGTGATTCTCCTGCCTCAGTCTCCCAAGTAGTTGGGACTATAGGTGTGTACCATCATGCCTGGCTGATTTTTAAATATTTTGTAGAGACAGGATATCACTACAATGCCCAGGTTGGTCTCAAATTCCTGGCTTTAAGCAGTACTCCTGCCTTGGCCTCCCGAAGTGCTGGGATTACAGGTGTGAGCTACTGCACCTGACCTACAAATATGCATTAATACATATGCATATACAGTCATGCACTGCATAATGATGTTTTGGTCAATGATGGACCACATATACGACAGTGGTCCCAGAAAATTATAATACCATACTTTTACTGTACCTGTTCTATGTTTAGATATGTTTGGAAACACACATACTTACCATTGTGTTACAGTTGCCTGCAGGATTCAGTACAGTAACATGCTGTGCAGGCTTGTAGCCTAGAAACAACAGGCTATACCAGATAGCCTAGGTAGGCCATGCCATCTTGGTTTGTTAGTACACTCTCCGATGTTTGCACAATGACAGATCAGCTAATGATGCATTTCTCAAAGTGTATCCCCATTGCTATGCGATGCACGACTGTATATACACATATACAATATATATTCACATGTAAACAAGCATGTTCTTTTATATATACCATGTTTTCTATTTTTCTTTCTTTTTAGAGTCAGTTAAGATCTATACAAAGCGAAGTGTTAATATTATTATATTTTTCCTAAACACATCTCCTTACTAGGATCCCATGTGTGCTTTGAGGAAACTTGGAGTTAATGAGATTATATAATGCCAAAACATGTAAAATTAGTCTAAGGAGACCAAGATGCTGTATCAATCAGGGTCTTAGTTGCAAGCTGCAGAAACTGACTTACGCAAATTTAAGCAGAGAAGGAATTTATTAAAAGTATTTTGGGCAGCTCACAATCTTTCTGGGAGCGCCTAGGGACTGCGTTCAAAAACCAGAAGGCTAGTATAGGGCCTCACATTGCAGAGCTGACTGAGGACCTGCTGTTGCTACACACATGAACATTGCAATTTGTGCCATCCACATAAGTGTTACTGTCACTGGGCAGTGGACACTGCTACTGCCTCTGTCCTTTTATAAACTGTTTGTAGTTGCCAATACCTAACACTAAGAATGAATTCTCCATAATCCCTCATTCTCATCCCTAGTTTTTGATTCAAATACTGCAGATGAGTGTTTTTGATCAACGTGGCCTCATTTGTGTGCCGATGTCTAGAGCAAGAGATGCTAGAAAAGAAGTATCTAGAATTTTCTGCTTTGATAGTAGGAGAGAGGGGATCTGTTTCACAAGGTGAGGGATGCTGAGGATTAGGAAGGGGATTCAGATCCTGGTGGCCAAAAGAGTAAGTGCTGCATTAGATGGCATTTGCTTTAGCAGTTGTGAAGGGTGGAGGGCAAATTGATCATCACACCATAGGAGAGACTGCTAAAGATAAACACATAGGATTAAGGGATAAATTAATTAGTAATTAAGCTATAGAATTTATTCCTAAGAATTTTTTATGGTATCAAAAATGGGATTGTTGTCTTGATTTCTTTTTCAACTAGGTCGTTTTATTTGTGTATAGGAATGCACTGATTTTTGTGTGTTGATTTTGTATATTGCAACTTTACTGAGTTCATTTATTCTAACAGGTATTTTTTGTGTGGAATCTTTGGGGTTTTCTACATATAAAATCATGTCGTCTCCAGATAGAGATCATTATGCTTCTTCCTTTCTGATTTGGATGCCTTTTATTTCTTGTTTGATTGCCTTTGCTAGTACTTCTAGTACTGTGTTGAATAGAAATGGGCATCCCTGCCTTCTACAGGATCTTGGTGGAATATTTTTCATTTGTTTCCTGTTGATTATGATGTTAGTTTTATGTTTTTCATGAGTAACCTTTATTATGTTGAGGAACTTTCCTTGTGTGCTTAAACTGTTAAAATTTTTTTTCGAGAAAGGATATTTGACTTTGTCAAAGGCGTTGTCTGCATCCATTGAGATGATCATAAGGTTTTTAATCTTTCTGTTGATGTGATGTGTCACATTGATTTTGTGTATGTTAAACTAGCCTTGTATACCAGGAATGAATCTCACTTGCTGTTTTATTTCTGTTGATGATAGCATCAACAAAAATAGAACACTTAGGAATAAATTTGAAGGAGGTGAAAAATTTGTACAGTAAAACATTGTTGAAATAAAGAAGACACAAATAAATGGAAAATACCCTGTGTTTATAGACGGCCTTGGCAATGACTTTCTGGATATCACACCAAAAGTTCAAGCTAAAAAGCAAAGATAAATACATGAACTACATCAAATTAGGCTTCTGCACAGCAAAACAAACAAAACAAAAAACCAATCAACAAAATGGAAAGGCAACCTATGGGCTAGGAAAAAATATTCACAGACTACATATCTGATAAGGGGTTATGTTTTTAACTATTACAGCTCAGTTGCAGAAAAAAAATCTGTTTAAAAAGTAGACAAAGGACCTGAATAGACGTTTCTCCAAAAAAACACATAAAAATGGTCAACAGATATATGAAAAGGTGTTCAACATCACCAATCATCGGGGAACATGAGATACCACCTCATGTTCGTTAGGATGGCTGTTATAAAAAGGACAAGATGTAAATGTTGGTGAGGTGTGGAGAAAAGGGAACCCTGGAACACTGTTGGTGGGAATGTGGATTGGTATAGCCTTTATGGAAAACAGTATGGAGGTTCCTAAGTAAACTAACAATAGAACTACCATATGACCTAGTAATCTCTCTTCTGGATATGTACCAAAAGGACATGAAATTGAAATTGCCATCTTGTAAAGATATCTGTACTCTATGTTCATTTCAGTATTATTCACAAGAGCCAAGATATGGAGACAATGTGAGTGTCCATCAAAGGGCAAACAGATAAAGGAAACGTGTGTGCGTGTGTGTGCACGTGTCTGTATTTCATTGTGTGTGGACCTCTAGTGTGTGAATATCTTTCTAGCCCCAGACCAAGAAATCTCTGAAGGAAAGGTAAAAGATACGTCTCAAGGTTACTACTGAAGAAAACTTGAAAAACTGTTCATTGGCAGTTAATAGTTGTCTGGGTATTGCTATTTATGAAATAGAATAATTAAGACTTTAAATTAAATTTGATTTAAACTTGTCACCTATAGATAAATGTCAAGTTTTAGAACTGAAGGTAATTACTGTGTGGTTGAAAATAATACAGCACCAATGATATTTTACTTGACCTATTTTGCTATGCGATCAGTTTTTTTGTGTGTGTGTTTAAAAATTATGAAATTGGCCAGATGTGGTGGCTCAAACCTATAATCCTAGTACTTTGGGAGGCTGAGGTGGGCAGAGTTCTTGAGCCCAGGAGTTGGAACCAGCCTGGGCAACATGACAAAACCATGTCTCTACAAAAACTACCAAAATCAGCTGGGCTTGGTGGCTCATGCCTGTGGTCCCAGTTGTTTGGGAGGCTGAGGTGGGAGGACCACTTGAGCCTGGGAGGTTGAGGCTGCAGTAAGCTGTGATCATGCTACCGCACTCCAACCTGGGTGCCAGAAAATGACTTTGTCTCAAAAAAGAAAAATTGTTGTCCCAAAACTTTGTCCACTTTCCCGCACTAAGTAGAGTGACTGTACTCTCACACAACTGAGAACATTTAGACATAATGTGGCTTTGTGAGAGAGGTGACCTTCTAGATTCCAAAGGGTTTCAAGGACTCATTTCCAATAGAACAACTATAATTGCAGTATCCTAGAGAAGGGCTTAGAGAGAAGAAAAGGAAAAAAAAGGTGATTCATAAATACAGATATAGACACTAGGACAAGAATACGTGTGGTAATTATGACCTTGGCATTCTTACTGTGAATTTCCATTGAATTGCTGTAAGTTAGATTCTCTGTTCTGTTTCCTTCTTTGCACATGACTTTATACTTGTGTGTAAAAAAATAACCGAACTGTGATTTGAGGATCCTTAGCTTTTAATCTAAAAGAATGAGTTGGTACGACCTCTGGAACATACTTTTGGAAAGAAGAATTACTTAAGAGAATGGTTTTTCTGCTAGTCAGAAATCTAAGTTTTGTATGCTAGCTTGCAAGTTAAGGATAGAAAAGCCTTTCCGGCCGGGCGCGGTGGCTCAAGCCTGTAATCCCAGCACTTTGGGAGGCCGAGACGGGCGGATCACGAGGTCAGGAGATCGAGACCATCCTGGCTAACACGGTGAAACCCCGTCTCTACTAAAAATACAAAAAACTAGCCGGGCGAGGTGGCGGGCGCCTGTAGTCCCAGCTACTCCGGAGGCTGAGGCAGGAGAATGGCGTAAACCCGGGAGGCGGAGCTTGCAGTGAGCTGAGATCCGGCCACTGCAGTCCAGCCCCGGCTACAGAGCAAGACTCCGTCTCAAAAAAAAAAAAAAAAAAAAAAAAAAAGAAAAGCCTTTCCCTGGCCGGGTGTTGTGGCTCACTCCTGTCATCCCAGCACTTTGGGAGGCCAAGGCCAGCAGATCACGAGGTCAAGAGATCGAGGCCATCCTGGCCAACATGGTGAAACCCTGTATCTACTAAAAATACAAAAATTATCAAGTTCCAGCTACTTGGGCGGGTGAGGCAGGAGAATTGCTTGAACCTGGGAGGCGGAGGTTGCGGTGAGCCGAGATGGCACCACTGCAGTTCAGTCTGGTGACAGAGCAATACTCCATCTCAAAAAAAAAAAAAAAGAGGCGGGGGGAGCCTTTCCCTGAGGCAAATAAATGTAAATACTTTGAATCAATGTTGCATTTTCAAGAGAAAACTATTTCAGCAGATGAACAAACTAGATGAAACACAACAGCAAAATCTTTTGAGGACCCTCCAGCTATTTCTAGTTCTACCATATAGTAGCTGGATCAATGAGGAAAATTCAGTTTGAACATCAGTAATTACTACCTGGGTGAGTGAACAGTTCAAGGAACTGCTCTTGAAAGTGTCCTGCCGCCGGGTGCAGTGGCTCACACCTGTAATCCCAGCACTTTGGGAGGCCGAGGCAGGTGGATCACCTGAGGTCGGGAGTTCGAGACCAGCCTCAACATGAAGAAACCCCGTCTCTGCTAAAAATACAAAATTAGCCAGGCGTGGTGGTGCGTGCCTATAATCCCAGCTACTTGGGAGGCTGAGGCAGGGGTATTGCTTGAACCTGGGAGGCGGAGGTTGCGGTGAGCTGAGATCGTGCCATTGTACTCCAGCCTGGGCAACAAGAGTGAAACTCCGTCTCAAAAGAAAAAAAAGTGTCCTGTCAACGCTATATGAGCCTCTTCACTGTGTCATAGGGGCAGAGGTGAGAAAAGGGGGCGGGTTTTACCACAGTTATTCCCTCAGTGGTCCCCAAAAGTCTGCTGAATGAAGTACAGAGTCCTTATTTAAGCATTTGACCACCTGCTACCAGGTCCCCACTTACCTTTCCAGTATATCACATTTAGAACTCATTGGACTCTGTTATCAAATTGGACTCCTTCCTGGTATCATCGCCCTTTCCTACCCCTGTCTTATAACATTATAACATTTCCGCCCTTTACTCCAAATGTCCTGTTCTTCTCCTTTATATCTTGTCACCCAGATCATACTCCGCTTCAGGACCATTTCAAATACTGTTTTTGAATACCATGAAATCCTCTCTTAGTCCCTCTGGGACTTCTGAACCCAGCACTTTATATGTCTTTCTGTAGTATTGGTTATATTTTCGTCTTGTTTCATAGCTATTTTTGTGTGTTGTGGTTGGAATTGTGCCCTCCTAAAAGATACGTTCAAACCCTAAACTTCAGTCCTCGTGAATGTGACATTATTCGTAAATATGGTCTTGGCAAATGTGATCAAGTGAAGTTGAGGTCACACAAGATTAGGGTGTGTCTTAATTCAATGACTGACGTCAAAGGAGAGAGAAATGTGGACAGAGACACAGAGGGAAGAAGGCCGTGGGACCACAGAAGCAGAGATTGGAGTGATGCAACTACAAGCTGGAATGTCAGCGGTTACTGGCAAGGCCAGATGTGAGGAAGATGCAAGGAAGTTCTTCCCCTAGAACCTTCAGAGACAGCATGGCCTTGCCAGCACGTTCATTTCAGACTTCTAACCTCCAGAACTGGGAGAATAAGTTTCTGTTGTTTTAAGCCACTCACTTTGTGGTCCTTTACAAAGGCTGCCCTAGGAAACACATGTAGTATGTTGATCTAATCTCTGGTCCTCCCCAGCCAGTGTATTATAAGTTGGTTAAGAGCTTAGACTATTTTTTAACTCATCATTATCTCCTTAGCATTGACTGAGTCATTCAGCTATTTTTTGTTTTGTTTTGTCTTTGAGATGGAGTCTGGCATTGTGGCCCAGGCTGGAGTGCAGTGGCACCATCTCGGCTCACTGCAAGCTCCGCCTCCTGGGTTCACGCCATTCTCCTGCCTCAGCCTCCCGAGTAGCTGGGACTATGGGCACCCGCCACCATGCCCGGCTAATTTTTTGTATTTTTAGTAGAAATGAGGTTTCACCGTGTTAGCCAGGATGGTCTCGATCTCCTGACCTTGTGATCCGCCCGCCTCGGCCTCCCAAAGTGTTGGGATTACAGGCTTGAGCCACCGCGCCTGGCTCATTCAGCTGTTTTTTTGTTTTGCTTTTTTAGGGAGTCTCTGTCACCCAGGCTGGAGTGCAGTGGCACAATCATAACGTGCTTTAACCTAAAACTCCTTGGCTCAAACCATCCTCCTACCTCAGCCTCTCAAGTAGCTAAGACTACAGGTGCACACCATCATGCCTGCATATATATATTTTTTAATTTTTGGTAGAGATAAGGTTTTCTTATGTTGCCCAGACTGGTCTTGAACTTTTGGCCTCAAGCAATCCTCCTGCCTCAGCCTTCCAAAGTGCTGGGATTATAGGCATGAGCCACCAGGCCTGGCAGCTGTTGTTTAAAAAATAAATTCATGGCCGGGTGTGGTGGCTCATGCCTGTAATCCTACTACTTTGGGAGGCTGAGGCAGGTGGATCGCCTGAGGTCAGGAGTTCGAGACCAGCCTGACCAACATGGTGAAACCCTGTCTGTACTAAAAATACAAAAATTAGCTAGGCATGGTGGAGGCTGAGGCAAGAGAATTGCTTGTACCTGGGAGGTGGAGGTTGCAGTGAGCCAAGGTCATGCCACTGCACTCCTGCCTGGGCAATAGAGCATGACTCCATCTCTAAATAAATAAATAAATAAATAAATAAATAAATAAATAATGTTTATTGAGGTATAATTTATGTTGAGCAAAATTCACCCTTTTTAGGTGTACAGTTTTTACAAATGTAAGCAGTCTGTGACCACTACCAACACATAGAACATTTTCATCATCCCAGAAAGTTCCCTATGTACCTTGGCAATCCTTTCCTGGCAACTATAGATTTGTGGATTTTGTCGTTTTCAGAATGTTATGTAATGGAACCCTATAGTATGTAGCCTTTTATGTCTGGCTTCTTTCGCGTCGCATAAGGCATTGGAGATTCATCTATGTTGTCGCACTTACTGCAAGTCTGTTCCTTTTTCCTACTCATTCAGCTGAGTTTTGAGTGTCACTGCATGCTAGCTATCATGCTAACGTTCTACAGATAGATCAATGAATAGGGTGGGCACAATATCTACCCTTTGGGGTTTATATGTCAGGTAATAACAATAGAGGATCGTAAGTGCTATGATGGTGTGAGTACAGTGTATTATATAGGAGTACAGAGGAGGAACATTTAACAGATTTGAAGGATCTTAAAAGGCTTCTTAGAGGAACTGATGTTTACCTGGAGACTGGAGGATGAATGATGAGGCTCCGGGCAGATGATGAGAGGGATGGATGCAGGCTTATACCAGCTTCAGAGCTGATTGTTAAAAATTCAGGAACTTTGCAAGTTAGTGGCTAAATTTTTGATAGATTGAAATTGGCCATGGTGGGTGTGCTTACACCATGGATATTGTTAAACACACCAAATGAGGACTGTCTCCCAGCCCCCAGACAGTTTTCTTGCACCACTGGATGGACAAGTATTATAACCGGGAGAGATAATTAACATGAATGCAAGACAGAACATGGCATTTTTGAAGAACTAAAATTCGGTAGAGTTGAAGTACAGAGTGTAAGGGAGAGAACTGAGGCCTGGAGAATTCGATGGGGGCCAGATTATATTGGGTGATGTAAGCTATGCTAACAAGCCGTAATGTCCTTTTCTGCTAATTTCATATCTGTGTCAGTTCTGGCATTATTCTGATTTCCATTGAAATCAATCCATTCTCCTCTTTAGGGGGCCATTATTTTCCTGCTTCTGTGCATGCCATGCAATTTTTGACGGCATATCAGAAATTGCTTTTACCTTGTTGAGTGCAGTCATAATGTTGTATTCCTATAAATACTATGTAGTTTTTATTATGGGGTACAGTTAAGTTACTTGGAAACAGTTTAATGTTTTTAGGTCTTGCTTTTAATATTTGTTAGGTGAGACCAGAGCAATCTTTTGTGTAGAGTTAATTATTCTCTACTACAGGAAGATGCTTTTGAACTCTCTACCCAATGCCTCAGGAATTCTCTACCCAATGCCTTATGCATTAGGAGGCATGAATTAGGAGCCAGACTTTTTGACTGTTGCAGGTAGGAGGATACATTTGATCCCTGGCCTCCATCTTGGCTGGATATAAAAGTTACTATACTTTATCTAAAATTAGTGGAGGGCAGTTATAGAGAGGTTTAACTAAGAGTCTGGCAGGATCAGATTTGCATTTTTCAAAGATCATTTTGAATATAATACAGAGATGGCTTGTTCTGTTTATCTGGTGGAGTGGGTGGGGCCTTCAGAATACTATATTGGAGGTAGGTAAACCAGTTAGAATACAACTGCAGTGATTCAGGTAAGAAATAGTTACAACTGGGCTGGGCGCAGTGGCTCATGCCTGTAGTCCCAGCTATTCAGGAGGCTGAGGTGGCAGGATTACTTGAGCCTGGGAGATTGAGGCTGCAGTGAGCTGTGATTGCACCACTGCACTTCCTACTGGGTGACAGAGTGGGGGTCTGTCTCTTTAAAAAAAAAAAAAAAAAAAAAAAAAAGTTGCATTGAAAACGGTGTCTGAGTTGTTCAAAAAGTATCTCTGAAGTAGAAAATATAAACCATTGCAGAACAACAATGAAAAAGATAGTAGGTTAAGCTTCAAAGATCAAAAAATCAACCCAAGTCTGATTTAAAAAATATATTGTCATACTAGAGAGTAAGTTCATTTGAATTCAGAGAACGTGCCCACCAGTGGTAGAATCCAGACACCTACAGATGGGTATGAAGGAACTATGACACTGAGCACTAGAGGAAAGTTAAAGATGGAAACATGCTTTCAATAAAAGAACATTCTGGAATCTTGCTATGCTATAGAATCGATATCCAAAAGGTAGCCCAAACTTTAATTTCCAGATGGCACCTTTTAATCACATAGATAACATCCAGCAATTGGCATCTAAGGTTATACAAGTTAGGAAAAAGTTATGTAGAAAAGGGAGAGCTTTAAAAGCAAATAAAACAGCATTCTATTATTATTAATAACAATTTTTTTTTTTTTTTTTTGAGATGGAACCTTGCTCTGTCACCCAGGTTGGAGTGCAGTGGTGTGATCTCAGCTCAGTGCAAGCTCCGCCTCCTGGGTTCACACCATTCTCCTGCCTCAGTCTCCCGAGTAGCTGGGACTACAGGCAACCTCCACCACGCCTGGCTAATTTTTTTGTATTTTTAGTAGAGACGGGGTTTCACTGTGTTAGCCAGGATGGTCTCGATCTCCTGACCTCTGATCCGCCCGCCTCAGCCTCCTCAAAGTGTTAGGATTACAGGCATGAGCGACTGCGCCTGGCTGCATACTATTATTTTAATAAGTAGAAGGGCTTATACTTCTTAATAAGGCTTTTAATACAATTGTGTACATAAATACAAAAGTTATTGATAGGGCTTTCAGGAAATAGGTGATTCATGTAAATTTTCTTCTCCCTTTAGTAGACATTTAAGTAGCAGTAATTCCATGAGAGCAGGGACTTTGGGTAACATTCTGTATCACTAGCTTCTAGTCTGACACACAGTAGGCACTTAACACACATTTGTGTAAAAGTGGGTGAGCATGTTATGAGTGGAATTTGCACGTTGGACCTGTGTTTCAGCAGATCAATAGAGGAACATAACAAATAGTTCCAAAGTAAATTTTATCCTCGGACCAAGTAATTCCAATTTTAGGAATATGTCAAGAATAAAATATGCCCAAATCATAGCTTTACATTAAGTGTGAATCTTGAAGAGCCACTTGTAGGGGAAAACTGCATTAGACATATTTGATTAATTTTTTTTTTTTGGGGGAGACGGAGTGTCACTGTGTCACCCAGCCTGGAGTGCAGTGTCACGATCTCAGCTGACTCCACCTCTGCCTCCCAGGTTCAAGCAATTGTCCTGCCTCAGTAGCTCACGCTAGCTCCCAAGTAGCACATGTTGCCACGCCCAGCTCATTTTTTGTATTTCAGTAGAGATGGTTTTTCACCATGTTGCCCAGGTTGGTCTCAAACTCCTGAGCTCAGGCAATCCATCTGCCTCGGCCTCCCAAAGTGCTAGGGTAGCCGTGAGCCATTGCGCCTGGCCTGATTTTTTTTTTTTTTTTTTTAAGAGAAAAACCCTATCACCCCAACTGTGTGTGTTCTTCTACTTTGTTAAACTTTTAGTTACATTTTTAGTATTAGCTGTCAATGGTTTCAGTTTTGTTTACCAGAAAAGAGGAGTAAGATCCTAATAACGGCCTGTCAGTGCCTTTGTGTTTTGTAGGCCACACTATCCAGCACGGGTTCTTTCTGGAGATTTGGTAGAGTTCAGTAGCTCCTTCCTGATTCTACACTTTCGGTGCTGGTAGAGCTATTTAAAATTCTTGGCATCAGCC
The DNA here is from genome assembly GCF_047675955.1 of Chlorocebus sabaeus. NCBI lineage: Eukaryota > Metazoa > Chordata > Mammalia > Primates > Cercopithecidae > Chlorocebus > Chlorocebus sabaeus. The sequence continues at coordinate 9,676,148 of NC_132929.1, read as the reverse complement.
AGGCCCAGTAGCTTATGCCTTTAATCCTAGAACTTTGGGAGGCCGAAGTGGGCAGATCACCTAAGGTCAGGAGTTTGAGATCAGCCTGGCCAACATAGTGAAACCCTATGTCTACTAAAAATACAAAAATTAGCTGGGTGTGGTGATGCTCACTTGTAGTCCCAGCTACTGGGGAGGCTGAGGCAGGAGAATCACTTGAGCCTAGGAGGTGGAGGTTGCTGTGAGCCGAGATCACGCCACTGCACTCCAGCCTGGGCAACAGAGCGAGACACTGTCTCAAAAAAAAAAAAAAAAAAATTCTTGGCATCAAAGTTGTTCCTTCTCATTCTTTTCTGTTTGAAAAACCTTGAGTTGGAACTTGGTGTCACTGATGAATTGATGGAACACTGGGACCACACTCTCTTCCAACTGCTTTGATTTGTCGCACATTTGGTCTGAGCCAGAAGTAGCTAATCAGAGGAGCTGCACACACACAGCGAGGAACCCAGAGTGCACGCCACTTTCTGCTTTTCCTGTCATGGACTTTAAGACGCTTCAGGTAGAGCTCACGTTTCTAGTGGTAGTGATGACAGTTTTTATTCAGGAAAGAAAGTCCAAGAAAACAAAAGTAAATTTCTGAAGAATTCACATTATGCATTGCAAGCAATAGTTTCAAAACAGAATCCTCAGGAAAATACTACTTTCTTTGTTTCTTTTTTTCCACCCAAGCTGGAGAACTGGGGTGTGCTCATACCTCACTATAACCCCCAATTCCTGGGCTCAAGCTGTCTTCACAGGTAGCAGGGATTACAGGTGCGAGCCACCACACCCTGCAAATACTACTTCCTGATATAAGCAAGGCTGGTGTTTGTATGAATTTCTTCCTACATGTTAAAATTTCTGTGGGGATATAGCCAATATTGTACTGAATGGGCAAAAACTGGAAGCATTCCCTTTGAAAACTGGCACAAGACAAGGATGCCCTCTCTCACTCCTATTCAACATAGTGTTGGAAGTTCTGGCCGGGGCAATCAGGCAAGAGAAATAAATAAAGGGTATTCGATTATGAAAAGAAGAAGTCAGATTTTCCCTGTTTGCAGATGACATGATTGTATATTTAGAAAACCCCATCATCTCAGCCCAAGAGCTCCTTAAGCTGATAAGCAACTTCAGCAGAGTCTCAGGATACAAAATCAATGTGCAAAGATCACAAGCATTCCTATACACCAATAACAGACAAACAGCCAAATCATGAGTGAACTCCCATTCTCAACTGCTACAAAGAGAATAAAATACCTAGGAATCCAACTTACAGGGGATATGAAGAACCTCTTCAAGGAGAACTACAAACCACTGCTCAATGAAATAAAAGAGGACACAAACAAATGGAAGAACATACCATGCTCATGGATAGGAAGAATCAGTATCATGAAAATGGCCATACTGTCCAAGGTAATTTATAGATTCAGTGCCATCTGCATCAAGCTTCCAATGACTTTCTTCACAGAATTGGAAAAAACTACTTTAAAGTTCATGTGAAACCAAAAGGAGCCCGCATTGCCAAGACAATGCTAAGCAAAAAGAACAAAGCTGGAGGCATCACGCTACCTGACTTCAAACTATACTACAAGGCTACAGTAACCAAAACAGCATGGTACTGGTACCAAAACAGAGATATAGACCAACGGAACAGAACAGAGACCTCAGAAATAACACCACACATCTACAACCATCTGATCTTTGACAAACCTGAGAAAAACAAGAAATGGGGAAAGGAGTCCCTATTTAATAAATGGTGCTGGGAAAACTGGCTAGCCATATGTAGAAAGCTGAAACTGGATCCCTTCCTTACACCTTATACAAAAATTAATTGAAGATGGATTAAAGACTTAAATGTTAGACCTAAAACCATAAAAACCCTAGAAGAAAACCTAGGCAATACCATTCAGGACATAAGCTTCGGCAAGGACTTCATGACTAAAACACCAATAGCAATGGTAAAAAAAGCTAAAATAGACAAATGGGATCTAATTAAACTAAAGGGCTTCTGCACAGCAAAAGAAACTACCATCAGAGTGAACATGCAACCTACAGAATGGGAGAAAATTTTTGCAATCTACCCATCTGGCAAAGGGCTAATATCCAGAATCTACAAAGAACTTAAACAAATTTTCAAGAAAAAAATCAAACAACCCCATCAAAAAGTGGGCAAAGGATATGAACAGATACTTCTTAAAGGAAGACATTTGTGCAGCCAACAGACACATGAAAAAATGCTCATTATCACTGGTCATCAGAGAAATGCAAATCAAAACCACAATGAGATACCATTTCATACCAGTTAGAGTGGCGATCATTAAAAAGTCAGGAAACAACAGATGCTGGAGAGGATGTGGAGAAATAGGAATGCTTTTACACTGTTGGTGGGATTGTAAACTAGTTCAACCATTGTGGAAGACAGTGTGGCGATTCCTCAAGGATCCAGAACCAGAAATACTGTTTGACCCAGCGATCCCATTACTGGGTATATTCCCAAAGGATTATAAATCATGCTACTATAAAGACACATGCACACGTATGTTTATTGCAGTACTATTCACAATAGCAAAGACCTGGAACCAACCCAAATGTCCATCAGTGATAGACTGGATTAAGAAAATGTGGCACGTATTCACCATGGAATACTATGCAGCCATAAAAAGGATGTGTTCATGTCCTTTGCGGGGACATGGATGCAGCTGGAAACCAACATTCTCAGCAAACTATCACAAGGACAGAAAACCAAACACTGCATGTTCTTACGCATAGGTGGGAATTGAACAATGACAACGCTTGGACACAGGGCAGGGAACATCACACACCGGAGCCTGTCGTGGGGTGGGGGGTTGGAGGAGGGATAGCATTAGAAGAGATACCTAATGTAAATGACAAGTTAATGGGTGTAGCAAACCAACATGGCACATGTATGCCTATGTAACCTGTGTGTTGTGCACATGTACCCTAAAACTTAATGTATAATAAATAAACCATTAAAAAATAGTTAATACAATGTAAAAAAAATTTCTGTGGGGATAAATTTCTAAAACTTGCTTATTAACAACAAGGGGAATGTTTAAAAGCCAGACATTTTTGTATATCTTTTAGGGTTTTGTTTTTTTTTTTTTTTTCCAGACAGGGTCTCACTCTGTTGTTGCAGTGCAGTAATGTGATCTTGGCTCACTGCAACCTTTGTCCCCCAGGCTCAAGCAATCCTGTCGTCTTAGCCTCTCGAGCAGCTGGGACTACACATGTGCACCACCACGCTTGGCTGATTTCTAAAATTTTTTTGTAGTAATGAGTTCTCACTGTATTGCCCAGGCTGGCCTCAAATTTCAGGGCTCACATGATCCTCTTCAGCCTCCCAAAGTGCTGGGATTATAACTGTGAGCCACCATGCTTGGCCAATTTTACCTTTGTAATGGTCATGTTCATAGCTCATCAGCTAGTAAGTTTGCACTATTTACTTGTCTTGGATAGTGGTAATTGTTGGAATATTACATTTTGAGATCCATCCTTAGTTCCTTTTCATCTTTCTCCCTGTTTGAGAGTGGTTTAAGAAAATGCTAATTGAAGATCTCTGCCATTTTTTCTCCTTCCCACTTGTTCTTCTTTGAGTTCCTTCATTTACTAGAAATTTCTGCTTGCAAACAGAATTCTGTATTTTACATTTTTGCCCTATATTTTTGGCAAGCTTTGTGGGACTAACATGATTTTTCCTCCTTATTTCTCTGTTGCCTTATCCCTTTTATGGCACGTACACTACTTAAGTTCATTTGTTGATTTTTTTAGACTTGTATTCTTGTTCGTTTGCTCATTCTTGCATGCATATATTTACACATTATTCTTATTTCCCTCCTTACTAAATGCACATTTACTAACTGCCTACTGTGTGCCAGGCACCGCACCAGTCACGGGAGTGGTAATAAACACTGGGCCCTGACAGTTTCAGTGCTTTACTGAAGGTGTGTACATACAGAAATCAGGTTGGCTTCGTGTGGAGCAAGGCGGCATGGAGCCCCAACAAAGATGAGATCACTGTACACCTCAAACTACTGAACATATAATGTGTATCACCCCTTGAGGAAGTAAAAAAACCAGAAAACCAAAAAACGTTTTGCATCAGTGAACAAAAACCTAGACACGATCAGTGATGCACAAACATCCCCAGAGCAAGATCATTTTGGCACACTGGAGAGGGAACTTGCCTTGACACCTGCTGGCTGCTTGGTTTTATGTGAAGTTTGGAATTGGTAGAATGTAGTGTTTGTATCGATCTGCCTTGCCGTACCTTGACCCCATTGGTGGGCAGCACATTTGTTTGCACATCATTTTCAGGACTGAACTTTGAGTCTTTCCTCTAATTGTATGCCTGATTTTCTATAATATGTATGCTGTGATAAGAAACCACAGCTGCTGTTAGTCTCAAAGGACATGACCTGAAAAAGAATAAAAATCACAGTTTGCACATATTTGCTCTCATTTTTAACAGGAAGGCTAAACAAAAAATTTAAAAATTCTAATTACTCTGTATGTCATTTGCCCATTGAAATCACAGCTCAGTAGAATAGTGTTTTTCAAAACTAAAAATAAAACCTAATGAGATGAGAAGGCCAGTTGGATGCGTTATTTTTTTTTGTATGCAGACACATATTTCATGTCCATTGGGTTGAATAGGAGAGGGAAGAGGTAGAGAAACAGAAATTTAAAATTTACATTGCAGTGTGAGACAGGTGTATTCAAGGGACATTATGAACGTCCTAATTAGTCTAATATTATTTTAGAGTTTTCAGCTAAGCTCATAGTGTGCACAAAAACAAAACAGACTCACAAGCCAACAATGGGGAGAGCAATAAAAGCAAGAAATCTGCTAGATACTTAAATGATCTTGGCATTGGTGGGAAAATGTTTTGTTACACTGACATAGATGAGAATACTAGCATTATTTGAATAATGTGGTTTTAGAGTTTTTAAATTTAATTTGTATATCATTTAAAGTCTTTGTAGTACAGCAGTCAAAAAAGATGCCCATTTTTATGATTTTGTTAATAGATTTTTCATGTTTGTATTTAGAAATTTGGAAGATTTTCAAAATATTAAATGATAATTTTCTGAAAGGTATATTTTCAACTGTATAAAAATTAATATTTTTAAAATATCTGTAAGAAGTACATCTCACCTGAGTTATATCAAAAGAGCAAAAAAGAATCCCAGGCTGGGTGTGGTGGCTCACACCTGTAATCCCAGCACTTTGGGAGGCTGAGGCAGGTGGATCACGAGGTCAAGAAATTGAGACCATCCTGGCCAGCATGGTGAAACCCCATCTCTACTAAAAATACAAAAATTAGCTGGGTGTGGTGGCATGCGCCTGTAGTCCTAGCTACTTGGGAGGCTGAAGCAGGAGAATCGCTTGAACCAGGGAGTTGGAGGTTATAGTGAGCTGAGATCGCGCCACTGCACTCCAGTCTGGTGACAGAGCGAGACTCCATCTCAAAAAAAAAAAAAAAAAAAAAAAAAATTCCAAAAGTATTTTCCATAGGCAATTTAAAATTAATAATCACATTGAATATAAATATAAATATTAAATATATTGAATATAAAACATTAACATTAATTGATTGGAACAACAAATTAAGTCACTCTCAAAACAATGTATTGACTAAATATTAATATTGACATCTTTACAGTTGTAAAGTTTCATCCAGGCGTGTTCCACTTTTCCATTTATACCTTTGTCCTTACCTTTGATTACTCCCTTACGCAAATTTTATGCTCTAGTAACAGCAAATTGCTTGCAGATCCCACAGTACCTGCGTTTTCTCCTTTCTGATTTTGGCTCTTTCTTTAGTTACAGTCTCCTTCTGGCTTTTTGCCTGGTCAGCTCTTTGTTTTCCTTCGGATCAGGTATTCACCTCTTCTAGGAAGCCTCACTGACTCTGCCCCAACCTGGATTCACTATGCTCCCCTTCCCCCTGCCACACACACACAATGCTCCCATAAGACTTTGTGTCTGTCTTTGTATGTTCTGTAACTGCTTATTTATGTGATCCTTAACTCATTAGGGTATGGCATTAATCTATTTAATTTTATATTTTCAGCACTTAATACAGTATCTGGCTCTTAACAGATTTTTGTTAAATGAATAATCAAGGATCTTTCTGTGTAGTTTTGTGTTTTTCTTCATATAGGTCTCACCCATTCTTAAGGTTTTGTTGCTGGCACGGAGGGGTTACTTTTTTCTCCTTAAAATTATCTGCTTGTTTATTAGTAGTATGTAGGAAAGTTATTGATCTAGTTCTTCTTTCTCATCTGTTCTCCCTGGGGGTGAACTAGGTGTGGTTGCACGATTGCTGATGGAGTTGGTGGGCTTTCAACTTCAGGCACTGGACCTGGAAGCTTTGATTATTTGTATGGTGGTTTTCACCAGCCAAGTTAACTAACAGTCAACATTTTAGGTGTCAGACAAGTTATTAGTGAGACGCATATAAGCTTCTTGGTGGACCATATCTTTTCTAAGTAAATTAGCACCACGAACATATCATTGTGTGTATAAAATAATAAAGGGAGAGAATGTGACCCCCTCTAAGTCATTGAGGAAAGAATTCAGATTTCCTTTAAAAATTTCATTTTTTCTGTTTCATGCAGTTTTCTCTTGTCTTGTTCAACTCAGAGTCTGAGAATAAGGAAAACAGGAGTGTGTCTTCTGTATTTATGTTATTAACACACAATAGTGCTTGGCAAATAGTTGTGTTAAAATGTGTGAAAAATGAAAATTAATAAATAGAAGAATCATTACTTCCGAAGTCTTTCCCATTTTCCCCTAGAAAGGTAGTAAACAATATTTATCTTGGTAAAAGCTGTTACATTCTGCTGGAAACTAGAATTTTACTCCATAAGTACCCTATGTTAGAATTGAAAAAAATGTTGAAAGGCACATTGTCTAAAATTCCAATTTGAGAAGTTTGAATGTTACAAGTAGCTTTCAGAATGATGGGAGACAACTCATGCTTTAGTGAGCACAGTGCCTCCCCTAGAAGCAGACCCTTATTAACCAGCTATTTCTCAAGTAGGATGGTCCCATAACTTGTCACAGAGAGCATTTGCTTCCTAACCCTATATTCATTCTCCCTTTTTCTCTGTGGTAATAGAGCCTCTGATTTTTATCTGGTCCCATGGCCACCCGAAAAAAATGATCTTACATACTTTGTGGTTTGATAAAACTATGATATATTTCTTATACTTATGATACAGCTCTGTCCAAAAGAGAAATGAGTGGAAATATTCTGTTGTAGTTTCTAGAAAATCTTAATAGGTAGACTTCTGCCCCTTTTTCTTTAATTATTTTTCTGTCTTTCTGTCTGGAATTTTGATGGGATAGCAGGAGCTCTGGTTCTCATATTGGACTGTGGCAAGAAGGGCCTCCACAGGCATGGCAGAGCAACGGGAGGAGCCTGGGCCACTATACCAGCCTTTGACTGCTGGACTCTGTACTTCATTTAGTTGACAAATGTATTAGTCCATTCTCACACTGCTGTAAGGACATACCCAAGACTGGGTCATTTATAAAGGAAAGAGGTTTAATTGACTCACAGTTCTGCAGAGCTGCGGAGGCCTCAGGAAACTTACAGTCATGGCGGAAGGGGAAGTAGACATGTTCTTCTTCATAAGGTGGCAAGAGAGAGAATAATGAGAGCTGAGTGAAGGGGGAAGCCCCTTATAAAACCATCAAATCTCCTTTTCGAGGCTGAGGTGGGCGGATCACGAGGTCAGGAGATTGAGACCATCCTGGCCAACACGGTGAAACTCTATCTCTACTAACAATACAAAAAAATTAGCTGAGTGTGGTGGCACACGCCTGTAGTCCCAGCTATTCAGGAGGCTGAAGCAGGAGACTCGCTTGAACCTAGGAGGCGGAGGTTGCAGTGAACTGAGATCTTGCCACTACACTCCAGTCTGGGCGACAGAGCAAGACTCTGTCTCAAAACAAACAAACAAACCACCAAATCTTGTCAGAACTTACTGTCACGAGAATAGTATGGGGGAGACTGCCCCCATGATTCAATTATCTCCCACTGGGTCCCTCTCATGACACATGGGGATTATGGCAACTACAATTCAAGGTGAGATTTGGGTGGGGACAGGGCCAAACCATATCAACAGAGAGAGAATCTTTTATCTTGTTTGGGCCATGATATACAGGTACAGGTCTTTGTTACATGCAGCCAGACCTTATCCTGACACACTATACTACAGATCAGTTCTAAGATCTTACGACTTCATTGTCCATCCAAAGATTGATCTTTGTATTCTTATTTATTCAGCCTTGTCAAGTCATCTACTCTCACCTTGGAGTTCTGTGTCAGGGTTTGATGCTGGCCTTATTCTGAAGATTGATCTGAGAATTTTTACAGGCTTAACAGAATAGTCACCAACTGTTTTGGGGAAAACAGCTGTATTCTAAATTCCAGAATGTCATCATCCTTTTCTCATAAAGCCTAGAATCCCTTGAAGGTACCTTAGTGTATTTGGCATTTCCTTCAACATAATCCATGCAGATGGGGAAGCAGCTTTTTAATGGCGTTGGGAAGATAGGCACATCCTGTTATGTAGTGCTCAGTGTGGATGTTCGATGCTCAGGGGCTTTTTGGGCCCTACACTTGGTGAGAAAGCTAATTATAAGTCACTGTTGAGCAGGAGGAGAGATTTTTTTAAATATAATTTTAAAAAATTATTATACTTTAAGTTCTAGGGTACATGTGCATAATGTGCAGGTTTGTTACATATGTATACTTGTGCCATGTTGGTGTGCTGCACCCATCAACTCGTCAGCACCCATCAACTCGTCATTGACATCAGGTATAACTCCCAACGCAATCCCTCCCCCCCCCCTGCCCCCCATGATAGGCCCCAGTGTGTGATGTTCCCCTTCCCGAGTCCAAGTGATCTCAATGTTCAGTTCCCACCTATGAGTGAGAACATGCTGTTTTTGGTTTTCTGTTCTTGTGATAGTTTGCTGAGAATGATGGTTTCCAGCTGCATCCATGTCCCTACAAAGGACATGAACTCATCCTTTTTTATGGCTGCATAGTAGTCCATGGTGTATATGTGCCACATTTTCTTAATCCAGTCTGTCACTGATGGACATTTGGGTTGATTCCAAGTCTTTGCTATTGTGAATAGTGCCGCAATGGACATACGTGTGCATGTGTCTTTATAGCAGCATGATTTATAATCCTTTGGGTATATACCCAGTAATGGGATGGCTGGGTCATATGGTACATCTAGTTCTAGATCCTTGAGGAATCGCCATACTGTTTTCCATAATGGTTGAACTAGTTTACAATCCCACCAACAGTGTAAAAGCGTTCCTATTTCTCCACATCCTCTCCAGCATCTGTTGTTTCCTGACTTTTTAATAATTGCCATTCTAACTGGTGTGAGATGGTATCTCATTGTGGTTTTGATTTGCATTTCTCTGATGGCCAGTGATGATGAGCTTTTTTCATGTGTCTGTTGGCTGTATACATGTCTTCTTTTGAGAAATGTCTGTTCATATCCTTTGCCCACTTTTTGATGGGGTTGTTTTTTTTCTTGTAAATTTGTTTGAGTTCTTTGTAGGTTCTGGATATTAGCCCTTTGTCAGATGAGTAGATTGCAAAAATTTTCTCCCATTCTGTAGGTTGCCTGTTCACTCTGATGGTAGTTTCTTTTGCTGTGGAGAAGCTCTTTAGTTTAATTAGATCCCATTTGTCCATTTTGGCTTTTGTTGCTGTTGCTTTTGCTGTTTTATTTATTTATTTATTTATTTTATTTTTTTTTTTTGAGATGGAGTCTCGCTCTGTCGCCCAGGCTGGAGTGCAGTGGCCGGATCTCAGCTCACTGCAAGCTCCGCCTCCCGGGTTCACGCCATTCTCCGGCCTCAGCCTCCCGAGTAGCTGGGACTACAGGCGCCCGCCACCTCGCCCGGCTAGTTTTTTGTATTTCTTAATAGAGACGGGGTTTCACCGTGTTAGCCAGGATAGTCTCGATCTCCTGACCTCGTGATCCGCCCGTCTCGGCCTCCCAAAGTGCTGGTGCTGTTTTAGACATGAAGTCCTTGCCCATGCGTATGTCCTGAATGGTATTACCTAGGTTTTCTTCTAGGGATTTTATGGTATTAGGTGTAACATTTAAGTCTCTAATCCATCTTGAATTAATTTTCGTATAAGGAGTAAGGAAAGGATCCAGTTTCAGCTTTCTACTTATGGCTAGCCAGTTTTCCCAGCACCATTTATTAAATAGGGACTCCTTTCCCCATTTCTTGTTTTTCTCAGGTTTTTCAAAGATCAGATGGCTATAGATGTGTGGTATTATTTCTGAGGACTCTGTTCTGTTTCATTGGTCTATATCTCTGTTTTGATACCAGTACCATGCTGTTTTGGTTACTGTAGCCTTGTAATATAGTTTGAAGTCAGGTAGCGTGATGCTTCCAGCTTTGTTCTTTTGACTTAGGATTGTCTTGGCAATGTGGGCTCTTTTTTGGTTCCATATGAACTTTAAAGCAGTTTTTTCCAATTCTGTGAAGAAACTCATTGGTAGCTTGATGGGTTTGGCATTGAATCTATAAATTACCTTGGACAGTATGGCCATTTTCATGATATTGATTCTTCCTATCCATGAGCATGGTATGTTCTTCCATTTGTTTGTGTCCTCTTTTATTTGACTACTGGTTACATAATGAAATGAAGGCAGAAACAAAGATGTTCTTTGAAATCAATGAGAACAAAGATACAACATACCAGAATCTCTGTATGTAGTCTTTGCCTGAGTAAAGATTGTTCCCTGAATTCTCACTGGACAGCTTTATGTTAAGTACTTTTGCTTGACTGAAAGCTTTTTTTTTTTGTTGATGCTGCTGAAAGGATAAGCTTAAAATTGGCAGTCGTATTATCTATGACTAGATGGTAAGCTTTTCGAATGCATATTAGTACTGAAGAATTCTAGCAAGTTTAGTGTCCACTTTGCCACTGACCATAAAACATGTGTCAGACCAGCTTGGGAAGTTAGGCAGAGTGAAAATCCTGGATATTATAAACACAGTGATAGAATTGGTATGTCACCTTTATTTCACGAATACTATCATTATTAGAATACTTAGAGTTCTGTAAGACAGACTATTTTTAAAAGTACTCTAGGCATAATTTTAGGAAGTTCCTGAGGTGATTTCCTAAAAAGAGGAATTCTTTATTTCTTAGTTTGGACTTCCATATCTTCAAACATGTCAACAAATAAAATATTAGTATGTCAAGTATCATAAAATATTTACTGAGTGTTGCTTTTGTTCGGGGAACTCAAGACAGCTAAGAGGCCTAGCAGAAACAGTGGAAAGAAGAGCTTTATTACTTGATAATTTATTATTATAAATGCTGTCTGGCCTTGGTGGCATGTACCTGTATTTCTAGCTACTTGGGAGGGGAGGCTGAGGTGGGAGGATCCCTTGAGCCCAGGAGTTTGAGAAAAATCGATGCCAGGTTGTCTCTTGGAGAAGCAAAGTTAAAAAATAAAATAACAAATGCTGTGAACCAGGAGTCTTGGTGTCTAGCCATTAAATGGCGGTGTGGTCTTGGTTAGAACACTGAACCTTCCTAGAGCTAAGGTTCTTCACAGCTCTGTAAAGTGAGGGTTAGAGTGAATGATGTCTGCAGTTCCAACTTTTGAAGTCTTTGAATATTTTGTCTCACATACATTCTGAGAAGGTCCCTACCCTCAAGAAAATTCAGCTTTTCTCTAGATTTTCTTCCATTTTGTTTAGTTCCCAAAGGAAAACTCCTTGTTGTTTACAAAGGATGATTCGACTGGAAAATGTGTTGTGCCGAAAGGAAGTCTCCTTCAATCCCACAACCTGAGAGACAGTCATTTTAAAAATAGGTATTAATTATTTGGACTAATCTCTATGCATAAATTAGTATTTTTTGTGATAGATATATATAAAGATATATAAGTATATATATACACATATATATGTGTCATTCATACTATACTGAAGCCTTGCTTTTCTCATGTAGCAGTTGAGATAATGGGTATCTTTCTGTGTCCATACATACAGACCTACCAAATGGAGTGCCACTGATTGAATATTGTGGTTCACCAAAACACATTTTGGCCAAATGATCAATATTTGGCTAAAGTTAAAGCTAAATATCATTGTTGTAAAATGGACTACTGGGATACAAGAAAAAAACGGAAATTAAAGAATATGTTAAAATTTTAGTAGCCAGATTTAGACAAATGGGCATACTGATTTCTGACTACTGTCAGCTATTTGATTCTTCCTATAGTCACCATACAGTACACTACACCTTTGCAATACTAAAGTTGCTAGCTTTTAACTGAGGTGTCTAGAGGAACAAGATGTTGTTTGGCTGGCTCTGCCAGAATAGAGTACTGATGATGATAATGTTGTTCCTCAGCAACTACGCTTGTCTTCTCAAATAGTAACTGACTAGGTAAAGACTTTCTCTCCTTATCAACCCCTACCCTTGGAGATTTGTTTGATGGTCATGAGTTTCATGAAGCAATCCTAGAAACTGAAGCATTGTATACTGCTTGAAGCATTCTTTTTGAATGTTTGCAGAAGCATATGTAAGATTGCTATCTCTTAAATTTATTTCTAATTTTCTTCTTTTTTTTTTCGTTTGAGACAGGATCTTGGATCTTGTTCTGTCACTCAGGCTGGAGTGCAGTGGCATGATCTCAGCTCCACTGCTGCCCCAAACTCCTGGGCTCAAGCGATCTCCCACCTCAGCCTCCAGAGTAGCTGAGGCTATAGGCGCGGGCCACCATGCCTGGGTAATTTTTTTTTTTTTTTTTTTTTAAATAGAGATGTGTTCTCATTTTGTTGCCCAGGCTTATCTTGAATTCCTGGCCTCAATTAATCCTCCCACCTCAGCCTCCCAAAGTGCTGAGATTACAGGCTTAAGCGACTGTACATCCAGCCTTATTTCTGTTTTTTTTTTTTTTTTTTTTTTTTTTTTTAACATTTTTGCTTCTTCACACGATTATTTGATTTAAAATCTCTTATTAATTTTGGCTCTAGAAATGTGGCAATAGAGGAATGTAATTGACTTTCAAAATACAACAGAATTGTCTCGATATCTCCTGTGTCTCAGCTTTGATTGCAAGCATGCCAGCTTCAGCATTGTTGCTGGAATAGGATGAGATGAGGCTTTTTATCACGTAAGGAAAATGTGAACTCTTCATGTACATCAGTTTTGCTACCTCCTTTCCCTCTTTTAAACAGATTCCAGTAAATGCCTTCATCATAAGCAGTCATTAAATTTGTGGGCCTAATATTTTGGTATTCTTATCTACAAAGTAGTAGAATATTATGGGATTTTTATTGTTTTTTAAGCAGGCTGTGTAATAGGCACCAGCTGCTCTTCCATCTTGTTCGAGGATGTCGTATAAGTACACAACAAGGCAGTTCTCCAATCTTCTGTAAGTCATACAATTAGTCTTTAACTGAAGAAGAGGGAAGACAGTGCTTTAAGCTTTGAGCTTCCTAGTTCTTTCTAGTGCAATTCCTTTCACGATGCTCCAATTAATTCAGGACACACAGCTGTTGAATCTCATGAGCCCTAAGACACCCTTCTCCATGTTTGTTCCCTTGTCAACTACAGTTGGCTGTCACTGTTCCTTTCTGGTTTTCTTCTACACTTCTTAGTCCGATTCACCATGTCTTCAGCATGTGGGAGACCAGGGACTCTTCGGGCAGACAGATAAAGCTGGAGCAGAATGGAATGTGCTGTGAATACCCCATGCTGTCTTACTTAAAGTAGGTTTCTAATTGTCCGTGCATGTCCAAATGTCTGGTATAGAAGATATAAAAGTAGCACATTTGGTAAATCACCACACTTTGTGTGTATGTGACAACGTAACACAGAAGAATTTTGGTAATATGTTTTCCAGAAAGACTTTTAGTTCTAGGATTCATAGTTTCAACAGGTTTGTCCACTTTCATCTTCAGTGCGAGGATCAGAGTGGTTGGTATTCTGTAGTAGTCATTTTACCAAGTTGATTCCTTAAAATTAGCCAGGAAGATCAGTTGAGCCTCACAGGTCCTGGCTGCAATGAGCTGTGATTGTGCCACTGCACTCCAGTCTGGGTGACAGAGTGAGACCTTATCTAAAACATAATAATAAAATTAGCCTCTAGGCCACATGCAGTGTCTCATACCGGTAATCCTAGCCCTTTGGGAGGTTGAGGTGGTAGGATGGTTTGAGGCCAGGAGTTTGAGACCAGCCTGGGAAATATAGCAATACCCCATCTCTACAAAAAATAATAATTTTGCTGGGCATGGTGGTGTGCACCTGTAGTCCCAGAAACTTGGGAGGCTGAGATGGCGGAAATCACTTGAGTCTAGGAGTTTGAGGCTGCAGTGAGCTCTGATCATGCCACTGCACTCCAGCCAGGGTGACAGAGTGAGGCCCCATCTCTACTAAAATAAAATAAACCTCTATATGCTTTATCTGTAAGGATTTTTTAAAGGCTTCTTTAAATTGTGTTATATTTTGAAGTTTTATTCCTGAAAACAAAATGTGTTATATTTAGGTAACTCATTTTTCTCCAACATTTTCTTCTTTGTATTCTTTATGTGTATTTTATTTTGTGTGCATCAAAGATGACTTCATGGATGTCATTGTTTATGACGTTATAGTTTTTCCTGTTCTTGAAATTTTGACATGGCAAAATTACAAAATCCATGTCTCATGTCCCCAGTATCTTAATCTCTGTGGATCTTTTTCCGTTAACTCTTGTTTCTTTTTTCTTTTCTCTTTGTTTTCTACTATTTTGGTCTCATCTTTTGGTATGCCTGATCGTTTTTAATGGATTTTGGACATTGTAAATTAAAAATTGTAGAGATCATTGGAGGATACTGATAGTGTTATTTTCCTCCAAAAATGATTTACTTTTGCTTGTAGGCAGAATCAGAGATTGAGCTGACTCACAGCTGGACCTCAGACTTGGTGAGGGCTGGTCAATGCTTACTTTACTCCTACTTACAGGATGCAGTTATCAGCAGGTCCTGCCTGAAAACCTTGGTTTTCCAAGACTTCCTCATCCACTGGCCCTGAACTCCAGTTTTTGTCTACCTAGTGCTGTAAGACTGGCAGAGCTTTCTTCAGCGTTACGACCTCCTGGGTTGTTTTTTAGCCTCTGCATTAGGGGGATAAGCAGCCCTAAATGTTAGTCTAACCTCCTTGTATGCTTCTCTTCTTTCCAGGGATTTTGTCCAAGTCCTCAGTGCCTTGGTAGCTCTGATATCTTCAGATAAGACTTTTTGGGTCTTTTTGGGTAGGGGTGCCTGGTTCCTCGTTCTCAGCAAGAAGACTGGTGGAATAAGATAGTCATTGTTGGAATTTTACCTATATTTTTAAGTGAATATTCAGATATTAAAAATAAGTATACATAGCATGCCTTATTTGCATTACTGAATCTTGTACCAATTACATATTAATCTGTGAAATCATGTGATCATTTCTAATCTAGAAGTTCAAGAATGTCAAAAACAGCACTCAATAAAGCATTCAGCAATTTGGTCAGTTTTTAAAAAATCTAGATTTTAAATTCATACATCAGTCATTTACTTCATATATATTAGCAATCATATTTCATATATTCTCCCCTTTTCCTATTTTCCTACTGGGTTGCTTTATTCTAATTGATTTGTGAAAGTTTTGTATCTAATATACAAAGATCTAATATACAAAGAACTTCCACATATTCTTTGCCAATAATATGTGCTACAAATATTACTTCTCAGCCTGTCATCTTTCGAGTTTGTTTATAATTCCTGTAATTCAAAAAATTTTATTTTTATGTATTAAAATTTTTTCAGCAGCCAAAATTTGCCCTCCCGTTTCTAGATAATAAGAAATTCATCCCTGCTTTCTTGTAATAGTGTTATAATTTCCTTTTTTTCTAAACATTTAAATACCTGATTCATACAAAATGTTTTACATCTGAGAAATGAGATATTGGGAATTAGCCTAGTTCTCACATGGCTGGTCAGTTGCTTTAACACCGTGAAAGAGATTTCTCCACAGATCTCATCTGCCACTCTTACGACATCTAAGTATCCATATACCTGGATCTGTTTCTAGACACTCTTCTGTGCTTATTTTTTTCACCAGTGACTATCCATTTTATTTATTGAGACTTTTGAATACATTTTTATGATCAATAAGACAACTTCTTTACCCTTTTTTAAAAAGCATGTCTTAGTTTCATGTATTTTAAAAAATGAATTTGAGTAATTTCGACAAATGAAACCTTTTTGGGATTGAATATTGAATTTGTAGACCTCATTAGGTGAAATTGATATCTTGATACTGTTGAGTTTTTTGTCTTCCTTTTTAAGTTTTATTTTTAAAAGTTTCTTTTAATAAATGTTTATTCCTGATTCATTCCTAGGAATTTTTTGTATGTTATTGCTATTATGAATGAGATATTTTCTTCCATTTTGTTTTATTTATTTATTTATTTATTTTGAGACAGAGTCTTGCTCTGTCACCCAGGCTGGAGTGCAGTGGTGCAATCCTGGCTCACTGCAGCCTTCGCCTCCCAGGTTCAAGCAATTCTTCTGCCTCAGCATCCCAAGTAGTTGGGACCACAGGTGCCCGCTACCACCCCTGACTAATTTTGTTTTTTTTCTCTCCCCCGAGGCGGAGTCTTGCTCTGATGCCCAGGCTGGAGTGCAGTGGCATAATCTTGGCTCCTCAGCCTCCTGGGTTCAAACAGTTCTCCTGCCTCAGCCTCCAGAGTAGCTTGGGATTACAGGCACGTGCCACCATTCCTGGCTATTTTTTGTATTTTTAGTAGAGACGGGGTTTTACCATGTTGGCCAGGCTGGTCTCGAACTCCTGACCTCATGATCCACCCGCCTCGGCCTCCTACAGTGCTGAGATTACAGGGATGAGCCACCGTGCCCAGCCTAATTTTTGTATTTCTGGTAGAGACAAGGTTTCACCATGTTGGTCAGGCTGGTCTTGAACTCCTGACCTCCAGTGATCCACCTGCCAAAGTGCTGGGATTACAGGTGTGAGCCACTGCGCCCAGCCTGTGCCGTAACTTTTGAGGGATCAAATTTATTTACCAGTGACTAAGATTAGTGATTTTATCTTTTTTTTCTTGGTCCTTTTGCCATTTGGTAAGATGAAATACACTAAATATTAATCTTACCAAATGTTAACGTTGACATCTGTGTGTTTTGTGATTTTGGAAATGGAGTTGGAGGTATGTTCCAGTTTTATCCTTGTCTCTCCCTTTGAGTTTGAGCACTTCATAAATGGCACTTTTGCTCTAGCAGGGAAATTCAGAGAACTGAGAGTTTCCTTTGGCTTTTGCATAATTTTTTTTCCCTATTCCTAGGGGACTCCTTCTCACAGTTCCGGTTTGCTGAGGAGAAAGAATGGGATACTGAAGCTTCTTGTCCAAAACAGGTAAGATAAGAGCTGTCTTAAGTGTGGACGGGCTCTTCTTCAAGGCTGAAGGCTAACACCTTTGACATTCTTGTGACAGAGTCTTCACGTAGAAAAGAGTAGTAATTTTTATATAGCGTACTCTCAGCTAACCTTTTCAGAACATTTTCAGGGGGCTGAAATTCCACAAGTCCTTGAAGCAAGAGTACACTTTTCTACCTGGCCATCTGTGTGAATTATGCGGCACACATGGACTGGGTCTCAAGGTACAAACTTGCTAGCCGTGATTTTGACAGAGTGGATTACTTTGCCATTTGGTCTTCCTCCTTTGCCACTCTTTGACGATTCCCTTTAGAGTTGAAAATTAGTTTTGTCTCTCACTGTTTTTGGTGTTAGGTTGAGAAAACCCTTCACCTTATAGCTTTAAATAACACTTCTACAATTAGGAGAATAGAAGTATAAAATAAGGGCAAATATTGTAGAAGTCTTTCATCAAGTCTCTAAACCCCAAATGCCTTATTTTCTTTGTGTGTATCTAATATTTTCTTCCCAAGGAGTTCTGATTATTTTCCAAGCGGGCTTCCACTAATTCTTTTCGTATGAGATGACAGATATTTTCCCCCTTTTAGGATGCACATAGGGACATAGTGGTGGCTTGTGACATGCTCCCCAACTCCAGGGCTAGAGCATACTGTCTGATAAACTGATTAGCATCTGCCCCCAGCTTCAGAGAGGCGGCTGAAGCTGCAGATGCGAAGCCCATAGGCAGTGCCGTCCCTGTTCTGCTCCCAGATCAGCAGATGCGCTGTGGGTGGCTTGTCTGATCTCTGGGCCGGTTTTAGGCTCACTTGTTTGGGATGGCCTCTGACTCATACAGATTACGAGGAGGGGAGTCTCTTGGAAAATGACTGCCTGGCACTTTACAAAGAGCGTGTTGTATATGCCATAGAAAAAGGTGAGAATTACATTTGTCTTTGCTTAAGTCTGGGTCTACGCCTGAGGTACTTGTTAGAATTCTAGGACACAGTGAAGATAGATTGCTGAGGAATATGGTAGAAGCCAAACAATTTGCATTTCATCTCCTTTTGAACCACATTGATTACCAAAGAATATTTCAAGTAGCTTCAGAGTTTCAAATAACTCTAAGCTTCGTCCTTCATCAGAACATAGAGCACTGGTTTACTAAATGTTTTTATTAAATGGAGCTTATTCAAAGTGAATGAGACAGACCCCGCCTGTTCATTGCTCTCGGCCCCTTACCTGGGCACACTGGGTGACCTGTAGTTTGGTAGACGCTCAACAGATATTTACCTAATACGTGCACAAGAATACAACCTAAAATAAGGGGTGCAATAAATGAATGAACAGTACTGGCAGAGATAGTTACTTTGCACTGGAAGTGATTGGAATTGGTACCATGGGGAAAAGATCATTTGAATGGGTCTTGGTGGACAAGCGTGACTCTGGTAGGTCCTGTCTGAGGAAACAAGATGAAAATGGTTAAGATCAGGAAAACGAGGTTACCCTCAGAGAAGGGTGTGGCCAGAGTGTACTGTTCCCAGGGGAGGAGGCCTCAGTGGCAGGCATGGGCTAGTTAGTACCAGCAGTCTCAGACCTGAGTGTGAATTCTGGATCTAAGAGTTGGGTAAACTTTTTCCTTCTCTGTTGCTTCACCTGTAAAATGGAGCTAATAACAAAATATAACTCAGAGTTATAAGAAGGACTAAATTAGGTAATAAAAAGCCCTTGAGTGCAGTTCCTGATGCATATGAAACACTCAAAATTAGCTCTTTTATTACTATTTGTTAACAAAGTTTTGTTTAGCAAGAATATGGAAATGGTTAGATTTAACTTCAGCCGCATTGGGAAGGATGGGGAGGGATTGAACGGATGAGATGAGAGGTTAGGGGCAGGGACACTGATAAGAAGGGTATGATGTTGGACGACTGGGAAAGAGTGAGAGCCCGAGGGCGTGCAGCCAGTGGGCGTGGGACACAGGTTACTCACAGACAGGACTTGAGCGGAGGGTGGGGTCCACTGTGGTCACTGGCCAGATGTGAGACACAACGACAAGAAAGATTTGCAGTGACACTATGCTTTCTAGCTTGAGTAACTAGGTGGGCGGTGGTGCCATGAATGGAACAAAATGAGAGCAGAAAGAAGTTAAGTTTGATTTTGAACAGTTCGAGTTGGAGGTAGGACATGTCTGAAACTGAATTCATTTCCCCATCAAAACAATTTCCTGTCTGACTTAACTCCTCACTAAATTTTCTTCCTTGTTGATATAAGAGAAAAAACTGGATATATATAATATATAATACATACTATATATAATTATATCTTATATGTTGAGTGCCTATAATATATATTTGAGTGCACATTATATATTATATATATGTACACACACATATATATGTAATTTGTTGTTCCTTATACCATCCCATGTCCTCAGTGTGACCAGTGATGCAAGACAATAGAGAGGGGCCGGGCGCAGTGGCTCATGCCTATAATCCCAGCACTTTGGGAGGCCGAGGTAGGCAGATTCCCTGAGGTCAGGAGTTTGAGACCAGCCTGGCCAACACGGTGAAACCCCGCCTATACTGAAAATACAAAAATTAGCTGAGCGTAGTGCAAGTCTGTAATCGCAGCTACTTGAGAGGCTGAGGCAGGAGAATTGCTTGAACCAAGAAGGTGGAGATTGCAGTGAGCCGAGATCGCGCCACTGCACTCCAGCCTGGGCAAGAGAGAGACTCCATCTCAAAAAAAAAAAAAAAGGAAAAGTAGAAATACGTTTTGTCTTTGCAGTTAAAGGGAGTGGGAGTTTGACACGGAGACGTCAAGGGAGTCCTGGCAGGAGAGGGACCGGGTGTCACGGCTTGGACTTGGCGTTCGTTGCTCTGTGGCGGATACACTGGGTGAAGGGACACAGGCCAGCAGTCGGGGTGCTCTGATCTAGCTGTTGGCCTCCATGACCACAGGCGTGTTGGTCTCTTAGATCCGCAAGTGGGATTCTCACAGCTTTCCTTTGGACAGGGTGGGCACCATGTAAAGAGGAGATGAGTGGGAAGATAATTTCCCTGGGCGAACAAACAGATTTATTATTTTTTAAATCACCTCGGTTTTTAAAATTCCAGATTAAATTTCTGTTGACATGGTGACTTATCCAGTAGGACTTCTTTGAGCAACTGCTGGGGGCTGAGCGAACTGCTGGGTGCTGAGTTATATGCGGCCGTTCCTGAGGGCCTGGCTTTTAAAGGCAGATTCCTGGCTCCCACCACCCCCACCATGCCCACCACGCCCACCCCACCTAGAGAATCCACTTCTGTGGGTGAGGCCTGTGAACCTGTATCTTAAAAAGCTGCCCAGCTTATTGCTCCACCATACCGTGTACACATGGTCTCTGGGCCCCAGGTGCATATGGACAGTAAGTCCTGTAGATTCTGGGGAAGATGTAATGGTCTGACTAAAGGCTATGTTTTTTAGCTGCAGAGTGAAGTATATAGCAGTTTCTTTTCTCACTAAAGAGTGTGCCTTTATACAGATACTGAGACTCAGAGCTAAGATTCCTGGCCAGAGAGGAAGCTTCAGGCTTGCAGATTCTTACCACACAGACAGGGTCCTGTGCACACTGATGGCAGAGAAGTGGGACAGAAAGGCTTTGTCCTATAGTCAGGACTGGCTCCCCTCTCCCAGCATTGGCGTGTCTCCTTTCTCTTTACACCCCACCCGCCATAGCATCCTTAGTGGGTGTTGTCTGCTCCTGTCTGTGGCCAGATGTCATAGGCCAGGTCCTCTACTCCAACTGTGAGTGGCTGCCAGGGTTGACCAGGTTGACAAGGGAGCTGGGTTACCCAGGCAAAAATAATGCACCGAATACTTTAAAACATGTAGAAAATGCTGATTTATTATTATTCCAATTAAACCTATTTTAAAAATTCACAGTTTAGCATTAAAAGCAATTCACTAAGGCTTTCTTCAGCTTTAGACCTTTACGGGGCAAACTGGTGACCAAAAAAGAAAGCCTTCTTACAAAGTGGCTTTAAAAATTTTTTTATTTTTTGTTTTTTGAGGAGACCAGCTCCTTTGAAATCTTCACACCACCTGTCAGCCCCATCTCACTGCCTAAACAGCCCTTTCCTCTTCTGTCCAAGGCCAGCAGTCTGAATTCAGGGAAGGGATCAGGTTAGATTTCATTAAATGCTTGCTTTTCTTTCAGCTTGTTAGTCATTGCAAAAGACTCCACAGTTTCCAGGTTACTGGGCAGTCTTCTTTTTATTTTTTGAGCTGGAGTTTCACTCTTGTTGCTCAGGCTGTTGTGCAATGTCACGATCTCGGCTCACTGCAGCCTCTGCCTCCCAGGTTCAAGCGATTCTCCTACCTCAGCCTCCTGAGTAGCTGGGATTACAGGCATCAGCCACCATGCCCGGTTAATTTTTTGTATTTTTTAGTAGAGACAGGGTTTCACCATGTTGGCCAGGATGGTCTCAAACTCCTAACCTCAGGTGAATCCACCTGTCTCGGCCTCCTGAAGTGCTGGGATTCCAGGCATGAGCCACTGTGCCCGGCCCGGACAGTCTTGATGGGAGGGTGATCATTGCCCTGTTAGCTCTGACAGTGTGAGCTGTGGCTCAGGAAGGTAGCTTTGGTTTTACTGATCATAATGTGGAGATGCAGAAACTCTTAACACATCAAGTGTGATGTATGATGTGTCTTATTCCTAGCCAAATACCTCCAGTGGATTATTTATAGTTTCTTCTTTTATTTCCAAAAGGTCATACTTGTCACCTGATATTTTCTTTTTAATCTATATATAGAATTCAGCATTTTACGTGGATAGTGAGTTATTGGTTCGAGCCCTTCAAGAGCTGCCTCTCTCCCTCCGACTCAACGTTGCTGCTGAACTGGTCCAGGTAAAAATCCTGAAGCCCTCTCGAAGCGGGTGGATTAGGCAGGAGGAGAAAAAGAGGGAAACCCTTCCCTCAGTAGGATGTCTCAGTGTCAGCTTCCCTTTATAAAACTGAAGGTTTCATATCAAGGTAGCATTCTGTAAAGTTTAAAGGAGAATCCAAAACATTTTCGAGGTTACTTTTTTACATTTTATATTTGAAACATTTTAAAGGATCAAATATAGTGGAATTGAATGAAATGTAAAATATAAAGTCTGGCTATTTTACTCAAAATATGTATGCATCATCCTGCTGTGTGTTCGACACTAGGGACACAGCGGTGAACAGGCAGACGTGGTCCCTGCCTTTCTGGAACTTCATCTATTGGGAAGGATGAATATTAATCAAATAGTCACACAAGCATATACAAATTGTAATACGTCGTATGAAGTACCGTGTGTTTTTAGAGTAAGTCAGTTTCTCGTGTTGTGTGGTTAGAAATGGCTTTCCTGAAGCAGTGATAGGTGAGCTGAGGTCTAAAGCATAAGGACATTTGAGCTGGAATTTAAACGAGAAAGACCCAATCAGCTCTGCATTAACAGAAGCGACGTTGCTGCCGAGTAGAGAAGACCGTGGGGTCGGAGTGCATGCGTCGGGGTCAGTCTGCATGTGCAGGTGCACATGCGCAGAGCAGGTGAGGGAGGCACATGGGGAGGCTGCTGCACAGGTGCAGGTGAGTAGTACTGTCGCTTGGACTACAGTAGTGATGGTGGAGATGACAGAGATGTATTGAGGTGTTTCAAAGGTACAATTAACAGGATTGGGCGATATGTTGGAAATTGGGAGAGAGTGGTCAATAAAAAATTCAAGATTTTCCAAATTGTGCAACTCAGTGGTAGGCAGGATCAGGAAGGGTGAGTTTTGGACTTCATGAGTTTGTGCCTCTGAGATATCCAAGTGGAAATAATAGTCAACTGGATGTAGAACTATAAAGTTCAGCATTAAGGGCTATACATACACATTCAGGAGATAACAGGATGAAGTGATAATTGATGAACTAAGAGAGGGGGAGGCCCGAAGACTATGCCATGAAGAGCTTCAAAATTCTGGCACAATTAAAAAAAAAAAAGTGAAACCTTGGAAGTACTGATTTTACATAGAATCCTAGCAACTGAAATTATCAACTTCCTTCTGCGGCTGAATGTGATGCTAAGCTTGAGTGTAGCAATGAATTGGTTACCCACCCATTTGCTGTAGTGCATTTACTAGTCTAACATTTGGGGCAGCAGGCAGAGTTCAGGGATGGAGGACAGTTAGGGACAGGGTAGAGAACTAGAAAAAACTGCATTTGCCACTAACGGGGGAATGCCCTGGGGGAGTCTTTGGAAACATTTGGGGGTGTTTGGGAGAGCTCTAGTGGCTTTTCTGCTGATGTCCAGTGATGTTCAAAGTTCTGAAGTGCTTGCCTTGATCTCACAGGATGAGGAATGTTTAGCAGAACTCACCAGGGAAAGGCTGAGAAAAAGGCTTCAGGACTTAGGACAGAGAGGAAGTGGTTGTGAGCGTTTGACAGTGAAGGATGTAATGTCAGTGGCAGGCATCAGAGTAAAGGTATAAAATAATTACGTGACTTTGAAATCCTGGTTAAATCACTTAAAAACATTTCTCCCCGACCTGTGCTGCAGAGCAGGATTCTCTACCTTGTCCGCACATTAGAATCACCGGGGGAGTTAAAAACAGACACCCACCCCAGACCAATTAAATGACTCTGAGATTAGAACAGAGGACCATGTCCCAGCATTGCCGCGTACAACTGACTATGCTGGACATTTATTCCTGTTTGTATATAAAGCCGTACCGTCTTACATGTCTGCTCAGGATGTTTATGTAAAAATAAGGGGTCAGGACCTCCAGTTGAAGTTGAACTTCTGAACCTGCCCCCTGTGAGGCCTTGCTAGTCCCCGGAGCCTTCCCTCCAGAGCAGTGATTCTCAGCCTTAGATTGTAACCTTATATTACAGTCACCGGGGGAGTTTGTCACTTTTATTAAAGTAAAACATCGATTCAGAAAAATGCACATGTGAGTATAACCATGGAATGAGCATCCGGATAAAGACTCAGAATATTGTCAGCACCCCAGAAGCCACCGTTCAGACGCACTCCAAGTCACTCTCTCCCCCCAAAAGGCACTCACTCACCTAGCCTCTAATACTGTGGTTTGTTTCTGAACATTTTACAAATATAATCATCAAATTGAGTATTTTCTTCTGTGTCTGGCATTTTTTACTCAATATTGGTAAGAGACTCTTCTTGGTGAATTTGTTCCTGCACCTTTATATTAGTGCACTTAAATACAATGAACAGATCTGATTTGCTAATTACTTCTTGGTGACATTTTACAGATGTTCATGTCTCATTACAGATTTAAGTGTAAAGCCAAATAGACCTGTGGTCCTCTGGCAGTTTTCAGGCCAGCGCTAGGAAGACATGGACCTTTTCATTCCAAATCTGAGCTAGTTAGCACATGGTCGAGGTGGGGAGACTGGGAGGCACAGTGCTGGCATGTCTCAGTGAGGTCTCCCACATTTACCCCAGGTGTTAGGAAGGGTGCCCACCAGGGCCTGGAAAGGAGCCACTTTGTGAACTATCCGAATTAAGTTTCCTATGTCACCAAGTTTGATGGCTTCCTTTAGCCTCCTATGTATTTACTGAAGCCAAGATGGCAAGACTCACATTTTTAACTCAGTTTTTATACTTCTCTTTCAGGCCACAGTTCCTTTAGAGCTTCCTCAGGTGAAACCAAAGAGAACTGATGATGGCAAGGGATTAGGGATGCAGTTAAAGGGGCCGCTGGGGCCTGGAGGAAAGGGGCCCATCTTTGAGCTGAAATCTGCGGCTGCTGGCTGCCCTGTGTTGCTGGGCACAGACAACCCAAGACCGGGTCCTTCAACGGATTCTCAGAAACCCACTTCCCCACTGCAGTCAGCAGGAGACCACTTGGAAGAAGAACTAGATCTGTTGCTTAATTTAGATGCACCTGTAAAAGAGGGAGATAACATCTTACCAGATCAGACATCTCAGGACCTGAAATCCAAGAAAGATGGGGAAGCGGTCCAAGAGGAAGAAGGTATGGCTTTCCTTTTATTCCCCATGAATCTCGATTCTGGTGTTTTTTCAAGAACAGCCCCACCCGCATCCCATCCGCACACACCCCTCTCAGTGTCTGACACTGATCCAGTGTTGTCCACTGACATCTATTTCTGAGCTCACATCTCTGCTTCACCCTGAGCTGACCTTTCTGACAACCTTCCTCTCACTCGGCACACCAAGCTTCCAAAGCTGCTACCTGCCTGACTGCAGTAGAAACCTGGGGCTGCAAATGGAATTTCCGCTATCACAAGGCACTGGGATACCTGTAGCCTTCAGCCGTTCGGCAGTGGACCTTTCACTCGACTGACAGGCCACCTCTTCGTTCTTTTTTCTTGCTATTTCAATCTTACATTTTGACAAAAGAATGTCACATTCTAATTTCTGCATGTCCTGTGAGAGGTGGCCCATCTGGTGTAGAGGGGCCCGGGGTGACTGCCACATCCATGTATTGCATTTGAGATCCTTTAATTTTCCAGGACTGCTGCAATAATAGTAAAAAGAAAACTGAGCTGTTGGTCTTTTTAAAAAAAAAAAAAAAAAACCAACTAGCGAGGTGTGAAGTTCAACTTCAGAATAAAGAGGGACTCCTCTACCCAGCTGTATTTGTTCAGATAGGACTGTATCATCTTAGGGAGTAACAATGATGAGAATGTTTCCCCTTGTTGTAAGGAAAGTAATAATTAGGGCTGGATTCTATCTGGGAACAAACCTGAGGGAAGCATCTGAGGGTGTTAACGTTGTTTTTATTTCCCCAGTTTGTGCAAAACCATCTGTGACTGAAGAAAAGAACGTGGAACCTGAACAACCAAGTATATCCAGAAATGTTACCGAGGAAGAGCTGGAAGACTGGTTGGACAGCATGATTTCCTAAAATGGGGAAAAAAAGTGCCTGAAGCAAATCTTGGTTGCCTTCTAAGGGCAGGTGGGCATAAGGCTGTCCTTCAGGAACAGCCAGTTTACAAGCATGCCCCAAGCTAGTGTGTCCCATTGTGCTCGCAGCAGTAAATGCTACCTCTGTGTTTGACATCTGAAAGAATACATTGAAGCAGCTTGTTGCATTTGTTTTTCTGGCTTAGTAATCTAATAGATTCCCTCAAAGGCGGGATATATACTCTGGCCCTTGTTTCTAGCCTCCTTCCTTGCAGCGTTTACAGCATAGCAGGTGCTGCTGCTGATTAAGAGAATAGATGCAAACAAACAAGGCTTGCATTTGGCCAAAATAAACAAATGCTGGTCTGTCCAGTTTTGCTTTCTTTCTTGTGTGGGGCCCTGGGCAATTTGTCTCATGTCCCCTTTCCCAGCAGTCACAGAGGAGCTGTAGAATCAACCAGAAGTGGTACATTCCAAGAGGCCAAACCACAGAGGTGTTGGTGTGTATTACTTTATTGCAGTGGGCACTTCATTGTATTTGAGGAGATTCACCTAAACATAGCAGCTCCACTACTTACAAGGACCATAAAGCATTACTCCATTTTGGCATAAGGTTGAGACTTTTTCTGAAGTTTCAGTACAGTACTTTTCTTCTAATAACAGCAGTTGACCGCTGTTACTAAAAAAACTTGTATGAATAACCTTCAAGTGCAGTTTCATAAAGTAAGACAGAAGATCACAACTTATGAATGGAACTGTCCTTCTGGAACACAAACATAAAAAACTTGCATAGCTATATCTAAAGAGGTTTTAAGGCACTTAATCGATATTTCAGTGTCGACAAAGTGTCGGGTTTTTTTCCTATTTCTTTAACTGCTTAAAGCTTTTCTGGATACAGTCACTAGCAAGTATCATGGGAAAAAATTAATTAGACTGCAGTTAACATTATCTTTTGTAGTTCAGACCCTATGAGTCACAAGTTGGATACCATGGTGACATTCAAGTGTTTAAAATTTCAGGTATTACACACATTCGAGACTTCATAATTCACTAGCTCTTTCCTTAATGCTCCCATCCCAACAAACAAACAAAAACTTGAAGGCATTTGCCTAGAGATTACTTGATTCTTCGCCATCCTTAAACATTTTGACAGGTTCTTTCCCACAGTATATGTCCATTAGGCACAAAAAGCCAAATCAGTTTCAAAATAGCACACAGATTTTTAGCAAACAGCTTTTTTAAGGGAGGCATTTAGAAAATGTCACATTTCAGATATGTTGCAGAACTGTAAAAGGAGAACTTTATTTCATGGGAAGTTGACTGTCCAGAACTGTGGCGCTTCTTTCATGCAGATTTATCCAAGCTGATCTTCATACTGTTTACGAAAGCAGTCACCGGCTGGGAAGAAATCCCAGCACCTTTCTTGGTACATCTTCCAGACATAAGATTCCTGAAATAATGGGAACAACGGGTGCTTATTTATTTCTAAACCACAGTAAGCGAAAACCCAGTTTGTTTTTGTTCTCTGATATGAATTTATATGAGGCCAAACCTGCACATTCATTCTTGCTCTATTCTGCTGTTTGGGGAGCAAGAAGCCGTGTCTCCCTGACAGACACACGCTGGCAGGGAAGCAGAACAATCCCCTTCTGCCCCAAACAAAACTGAAACCAATCCATGTTTGCCATTAAAACTACTTAACAATTTAGCAATAAGCTGATTCCACACCACTGGTGGAAGACGGAGGAATGCATGAGGGAACGTTTATTGCTAGCTAAATCCAGATCTGGAAACCGGCAACCTCTGCCAAAGAAAGATATTTGATATGTTTGGTATTGATACTTGAATAATTTGATAACTGACGTTTTCCTCCCTTGTTCTCTACCTTTACGTTTCTTTTTCACATTTAGTCACAAAATTTGACACATCCTCTCACATGCACACCTCCAGGCTCCTGTGTCACCCACACATGAGGTCGTTATCTTTTTTAGGCTGTCTCTCACTCCGTTGTACTCTGATTTTTCTGCTTTGTTACAGCCACCCACTCCATTCCTCATTGTCTTTTTCCTCTGTAACGTTCTCCCCACCTCCAGCTCTTCTAGTCTGAAGCAGTAGCTATAAGCGTTTGGAAAATGTCAGTGTTTGTTGGGAAGGATAATCAGGAGGACCTTGGCTTCTTACTAAGTCACAAAAAGTAATGTGGGGCCATCTATCTATCTATTTCAGATAGCCTATGCCCTACGCAGTCTCAAGGTTTAGCAAAGGGAGATCTAACATGGGTGTGTGATTCTTAATTGAAGGCATTTTGTTTCTCACCTGACCCGTGTGCTCTGTTTCATCTTTATTAATCAAATACATCAGAAAGAACCTGGAACGAGGAAAAGATAGTATTAGATACTCTGGTCAAGATCCAAGTTCATTCGCATGGATTAACTGTGATCAGGGCTCAGAAAGGCTGTTTGGTCCCATGCTGTCTACAGTGACTTTAAGAATCAGGGAACTGTGGCATAAGGATGCACACCATCACTTGTGTCCATCATAGTAAAACACATGAATCTCGAAATTAGCCACTTTGTGAGGAGAGATGCTTTTTGCCATCCCTAAACCTCGAGCTAAGATCACTTGCAAGGTAGCATTTTGGCCACCATTTTATTGTTAACAAAATTCTAATAAAACAAATGGTAGCCCAAATTCTTACCATAGAATATTTAACAGGCCATTTGTCATCTCATAAAAATATAGAATTGAAATGATGTGTGTGTCTCAAGAATATCTGTCATGGAAAAGTTAGAAAGTATTTCATCTCGCTGAGTTGCTCTGATTCTTCCTGAAGTCTAGTTTTGTTTTTATCATAGATAGCTGGGGGAATGCCAGTGGAGTTTCACTTGCTTTGTGATCTGTGTCTTAGGTTTGAGTTTGTCTGTGACACATAAGTATCCCAGGGGGCAGGGGCTGAACTCTCAGCTCACATTACGTGAGCTCAGAGACAGTTTCCAAAGGAACCAGGCTCATGTCCTTCAGGAAAAGGCTGGCGAGGCTGGCGATATGAGAAAGTAGAAATTCTGTCCTGAGGGTGGAGAGCCTGAGCCCCAGATCTGGAGTTCTGTCAGGGTGATACTGTGTTTAGAGCTTCAGGTCCTGGCCCACAGTAGCAGCTCTAAGTAGGTTTTTTGCCTTTCCCCTTCTTGTTTACTGAGAAAGAAAGCAGGGATTTAATCTCTTTATCCTGTTTGATTCTTAGGGGCTTGGGACATCATTCCTTGCCCAGCACATTTACTTGACAAAGCACCATTTTGGGTGGGAGGCTCAAATATGAACAAGTTGGGTTCTTTCCCCTCAAGCTTGCTCCCAGAGGGGATAGAGACAGGAAAGAGACCAGTGTAGCAGGGCCATGGGAAGGCACAGAAGGGGTTCCAACCCAAATGACAGCATCCTTCCACGGTCTGTCATCTGCGGGTACTGACGTGGCCATGGACTCATTCACCTCCATTAAGATGTATACTCTCTTAATGGGAATTGAGGATTAAATACTCATGAGGGAAGGGCACATTAAAGTTATCTTTTTAAAACTCAACTTTTTGAGGCCAGGCGTGATGGCTCACGCCTCTAATTCTAGCACTTTGGGAAGCTGAGGCCAAGGCAGGTGGATCAGGTCAGGAGTTTGAGACCAGCTTGGCCAACATGGTGAAACCCCGTCTCTACTAAAAATACAAAAGTTAGCCTGGCATGGTGGCAGTTGCCTGTAGTCCCAGCTACTCGGGAGGCTGAGGCAGGAGAATCACTTGAACCCAGGAGGTGGAGGCGGCAGTGAGCCAAGATGGTACCATTGTACTTCAGCCTGGGCGACAGAGCGAGACTGTCTCAAACTCATGTTTTTGACTTAAGAAACTCATCCCCTAGCAAAAATGTATATCTTTGTCACTTCTGACAATGCCTTCTCCAAAGGCTGGGCGTGCTCTATCCTAAAGAAAGATGAGGGCTCAGCTCTAATCCCAGCACTCTGGGAGGCCAAGGTGGGTGGATTGCTTGGGCTCAGGAGTTCGAGACCAGCCTGGGGAATATGGCAAAACCCCATCTCTACCAAAAAATACCAAAAAACAAAGCTGGTGCTAAATGAGTGGTGTGTCTGTCCCAGCTGCTCAGGAGGCTGAGGCGGGAGGATGGCTTGAGCCTGGGAGGTGGAGGTTGCAGTGAGCCAAGATCACACCACTGCACTTGAGCCTGGGCAACAGGGTGAGACCCTATCTCGAAAGAGAAAGAGAGAAAGGAAAGAAAGATGACTCTCTAAGCTACAAAATAGAGAAGGGGGAAGAGCTAGGCTGGGGAGCAGAGCCCAGCATTTTATTTTTTTTCTTGAAAATGAGCAGTTGCAGGGTCTGAGTTATCAGGTGATAAAATCTATATACTCTTCTGTAAGTGTTTAAGTTTTATAGGAAGTACCTAGTACCCAGTAGGTTCAGGTAACTTGTTCTTCAGTGAATGCTTTACCTTAGAAGAAGTAAAACATTTATTAGTTGCCTACTGGGTGCCAGGCATTGTTCTAGGTGCCGGGATAAAGCAGTATGAAAGGGCCGGGGGTGGTGGCTCACACCTGTAATCCTAGCACTGGGAGGCTGAGGCAGGCGGATCACCTGAGGTCAGGAGTTCAAGACCAGCCTGGCCAACATGGGAAAACTCCCATCTCTACAAAAATGTAAAAATTAGCTGGGTGTGATGGCGGGCGCCTGTAATCCCAGCTCCTCAGCAGGCTGAGGCAGGAGAATCGCTTGAACCCGGGAAGCAGGGGATGCAGTGAGCCAAGATTGCACTCCAACCTGGGCAACAGAGCAAGGCACTGTCTCAAAAAAAAAAAAAAAAAAAAAAAGTAGTATGAAAACAGATATGCCCAAAAATATCCCAGGTCATGGGGCTTAGCTATTAATGAGAAAGGACAGACATGAGGAGGCCTGAAAACTGACCACAGAATTTAAAAACATGCAGGTTACAGGCCCCTTTGATAAGACCCAGTCTTAAGATGTGGTGGGGAGGAAAGCCTGCCAGTAGGAGGTTCACAGGAGAATGAGAAGCGAAAAACTGAAGACAGTGAGTGAGCATGGACAGCTGTCCATTGTGCTGAAAGGGAAAAAGAAGTAGGGCTATAGTTGGAAGTAAAAGTGGGGCCACAGATTTTTCTTTGTTTAGGATTTTAAAAAAGCGTATTTATATGGTGATAGAAGAAGTCCAGTAGAGAAAGAGAAATTGCTGGAGGTATGTGTCCTGGATGGAATCCAATCACAGGTTGAGGGGCTGGCCTTTTGCTAGGAGCAGGAATTGTCCACAACACACGTCTATCACACATGGGAGAGGCAGAGTCTATGGACAAAGGTACAGGTTCATGGGGACTCCTGGAAGTTCTGTTCTGGTTACTCTTTTTCCAGCAGAGACTGAACTATATGACATAATTGGCTTTCTTTATGCTACAAACTCCTATCAGTTCTGTTAACCAAGAATACTCACAAGTAGTTGGCTAAGTTGTGCTCTTGTAATGTATGTGTTTCAAAACCATGAGGGGTCGTGTCAAAGTAGTCATTGCCAATCCCACAGATGAAACATTTGGTCTAAGAAAAATAACAGGCAGAAAAGGCATTTGTAGGCATAATATAGGCAGGAGAGAAAACTGTCATGATTCTATCGAATTGAGGGACAATGAAAACTTTCTCATGCTTTTGGCTATTAGTCATTCACTCAGTGGTACCACACACCTAGCTCCTGGTTAGCTGAGGATACTGCTCCCTCTGATTATGGGACAGTGAAGAAGGCAGCAGAGTGGCAGGCCTGGCAGGGGTATGGCAGAGTGCAGAGCACAGGGCATGGAAAACAAACTGTGGTCTTGCTTAGTACTGGCCCTAAGTAATAGTGAAACCTATTGTTTAAAAAATCCATTTGCTTCTGGGGATATTAAAATAGAGCTGGGATTAGTAGTTAGAGGAACATTACCTCCATATCTTCTCGCACTTGTTCCTGCTGGTCTCTTAGCTCTCCGAAAGCATCAATAATAAGACCTGGAATTTTAAATACAAAGACAAAGCAATCTGTGGAGTGGTTCGGGGGTAGAGGAATGATAGAGGGATTGGAAGAAGCTACTTTGTTAAAGTGAATTATCAAGCTGAACCACTCAAAGCAAAATTAGAAAAATAATACTCGTGTTTCTAACAATTTCGCATTGTTCCTCCCAACTCTACCTTTCAACACTATGCAGTGCTGTTAGCTACTTGCTTCTCCCTTAAATTCATCATCTTTCTCCAATCTTGACAAGCTATTGACTGAAATACCATTCTTTCCCTCCCCTCCCCTGCACTGTCCAGCTCCTCTGCTCCTACCCTATCTCCCTCTCTGGGAGGAAAATGAAGATGACAAGACTAGCCACAGGAGAGAGCTCAGAAGCAGAAGTGAGGAGGAAATAATTCAGAGTAGAGGAAAAGAAGGAAGGGGTTTGTCTGTATGGATGAAGCTTATAACTGTGCCTGGGTGTGTCTTTGGCTTTATATATAGCCAAGGCCTCAGGTATAGTAGATGCTAAATTAGCTCTTGCTAAATTAACAAGTAAGTGAATTCACACACTTCTTCATAAACCAATTAAGTCATAGATGCAAGAAGGCAAAAATAACTAGATTAAAACCTGTTCATACTCAACATAATTGGCAATCATACCTTGAATGATGGCCAGCAAGATGACAATGACAAAGAAGAAAAAGGTAATGTCAAAGACAATGCGATACATTTCATAAGGATCACCAGCAGGGTCTTCAATCTCGTCACCAATGCCACCTCCTGCTCTCACTCCCACGTACATGTGGAAAAGGTAACACTAGAGAAGAAAAATAATGGAGATTTAGGCACAAGTCACAGTTCTGTTTTTAGCAAGATGGTCAGATCATTCATATGATTCGGTCAGATTATGGCAGCCCTGAGCCAGGAGAGGGGAACTCTTCAGAGGTACCAGTATTCATGCTGCTAGCTGCTGTCCACTACACGCTCTGGACAGTCTGACATCTACAAAGATGGAAAGACTGTTGTTACATTTAGGCTTTTAAAAGGTATTTTTAGGCCCATTAAAAAGAAAACAGTTTTGAACTATTTGATAGAACAGAATTCATTTAAGGTGGATGTAAGTGAAAAGATCTTTAAGCCTTGATGTGCATCGCCTATGCCAGATGCTAATTTTTCCTCATTAAGACTGTTAGCCTGGCCTTCAGGCTGTGCCTTAAACTGCACAAAAGGCCCCTCTTCTTCTTCTGTGTTCCCCTTACACCTGGTGGGGCAGGGGTTCCTGCAGCAGGAAGGTCAAATATAACGGACCTTTCTGCTTCTCCTGCTCTGCAGGTTTGAGCCAATCTAGGCCCAGGCCCACTGAGCAGGGCAGCCTCCGTCTCTCCACCTGATGGGATGGGTTAGACGCACAGAGAAAGGATTGTCTTAAACCTGGAAAAGCAAAAGCCAGGGCAGCCTGAAGACCTACTGGTCATACTAGTACTCTAGGGCTGGTGCTGCTGTCTCATGACGGTGCTTGGCCCCAGAAAGCATGTGGAGAGGTTTTCGCCAAGAAGCGTCGCCTCTTTCACAGAGATGCTCACAGACTGGGCAGTTCACTGTCCCCTGTCCCTGAGACACATGTTCTTTTTCTGAAATCTGGTCAAAATAAACTGGAGATGCGGCTGCAGCCAAGCTGGCTTACTATGGGCGGTGCCTTTTTGCTCACGAAGGTCTGGCCTGACAGGACTCCCCCTCCCCACCTCCAAACCTCCTCCTGCTGCTGTCGTGTTCTTCAGCCGATGGTGGCTGTCCGGAAAGAACCCCTGACTGGCTTGCTGAAAGAAATGAAGTGCTCAGTCCCGGCCCATGGGACTTTGCTCTCGGTTCTGAGAAACAACGATCAAAGCTCGACGCCCATGAAATTTAGACACAGGTTTCATTCATCATACTGTCTTATCTTGGCCAGGCGCGGTGGCTCACGCCTGCACTCCCAGCACTTTGGGAGGCCGAGGTGGGCAGATCACCTGAGGTTGGGAGTTCGAGACCAGCCTGACCAACATGGAGAAACCCCGTCTCTACTAAAAAATACAAAATTAGCCAAGCATGGTGGTGCATGCCTGTAGTCCCAGCTACTAGGGAGGCTGAGGCAGGAGAATTGCTTGAACCCGGGAGGCAGAGGTTGTGATGAGCCGAGATGGTGCCACTGCAGTCCAGCCTGGGCAACAAGAGTGAAACTCTGTCTCAAAAAATAATGTCTCATCTTTACCCCAGAAAAAATATGGAAGAATGATGACCCCACTGTGCAGGGTGCATCCCTTTCCACGGGGCTCAGATGTGTGGTAATGAAACCTACCTCCGTCACTTCTGTCTTCCCAGGACACTCCTGTTCGGAGGAGACATCTGTCCTCTACTCTAATTTCCGCTGTGATCTGTAACTAACTCTACAGCTCTCACTTAATTCTCCAGAGCACCCCCTCGCAGCCCTTCTTCCCAGTGAGGGCGTGGGGTGGGGTGGCCCGCAGTGGGTGGGCTCTCACCGTCATCATGTCGTCACACTTCATATCAGGCTCGTCATCGTCTTCGCTTTTGTTGTAGAACTTGCGGAAGAAGTTGAAAGCCACCACGGTATACAGATACACCACCACGGCCAGGAGACCGACCGTCAGAACCAACTGGGAAAGGGACGACAGAGAAAGGAAAAGGAGTGGGGTCTTCTCTACCTCAAAAGGGTCACAGGAGCCTCTAAGAAAACAAGGAGGAACAGTGAGGACCAGCAAGGAGAGGAAATGGGGAAGGGGTGGAGGGCGGCTAAGAAAGCTATCAGGCCATGAGCAGAGGAGGAAAGATGAGACCACAGGTAAAGAGAAGCGGGCTTACTGGGAGAAAAGAGTAACGATGGGGTGTTAGAAGTCCTGGCCTCCAGTACCTCAGAATGGGACTGTATTTGGAGATGGAGATACAGCCTTCGAAGAGGTAAGTAAGTTAGTTAAAAAGTGAGGCTGTTAAGATGGGCCCGCAGCCAATCTCACTAGCATCCTTAGAAGAAAAGGAGTTGGGGACACAGAGAGCAAGGCTAGACACAGGCACACGTGAAGGGACAGTGAGGGGAAGCAGCAACGAGAGGGTGGCTGTCCACAGCCACGTGGAGGCCCCCGAGGAGGCCAACCCTGCTGGACTGTGACACTGGACTCACCGCCTCCAGAACTGTGGAAAAGACATGTCTGTTGTTTAACAAAATACCAGTCTGTAGTACTTTGTTCTGGCAGCCCAAACAGACTAATGTATAGGGTATTAGATTGGGCATAAGTAAAATATAAAGGAACTTAAGTATTGAATAGTGAAGGTGCTATGAGGAGGGGTATATGTGTTTTGTTGTTGTTCATACAGAGCTAGCTCTTACCTGAGGCTTCACAATGCAGCTTCTACTCTAATGTTGCTTCTTAAAAAACCCCAGGCCAGGCACGGTGGCTCGCGCCTCTAATCCCAGCACTTTGGGAGGCTGAGGTGGGCAGATCATGAGGTCAGGAGATCGAGACCATCCTGGCCAACATGGCGACACCCCATCTCTACTAAAAATACAAAAATTAGCTGGGCGTGGTGGTGCGTGCCTGTAATCCTAGCTACTCAGGAGGCTGAGGCAGGAGAATCACTTGAACCCGGGAGTCGGAGGTTGCAGTGAGCCGAGATCGCTACACTGCACTTCAGCCTAGTGGCAGAGCGGGACTCCGTCTCAAAACAAAAACAGAAACAAACCAAAGGTTCTTTGGACTGGTGGGTATCCCTACCTTACACTATTTCATAAATAATCATGCACTGGATAATTATCACAACTTTGAAGGCACTCTAAAAATTACGATGGTGGAGCTGAGTCACACTTTTTATTACCGAGAGTTCTGCCCAGGCCGTTTGCGGCGTCCTAGGGCACGCTTGCTTCCGGGCTTTACGAGTGCGAGTTCAGTGGCTTAAGTGAGGACTACACGGGACTTGCACATCTGACCTCTCTCGGGGACTAGGCATTGAGCTGGGAGATACGAATATCAGCAGGATCAGAGCTTTGCCTTCAAGGAGCGACACAAAAGGGAGTGGGCACAAGTGTGAAGATAGCACCAGAGGAAATGTATTCAGCAGACTCGGGGGAGGAACAGTCGCTCAGACCTCGGAGAGCAGACCTCGCAGAAAGCAGTTGGTTTAGGAAAAAAGAGAAAGAACTTGAATTTTGCATCAGGGAAGAAAAGGGGTTGAATCTAAGCTCTGCCACTTAGCAGCTGTGTGGTCTTCGGTGAGACATTTAGCCTCTCTGAGCCTCAGTTCTCTTATCTGTAAAGTGAGCCTAACATCTACCTTAGCAGGTAGTTGTGAGACTGTCACCGTAACTGGGACAGGGCATGAGCTTGGCACATTTTAACTTCCATCTTGACTTGTACTTAGGAATGAAAC
The DNA here is from genome assembly GCF_047675955.1 of Chlorocebus sabaeus. Lineage (NCBI taxonomy): Eukaryota > Metazoa > Chordata > Mammalia > Primates > Cercopithecidae > Chlorocebus > Chlorocebus sabaeus. Next base: position 9,639,320 of record NC_132929.1, on the reverse strand, counting down.
GCTCAACAGTTTGAATCTGTACACAAGGAGGAGCCATTAGAAGATTTTAACATGGTTATAGCCATTGCTATATCCAGTCTCATCAATATCTAATCTTCTATATATTGTCAGTCAATTCCTTGATTATATATTAACTATATAATATGTATTAACTATATAATATATATACACACCCATATAAAATGTGTACTGTGTATAAAACAACCATATACGTATGTATCTGAAATCATTGGTTCTTAATTGGATGCAGATATCGGAAATACCTGGGGAGTTTTCTGTGTACGTCTACTTGCTAACCCCCAGGGAATATATCAGATTCATGGAGGAAGGGATAGACCTTAAAAAGATCTCCGGCCTGGCATGGTGGCTCACACCTGTAAACTCAGCACTTTCGGAGGCCGAGGCAGGTGGATCACCTGAGATCAGGAGTTCGAGACCAGCCTGGCCAACACAGTGAAACTAAAAATACAAAAATTAGTTGGGCATGGTGGCATGTGCCTGTAACCCCAGCTACTTGGGAGGCTGAGACAGGAGAATTGCTTGAACTGGGACCTGGGAGGCTGAGGTTGCAGTGAGCCGAAATCCCACCACTGCACTCCAGCTTGGGCTATAGAGCGACACTCTGTCTCAAAAAAAAAAAAAAAAAAAAGAAAAGAAAAAAAAAAAAGAAAAGAAAAGAAAAAAAAAAGATCTCCAAGGTTATCCTGACGTGTCCATCACCTCACTCCCTCCCCTGGTTGATCTAAATATCACGGGTCACTGAATCAAGGTCTTATGCTTTTTACATGATGGTTGCAGCTATATTTTTAATTGGCTACAATTCTGCAAAAACAATCACCACTAGTTCAAGTGTTTGGCCAAGGAAAGTACATTATACACCACGACACATTCCTTCCTGTCATACACTGTATACTACCTGTTTTTTTCCCTATGCATATAGAGGTTCATTCTGTTCTGCACCAGTAGAAACCAATACCTGTTTGCCATTGTGAGTTACAGATGATAGAATGGTCCTCAGTGTCTTGAAGCCCATTGCGATATCCAGCAGGTGAGCAGCGAAGAAGAAGTTATTGTAGTGGCCCAGGACTGACATGGTTGTATACCAGGCAAGGTAGAGAAAGGACTGGGAATGGAAGAAAGCAGCTTTTTAAGCATTTTTGCCTCATAATGTGCTCATTAAACCATTTTTTTCTGATTTTGGGGGACAAACTGAGGATAGAGGGGGTTTAGGTGCTGAGGTGCTGTGAGCTGGCCCAAGAACTGCCAAGTGGGCCCCATCTATCTCAAACCATTGTATAAGTGTTCCCCCAGCACGGAGAAGGCTCTTGGTCTTTGATAAGCCATCCCTGAATCTTTCTGAGCATCCTGCATAGCTTGCTTCTCTGTGGCATCCCTGAACCTGGGGTACAGAATTTTGTTTTTCCAGGTGCAATACTTACGTTGTCAGTAAACACAACTCCAAGCTTCCAGATATGGTACTTCATGTCTATGGAACTTAGCCTAGAGAAGAACACGTAATTTTAAAACTTATAAATGTCAAGAGGTTAATAAGGGGGAAAAAGTAAGTTTTTTCTTCTCTCAGGTTTCATAACCTAAATATGGCTCTCAGCTTTATCAAGTTGTACGTGTTCCCCATGAGACAAGAGAATGGTTGAATCACATAGCCTGAATTTTTTTTTCTTTTTTTTTGGGGGGACGGAGTCTTGCTTTGTCACCCAGGCTGGAGTGTAGTGGCGCGATTTTGGCTCACTGCAACCTCTGCCTCCCAGGTTCAAGCGATTCTCCTGCCTCAGCCTCCCAAGTAGCTGGGACTACAGGTGTCCATCACCACGCCCGGCTCACTTTTTTTTGTATTCTTAGTAGAGACAGGGGTTTCACTAAGTGGGCCAGGCTGGTCTCGAACTCCTGACCTCGTGATCCACCCACCTCAGCCTCCCAAAATGCTGGGATTACAGGTGTGAGCCGCTGCGCCAGCCCAACCTGAAAATTTTAATTAGACTTTCTCTTTCAGCTCTATAGGGCACAAAAATGTATTGGTTTTCAAATTTTTAAAGCAGTGCTCTCCCAGTGTGTGAGAACCTAGAAGCAACACCTAAGCCAGCCCAGAGCCCGAGAGAGCAAAGACACGGTTGTGCTTTTTCCCTCAAGCAACTGAAGAGGAATGGAAAAACAAAGGATCTGTTTTAGCTGCTTTGCATTTGAATCCTAAGTCTTTGGTACCATGACACCAGAGAAGCCGCCTCTGCTTTGGTCTCTTCTACTGGGCTGAAGTCAAGAGCATTTTTGTCCAAACCCAGAAGTTCGGCAATGCGCTCTGCTCCGTAGAGATCGCCATACTTGTTGATCACCTGAAGCAAAGGACGACAGGGTGAGCTCAGGCCACACGCCACCACCAAATATGTTCTAGCTCTGGGCACTTCAGAGCTTTGCTGCCCTATGGGCAGTCTTCCAAGGGGTAGACTAAGACATAGTTCAAAACGCAGAAAAAAGAAAACCCGGAGAAAAAAAGCAATGAAGACAAGTCAATGATAACTGTAAAAAACAACATCTACTATGCAGAAAACCATGAGGATTGTGTTCACTTGTTTAAGGCAGATGAGTGTATGAATGAAGCCAAAAACCTACATATGCTCATATCCAACCCCTTCTGTGACTTACTCTTCTTGAGATATTATCATAAAAGTAGCATCACATTTACTCATGTTTGTATGTGGGGAACTTAAACATAAACCACAATTTTTTGTGAGCACAGAGCTCACCCCTACTAACAAGGCATACCTTCCTCTTTACAAACTTGTCCCAGTAGTTATTAGGAAAAGATCTGAAAAAGAAAACGAAAAAGGTTGGTTCTTCATTCTTAACATCAAGGAAAACACATCAAGAAACTTTTCATTGTGAGTGCCTGGATCTGGGGTTTTTTTGATTTGTGTCCTGCTCACCAAAGAATTCAAGATCTGATTGAAGTTCAGAGTCATCACAGGTCTACTGAGTCACATCTGGTTTCACTACTTTGTATTGGCTTCTGAAACACTCAGAAGGCCACGGGGCAGTTTCTGCCTCAGAATTATGACTTGGAGCCAAGAACTGTGAGGACGGATTAGAGACAGATACATGTTTCTAAATCCTTTCCCTAATCCCAGTATAACCAGAAACAAAATGCTACAGAAAACACAGGCATTCCATTCAATGAGTCACGACATTATGCCAGCTTCTGGGGTAGATAATGGGGATGCGGGATGTGGGATGTGGGATGTGGTGGAAAGTGCAGACAAAGTCCCTAACTTCATGGAGTTTCCAGTCTGGGAATCACCTTTAGTTTATTTACATTGGATTTTTTAAACTGAGGGGTTTTCCACTCTATTTTCTATTTCCACGTAATGCCGCAGGGCCTGCTTTCCTCCGGAGTTGGATCCCTCTCTTTTTGGAGGTGGTTCTGTACCATCCCCTAACATCCCCAGAGAGATGATCTGTCTTCTGTCTGTAGCTTGTACCAGCTCCACTGCAAATATTTCTTATTGTTAAGAGAGAACTGTCATCTTCAGGAATGTTGGCAAAAACCATTGCCACTATGTTGTTCCTATCCAGACTTACTGAATCCTTCCTGTGGGAGTTCCTTGTAAGGCTGGGTTGCAACCTAGGAGCCTCTGGCCTTTGGTGCATGCATTCTTACTGTCGTTTTCCTTATTCATTCTTTTTGGTTCTGGAACACAACAGTTCCCTATTCTCCAGAGACCACCCAAGTTGTTGATAAGGAAATGAAGAGCTCCCACTATTCACTGACGTCTCAGAAGAATAACCCCAGCAAAAGCCGCCTCTCCCCCAACAGGGTGGCAGAATTTTTTTTTTTTTTTTTGCTTGTTTTTGGTTTGTTAAAGCAGTTTCTTTGTCTTAAACATTTAAATGCCACTTGAAAGCAAAAACAAATGCTGGTGTTACAGAGTAAACTGCTAATAGTTTATCTCTGGGGGATAAAAATAATTATTTTGACTTTCTTCCTTGTACATCGCTACTTGATATTTTATGCACTGCATTTAAATGGAAAATAAATAAAAATCAAGCCATGCTCTCTCTGACACACTGATACCGCCTTTCTCTGAAATCATTTATACAAAGGGTCTGTAACATACAACTCAGCCTGGTAGCATTTTGTTCTAAGCACAAGATTCCACAAGTGATGCTGAAGGGCCAAGGGCCAAGGACCACAGGCTCTGGGCATGACCCTTTCATAGACACGGTCTTACCTTCACCTGAGCATTCTGCATTTCTTGTCCCCTGACTAGGTATGCAAACTCCTTGAAGGTAGAAAACAGATTTTTACTTGTTACTAGTCCTTAAAGTGTGGCATAGAGAACAGACCTTCAGAAGGAAAGCGGATAAATAAAGTAGTACATCTAGACATGGATGCTCAGGAAAGAAGTACAAGATGCTCAACCCATTTAGTAATCAGCGAAATGTACAACGAGGTGCCATTATACACCTACTAGATCAGCAAAATTATTGGCCAATAAGTGCCAGCAAAGAAGTAGAGAAGTAGAAACTAATATAGTACTGTTTGGAGTATAAATTGGAACAAACATTTTGCATATCCTACTATTCGGCAAATTTCTCTCCTGGGTCTATACTCTAGAGAAATTCTTCGACTTGTGTATCAGGTATAAGAATATTCACTGTAGGCCGGGCGCGGTGGCTCACGCCTGTAATCCCAGCACTTTGGGAGGCCGAGGCGGGCGGATCACAAGGTCAGGAGATCGAGACCATGGTGAAACCCCGTCTCTACTAAAAAATAGAAAAAAATTAGCCGGGCGCAGTGGCGGGCGCCTGTAGTCCCAGCTACTCGGGAGGCTGAGGTAGGAGAATGGTGTGAACCCGGGAGGCGGAGCTTGCAGTGAGCCGAGATTGCACCACTGCACTCCAGCCTGGGCGACAGAGTGAGACTCCGTCTCAAAAAAAAAAAAAAAAAAAAAAAAAAAAAAAAAAAAAAAAGAATATTCACTGTAGCACTGTTTATAAAAGCCAGAAACTTTAGAAAACAAGTTGAAATATTTACCGTCAGGAAAATAGACAAATGTGATAATATACATGATGGAAAATACTACAGCTTTGAAAATGAACAAACTATAGCTACATACATCAACATAGGTGAGTTTCCAAACATAATGCTAAAAAAATTCAAGTGACAGTATAATGTATATAGTATAATTCCATTTATATTAAGTTCAAAATAGTCAAAAGAGTCAAAATATATTTAGGGACAAATACCTCAGTGGGAAAACTATAAAGCAGGAGAATGAATATCACTAATATCACTGATTGCTAATTATTTAAGAATCAATATTACTAACCACTAATGAACATCAAAAATGTAGTTAGCTGTGTGTTGGGAAGATATGATCAGGGAGGATAATACAGGGGATTTTGAATCTCTCAGTAATGTTCTATTTTTTAACCTTTTTGGTTTATAATTATACTGTAAAATGTACGTATACATTTTATATGTTCTTATTTATGTGTGCTTAACAAAATAAGAGTAAAAATTTTAAAAAGAAAGCTTCCATGACATATAGTTAACTGAAAAAAATCAAGTTACAAAACAGGAACGTGTACTATGATGCCATTGTGAAAAAAATTAAACAGTGGTCTACCTAAAATTTTAAAAATAGCTATTTATTTATGCATTTCCTACTCATGGACGTTTAAGCCACTCTAAGTAAAAAATATTAGCAAATACCTTTGTTGGGACATTTTAGCGTACTTGTCTCATTATCTTCTTAGGATACATTTCTAGAAATTGAACTGCCTTCTTTTTTTTTTTTTTTGAGACGAAGTCTCGCTCTGTCGCCCAGGCTGGAGTGCAGTGGTGTGATCTCAGCCCACCGCAACCCCCACCTCCCAGATTCAAGTGATTCTGCTTGTCTCAGACTCCCAAGTAGCTGGGATTACAGGCGCCCACCACCACGCCCAGCTGATTTTTTTTGTATTTTTAGTAGAGACGGGGTTTCACTATGTTGGCCAGGCTGGTCTCGAACTCCTGACCTTGTGATCCACCCGCCTCGGCCTCCCAAAGTGCTGGGATTACAGGCATGAACCACTGCGCCCAGCTGAAATTGAACTGCCTTCTTACTGGGACTTTTAGGCCATATCCCCTTGTATAACAAGACATAAGCATTACTGATGATTGCACAAAGCTTACCAAAGGATTTAATAGTGTCTAAGATTTCTGTAATGTAATGACAAAGCATCAGAAACAGTGCTTTTCCTTGTGTGAGAAGATTGGCAGGGGACCCGCAGGCAGGGACAGACTTAGGATGTAAGGATGTGCCCGTTCACATTTTCCCCCTTCTAAGAGAAGAGCCTTCCTTTTCTGGAGAATATAAAGAAATATGCTTAGTTGGACCTTTGCAGAGCTGCTTCTCAGTTTGCCTGATCATCTTTGGAGAGGACACAGCTTTCTTCCGCTGGAGTCAGGGTTGCTGTTTCTTACCATGCCTAGCTGAACTGGCACACCTGAGTTCCAACACAGTCACCTTTGTTTACATAGTTGACCCTATTTCTTTTCTTTTACCACATTAGTTTATCTTGAAAGTATCACTTACTTTGTGAATCAACTGTCATTGGAGCGTGACACTTGCTAATGGTGATGGCCATTTTTTGGATAGTTAGGGGAAAGGGAATGAGTGACAGCTTAATGCCTACCACGTGCCAGGCATGTGCCAAACATCTGCCACATACATTCATTGATCCTCTGCAGGATGATATTCTCATCCCTCTATTACTGACGAGGAAACTAAGGCTGAGAAGGCTTGATTACCTTGTGCAAGTTCACAGACCAATAAGCTTCAGGGCCTTGGTGTTGCCTGCCTGTCAATCGGTGCTCTTCCTTCTTCCCACCACAGCGCTGCATGCCTACGAGAAGGAAGGCTTGCCTCCAGAGGTCTTCACATCCCTACCAGACAGCTCTATTTACCTGCCCATGTAAGTGCCTCTCAATCTTATGTTAAGAGGAGGTCTCTTACCAAGCAGGCTATTTGGTTAAGAAGACTTCAGGCCAGGCGTGGTGGCTCACGCCTGTAATCCCAGCACTTTGGGAGGCCGAGGTGGGTGGATCACCAGGTTAGGAGATCGAGACCATCCTGGCTAACACAGTGAAACCCTGTCTCTACTGAAAATACAAAAAAATTAGCCAGGCGTGGTGGTGGGCGCCTGTAGTCCCAGCTACTTGGGAGGCTGAGGCAGGCGAACGGCGTGAACCCGGGAGGCAGAGCTTGCAGGGAGCTGAGATCGCGCCACTGCCCTCCAGCCTGGGTGACAGAGGGAGACTCCGTCTCAAGAAAAAAAAAAAAAAAAAAAAAGAAGACTTAAGAGATGGCACAGTTATAGCAGTGCTGTGCCATGGAAGGCTATGGAAAAGCTGAAGCTGATCAACTGGATCTCTAGACTCCTTGGCCACTTAAGCCTGGAAACACTGTGTGACTCGAACATGGAAAACTAGTTTAAGCAATATTGTACTGGACTGTCTGGTCTAAATCAAATACACGCAGTACCTTCCGATAATATCTTCTGTCCCTGTTAAACTAATAGAAGTCTATACAAGTATTTGATAGGCAGTAAGTGGCTTTACTGAAGAGGCAAGGGAGAAAAGTCCCAGAAACCAAAAGAAAGTTTGTATTAACCAGTTTTAAGGCCAGGAGGAAAGAGTTACTCTATTTACAGTAGAGACTCCATCTCCTTTTTAGGTTGAGGTAGAGGGACACTCACGGTGTGTTGATCACCAAGCGGTCCCACTGCCCCTTGATGTCATCTTCAGATGGCTGTTCGGTGATATATAGGCCATCAAACTCCAGCTTCCTGGCGATTTCTTTTTCCCTTTTGAATACCACCAAAGGCACCTATGAGTGGGAAGACAATGGTTACTCAGAGCAGGCTTTGTGATTAAAGCACGTGCTCCCAGGTCTTCGTCACAAATTAACCTTCCAACTTCAGAGCAGCAATCTCCTTATAGTGGAATTATTAGGGTGCCCAGTTGTGGGATCAAAGCCCAATGAATCTCTTTGGCTAAATACCCCTACCTCTTTAAACCTGATCTAATTTGGGTCACCCTTTAAGTTTTCAGTTAGACAGCTAACATTCATACAAACTAGACTCCCTGACCGATGCCAGTGTGCAGGCCATGCCCGGGCTGAATGAGTTAGGACTCCTAAGACTCCTCGGCTGGAGGTGAACCAAGATTTAGAAAGGACAATAAACCATTCTACAGGATGGATGCCACAGGAATAGGATGAAATGTTCCAACTCCCTTCAATGTACAGGGCCATATTTATCTCATAGCTTTGAAGGTGAGTTCATGGAACATGCTTTCATAGTTAGAATGAGAGGATTCGGTCTTTCTGTATTCAAGTTTTCTTCCTGAGATTCTGTCCGTAAAGAGCTCCTTCCAGGTAGTGGCATACTTGTTTCCTACTATCACTCTCCATTCTTTTATAATTGGAACTTTTATTTTAGACTAGATATAGTGGTATGGCTATAAGGACCTACTGCCAAAGGGGAACCCAGAAAGGGATTGGAAAATAATCCTCTTGCCCCAGCCACCACTAAGTGCACACACACTCCAAGCATGGGACAGTTAATGAGGCCAGAGGATATTGCTGAAATCCTAGGAAATGAGAAGTTACAACTGACAAAGCTCCTCCAGCCAGAAAAGCTTAATTCAGACAGAGCTAGGGCGTCTCATCTCGTCATCTCAGCTGAGATGCCACTGGCTACTTGGCGACATCCTTGAAACCTTCATCTCCAAACCCATGATATGCACGTACCCCACATCGCTTTTGTTCAAAACAAAAGAACAAAATTCAGATAGTGATTTGTAAAGAGTTACCTCTTGCCCTGTTTTTCTTTAAAACAATGAAATAACACTGATAAACTGAAAAACTCACGATAGGAAGGTGGCCAAGGCTAGCAGCCACTGCACACTGTGAGGACCTGATGATGACTGTTAGTGCACAGATGATGTGGGAGGTGAGGCAAAGCTCAGCGACTGACTAAGGCCTGCTGTGCTCTGAGTGACTCTGAAGAACAGCAGCAATATCAAGTTGCAGAGGGGTGCTCATCTCTGGGATTCCAAACATTCCCCTTCAATCTTCTAGAAGTTTGTATACTCTCATAAAGAGAACTTCCACATTCTTTACTTGCTAAATAGTGTTTCTTTTTTGTTTTCTCCAGGTCACAGTATAATCTGTACTCCATCTAATAAGCTGAACTCTAGGATCACAAACTAAGGAGCAGCAGCGAACGTGCTTGAGGGTTTACTACGTGTTCTGAGTACATTTACACATACTACTACATTTAATCGCCCCAGCAACTTTAGCAACAATACTCATTTTTTAAAAGATCGATTTGTATTTCCCTTTTATTATATAAATTACCAATAAAATCCTGACCTGGAAATAAAAAATTTAATATAACCTCAGTTTAACACCATTAAATAAGCTAACTCACAGAGTAATACTGGAATGTTACCCAAATAACAAAGTAGGCAAATGGCCAATTATTACATTCCCTATTTCAAAAAAGAGGCATTAAGCATTCATGTCATAAGTTTATTGATAAACATATCTAGTATGCCATATGAGTTAGAGTTTGATCCATTTCCAGAGGCTGCATCTCTTAAAATGCTTTTCATGTCTGTTACATGGATGAACTGAAACATCCTTATGTTTTAAGCAGTTGGTGTCTTACTAGAAGGAAGGGTGTAGCAAATACAGATCCAAAGTACGAACACGTCTTAGCTAGTAACGCCCACTTGTTTTCCACTGAAAATGGCAAATTCTTCCCAGGGCCCTCCTCATAGTGGCTCCTACAGACCACAGAGGTTGTGAACCTCTGGACACTCTGGCCCAACATAGCGCTGCTGGAAGCCCTGCGAAAGGCACAGACCGAGGACAGATGAAATGGCGGCACCTCACCAAGACCTTGTTTTCACGACCTTGTTCCCCCGTGCTCAAGGACCAAAAGGAAAGATGGGAAAATAACAATACTCATTTTTACGGATGAGAAGATAGAGGACTGGGAGTTTAAGTGGCAGAGTTGTGAGTTCAACCCAGGCAGCCTGGCTCCAGAATTTGCAATGGAGTCCTTAGTGTGGCCCAGGGCACAAGGTCTCTTCAGCACGGTAGCTGGACTTCCTACATGACACTACAGTTCACTGGGGGAAGAAAGGACCACAATATAGGAAAATATTTCCTGGACTCTTCCCAGGAAGAAGATGGCTTGCTGTACTTAAGGAGACTTCCTACTCAAGAGAAGGAAGAAAAACATGTAATAAGCAAAGCAGTGAGAAAAACACAATTATGATGTAGCAGAACTAGAACTGGACTTGGGACACCAAAAATTGAATGACTGGAGATGGACATAACTGTAGTGGTTCTGAATATGACCCCAAGGAACCATGCCTCCTGGAATTCATGCCTTTGTGTAGCACCTCTCCCCTCTACCGTGCAGCAGTGAATCTGGGATGGCCACGTGACTTGCCTTAACCCACAGAATGCAATGGAAATGACACTGTGCCAGTTCTGGGCCTAAGACTCAGGAAGGCTTAGCAGCTTCCACTTCCACGCTCTTTTTGGAAACCCAAGCCATCACGCAAGAAGTCTAGCTACCCCACTGGACAGAGCATGTGGAAAGGCCACACGGAGAAGGAGATGCTCTGAATCTACAAGGAGAGAAAGAGGGAGCGAGAGAGAGGCCCAGCTACCCCAGCTGAGTCCATCCTTCCAGTTGTCCCCCCATGGAGCTTCCCGGCATGGGAATGTGCCATCTTGGCCATTCCAGCCCAGCTGAGCTCACAAATGGCTGCAAATGTAGCCCCTTTACATACAGCAGAGGAACCGCCCAAATGTGCCAGTCATCTCACAGAATCAGAGGGATAAGCAGTTGTCATTTTAGACCACTAAGTTTTAGAGTGGTTTGTTATGCAACAACAGATAACTGAAAACTAACACATCAGTAAGCTTTCTTCTGAGATCTTGGTTACCGCCTAATGAAAAGGTATTTTTATAAAAATTTCAATATCAATTCAAAGATCAGAAGACTCTCTCATAACTAGCTCTCGTGTGACTTAGCCTGATGACTCTAGTTCTATGAAATTCAACAAGAGGTACCTGAAATGGGACTCCTAGCGCAAGGCTTCTTGAACTTGAAAGTGCGTACAAATTGCCCAGTGATCATGCTAAGTGGTAGATTCTGAGTTGAAAGACTTGGGGGCTGGGCGCGGTGGCTCACGCCTGTAATCCAGCACTTTGGGAGGCCGAGGCAGGTGGATTACCTGAGGTCAGGAGTTCAGAACCAGCCTGGCCAACATGGTGAAACCCTGTCTCTACTAAAAAATACAAAAATTAGCTGGGCGTGGTGGCAGGCACCTGTAATCCCAGCTCCTTGGGAGGCTGAGACAGGAGAATGGCTTGAACCCGGGAGGCGGAGGTTGCAGTGAGCCGAGATTGTGTCACTGCACTCCAGCCTGGGAGACAAGAGTGAAACTCCATCTCAAAAAAAAAAGACCTGGGATGAGGCCTGAGACTCTGCAGGTCTAGGCAGCTCCCAGGTGATGCACTGCTGCTGCTCCACGGAACTTACAAAGATGTTTACAAATAGCAACATCTTAGAGCAAAGGGCTGGCTGGGCTCAAAAAGGGCACTTCTTCCTCAAGGAGTCAGATTAGATCCAGAGTGGCCAACAGCTCACCTTCAGGCAGTAGTAGCCCACCACACAGACTAGAGAGATGATGGTGTGGATGACGGCCAGGGCCCGCAGCGTTGGTGCCATATACCCAGTGCTCTCCTGAAGAACAAAGAACACCATCGCTTCTTCCTCTTCCTCGTCATTAAATGAATTCCATAGGTTTGCAACATCCTCTGTCTCTTCTTCTAAAGGTTCTTCAGTGACCTGGCCCAAAACACACACTTACTTATTAAACATCAAAAGAACCTCAGCCATTGGGCACTCCTCAAATATTTTATATTATTAGCATATGCTGTACAAATAGTAGTGACTCAACATTAGTGGCTGAATGAATGAGGTTTTTAGGTAACTTATGACTGGGAATCACCCAGTATCTCTAATAATTGCCAAGAAACTTTTAAAAAGGAGACAAAAACCTATCTCTTGAAAAGAAAGCAAAAAAGTTAAAATTAGGAAACTTACTACATAGGCTTATAATCCTTGTGCCACAGAAGGAAATACTCTGATCATACTGTGGCCTGAGAGGAGGCTGAGACACACACACAAGCACGAAGCATGTGTGTGCCCGCTCCCCCACCCACCACTGCCACCCAGCCAGAGACTCAGTATTTTCCATTCTTTCTGAGATGCCATTTACATTCACGGCTTCAGCTGCTATTCTTACACACATGACTCTCAAATCTACGTCTCTGAGGCTTTGTCCTGTAGCTCCAACTGCTGGCTTTGTCTCCTTGGCTGTCTGTCTGAAGTCACCTCAACCTCAACGTGTTTAAAACCAAGCTTTGCCTCTCTTGGCTATAGACTTCCATTTTTCTTTTATGGGCAACAGCAGGTCCTTAGTTTGTCCAGTGGAAAGTTGAGGTGGATAAAACAATGTTTCATACAAATTAGACTGGTGGTTTTAAGTAGAAAGGGAGATAGGCAAGAGATA